>NC_080189.1:172761161-173386161 GCF_030028045.1 Hippopotamus amphibius kiboko
TTAAAAATGACATTCTCTTACATAATTATAGGATAATTATCAAAATCATCAAATAAACATTGGTACACTACTATTTAATCTGCAAATCTTATTTAAATTTTGCCCATTGTCTAATTAATGGCCTTTATAGGAACATTTTAAAAATCTGATCCAGGATTCTATTCACGTGTTGCATTTAATTTTCATGTCTCTCTTAATCTGGGAAAATGTTTCTGAGTCTTTATTTTTCCATCATCTTGACATTTTGAAGAATACAGATAATTTATTTTGCAGGATGTTCCTCAATTGGTTTTATCTGATGTTTCCTCTTACTAGATTCAAGTTATACATTTTTGGCAGTAATACAAAAAACAATGTTGTATCCATCGCAGTACTTCATATCCAGAGGCAAATGATATCTATTTGTTCTATTATTGGTTATACTAACTTTGATCACTTGGTTAAGGTGGTGCCTGACACCACCTTAACTCTATAAAGTTACAATTAATTAATTAGTATCTTGTGGGGGATTAATAAAAAATTTTTAACAAAATTTTGATTCATAAGCATTAGCAAATAAATTGACAATAACTGCAGTTTGGTACACATAATGTTTCAAGGCATGCTATTCGTGAGGGGTGTTTGAGGGATAATAAAAAGATTATAAACTACTGATTTAGAATATCATTATTTAATCTTTGATTGACAAAGGCATGTGACATCTTAGTCTGTTCACGATGTTTATTAAATTCTGCAGAGAATTTTCTATGAATGCTCAGAATAAAAATACCACTCATAGTAATTAACTTTGTTCAAAGGACAATCAACTAGTCTATTACAGGCTGAAATTTTTTGTAAAAGGTCACAATGAAGCATTTTGAATATTGGCACATCTTAAAACACATTCTTTCCTGCAAATTAATTTTTGTTGCTGAGGTTTTTTATCCTTTTCTATTAATTTTTAGAGATCAAATATTACACAGGACTGTAAATAAAGATTTGCTTATACAAAATAACTATTATGAATATCTGATAATTTCTGTTGACCAATATTCCAACAGGGTTCACACAGTGACAGCTTTAGAGCCACAGGATTCTTGGAAGACTACAGGATAAATAGGCCCATTTAACTCACTCTTCAGAGAGTTATTTGAGTTTTCCCTCCCTTCTTTCCTGAACAAGACTGTGAAGAAATTTAAAATTAGAACTTAAACAATTTTGAAGAGTTATTCAGAGCATTAGCCTGGAAGCAGAGAAATGGGCGGAGGTTGGAGTCGATCACTAGACGGAAGGGTGAAAGTTTGTCAAGAATTCATAAAACTCAATAGCAAAAATCTAACAGTCAGATTTAAAAATGGGCAGAAGATTTGTATTTTTTGTTTGTTTTGGCCACACTGTGCAGCTTGTGGGATCTTAGTTCCTTGCATAGGGATTGAACCTGGCCGTGGGTAGTGAGAATTCCCTGGTGGTCCAGAGTCTTAACCACTGGACCACCAGGGAATTCCCTGGGCAGAGGATCTGAATAGGCATTTTCCCTAAGTTATACAGATGGCTAATAGGCACATGGAAAGATGCTCAACATTCCTAACCATAAGAGAAATGCAAATCAAAACCATAATGAGATATCACCTCATAGCTGTTAGAATGGCTATTATCAAAAAGACATGAGATAGGGACTTTTCTGGTGACACAGTGGTTAAGAATCCGCCTACCAATGCAGGGGACACAGGTTTGACCCCTAGTCTGGGAAGATCCCACATGCTGCGGAGCAACTGAGCCCATGAGCCACAACTGTTGAGCCCATGTGCCACAGCTACTGAAGCCCGTGAGCCTAGAGCCCATGCTCCACAATAAGAGAAATCACCGCAATGAGAAGCTGGCACACTGCAAAGTAGAGTAGCCCCTGCTTGCCTCAACTAGAGAAAGCCCCTGTGCAGCAATGAAGACCCAACACAGCCAAAAAAAAAAAAAAAAAAAGGCAAAAAGACACGAGATAACTAGTGTTGGTGGGCACGGGGAGAAAAGGGGACCCTCGTGCACTGCTGGTGGGAATGTAAATTGGAAAACAGCAAGGAGTTTCCTCAAGAAATTTAACAATAAAACTACCATATGATGCAGCAATTCTGCTTTTGGGTATCTATCTTAAGAAAACAAAACAAAGCAAAAAATAATTTGAAAATATATATGCACTCTCATGATCATTGCAGCATTATTCACGATAGCCAAGATATGGAAACAACCTAAATGTCCACCAATGGATGAATGGATAAAGAAGAGGTGATACATATAAATACAATGGAATACCACTTGGGCATTAAAAAAGAATGAAATCTTGCCATTGGCAACAACATGGATGAATCTTGAGGGAATTATGCTAAGTTAAATAAGTCAGAGAAAGCCAAATACTGTATGATTTCATTTTTATGTAGAATTTCTCAAAAACACAACAGAAATCATTGATATAGAAAAGAGAATGGTGATTGCCAGAGGAAGGGGGATTGGGGAGTGGGCAAAATGGGTGAAGGGGATCAACAAATTTCCTGTTATAAAATAAATGTCATGGGGATGTCACGTGCAGCATGATAACTGCAGACAATAATATTCTAGAGCATACTTAAAAGTTGCTAAGAGAGTACCTGTAAATCCTAAAGGTTAACTTCATGAGGTGACAGATGGTAACTAGACTTATCGTGGTGATTATTTCACAACGTATACAAATATCGAATCATGTTGTATGAATGGAACCTATATAAGGTCATATGTCAATTATACCTCAATAAAAAATTTAAAGATAATCCTTATCAAAACAAGAATTAAACATAATGCAAGAATGAATTAAAGTAATTCAATAGCATTGATTGCTTGTAGTTTGTTAGATATTAAGTGAACTTGACTCGGGTTCCGATGAACTGGCAGGTCACGAAGGAGACCAGCATCACAAAAGGAACTATATAACACTTATTGTGATTGTGATGCTGCTGTTTGTTGTTATCAGAGATGAAGAGTGGAGTCTTTTTCAGGCAATATCACACACAGGCACTGGGAATACGCCTAGGTGAAAGTCTGTGCCGTATGATGGAAGTCTGGATTGGTTACGTATAACCATGGGATGCACCTTGTGGAATAGAGATAATGAACGTAAAAATGTGATGGATTAAGTTTGGATTTCAGAAAAAGTGCCAGAAATCACTAAAAAAGAAATCTACCCTAGTAAGAAGAGAACATGGGATGGCTTTTGATTACATAATCATTAATTGAGGGGTCTGTAGCCTTTGAACACAAGGCATCTTAAAGAAAAGCTTAGGAAGTGTACTGTAGAATTATTGACACTATCTGGTGCACTTTTTGAACAGTCATTACTTTTTCTAAGATTTACTGCTTCTTGTGAAATACTATTTACCTAAATCATAAAAGAGTTTGAAACAACACAGTCATTGAGATTGTCTTAACCTATGTGACAGAAACATAAAATGATTTCAGTGCTAGTAAAACTGGTTGTCTTCCTTTCATGTCAGTGGCTTAATGTACAATTAATAAAGTGACAGAAAACTATGTACTAGCTTCGAACCTTTTCCTAGAAAGCAAACAATTTACTGACTAGTCACTTACTCCCATTCTTAAAGAGAGGAACTCATACTTCTAATCTTATTTTTCTTTCTAAATATAGTCATATGCATTGCTTTCAAAATCTATAAGTGTGTATTTTAAAAAAAATAAATTTATTTATTTATTTATTGGCTGTGTTGGTCTTCATTGCTGCTGCGTGGACTTTCTCTAGTTGCGGCGAGCAGGGGCTACCCTTTGTTGTTGCGTGCAGGCTTCTCTTTGCTGTGCCTTCTCTTGTTGCAGAGCAAAGGCTCTAGGCACATGGGCTTCAGTAGTTGTGGCACGTGGGCTGAATAGTTGTGGCTCACTGGTTCTAGTGTGCAGGCTCAGTAGTTGTGGCACATGGGCTTAGTTGCTCCCTGGCATGTGGGATCTTCCTGGACCAGGGCTTGAACCTGTGTCCTCTGCCTTGGCAGGTGGATTCTTAACCACTGTGATACCAGGGAAGCCCACAAATGTGTAATGTGATTGAATATTCATTCATTCAACAAATATGTATTGAGTGTTTATCATGTATCAGGCTCTGTTCTAAATCCTGGCGACACTACAGTAAATAAAACAAAGTCCCTGACTTCACAGATTGTACATCCTAATGGGGAAAAACATATAATAAGCACATAAATATATGTCTCTATGAGAAAAATAAAGGAGAATAAGGAGATAAGGAATGTGGGAGTGAAGTCGCTTTTTTATGTGACATTGTCAGTGAGGCTGTGTAACTTGTGCGGTTGCACGGGGCCCTGTGCTTAACAGAATCCCAGGCTTGCTTTGATGTTTGGTTGCTGTCATGAAACTCTTGGAAGCAAGGGGTCCTACATTTTCATTTTGCACTGAGGCCTGTGAATTAGGTAGCTAGCCCTGGTGGTCATGCATGACCACTCTAATAGGGTAACATTTGGTGTGGGACATGAGGAAAGGGAGGAAGATATTCACATGGACCTCTGGGGAAAGAGCATTCCTGGTAGCGGAAAGAGTAACTACAGGTGACCTGAGATGGGACCATGTTTGATCAGTTCAAGGAACATCATAGAAGCCTGTGTGACTGGGGGACAGTGAGCCAGTGTAAAATGGCATTAAATAAGGTCAGAGAGAATTACATGAACTTTTAGATCATGCAGGGTCTTATGAGCTAGCATAAGAACTCTGGCTTCTAACCTGAGTGAGGTGGGCAGCATTGGTTGGGGCAACATGGTTTGGGTAGAGGTGGATTTTAGATCTATTTTGGAAGTAGACCAACAGGATTTGCTGATGAATTTGAATGGGTGTGTTAGAGAAAGAGGAGACAAATATATGCGTAAGGCCTTTGGCCTGGACACCTGGAATGATGGATGTGCCATTTCCTGAGATTGAAAAGGTTTCAGCAGGAACAGGTTGAGTAGTGTAGGGAGGAAATCAAGGGTTCATTTTGGATCCATCAAACTTGGGATGCCTGTTTGTCTTAAGTGCAGCTGTCCATTGATCCTTATATATGAGTCTGGAGTACAGGGGAAATGTCTGGCGGGAAAATATAACCAACGAGTAGATGATATTTAAAGCCACGAGACTGGATCATACCACCTGGGGGTAAATATTGATAGAGAGACAAGATCTGAGAATTGAACCCTGGGGTACTCTGACTTTTAGGTCTGAGCAATAAAGACAAACTGATGAAGGACACAGAAAGAGCCAGTGAGGAAGCAGAGTCCCAGAACAAGAGAGTTTAAGGACTGAGAGCATGGTCAACGAGGTCGAATTCTGCTGAAAGACCAACTATGATTGACCACTGGATTTGGCAAAGTGGAAGAGTGCAGTCAACTAACAATTTTATATGGAGCATCTAGTGTCATGGTGGTCAACCCTGGCTACACCTTAGAATCACTTAGGGAATATTCAAAAGTTACTAATACCAAGGAGTCAGCTTTAGAAATTCAGACTTAATTGGATTTAAGTGAGATTTGAGCATCTGTATTTTGTGAAAGCTATCCAGATGATTCTAATGGGTAGCCAGGGTTGAGAACCTCAGGTCTAGGTGTATTCATCAGTGATTACTAATAGTTGGGGGACAATGCTACTATATAAAAAAAAAAGTTTAATTATAAAACAATGTTAAAATAGGGGTATAAAAAATGCAGTGTAAGGTAAGATCACAATTATACTCTGCAGGGATAAGTAAAAATGTAGAGAGTAGAAGCAATTTAAGCTGGGCCTAAAATTTGGTAGGTAGATAACTTGTAAAGGAGAAGAAGGACGTTCTTAGAATGTGTAAAGCTGCTGAAAAAGAATAAGGGTGCATGTAGGGTGGAGATTGGGTGATACTAAATTTTAAAATTTATATTATAAAAGTAATACATTGATTTTCATTATAAAAATTGAAGATACATTAAAAGCATGCTTTTTTTTCCCCACTGAAAGCTAAATTTCTAAAAGTGAGATCAAAGGTGTTTTGTATTTTAAACTTTATTTTCTAAAAAGGTCGTCAGGATTCCCAATAATCCTGCAATGGATGAAACGGTTTCTTTCTTTGTATTTTTGCCAACACAGTTTTTACCTAATTTTTCCCAATCTGCTGAGTGAAAAATAAGTGCTGCTCTAATTTTTATTTCTCTGATTAACAGGGAGGTAGATCAACTCCTCATATGTTTATACTTTGTCCTGTGTTTTACAATTTTTAAAACTTTATTCTTGGTTTCTTTCACTTTATAGGAGTTTAAAATCTGTTATGTAGTCAAATAAGCCAGTCTTCTCAATGACAACTTTCGGGTTTTTGTGCCTGTTGGGTAAAGGTTTCTTCTGCTGAAGATTAAAAAAAAAAAGCAGCTTTCTAACTTTTCTTCTTTTACTTTTGGAATTGTTTTAACCAGGAGATTTTTATTTTTGTACACTGGTGAGTTGACTCATTTTTTCTCTCAAACAGAAAGCTAACTATCCCCTACACAATCTATTGGAAAGGCTATCTCTCCCTTACTGTATTGAAATACGATGTTTGTCACATGTTAAGTTGTCACATATTTGCATCCATTTCTGGCTTCTTTATTCTATTCCGTTGATCTCTTTGGGAACCTGTTCTAGTACGTCCTTGTTTTGATTACTACAGCTTTAATGTAGGTTTTTTAATATCTTGTTAGGGAAATCCCCCCTTATTATTCTTTCTCAGTCGGAGGGGGTGCTGTTTTTCCTGATGATTGTCAGACAAATATTCTAGTTATTGAAAGCACACGGAATTTACAGGGTAATTTGAAGAGAACTGAAACTTATTACTATCTGATCTTCCTATCTAGGAACATGGTGTTTATTTATGCTTCTTTTTATATGCCCTTCAGTAAAATTTAGTAGTATTCTTCAAGTGCGTGTTAGCCGTATCTTGCTAATTTTGTATAAGTGGATGTCCGAAATCTAATCATGGGAAGAAAAAAAGTGAGTTTGAAGGTATTAGCATTTGTCAGCTTTGCTGCAGTAACAAATGACCCAAACATCTCAGTAACTTACAGCAATCACATTTCTTTCCTGTTCACATTGCATGTTGGCAGTTGTGGGTCAGCTGCAGTGCTGAGGCTTGGTTGTCCTTTGCTCCGTCTGTCTTCTCATTCCAGAACTCAGGCTGAAGAAGCGGAGGGTAAAGAGCAAAAACCAACCACACAAAGGCTCTTAAAGATTCTGGTGAAACATGGAGTATATTTTTTCTGCTCATAACCCATTGACTACAGCAAGTCACATGGCTGACTCCAATGTCAATGGGGGCAGGGAAGTCACATGGCAGTGGGGGGGTGGGTATTTAATCTTTCTGTAGAGAAGGGACAATAATACAATTTGCCACAATCTCCTAAGGGAAAGGAATTATGTAATGGAATCCAAAGCCTTAAAAATGCTTAAAACTTTGGAACTTCCAGAGTAAAGTGGAAAAATTTTCAGAATATGAGGGAGGGAACAGGAATGCCAGGAGGTATAAATATGAGACTTTCACAGGAAGACAAAAATATGTTCTACCATGCAGTGATGTGGACCATTTTTTAAAACTCTTTGTTGAATTTGTTATAATATTGCTTCTGTTTTATGTTTTTGGTTTTTTGGCCCGAGGTATGTGGGCTCTTAGCTCCCCAACCAGGGATCAAACAGGCACCCCTTGCCTTGGAAGGCGAAGTCTTAACCACTGGACTGCCAGGGAAGCCCCCACCATGCAGTGAGATGTTAACTCTAGCCATTCTTCTTCTTCTTCTCAGGTGCCGGTGAGGATTCAGGGGTGGGTGGTCACGACGTGAATAAGCGTAGGCCTGCTGGGCAGATGACTCTTCTGGATTCCCTCTTCATTGCATTTCTCTCCTAAATACATTTAATAAGAATACATAGGGCAGCACTCTGTTATTGACTCTAACAGCGGAGAGAGAGCCAAGGCTAGGCATTATGAAGACAATGGAATAAAGGGGCGGAAGTTCCTGAGATGACAGTTTTCTGTTTGGTTTGATAGAAAGTATAGGTATTATGTTCAATTAAATAATCTACACTATCAAGTCTTAATATTTATCAAGATGCTAATTAATAGTTGGATCTTTAAACTCAAATAGTGATCCAGAACTTGTATTATTCCGTATATTATATTATTAGAAAGAAAGCCATTTTCAGCAAATATTTTTTGAGTATCTATTATGTGCCAAACACTATTCTAGGCGCTGAGGATGCAGCAGACTTTCTGCTCTTGGTGCTTGTATTCTGGGGAAGAGTAGGTAAGGGGAGAGAGAGACAGGAAATATATACATGCATACATATGAAATATATCAGATGGTCGTAGGTGCTACAGAGAAAAATGTGGTAGGGAAATGAGATGGGAATGATTTGCAGGGAGGATCTCTTTAATAAAGTGACATTTCAATAGGGAGCTTTATGAAGCGACAGAGTGAAGCAGGTGGCTACCTGGGGGAAGAGTGTGGCTGTCAGCAAACACTATTCTGCTAAACCCAGTCGAGGACCAGCAAGGAGGCCATTGTCACTTTAGTGGAGAAAGCAAGTCAGAGGGGGTGAGATATGGCCAGAGAAGTAGGCAGGAGCTAGGACCTGTAGGACCTTTGGACCTCAGTAGAGAGTTTGGACGGTGGTGTTAGAGTATTACAGAACTTAATTTTTTTTAAAGAGCAGAACTCTAGGCAAATCAAAGACATTTTCTTACTCATTGCCCTCCTGTCATAGGTTATATAAGTATCCTTGTGGTAGATCAAAGTAGCAGGCAGGGATATAAGAATATAGTGTATATTGCATTCTAAAAACCAGTACTTTTAGTTTGTATCTTAAATATTTATACCAAGATTCCCTGTATATAAATGCTATATGATAGGTAGATTTTGGTTTGATCAAAATGTCATTATTTCAGCTAAAAAAAAATCTAGGTCTATTTTTCTTTTTAAAAATAATTTTAAAAGGACCTGCATGACCCCTTGCCGATGAATAGAAATAAGGCACTTTCATATCATTTTCAATCGAATGAGGATGAGATGGAGCCAGAAGTGGTTGTCACATAAATAGAATTTATACCAAGAGAATTCTAAGCTTACTGCAATTGTTGAAAATTAATTCATTTTCAGACTTCAGAATCTGATTTTCAGAATACAAGAAACTTGATGGAAAAAGCAATTGAAAGCAATCAGCCTCTCTCTATGTGCTTGGTTTAAAACTGTTTAGTCTGTCTTATGTGATATGAATCAGAGAGACTTGATAAATATTCCTTAGAACTCCTAGATGCTCACCTTAGCAGATGTGTAATTGCCTGTGAAATTCAGACTGAAACAAGCAAAAGTAGAATAAAAGGGAATGTTTAATAATTTTATTTTCATGTTTCTAAGACTTTTGCCAAAATAACAGGTGATGACTTCATTGGAGAGCCACAAGAAGAAAATGGATCTTGGCAGATGGTCAGTAATTTGAGGTTAATGTAATGTAGCTCATGTATAGAAATTGAGAAGCATTTTATTTATTTTCAGAAAAGTCACTAGTTTTACAGTGCTTTTCAATTTGGAAATTACAATGGTAGTAACAGAGTATTAACAGAAAATTTCCCACCAGGTTAGGAAAAATTATTGTTCAAGTACTTGAAATGCCGGTAATATTGGATTGTGACTAACTTTATGGCATAAAATAGTTTTTCTATGAATAAAGGCTTACAGAAACTTGAAGACTTGAGAAAATGTGAAGATTTGCAACTAGAGCCATAGTAATTAAAGTTCTATTATACTTTCATAAATACTGACCTTCGTACCAATGGCCTTGAATAGACAATCCAGAAACAGCATCCATTCTATACTATAATTTAGCATATAATTAAGGTAGCACTCAAAATCACTGAATCACAGTGTCTACTAAATTATGGAATACAAAATAAATATTTAAAAAAGCCCAAGGGCTTTCCTGCATAACAAAATTTCCTAGAAAGACAATTATCTGCAATTAGCAAGTAATAATAACTTTGGCTTTGCCTTTCCAATAACCAAACGTCTTAGTCTGTTCATTGCATTGATTATAATTTTCTGAACGACATTAAATAATAGTAGTGCTAGCATGTCTTGTCCCAAGTTTTACTGGGGATATTTCTTAGGTCGTGCTGTTGAATGTGGTTTAAGATAGGTATACTTTAACATGCTAAGGAAATATGCTTATATTCCTAGTTTACCCATAGCTATAATTTTCTCTCCATCCTTGAAAGGAGAGAGACTTTGCTCTAGTCTTTACTGTATCCACTTGGTTTAAAAAGTGCCTCGCACAGGTGGGCACTCAATAAATGCTTGGTAAATGAATAAGAAATTAAGAGGATTGTATCAAGAAGACATGTGAAGTGTCAGTAAAATTATCTGAAAAAAGTTTGAGATATTAATAATTTATCTAATAATATTGAAATTATACATATAGAAAAATTGTATTACTGAGATTGACATATATGTACGACTATATATAAAATAGATAACTGTGTAGCACAGGGAATTCTTCTCAATACTCTGTAATGACCTATATGTGAAAAGAATCTAAAAAAGAGTGGATATATATATAGGTACAACTGTAAATACACTTTGCTGTACAGCAGAAACTAACACAACATTGTAAATCAATGATATTCCAATAAAAATTTAAAAAAAATAAAAAAATAAAAGTTAGATTAGAAAAAATATATCCATTATCTTAAGATATATAATTTTTTTGATAGTTTGTACAATAATTAAAGTAACTTTAAAATGCATAAAGATCTTTAAACTGGTCATTTAAAAAAATAAAGATCAAAAACCATTTGATTTTAGGTGAAAAATAATTTTCAAATTGCTTCAGGTAAATTATACTTACATAGACTAACCTTCAAAGGCTTTGGCATTTTAAAGAAAAAAGTTATATAGCACTAAGTTTTGAAATGGTTAAAATTTGTTCCCTAAACATTTAAATAAATGCCAAATAGGGCATATTCAAACATTAAATGTTGTACTTCAAAACACAACTGTTAGTTTTGCATTTAGTAGAAAAGTATAGTATTTATTGAATTTATTCAGCTAGTCATTCAACAAACATCTATGAAACGCCTACTATGTATCATGTGCTGGATTTTTGGAAAAGGGCTGAATAACATTAAAGTCTACCAAGAAGCAAGACCTTACCATGTGGCACAATAATTTTTATAAGAGGAGTATTGACAGTATCTTGCAGTCAGGTCTTCGGAGAATTGGAGTTCAAAGTAGAGTTGAAATTGGGCTTGGATCTATACCAACCAGACACAAGGCATGGGGGGAGGAGATAAGGACACCGCAGGAATGCGACAGCTTGTGCAAAGGCACTAAATCCTGAAAGTACATGAAGTGTACAGTGAATAGGGAGAAATGCAGTGTGAGTAGACTGTCTTGTACTTTCCAAAGTACAAGTTGCACATTTGGTTGAGGGTGTGGGATCTTGACTCAGCATGAGTTCAAATTCTGATTCTGCCACTCACTAGCTGGATGACTTTGAGCAGATAACTAAGTCTAAGTCTCAGTTCTTTCCTCTGTAAGATAGAGATCATAATAGTACCAAACTTGCAAGGTTAATAGGAAGATTTAAGAGTATGTATAGAAAGAACCTAACTCACCTAGAGTAAGACTCAATAATTGTTAGTCATCTTTATATTGGTATACAGATAAATCTGTTAGTGACTCCTTTAAGTACTATCAAGTAGGGATTTGCTTATATATTGCAGAGAATTATTTACCTTATGGCTTTTTTGGTTTTGTTCTGTTTTGTTTTTAATTTACACAAGATTGTACAGTTTTATTTTTTATTTTTTATTTTTTCATTTTTAACTGAAGTAGAGTTGCTTTACAATATTGTGTTAGTTTCTGGAAAACATTTTTTTTATTTCCTTTTTTTTGTTCATTTTATTTATTTATTTATTATTTTTTTTGAGGTACACCAAGTTCAATCATCTGTATTTATACACATATCTGCTTTTTTTGTTTTTTTAACTTAAAAGCAGAATAAGACCTATGTTAATGCTAATAAAGAGCTCACTGTTCCATCTAGAGTCCAAGAGTATAAAAGTATCACTTCTTCCTGAGCAAAAGAAGTGTAAACATAACTCGGATCATACCCATTTTAGAGAAAAAGTTCCACCCCAGAATCAGTGGTTTTGCAACAGCCAGAAATAGAACACTATAGCTTTAAAATTCTGAAAGAACATCTATTACATGATAAATAGCCATAAGTATAACACTTCTATTAATTTGTGCATATGGATTTGGCTTTGCAAGTATTTTTAAATCATTTGCACAATTGACTGTCCCTTGAAGGAGAAAGCTGTATTTATACATCTATTTCTTTAGGTCTTTTTCTTGCTTCAGCCTATTGCACTTAGATTTCTGTGACTATTCTCTCTCTCTCTCTCTCTCTCTCTTTTTCAGAGACAAAGACCGTTTATTACTCATACCAGAAGTCAGAGTAATGCCTTAGCACCAGTTTCCTGAGCCCAAAACCTCATGGAGTAACATAGTGAGGGTCAGACTGTGCTATTCTCTTTTGAATTCTCTGACAAATATTGTAAATAGATGAGTAATAACCAAATCCAGTGATTAAAAAACATTTTTTTTTAATTTTTATTTTTTTTTTAGCTTTTAGTTTCCATCATCTCTTTTCAGAATTTAGCATGGTTGAAATGCCTCTGCTTTTTTGAAATTCTCTCAGTGCTTTGGCTTCATGAAGCCACACTCACCTGGTTTTCTTACATCTGCTTTCTTACATCTCTGACTGTGTCTCCTTGGTGTTTTATCTTTCCTCTTTTTATCGCCTGCCCCTGAATGTTGGGGGTCTGAGGGGTTCTTTCTCTGGCTCTCTTCTCTTCTCATCCCACAAACACTCCCTGAGGTATCTCATCCTCTCCATTGCCTTCAATGAGCAGATGTATGATTAGATGAGTCTCTAATTTTATCTCTCTTCTTGACCTCTTTCTATGGCTTCTGACTTGTATCTGTCTGCAGTAATCAACAGAACATCTCCATCTGGCTGTCCCAGAGACACTTAAAATCATTATGCCCCATTTGGATTTAATCCTTTTTTTTTTTCTCAGCTTATTCTTTCTCCTTCATTCTGAGCTTGGTGACTGGCCCCCCTCACAACCTGGAAACCTGGGATCTAGCTTAGATTTCTCTCTTTCCTAAGCCAAATGCCCTCCGCGTATCTAATCAAGTGTCCATGTCCTGTGGATTCTACTTAAACATTTTTTGGCCTCTTCTGTCATTTCTTCTTACTCCCAGCTTCTCACACCTTGACTCTTGCCATACTACCCTAAGTGGTCTCCTGGCCTTCACTCTTAATCAATCAAGTTATTTTTATTCCCTTGCAAACTTCTCTGGTGGCTTTTCATTGAATATACAAACTCCTGTGTCACATTCAGCCCACATTTGCCTCTTCTTTCCTTCCAAACATCCTTTCCTGATCACATGGTTCCATGCTGTTGTGAACCTTCTCCTGAGCTGCTGGCTACAGAGCCCTTTACCAATCACTTGTGCAGAAGTAGAATTGCCCAGTCCTATGCCTTCACTTGTACCCATTACCCTGATAGGTTTTATTGAACTTATTTGTTTACGTGCATTATTCATTCTGTATCCCTGGCATCTCAGAGTATGTATTTAAAACCATTTTTTTGGCGTCAATATCAATAGATGTTTATAAAGCACTTCATCAAGGAACTGGGAAAATGAAAACTACCTTCAGTGTCTTTGATATTATCTCAAAGTGCTCTGTCTCTAGCATGTAATGAATCTTGTCTGACTGAAACTTGAGGTGATCCCTGGTTGCACATATTGTTGGTTTCCACTCCAATGTGTTTGTGCGTCCTTTGAAAACATAGTGTAATTATGCCTTACTTGAATTAAATGGATTTGATTTCTACATCCATGTCACAACATACTTACTGTCATCACAGTCCTCCTCCTCATCAACACCATCACCCCCACTTTATATGTAGTGGGAAAATGCTATGGTGGCCTCTAAGGATACAATCTGGCAGGCTATCCCATAGGTCCTGGAACTGAAATGCTTATAAGTCAAATTAAGATGCTCAAATCATTTAGTTTGTGAAATCAGCTTAAAACATACAGTGAGAAGCAAGGGGAAAGAGATTAGGTAGGTTAAGACACTCAGTGCAAGCAGGTAGAATGACCACACTACTTGCGGGTCACTCAAGGTTCTTATATCCTGACCCTCTCTTTGCCTCATCTGCCTACACCACAGATGGTGTGGTTATAAGGACCAGAGTTGAGGGCAAGCAAAAAAGTTCAGAGATGGAAGGTTCATGGTCCGAATATGCTTGTTCTACTGGAGAGATGAAAGGGCAAGTATGGGGGTAGGTGGGATGAATTGGGAAATTGGGATTGACTTATATACAGTTGTATGTATAAAATAGATAACTAATGAGAACCTACTGTATAGCACAGGGAACTCTACTCAGTGCTCTGTGGTGACCTAAATGAGAAGGAAATCCCAAAAGGAGGGGATATACGTATATGCATAACTGATTCACTTTGCTGTACAGTAGAAACTAACACAACATTGTAAAGCAACTATACTCCAATGGAAAAAAAAAAAGAGGCAAGTATGCATGGCCACAGCTATAGCCAGTGATGACTTGGTGAGCAGCAGTGCATGGTTTAAGCACAGGACAAGTGGGCTAGAATGGGTGATACCAATGGGTGGCCGATTTGAGGTAGATAAAGCTGATGCATGCTTTATGAACATCCGGGTTTTGCTTTCTGTCTCGTTCTATCTGTAAGCTAACACTCTCATTTGTTTCATCAGGTTAATATACATATAACACATAAGTGGCTATTTATTCTATGCTTAACATGTCCTGTAGGTTAAAGATGTACTTACTACCTATTCTTAACATTTCTTATGTTTCATCCATCCTGTTTTTGTTGTTGTTGTTGTTGTTTAAAGCAGAATCTAAAATTCTTAAATCAGAATCTAAAATTCTGAAAGCATACAGAAAACACACACTACATTATGGATGGAGCACATTTCTGAGGCACAGGGCTGTTAAACCACTTGCCTAAGATCCTCACATTTAGTGCATGGCAGAGACAGGGTTTCAAATTTAGGAAGTCTAGCTCTTTTTAATCACTATTCTATCTTGATTCCTGATTTGCCTGAGAAAACACAGCTAGCAAGTCTGACCTCAAGTCCAGAGCTCTTTCCAGTAACTACTCTTTACATATAAGTATCCTTGGAGCAGAACTTTTTCTTCTCTGTGTTCCTATCACCAAGTACAGGGCCTGAACAAATACCTGTTGATCAAGAGAATACCTCATTTTACATTTCTGCTTTTGCTTTGGGTTAAATTTAAATGGCGCGATGATTCCAATTTAACACTTAAGAACACTTAACCTTTTGCATTTAAAGTTACAGGTCTTAGGTATCTGATTTTAAACTCAATTAACCTAAAGAGATCCAGTGGCTAGAGAGAAAAAGATAAGGATCCATGAACTGAGATCTAGCTCTGATTATGAAACTGACCCATTAAGTGGTTTCTCTACGCTTCATTTTCTCCAGTAGGAAAATGGCCCTAGTAATTCTTATCTACCCCCTTCACCAGGAACTCTCACATCTACTATTCTTCCTATCACTAGCATGTCATTAAAAAAAAAGGTTTCTGCATTACGGATTAGAAATTATAAAAAACGAACAAAACCTATCTATATGTTCATAAAATTATTTAATTATGCACATATTTATGAGATTAAAAAACAAATTTTGTAACCTTTTAAAGGCACATTTTATGTTACCTTTGGACATGCTTAACATTCTGCAATTTGTTAAGTTTTCTGCAATTTTTCTCATCCATTTGACTTTTCTGAAAGACAAAAAAAATTAACAGCCTTCTGAAAGAAGCTAAGATGAATTATATGCTCACTCTCTCTCCATATATATATCTATATATATCTATATATATAGATATATACTGCTTGTGAAAATCTCTTTCCCTCTAGGAAGTTGGCAATAATCACAATGTATACAAAACCATTTAGAACTCAACACAGTAGCTGCTCAACCCTGGCTGCCTCTTAGAATTACATGGGAAACTTAAAAAACAAAACTGATGCTCCAGCCCTACATCAAGCTATTTAAGTCAGAATCTCTAGGAATGGAATGTGGGCATCCATATTTTTAAAAGTTCCCCATTCTACTAATTTGACCAGCACTCTTCAAAACTGTCAAGTCATCATAAACAAGGAAAGTCTGAGAAACTGTCACAGACCAGAGGAGGCAAAGGAGACATGGTGACTAAGTGTAATATGGTATCCAAGATGGGATCCTAGAATAGAAAAAGGGTATTAGGGAAAAACTACTGAAATCTGAATAAATTGTGGAGTCAGTAGTAATATACCAATGTAGGTTCCTTCACTGTAACATAGGTGCCATAGTGATGTTGTTAATAGCAGGAGAAATTGAGTGAGGAGTGTATAGGATCTCTCTGTACTATCTTTCTAACTTTTCCATGAATCTAAATATATTCTAAACTAATTTATTTAAAAAATCTGTCTAGGGACTTCCCTGGGGGCACAGTGGTTAAGAATCTGCCTGCCAATGCAGGGGACATGGGTTCAACCCCTGGTCCAGGAAGATCTCCCATGCCATGGAGCAACTAAGCCCATGTGCCACAGCTACTGAGCCTGCGTGCCTAGAGCCCGTGCTCTGCAGTGAGAGAAGCCACCCGAATGAGAAGCCCATGCACTGCGAGGAAGAGTAACTAGAGAAAGCAACAAAGACCTAACACAGCCTAAATAAACAAATAAAATCTTTAAAAAAAAATCTGTCTAATATGAAGCAAGGGTTGAGACTCCCTTACATAGAATCCACTTACATTGTACCAGAAAACAAAAGGACCCTGTGAAATAGTGAGCCCAACTGCCAATTCCAGTGTGTACAGACCTAAAATCTTGACCCCTAGAAACAATGGGCTGCTGCATTAGAACCGGTTACATTTCTAGAGGCACCTCCAGGGAAACAAAGGACTAATTGCAACAAACATAACTGGAATAATAACAATCCTGATAGTTAATTGCTTCCAAGGTATGAAAAATTCAAGAAAGACAGCTTAGTAAAGGAGAAGAAACTACTCACAACACATTTCTTATTTTAGAAAGCTTTCATTTTGATATATATGAAAGGTATGTACATCTGGATTCAATATAATGCCTTTATTATGGTCCCTAGTGGTTTGAGAAAATTACGAGTGATTTATCTTTGCTAAGAGCTGTTGCCAGTTTGTTTATCTCTAAAGGAGATTTAGACCTGATCAGAAAGTTCTTCAATATTGAGTTAACTTTTCCTCTCCCACTGTGGTGGGAAGAAGGCAGGAAGAAAAGATCCCCTAGTCCTCCATAATGAAGTCAACCTGGATTTAGCTTGGTAACACTTCTCTTTTCCTAACCATTAAAGATATTTGCCATCTGCGTAAATCTCTAGAGGAAAGTCAGAACTGTACCCGAAGAAATCACTCTGCACAAGTAAACATTTGACAAACAGCAAGTGCTTGGAGATAGTGTTTTCAAAAAGCTCCTTAAAAAATTTTTTTTTTGGCATAAATTATTTTGTTTGGTAAAAATGTCACCGATTTATAATCCAGAACTACTAGGCATCGTGCAATTACCAAATGGTATTAACCAGTAGTCATCCAGATTACATCCAGCTCCCTTAACTCCAGCGACACTAGGTTAATAGTTTCTCTGAGCCCATCTCAGTTTCTCATCTGTAAAACGAACGGTTTGGACTAAGCAATCCTCAATGCACCTTTTCATTCGGACACCAAGATAAGGTGAGAAGGACTTAGAGAAGCAGACTGGGAGTTTTAGGATTTAGGGCTTTGGGTTCCGGTGGCCGGGATGGTACTGAAGAAAATTCTCATGTTTGTGTTTCTAAAGTCGGAGGGGGGTTAGGGGTAAGAATGTCTGAAGGGGAAGCGAAGGACACTGACCGACCCGAGGGTCAACTCTTGAGACTTCCCTGGGACTGGCAGAGTAAGCGGAGACTTCGGTTGCCAGGCAACCGCTCCTCCTCCGGGGTGGGTGGAGGACCCCAGTTGGAGGTGTCTAAGTCACTGCCTCTTAATTTAGCCACGGTGCCTTCTTCTCGAAATTAATGAAATATGTAGCCTTTAAAAGTATACATTTTTTAAAGCCAAGGTTTGGCAAGCTCTATAGCTGAGTTCTGCTCGCGGTTAGTTTTTTTTTTTTTTCTTTCCTGTTCTCAGGCGCGATGCGAGGCGCCTCCCTGGCAAGGCCCCTGCCGCCGCGCGTTGCCGGGCAGGGCTGGGGACGCCGGCTCCTCGCGCCCAGCCTTCCCTGGGCCTGGCCCTGGTCCTTCGCGGCCTGCCCTCGGCTGCCATGGGCTCGGAGATGGAGCCGCTGCTCCTGGCGTGGAGCTATTTTAGGCGCAGGAAGTTCCAGCTCTGCGCCGATCTGTGCACGCAGATGCTGGAGAAGTCCCCTTATGACCAGGTACCGGTTGGACCCCGTCAGCCCTGTGGATCCCGGCAATAAGTCTGAAGGCTCTGGGGGATCCCCAGGTCCCCGGGAGGGGGCTCCAGGAGGAAAGCGCAGGGCGAGGTTGACCTTGTGGTCAGCACAGGCACCTGGAGTGAGACCTCCCGGAGCCGTGGCTGGTGGGTCCTTGCACGCGGGACCCCCGAGTGCTGTGCCACGATCGACCCCTCCTCAAACTTAAGCAACCCCCTTCCTTCACATGTCACTTAAAGGAACACTTTGGCGACGAACTTTGTTAGTTCCTTTATACTTGCATATGGATGGGCTGTTAAGCTCGCTGCATGTAGGTTATTAATTTCTGAAACAATTGTGTATAATCATAAAGATCTGTAACTTTCCACTCCCTGTTAAAATAGCTGCCTTTTTTTTTTCCCTTTTGGATCAAACGTGTGATCCTTTTAGTTCATCTTAAGACTGTTGTCCAAGAGTGGGGAGCCTTTGATTCTGGGGCTTGGGTGCAACTTGAGGCAGATAATGCAAATTGGAGGAATGAGAATCTAGGAGAGGAAAAGATACATTCATTATTAGGAGGGAGGGATGGGAAAAAAGTTCCCGTAAAAGAAGGAAATATGGCATTTATTATAGTAGTTTATTTAGGTTTTTCTAAATAAAGTATAATATTAAAGTGAGTGAAAAGGCTTGTATGCTAGGTGTGAGAGAGGTACAAATCTGGTGGTCAGGTAGTTCCTGGAAGAGGCAAAAAAGGAGAAAAAGGGGGAGCAGAGCTCTGGCAGTTTGTCAGTACTTCTAGTAAATGCAGAATGTGTCCATGTAGCTATAGTTTCTCAGCTTTTCCTCCAGTGGTGTTGCCTTGGAGATGTGAGAAAAAAGGGGAAATTGAGGGGAGTTACATATACTGAGGCGTGAAAACTGTTACTAGGCTCTGCCTTAGCTCCCAGCAAATGGATGGAGGCTAACCTGTTAAGGTGAATATTTTGGCCTTCAGTTAGCACGTCTCCCATAGAACAATCTGTGTTAGTGGGAATGCTGAACTAGATTCTGTTTGTGTTAGATCACATTGGTTAATAGGACTACACTTACATAGACAAGCATTTTTCGAAGTGTGTTTCTTGGCACAGTAGTCCCACAAATGCTGTTAAAAAAAAAAAAAGATCCCATCCACAAATATGTTTGGGAACCATGACAAAATATGGACCACTTTACATTTGTACAGCCAAAGTTTGTTACAAACCAGTGATGCACCAGACATTGTTCTATTTTTCCATTGAGTTAGGGTAGTTTCCATTCTGTGTCCAAAGAACAACAGTCCCAAGAGTCCTCAGTGAAAGAAAGTTTCCTCATTAAATGCATATGGGAAATGCATATTCCCTACTTAGTGATTCATACTAAAGGTTCTGAGAAGTTCTGCAGAAAGAAACTTAACTTTGCGTAATTTTGATTAATACGATAGTTCCGAAACTTATTTGACCACTGATTCCTTTTTTGGCAGTGGGCGAGGGTCAGATATCTTTCTTGTTATCATCCTAGGGAGATGTTGTCACTTTGGTAAATGTGTTATAGGCAAAACAGCAGTGTTTTTATTAATGGTTAAGACCTTATAATCTTTTTAAAAACCATTTTTAAAAATTATAGTTAATTTACAACGTGTTAGTTTCAGGTGTACAGCGAAGTGATTCAGTTATACATATATACATTCTTTTTCAGATTTTCTATTATAGGTTATTACAAGATACTGAATATAGTTTCCTGTGCTATACAGTAGGTGCTTTTTGGTTATCTATTTTATTTTTTTTTAATTTTTATTTATTTATTTATTTATTTATTTATTTATTTATTTATTTTTTATTTTTGGGGGGTACACCAGGTTCAATCATCTGTTTTTATACACATATCCCCGTATTCCCTCCCTTCCTTGACTCCCCGCCCCTCGATTCCCCCCCACCCTCCCCGCCCCAGTCCTCTAAGGCATCTTCCATCCTCGAGTTGGACTCCCTTTGTTATACAACAACTTCCCACTGACTGTTTTACAGTTGGTAGTATATATATGTCTGTGCTACTCTCTCGCTTCGTCTCAGTTTCCCCTTCACCCCCCGCCCCCTCCCAAACCTCAAGTTCTCCAGTCCATTCTCTGTATCTGCATCCTTGTTCTTGTCACTGAGTTCATCAGTACCATTTTTAGATTCCGTATATGTGAATTAGCATACAATATTTGTCCTTCTCTTTCTGACTTACTTCACTATGTATGACAGATTGTAGTTCTATCCACCTCATTACATATAGCTCCATCTCATCCCTTTTTAGAGCTGAGTAATATTCCATTGTATATATATGCCACATCTTCTGTATCCATTCATTTGTTGATGGGCATTTCGGTTGCTTCCATGTCCTGGCTATTGTAAATAGTGCTGCAATAAACATTATGGTACAAGTTTCTTTTGGGGTTATGGTTTTCTTTGGGTATATGCCCAAGAGTGGGATTACTGGATCATATGGTAGTTCTATTTGTAGTTTTTTAAGGAACCTCCAAATTGTTTTCCATAGTGGCTGTACCAACTTACAGTCCCACCAACAGTGCAGGAGAGTTCCCTTTTCTCCACACCCTCTCCAACATTTGTGGTTTCCAGATTTTGTGATGATGGCCATTCTGATCGGTGTGAGGTGATACCTCATTGTGGCTTTGACTTGCATTTCTCTGATGATTAGTGATGTTGAGCATCTTTTCATGTGTGTATTGGCCATCTGTATGTCTTCTTTGGAGAAATGTCTCTTTAGGTCTTCTGCCCATTTGTGGATTGGGTTATTTTCTTTTTTGGTATTAAGCTTCATGAGCTGCTTGTATATTTTGGAGATTAATCCTTTGTCCGTTGTTTCATAGGCAATTATTTTTTCCCATTCTGAGGGTTGCCTTTTAGTCTTGTTTATGGTTTCTTTTGCTGTGCAAAAGCTTTTAAGTTTCATGAGGTCCCATTTGTTTGGTTATCTATTTTATATATAATAGTGTGCATATGTTAATTCCAAACTCCTAATTTGTCCACCCCACCCCCCACCCCGCTGTCCCCTTTGGTAACCATAGTTTGTTTTCTATGTTCATAATCTTTATGACATAATCATAGTGACATTCAGTATTGCAGTTCAGGTTTAGTTTGTGCTAGGTACTGTGATCAGGACTTTACAGTGTTCAGTGACCTTTTATTGAGTGCTTACTACTTGCCAGGGATGAATTCTATAAATTATGTGTTTCTTTGCTTAGAATAACCTTGCAAAGTAGGTAACAAAGATAATAGCTAACATTTATTGAGTATTTACTCTGTGTCAGGCTTGTTTCGCAGGGTTTTATATGTTATCTTATTTAATCCTCAGCTATTTTAGAAAGTTTCCCCCAGTTTACAGATTGAGCACACTGAGGCACAAGGTGAAGTAATTTGTCCAAAGTTACAGAGCTAGTAAGCCCATTTCCTTTGTCTATCCTGTGCTGCCTCTTTGGCGCTTATGTAGCTTAATTTTTCAAAACTCTGTGTTTCTGAACTTTCCCCAGTACATTTTCCCATCTACTGTTCATTTTTCAAGATTTTTAGCTAAATGATAAAGAACTTGACACATCTGTGCACTTAAATTAAAAGCTCTGAGAAGTCCTGAAGGACGGTAACCTGGCTCATTTTGATGAAGGCAGTATTCTGAAACTTATTTGACGCCGACCGATTCCTTTTTTTGGGGGAGAGATACAGATTTATCCTGGGGAGATGTTGTCACTTTGGGAACTGGGGCTCTAGCAGAGGTCTTGAACCCTTTCCTAGTACCTAGGGAGAACAGGGTGAACAAATTAAGAGCTTGGTTTAAAATCTGCCAAATGAACCACTAAACAAGGTAATAACTTGTATCTTTTTATTTGGCCTCTTACATAGTTCCCCTTAGGCCTTGCCCACCCTCTTGGAAAATTAAGACTTGTTGCCAGGAATGTTTAGTGGATCAGATTTTGATAGTGATAATGAACAATGAAAGATACAGGATCATACTGGGAAATACTGCTGCTATCACTGGTTAGCCATCTAACATGGTTATCATCATCATGGCAACAGATCTCGTTAAGTCCTGGCCGATTCCGCTGTCCTATTTGTTGTGGATTTGAAATAATACTTCAGAAGGTGATATGTAATTAATTTTAATATCCTAGAAACGGTTTTTAAAATGTTATTCTTTGTTACTGTTTTATTGTTATAAGCAGGGGTTGATATGTTCAGCTCCTATAAGTATCAGAGGTCACCTAGTAGAATCTGTACCAGATCTAGAAGAAATTTATGACATTCTTTTCCTTTAATTTTTATAAATTTATTTATTTATTTAATTTGTTTATTGGCTGTGTTGGATCTTTGTTGCTGCACACGGGCTTTCTCTAGTTGCGGCGAGTGGGGGCTACTCTTCATTGTGATGCGCGGGCTCCTCATTGCGGTGGCTGCTCTTGTTGTGGAGCAGGGGCTCTAGGCGCACGGGCTTCAGTAGTTGTGGCGCACAGGCTTAGTTGCTCCGTGGCATGTGGAATCTTCCCGGCCCAGGGATCGAACCGGTGTCCCCTGCATTGTGTGGTGGATTCTTAACCACTGAGCCACTAGGGAAGCCCCCTTTTCCTTTCTAATCTTTTTTGTTTGTTATGCTGAGGTAGTTTATTTAAGGAGGAGCTATATATATTGTCAGAATGATGAGTAGCACTTCACCAGGAACAGAAGTTTTAACTTAATGTTACCTTACCAAACTAGCCTTTGGATGCCTGGACAGGCCCTCTGAAAAGTTTACACAGTTCACTCCTATTAGTTATTCTTTGATCCAACCTTTAAACACTTTGCTTTTTCTCTGTATGCTTTTCTTAGCACCCATTTGTGCAGCATTTTGTATCCAATTGCTATTTCATTTTGGAAATATTTTCCAGTCCGATTTCTCCAAGCTTTAAAGAAATCCTGCTTTTTTCTTAATTAATTAGAAAGAATTTAAATATTTATGTTAGCATGCTGATGCAATTAATGGAGAGCTTTAGGAAGCTTAAGGAGGTTCTTTTGATTAAAATTGAAAAATTAAAATAGGAAATTCTCTTCCTTTTGCTTCAAATATGAGTCCAGGATGGCGGCTCTGTACGCAATGGCACAGTCTGGCACACAGGTGCCCTCGTTACGTACTTGCAGAATGAGTGCATTGGTCATATTCATATATGCATTTGAATGGTGTTGTTTATGTGTGCCAGCCTCCGCTCTGTTTACGGAAATCACCTTAGCTGCCTGATGGTGTTTGCCTCTCCCTGCCCCTCATCCTGATTCTCAGCACCATAGATTCTGAAATGTATTCACCTTTTCAAATAAATGTAATTGCATTGTGGACATTCTTAATTCATTTCTTGTTTTGAGCATCAGTTTTGTTTTTTTCTTTAAATCAGTTGAGCAAATCCTTCCTGGATCCCTCCAGGAGAGTATTTCTGATAGTAATTATCATCATTGGTATTTCTTACGATGCTCTTGTTGTTTCCGTGGAGGACGTTAAATGGAGAGACTGGCAATCTATGAAAAGCTAACAGAAATATGATCTGAGCAGAAGCAGATGGTCCTCAGCCCCGCAGTTAGCTGGTTTATCTTCATGTGCCCCTTTAGCCTCATGGGCTTTTTTTTTTTTTTTGAGGCTTCTACATTTCAAAGTATTTCTCCTCTGCACCCAGCTGATTTTATTACAAATGAGTGACTTTGAAGCAGTGCCTGAACATGTGGAAGAGAAAGAAAATTAAAATATTTCTCCTGAGTGCCAAATGGATTCAGTTTTATTCTTGCTTTTTTTTTTCTTTTTTTCCAGAACAAAAATAGCTTTTGTTTTTTATGTTAATTTTCACTTTTGGTTTTGCTTATTTTTCTCCCAGATGAGGAGAACCTCTCTAAAGTGATTTGCTATTTGCTAATCTTTTTATAAGCTAGTCCAGGGAGCTTCAAAAAGACATTTCGATGGTGATATATTAGCATTTTGGAATGAAGCCCACCTCTAAGACTATTTCTTCTACATTTAGTTCTCCTTTGAGAGATACCATTTTGGTCTAGTATCCTCAAAAATATTTAATTAGTGCCTTGTACTTTCTATTATGACATGTGGATTTTATTTAGCTTTGATTCTTGCCAAAGTCATAGTCAGGTTGGTTGGAGAGATACGATATACTATGGACTAGCTTGTTTCCTTAGAGTAAAACATTTTTATTTGGATACAGAAGGACTGAAGGGTAGGTTGAAGATAATAAAATGATATTTTGGAAGGGTTCCTGAAAAAAGATGGATTCTGAACTCCTTTTCCCAGATGCAGAATGGTGAGAAACAGAAGGCAGGGTCTGTAAGCGTGAAGAACAAAGTTCTGATCAGTTAAGAATAAAGAAGGATAACTGATTAATTCATCAGTTTCCTCGTTAACAAAAGACAGTAGGAACAATCAGTTCATAGAGCAGTGTTGTCTTTTTTCAAAGCTCTCTCTAAATCGTGACTGGAAAAGTGGCTAAAAGTTATAAAAGAGAGAAATGCAATATGACCTAGAGGGAATGCTTGCTTTTACAGCTCATGTCGGTCATCCTGATTAGTTGCTTAATCTGATTACTGTTCTTTGTGTTCCATATGTCAGATTCATGGCTTTAAAAGCAGCCCTGATTTTAGTTCCAGTGTAATTCCCAACAGTTCATAAACACAGAGGTTTTTCAGGTAGTGCTTTTTTTTTTTTTTTTTAAAGATAATATACTTTTCTTAATGGGGTAGATTTCTGATAGATTTTTAAATTGTTAAAAATCTGTGATTCTGGGAATGGGAGGGTTAGCTGTTTACCAGAATGGGGGTAATTCACATTTTCCTTCCCCACCTCCAGTCTCTGCTTATAATGAGAGATGTTGCAGAGAGGAGGGGGTTGTTACTGTAAATGGTTTGAAGGTAGATAAAAGGCTGAAAGCCACTGGCTTAGATGAAGGATAGGGAAGCAGGGGTCCCCAGTGAGTTGTATGTTAGTAGTTGGTTGAGACAATGATCTGGTGATCCAAGCCAAATAAACATCTTTCTGTATGATTATCTAATTTATTTCCTCACTGGGGCCATGAAGGCTTTTAACCAGACAATCTTTTGATTCTATATTCTGCAGAGCAGTTCCCATTGCTGAATTTTACAGATTACATTCCCACTTGGCTCCTTGGTCACTAGATTTCCCTAAAGCTTCTGAAATCCATTCATTTCTCTGTTCTTTTACATTCTTTTCCTTCCTGTTATTGCTAAATTCTGAATAATGAGTCTAGTTTAGGAGCTGAGCTGGGTAGACTCATTAGCCAGAGTAAATTTGGTGGCAATTAGGAAGTCGCATTCAGAATTATCTGGAGATTTAATTCCCTAAAGTAATAGCAACAACCTAAGAGAAAGCTATACCCTAGGGAGGAAGGAAGGAAGCAAACTGCTGTGAATTGAAGTTTATGCTAATGAGTTTTTGTTGGTTCTAGGCAGTGCCATTCTACTTTCCCTGTCTTCTTATACACTCACTTTGAAGGAGATTCAAAGGGAAGTTTTAATTTGATATGCTGTAACTGGGAGTCGGTTCTAAGTTCTGAAAAAGGAAGTCATAGAGAGTTGGGTGCTTTTCTGTTCATTATATACATGTTTTTATAAAGAAATTCTGTGTGGTTGATACTTCCTGTTGAAAGTGCTACCACCTTGCCCTTCATGAACTAATATACTATATGTAAAAGAACTCTGAAAAGTGTTGAAATAATCTTCAAAATGCGAGGTTTTATTTTTAAAGTTATCCTATAAAGTAGGCACTATTGCTTTAATTTGAGAGGACTGGATAATGGAGGTTGTTCAAGGTCATGTAGCTAAGGGGCTCCATGGGGATGAAGCCCAGGTCTTCTGACTCTAGGGCTGGGCCTGGTGCTTTCTATTCAACTGTGCTGATACCCATGGAAATAATTTGCTAGACTGTGTGAACCTGACTTGTGGTTCCCTATATATGTAGATTAATTTAAATCATAAAAACTATAATTGAGAGAGACCCAAAGATGAAGGTCTTAGTGATTTAAAAATTAAATCACTAAATTTGTCCTGTCTCTAAATTAAAATATCCTGACTCTTTCTTCCTTTGTCCTGCTGCTCCTTGTGGATCTCCAGACCAGGCACACCTGGCCTTGGTCTTCTCACACCCTACAGTAGTCTGCATTCCAGCCTTGCTATGATCTCACATGTAAAGTGCATGCTCTTGACTGAGAGTGTCTAGGTTCAAATACTGCCTGCACACTTTGACCTCAGAGTTATCTGCAAAATGGCCATGATAACATACGTACCTCAAAGGGCTGTTGTGAAGGTTAAGTTCATTAACACATGCTAAGTGATCAAAAAAGTGAGCTGCTGTTGTCTCTAGATAGCTAGAGATATTTGCACGTGGCATTCTGTCATTTGTATTTGTTTGAAAGGATCGTTGGTAATCTGCAAAGCATCTGTGAGGAAGGTGTCCGGTGAAATTGATGATGAATTGACGTTGAATATAGTTCATAGATCATTGGTATGCAGTCATTTCCAGAATAATCTCTCTCCTTTTACCCTGATTTCCGTATCTCTCATGTGTTCTGCTTTTCTCTCCTTCATCTAAGTCATCTGGAATTGGTCCATGCTTGAGTATAGCATTTAACACATTGTACTGTAATTTATTTAATTATGTGCCTTCCCTCATAGGATGTTTTTAGTGTTTTAGAATGTTGTGGAATTAACGTGTTCTCTGCCTCACTCGTGGTTAAGCCTTGCCTCCATCTTCCAGCCACACCACCTCACCTTTCCATCCTCTAGGCTTCTCATTTTGTCCTCATTTCACATCATTTCCCTAATTTTCTTTACCTGTCTGGGAAATTGTAAGGGCGATCCTGCGGAGCAGAACGAGACAGAGAGAGCATGAAGGCATTCATCAGTGAACAGAGCGCTCTGAGGGTGAGCTGCCAGTGTCCCTTGGGGACACTGGAGGAATCTTCCTGCCCTTGGCAGAGTAACAAGCATCCAGCATTTACTTACTATCCGTGGCTCTGTCTCCTTTAACTGTTTTCCTTTTCAAATGTTGTCTATGATCACATCTGCTAAACTTTTTTACCTCTTTCTATGTGGAATTTATCTTGTATCTCTCCTACACTTTACCCTTCAATCCTGCCTTATTATATCTCCAACTCATTTTTTTATCTCCAGGATGGACTGGCAAGAAAAAGCTCTGGCTTCTTTGTGTGACCTGGGGCAAATTACATGACGTCTCTGAATTTGTTTCCTTATCTGTAAAATGGATAATAACACTTACCTGGGACTCAAATGAGATAAAGGGTCATTTAGACATGTATACAAATAAATCGAAGAAAGAATAGACGGGGTTATTTCTTTTGTCATCTCATTGCCTGTATCGTATCATCTCATTGCGGTGTTATTTCTCTAAATATGGACTGTGGGATCTAGGAAATCTGTTCCTTTCCCAGCTCTTTCTTATGCACACAGGCATTGAAAACCTCCAATTGCTATGTCTTTTTAGCTGCTGTTTTGTGTTCTGTTCAGCTGACTGCCAGATATTCTCTACATCCCCCCTTCTAGGGCTCTTACTTTTTAGCCTAGTTTCGCCTTTTCCTCTCATGTTGCTACTATGTCATGCTACAGAAATTGCTTTTCCTTGCTTTGTGACCAGATGGTTTACACTTTGCTTGCACACATAATACATTCTTAAAAAAATATTTAGGGTATTCTTTTCAGATTTTAAAGCTGTAGAAAGCAAGTATCTTTTTTTTTTCTCTTTCCTTTTTCTGTTTCTTAGCAACTTTCCCAGTAAAACATGCTGCAGATTGAGTGTTCAGCGGCAGCTGACTGTAGACATGTTAAGTGTAGATCTTTTATAAATAGATTTGTTATAAATCTTTTTTTAAGAACAATGCATTTTTATTTAATTTTGGACAGAAAAAAACCTGAGTTTATCATCACCTGGCACTGATATATATTACATAGTCTATTTACAGAAATTTCTCAGAGGATGTTACAGTCAGAATTAATTTCTCATCTTCACCCACTAATCCCATTATGTTTGTTCAGAATAGAAGGGTTGGTAGTATGTGGATTTTACTCCTCCTCCCCAAGTAGTTACAGTCTGAATGTCTTAACCACCAGGAACTTTTTTTTTTTTTAATATTGTATCTGATAAGTAGGTAAGATTTCATGACAGGGATGGAGAGCATTTTACTTTCTTTTTAAATTAATTAATTAATTATATTTATTTATTGGCTGCGTTGGGTCTTTGTTGCTGCACATGGGCTTTCTCTAGTTGTGATGTGTGGGGGCTACTCTTCATTGTGGTGCACAGGCTCCTCATTGTAGTGGCTTCTCTTGTTGTGGAGCACGGACCCTAGGCGCGTGGCTTCAATAGTTGTGGCACACGGGCTTAGTTGCTCCGTGGCATGTGGAATCTTCCCAGGGCAGGGCTCGAACCGGTGTCCCCTTCATTGGCAGCCAGATTCTTTACCAATGCGCCACCTAGGAAGTCCCCAGGAACTTATTTTTGAATGTAAAAAAATATTTCCTTGTTATAGTTGTAAATTATTTTTAATTCCTGAGATACTGTGAATTCATTAAATATGTAGTTCAGATATCTTCTCTGTGCTCTAAATGAGGTTAGAGTAATTAGAATTTTGTGATCATAGAAAATTTAGCACTCCAGTGGATATTAGTTTTACAGAACACTTGAGGGCACTTTGGGGGAAAGATTAAAGTTAACGTTTGGGTTTTTATTGAATGAGCTTGCGTCCACCTACAAATACTTGGTTAGTCATTAAGACTTTTTATTTTAGAGATTGTGTTATCCTAAAAATGTTTACTGCCTTCTTAATGCTTTCCAGGAACCAGATCCTGAATTGCCAGTGCCGCAGGTAAAGGTTTAGCCGCAACCTTTAGTTTAGAGAGTAGTTTAATTACTATTGCTTAGTCATTGCTGTAGATTAGAAAATTTGCTGCCTATCTACTTGTGCTGTTATGAAATTAGCTATATCTACCAGGCATTCGGTACCTTTTTGTATAAATAAAAACTATTATATTTCCAATACTTTTTGTCTATGGATGTAAAATTAGGGCATTCTACTCATTAAGACTTGGAGCTTAAATAAAAATGACCAATATTGACCCAGAAGGATGAGAAAAATAAAGGAGGAGGCAAGGGGAGTCAGGGGCTTAGAAAGGGAGACAAGATGTCAGCCGAACCAGGAGTGTCTGGAAAGACTGTGATGGATTGGATCGTTCATCTTGGCTAAAGACTAGGCCAGCTTTGCTTGGAAAGGCCTTGTTTTTAGAGAGAGGTGCTTGCTGTCGTGAGGAAGAAAGGAGGACTTGGCCAGACAGCCACGGCTACCAAGTCAACTTTCTTAGAAATGGGAGGCAGCTAGAAAGACTTGCTACCTGGATGAGACAGTAGATGACTAGCAAGGGAACCCAGGAAGAGGAGGTCTGGTTAGGGGGACCTCCTGGCCAGTGAAGCTCTTAGCCCAAGAGGGTTTCCAGTAAGTCTGGGAATGAGGCAAAGGGATGAGAGAGCTGTAAATCAGAGGACTTAAATATTGCCAGGTGTTTGCCATGCCAAGCAAGAGTGAATTTGAAGTGTCTTTTAGGTAAATAAACAGTTTGAACCTCATGGGGTTTATATGCATACTCATCAAACATTTTAGAAGAAAGCAGTATACAAAATGCTCTGTTGGAAGCCTGTGTAGTATTAAACGAACATGGTAAATAGGTTAAAATGTAGTACTCTGTTCTTTAAAAGGATGACATCTGTCATTGGAATGTTCATAATCATGATTTGCAAGTTGATAGAAGACGCAAAACTATTTTTTGCATGATACATATACAAGTCATAAGAAGGACCTAAGGTATAAATAAAGTTATGTGACTTTTGTTTTCAGTAATTTTGGAAGATTTTTTTTTTTTTTGTTAATATTTATTTATTTGGCTGCATTGGGTGCGATGGGCTTTCTCTAGCTGTGGCCAATGGGGGCTACTCTTCATTTCGGAGCATGGGCTCTAGGCTCATGGGCTTCAGTAGTTGCAGCACGCAGGCTCAGTAGTTGTGGCACATGGGCTTAGTTGCTCCTCCGCATGTGGGATTTTCCCAGACCAGGGATGGAACCTGTGACCCCTGCATTGGCAGGCGGGTTCTTAACCAGTGCGCCCCTAGGGAAGTCCGGGAAGGTTTTGATTGAAATTAAAATTAAAACATCAATAACTTGCATTGCTGGTATGGTTTTAAAACGTTAAATGGTATTTGAAAGTTTCAAACCAGCACAGGGACTTCATGAAGGACCTGTATTTGGTTTCTTTCCTGTTCTGTTACTATAGACTTAATTGGATAGTGATTTAGAAGAATCAGAAGGGAACAAGGCTGTGTAGCTCACTATTTTTTGAGCTCACTATTCACACTTTTGCCTTTCCTCTTTTGCAGGTTTTTACCACTTCAAAGTAAATGAGGCTTTACAATAACAATTCAACATTTTGTGCCTAAGTTTTCATTTTCATAGGGTAGGCAGAGTGTCAGATGTTACTGATTGTCATAATGTCTAAATCAGGTTAGACAGACTATTCTTTTGGTAGCTTCATTCTAAGAATAACTTAGTAAAATTGTTTCCTACATGCCTTAAAAGGCCTACATGCCTTAAAAATACCACATGGCCTGGTATTCTGTGTTGAGAGGAACAAAACAATTTACACCTGTTTTATTGTCAGTAGAGTTTTAACCTTTTCATTTGTCTATTTTTATCACTAAAATTGGATTAACCTCACAGAAGGTAGTACAAGGTAGTCAATATTTTCCTGACGTTAGCTGGCAGATAGTTGCCTCAGGAGTAATGTCCTATAGACTAACTCAGCAGGTGAATGAGATGGGATCATGTTTCACAGATAAAAAAGGAAATAACTGATGCGATGATTACTCATTTAGATTGGAAAAATCTATGCTTTTCCTTGCAAAAAAACTCCTGAGCATCTATTATTCTTATCTATTTCACGGTACTTCCAATACACAGGTATTCAAATTTATTTACATAAACTGCATGACCCTGTCATTTATTCACAAGTTAAATATATCTGATAAAAACCAATTTATAGTTTTATTCAGATTCAAGTGGCAGTGTAGGATTACTCATTTGATTTATTATGCATTTTATTTGTTTTTAAAAATTTTTATTGGAGTATAGTTGATTTACAATGTTGTATGCATTTTATTTTAATCACTGACTAGTTTTGAACTTAAAAAAAATTTAGACAGGCAAGGGAATTTAGGGCTGTACAGCATACTTGGCTTGTCTCCAAAATGTTTTCATTAAAATTCCAAGAATTGTTCATATTGCCCAGAGCAGTTCTTTGAATACAATCTGATGTTTAGTCAAGCAGAGATACATGATTGTCAAGGTCATTTTTTGTTAGGATAGAAGGAAAGTCAGGAAAATTAATATTCTCAAATACTGATGAAATTTAAAATTAAATAATGGTGTAAGTAGATTTTATTGCAGATGTTTATAAATAGCAGAAATTTACATCATTATTTCTACTTCTTAAGAATGAGACTTTTGAAACTGAAACAAATATAGATCTATTGACCTTTTCAAAAAAGTGAATTCTTATGGAATAAGATTAAAAAAAAGATCTTACTATATGGCTTCTGAAGCATATGTTCATTTGGTTGGGAGGGAATAGTGGATTTACTTTCCTATATTTAGCTTAGCCTGATATAAAAAAAATTGCACCTTAATATTTGAGAGGTCAGTAGGATGGAAGTCAAGAAGCAAGATAGATTGGACTATGAGATAACAGTATGGGTATAGAAAATAGTTTAAAAAATATGTGCATGGATAATTAATATCCAGCTGTATAAATTATACTATGATAATAAAAACTTGGCTTTTAGACGGCCGATTTAACTAGGACTCCAAATCATACTCCTGAAGCTTTACTAGCTCCTCATCATCAGGGTAAAAATCCATGTACCTCACTGCAGCATACAGGATTCCTCAGTTGGCCCTGCCTTTTTCTCCAGCTTCTTGTGAAGCAGCTTCTCCTCAGCTGAACCTGATCCTTCTACCACACTCTTTTGTTTCTCCAGATGAGCCCTCAAGCTGGCCTTCCTTTGCCCTGTTGACTTTACCTGGCACTCACTCTCTTGTCTTGGCCATGGGGCAAACTCTTCTCCTTTCCCTTTCCCTTCACCCCAAGGCAGCTGGCTGCCTTTCTCTGTCCATCTATAGCAGTGGTCCCCAGCCTTTTTGGCACCAGGGACCGGTTTTGTGGAAGACAGTTTTTCCAGTGACGGGGCAGGGGAGGGGGGGATGTTTCAGGCAGTGATGTGAGCCATGGGGAGCGACGGGGAAGCCATAAATGAAGCTTCGCTTGCTCACCTCCTGCTGCGCGGCCCAGTTCTACAGGCCCCGGGCCCCTACCGGTCTGAGGCCTGTGGGTTGGGGACCCCTGTTCTACAGCATGTTCCAGGTTTTTGTTTTTACACTTTCTCCATAACGCTGCATTCTTATGAGCTAGAATTTGGGCTGTGGCTTACGCATCTCTGTTCCCAGGACTAGGCATGCAGTTGATGCTCCCTGGGAATATGGGAGTGAGCTAGTGAAGCCCACATCCTGCTTTACTGTGTGAACACAAAATGCCACAGTCCTTCTTCCTGTCCACCAGAGGGTGCTGAGCAAAGAATATGCCCTTTTGAAAAGTTAAAGCCATCAGATACTTGCAGGGCAGTATGAACTGTGAGGACTTAAGATAAAACAGGATTACTTATTTCCATCTTTAAAGTTAAATTAAACCATTAGTCCAAGCCAGTGATGACTTCCTTGAGCCCTGAGAATAGCTGTATAGATCTGGCAATGTTCCTAATCTTTCATAAGTGAAAATCTCAGATTGTTTCTGCACTTTGGTGGCTCCCACAGTTAGATGCATTTCCAACTGGAACTGACTTTTTTTAACAAACAAATTAGTTCTTTGGGTTCATATTCTGCTCATTCAGTTGTGTGAAATTTACACATAACAGTTGAAATATTTTATTCTAAGTTATCTGTTAAGAATCCAGTAAACCTCAATCAGAAAAATATAAGCCAAACCCGAAAAATCTAATCAATTGTAATTTCACTTGAGGATCCTAAATATATTGTGAAGACAGCCTACTTTGTTCCCATTGAAAGGAAAGCATGAAGACTTTCTTTTCTTCCTTTCTTTTAAGCTTTTAAAAAATATGCATTCCAGTTACTTTAGACCACGCAAGGACCTCTACTTTCTAATTCTTGTAAAACTATTTTCCATGTGGAACATTTGTCATATACCATGCACTGCTTTGCCTTGCCATATAATCCAGTAGGTGATATGTTCAGGGAAATTAGGATCCATGTTTCAATCTCACCTTCCTTTCTGAGACCTCAGCCCAGTGCTATATAATTAGGAGGTGCTCAATAAATACATGCTGATGATTGAATGCATCACGAGATCTTTATGTGAGGACTCTTTGGACCTCTTGTAGCCTCCATCTATTCCTCTCTCAGTCCCTGTGCCTTCACTCAGCATGCTTCACAGCCAGATTCCTAGTATGATGAGGCCTCACCCCTTTCCAGAGCTCCCTTGCTGCTACCTCCTCTGTAGTATAGAGTTGGCCCTACACTGCTGCTTCAAGAGTTGCCTTCTTCCCAAATTGTCCACAGGACACCAAGCTTTATTGCTCTCTGCTTCTGTTGAAGCAGAAAGGTAAACTTTTCTGATAAAGTCACTTTAAGTGTTTAACAAGTTATTTAATTGTGCATACCTGTACATCTAATTTCTCAGGGCAAAGCAAAGCTGATAAGATATTTTCCAGATTCCTTAATTACCTTTTCCATTTCCCCCCCACTTTCTAGCAGGTTTTCTACTGGCTAGATCACAAAGCAACCAAGATTGTGTTGATTAGTTATTGGGAAGTTGGAGAAATTGATCTTAGTTCAAGTCAACATTTTTGGAATACCTATTGTGTACCAAAACCATAGGTGTTATGGAAAATTCAAAAGTGAACAGGTAAAAAAGCTTGTGTTCTGGGGGAAGGAAGGGCAAACATATGCCCAGGTAATTATAGTGTTGGTTGAATACGGTAAGTACATAATAATAGAAGTATGAAGAGACTGCTTTATAAGAAAGACAAGAGGTGGGGGGTGGGGAGGGGTTGGGGTGGGATGAATTGGGAGATTGGGATTGCCATTTATACATTACTAATAAGAAAAAAAATCAAATTGTACACTTTAAATATATGCAGTTTATTGTATGTCAATTATATCTCAATAAAAGTTCTAAAAAAAAAAAAGATGAGGGAAGTAGGTTTAGAGTTAAACTATCAGGGAGGTCTTCATGAGGGACTTGGCCTTGAAGGAGGAAGGCAGAAAGAGCACTGTGGTTGTAGCTTTATTCATTTGTTTTCAAATTATTATTCTAGTAAAATTCTCTATAAAGACCCTCTTTCCCTTACAAAAAGGCAAGTTAGAAGACTACTAGGTAATTACCACACTTTTATTTACTAGGTAATTGATATGTTGGTTGTTTTTTCATTAATAATGACCTTACCTTCTTGTATTAGTTTCTGGATATAACCTTTTAAATTAGTATCATGCATTAAGTGTGGTAAACATGTTTGGTAAAAAATTAGGTAATAATAAAGGATGGCTAGCTTCTCTAGGCTATGCACTTCTTCTAATGCAATTTAAGATATGCTTTATCTTATCCATACTTTTTAGGCAGCCTGGATTTTAAAAGCACGAGCACTAACTGAAATGGTATACATAGATGAAATTGATGTAGATCAGGAAGGAATTGCAGAAATGATACTGGATGAAAATGCTATTGCTCAAGTTCCACGTAAGTATTGGTTTTTCAGTTAAGCAAATGAAATGCCATTAGGTGGAGGAATATTCTCTATATACTTTTTTATAAGAAAAATAAGACATGTATGAAACACATGTATACATGAAAAAATATCACCTCAAGCAAATGGTCTCTATTCTGCCTTTTAGTACACAGGCACAATTTAGTTATATTATCTTAAATAAGGCATGAGATTGATGTATACTATTAGAAGCTATAGTATGCATTTTAAAATATTTTATGAAAATGCATTCTATCTGAACTGTTTATCTAATATATCAAAAGATTGTTTATCTGAGAGTCTAAACACAGGAAGCATCCAAACAACAGAAGTATTCTAAAAGGATTGTTAAAAAAATGATAATTTGAAAGCATCACTTCATTGCAATAATTGTAGATGATTTGCTCTAACACATGGTGTGAGATGATGGAGTGATCTGCTAGGCAGTGAAAGCCCATCAGGATTGTCACGGTGGTCTAGTCCCAGCTTGCAGGTCTGCTGGTGTGAATGGTATTGGATGATTACCATGACATGTGGTGTCTTGCTGGTAATTTATTAGTTGTGACAGTTATCAGTCATTTATATATGTTTGGAAGGTAATAGTTGTTTAATGCTTCAATGGAAATTGAGGGAAAAAATACATATATTTTATGTTAAAATGCCTTGTTTCCCTATCATTTTGCTCTTTTGGAGTTAAAATATCTAAATTCTAGATTTTGGGGGTAAATGATCTTTTATTGGGAGAAGTTTGTGTGAAAAATAAACTATGCATATAGAACTGTCATTTTGATGTGTGGGAGGTTTGGAGCCTGCCTATCTTGAGTCTGAATGCTGGCTCTACTAACAGGTTGACCTGTTTACTTAAATCTCTAAGCCTTTGCTAAATGGGTTAGTTCTACCTACCTTACAGAATTAGTGTGAAGATTAAATGTGATAACCAAAGTAACACGATAGGTACTCAATAAATATTAATCTCAAACTCTTTTTGCTAGATACATTTCCTATTATCAATGTCTTTTTCACCAGGCCAGCACATCTGTGAAATTTACGTTAGCAGACAGTTTTTATAGATTAATGAATAATATATAAATTGAATTTGCTGTCTCGTCTCATAGGTCCTGGGACATCTTTGAAACTCCCTGGAACTAATCAGACAGGAGGGCCTAGTCCGGCTGTCAGGTGTGTTCAGTGTACTCCTGTTTCATTCCCTCTGCCACTAAATATTGACCAGGCTGTATGAGAATCTGCCTTTGTCAATCTTCTTTGTATTTTAACAATTTACAATCTTCACAGGCCACTCACTCAAGCTGGAAGACCCATTACAGGTTTCCTTAGACCCAGCACACAAAGTGGAAGGCCAGGCACTATGGAACAGGCCATCAGAACACCCAGAACTGCCTACACGGCTCGCCCTATCACCAGCTCATCCGGAAGATTCGTCAGGCTGGGAACGGTAAATTCTGTCAACGTTACCATAGCCTTGTATGACCAAAGTAATGTATGTTATGATACATCATATTTCACTATTTTTAAAAAATTATTTATTTATTTATTTACTTTATTTATTGGCTGCTTTGGGTCTTCATTGCTGCGCCCAGGCTTTCTGTAGTTGCAGAGAGCAGGGGCTACTCTTCATTGCAGTGCACAGGCTTCTTAATGCAGTGGCTTCTCTTATTGCAGAGCATGGGCTCTAGGTGCGCAGGCTTCAGTAGTTGCAGCACGTGGGCTCAGTAGTTGTGGCTCACGGGCTCTAGAGGGCAGGCTCAGTGGTTGTGGCGCATGGGCTTAGTTGCTCTGCGGCATGTGGGATCTTCCTGGACCAGGCCTCAAACCCATGTCCCCTGCATTGGCAGGCAGATTCTTAACCACTGCACCACCAGGGAAGCCCCATATTTCAGTATTTTATAGTAGAGAATTACATGGAAGATTTTTGAAGGTGATTCTTTTTACTTGTGTTGGCTTTATAACTTTTACACATTAAACTCAATTTTCTCTTTTAAGAGAAAGTTTCAGATTTCTTGTTCTATCATTTTTCCCCATAGGCTTCCATGCTTACAAGTCCTGATGGACCTTTTATAAATTTATCAAGACTGAATTTAACAAAATATGCCCAGAAACCTAAATTGGCAAAGGTATGTACTTAAAATTATTTTATGTCATGAAGTAATATTAGAAGTATTATCATAACATTGCAGGAAATGGATAAAAATTTTTGAAGAAAAGACCTTGTCTTGATTGAAATGGAAATATGTATCCTAATATCTAAAATTTCTCTTAGTATTCAGTTAAGAAAAGTCAATCAGAAATAAAGCATATATACCATTATAATAGGAAATTCTTTTTCTCCTAATAAAGAACAGCAGCTTATAACAAAGAAAGTAGATACGCAGCACCATCTTCAGTTAATGATGTTTAGGAGATCATCTGTATGTGTGTGTATTTTTCTTTTTCAGCTTGGACTCTTCTCAGAAAAATAATTTTCTATCCTTGTAGGATTTTAAAATATTTTATTTTATTATTTTATTTTTTAAAGCTCTTTATTGGAATATAACTGCTTTACACTGTTGTGCCAGTTTCTGCTGTACAACAAAGTGAATCAGCTGTATTTATACATATATCCCCATAACCCCTCCCTCCCGCGACTCCCTCCCACACTCCCTATCCCAGCCCTCTAAGTCATCACCCATCATCAAGTTGATCTCACTGTGCTATGCAGCAGCTTCCCACTAGCTATCTCGTTTACATTTGGCAGTGTATGTATGTCAATGCTACTCTCCTTGTAGGATTTTAGAACTGTTAAAAACAAGATAAAAAAATGTTCTCTTTCTAATTAGTAATTAATCAGCCATCTCAATAAGGATTACTTAAGCCAGACAGCAGCAAGCCAACTACACTAGTAATTCTAACTATTAAATGCTCCTTTAAATTAAAGAGAATGTGGGAGTGAGAGAAAGAGTGATAGAGAGGGAGTGAGAGAAAGGAGGATGTTCATGACCTTTCCAGGATAGAAAAGGTTGGAGGTGAGCATGGAATAATTCAGAGCCAGGAGCAGTTAGCTTCTGGAAACTGCTGTAAGCCTAGCTCAGGTGTTTAGCTGTAATCTCTGTGATTCTGTGCGTGAGTGCTAAGCTTGTTCCTATTATCGGTTCTACTGGTGTTTAACGTATTTACTAAATATTAAACGCTCTTGGGAAAATGAATAAGACACCAGCCATACAGACTTGAAATTTAAATCAGAAAAAGGAATGCCGGCTGCTAAATAGGGAGTCAGACTATGATAATGCCAATGATGTTTTTCTTAATTTCTTATTTGATAGCAGTCCAGTCCGCTTCATTTAGCAGAATCATAAAGTTTTACTTATTTCCCTTTCCTTTATGAGGGATATCTGATTCCTTATCTTTTTAGGCCATTTATTTGAGGTGGCTGAATGGCTACTTAATACCATTGCTGTTTTCTAACCAGCGAGTATAGTCAATGGAGACATTTTCCTCAATTAAATTAGGATGCTTCCGGGACAGACCGGGACAGGTCGATGTAACTAGATTTAGACTGAATTAGATTTTGCACTTATTTAGTGCGTTGTAGAAATAATGCCAGGTTTCTCTGTCTTTGGTTTCCAACTTGCCTTGACTTATCAGGACTCATTTTTGAATATTGGCATATTGCTTGGGGTGGCTGGTGACTCCTTGACACTGTCTTGGGTGTCGTAACATCGTTTTCATGGCAGTGGTAACACCAACTGCACTCATAACTTTTTTTTTTTTTTAATAACAGAACAAACAGAGGATTAGGAATAGTTTCTTAAAGAGGGCTTTATCCTGATTTCTTTTTTCGGTGGCCTCCAAGTTGTCTCTGTTAATAACCTTGATATCTTCCAGGGGTGCTAGCCTCTTTGCAAGTGTAAAATAATGGTATTATGGACAAACATCATACCACCAAGAAGTAGTCCAGTAAAGGCTTATTTATCCAGATGAGTTGGGTCAGTATTAGAATAATGGTTCTCATCCCTGGCTGCACATAGAGGCATCTGCATATTAAGGAAAAACACCCCACTTTATAGTTAAGATCTACTCTGTTTCAGAAAGAACTTACAGATTTTCCCATGTCTAAAGTGTCATTATTAATATCGTAATCACTGTATAGTACATGCAGTTTTATGACAGTCCTAAAATTGGTCTTTTCATTTGTCCTTTCTGATAAAATAAGTATGTGTAATACGAAGAAAATTGTTGAATTATTTGAGCTTTCCAGTTCATATTCGGTAAAAACAAGAATCAATTATAAGTAGCCCAGTTTTAAAATGAGTGATTGTAACAAATGGTGGATAGACCCTTTGCTTATAAATCCCAGGCACTTTAGAGTACTTTGTTATTTTGGTTCAATCCAGCTCCTGTCAAAATGGCCTTTGAGTTTTGACATAACAATCTAGCACCTTTATTAAAATAAAATCTAATGTATTTTTTGCATTTTTTTCTTTACAGGCTTTGTTTGAGTATATCTTTCATCATGAAAATGATGTTAAGACTGTAAGTGATTTTTCTGACTTCGGGGATTTAGATTCAGAAATGTTCTATTTCTTACCTTATAAACAAGTGGAATTATGAAGATTGGAGAATTACTGATACTTTCAAATCCACTGTCAGTTTAAATAGGAAACTTTGTATAACTCTAGAAGTAGTAAGACTTGTGTCTGAGCCATAGAGTAGTAGATCTCCCCTAAAGGGCAAGATACAGATGATTGAGCATCCTGCATAGTATGTTTGTGTTAAAGTTTAGTTTTTATGCTAATGGTCAACATTGTTGATCCGTTGTCTCCTGTGGTGCATATAGTGGTTACAGGTTTAATAATACATGTATTTCCGGTCTCCTTGTAGTGTTCCCCATCTCCCCGCTTTAACATTTTGTGATAGAAAATTTCAAACATGTGCAAGTAGAGAGTATAATGAGCCTGTTATCAACCATCACCCAGCTTCCACAAAAATCAGTAATCAAAAATCAGTAATCAGTAATCAATAATCAATCATCAATCAATAATCAATCAATCAATCTAGCATTTTAACAGAGAATTTTAAGGTTATATGCATATGACTTCTCCATTAGTGTCATTTTTCACATGCTAATATGCAAATGAGCAGTAACTTCACAAATCTTGTCAAATCAAATGTAGTTAATTCTACAGTGTCTAATGATAGTATTTTCTGTCATTTTCTTATTCAAGGAAACAACTTTATATATTAAGTATTTAGGAAGACAAAAGCATTTTTCTCAATTGTATTTTCTGTGTGTCAACCATTATGCTATGTACTAGGAAAACTAATAAAAATACAATATTTTTTCCTGCCTCTACAAGCCATGCGATGTGGCTGAGGAAATAAAGTTGACATAATGAAACAGTTGAAAATGTAATTGCCATATTATGAAATTGTTACCCAATATCGGGGCAAAAATTGGGGTAGTATTAGTAAAGATCCGTAAAATCAGTAGGATTTTTTGGAAAGGGGGAGAAAAATGTAAAAGAAGACTAAAAACATGAACAGGGTATGGAATGAGAAATAAATTAGCTGTATTCTCAAGAATGGGGGCATCAAAGAGATATTTTTAAAGAAAGAAGTGACAGACCGTGAGGCTGGATTTGTATGGGAGACAAAGGAGAGACACAGGTCAAACCTGCCTCCTAAAAGTGCTGTAAGAATGATTGTTTTACTGACAGAAATGGGATTATTAGGGAAGAAAGTCAGTTTGTAAAGAAGCTGAATGATTCACTTGAAGGCATTTTTAGTTTGAAATTGTGAAAGGCTATCCAAGTGGAGATGCCACTGCATGTATTGGAAGCTGTGGCACTAAAATGTAGGGTGGCCCTGGGCCAGATACACAGAGTATGGGAATTATCAATAATGAAGTGACAGTGGATGCGGTCACATCGAGAAAAGAGAAAACTAAGGTTGGGGCAACTGAGAAACCATGCGCATTTCTGCATATAAAAGTCAGCGCATGCCATTTTCACTTAATATAAAGCTGGTCGGGAGTTTCAGGGTGACATATAAAGTCATATACTTACACTGTCATTAAAAAGAAACGTTCAAATACCATCCCATTTCATAAATGAGTAAATGTTTGTAATAACTAGCGTATCATAAAGCTACATCTTCACTTTTTGAAGATTAATTCATTTATTGCAGAGATGTTTATTCTTTCATCCAACATATTTTGAGCCACTACAGTGTACCAGGCACTGTTCCAGGACCTGAGATTACAGAGTGAAGCAAGCAGACAAAAATCTCTGCTCTTTTGGAGATTATATTCTGGTTGGGCAAGGAATAGAGACAATTAGCAAACTTAAAAATCTATAAAATGTCATGGGATAAGTAGTATAAAAATAAAGCAGGAAGACCAGGTCAGGGAATAGATAATGATATGGGGGAAGATGTTACTTTGGATGGAGTGGGAGGTGGTCAGTGAAGTCCACTCTGAAAAGACATTTAAACAGAGACCTGAATGAAAGGGGACAAACTGTATGGTCAGGTGGAGGAAGAGCATGTAAATCAGAGAGACTTTAATAGCAAAGGCCCTGAGTATTAGCATTCTTGAATCCTTTAAGGAACATTGAGGAGGCCAGTGTGGCTAGAGTGAGGTCTGTGAGGGGGGAGAGTTGTAGGCGATGGATTCAGAAAGTTGACAGATCACATGCTGTTTATAGGTCATGGTGATGTTGTCTTTATTAATAGATTCATCTCAAAGATGTTCTACATCTTGGCATATACATAATGTTGTTGAGGAATAGGAACTACATTGAAAAAAATAGAAATTGTTTTATGGAAAACTGTATTTCTGCCTTTGGGTTCTTAAAAGCTCCCTTCCTCTTCTTGGGGCAATATTGGTAATATTGACAAAACTGAAGTGGCGTGTGGGTTGGTGATCCTGGGATCTTTATTTCCATATGCTCTTTAATTTTGTCTTGCTGAAGTTGTCGCAACTCTAACAATAGCGAAAGGATGACTTTTTTTAAACTTTAGTGGTTTGAGCACTATTACTTAGGAAAGTCACTGGGATGCCCAGTTGAACATATTCACATTGTATTGTTTAGATCTGCCAAGATTCCCTGTTCTTACAGACTTTTATAAACTTATGTATTTTATTTATGACCTTGGTCTTTACTAATAGCTAGATATTGGATTGATTAAATTATTCAAAGATCCTTAAATATAAGTATATAGTCATTTATTTAAAAAAACTGGGAAAGACTTTAAAGAAATATAGCTCTTCTGTCACCTCTTTAAAATTTTAAAATGTTAATAGCTTTCAATAATTATCTTATTACTCTGACAGTTTGGTTCTTAAGTTATTTTCAACGTAAATCAGAAATAAAGAATAGAATTAATTCAGTCAACAAATAATTCTCTAGGGCCTCTTAACAGCACAGTGACATTCCAGAACAACAGGGATGTGTAAGAAGTGGGTGCTTGTCCTCAGGGAATTTAGGGTCCATTTGAAATAGTTACAAGTGGGTTTGTCTAGTGCAGCCCCAGTCTTCGAATGAAGAATGTTCATTAATATGTAACTTTTTTTTTTGCCATTTTCATTCTACATCAGTAATTCATATTAATTTCCTTAGTTAGTTTAGACAAACATGTGGGTCCTACATAGGGATCATATCTGAAAGCAAAATCAGCAGCCTGTAATAAGCACTAAATCTAATCCTGGAAAATTAGAATATGTAGAAAAAGTGTATAATGACATCTTTTTCTGAAAAATAGAAAGTCTGTTATATTAAACATGAAAGTGACTCTGATCTGTTCGCTGAAACAAGTCTCTTAGCAGATTAAGCTAAAATGAATATATTCAGATATTTACAACGCACTCCTGAACTGAGCTCTTGAAATATGCTTTTCTGGTATTTCCAGAGATAATGATAATTGAAAGTATACTTTTTTCTTCATTTTTCACTTCCATTTTTACCTCTGGCTTGGGGGAAAAAAAGAAAAATAAGCACATGAACGTAGTGTGTGGCTTGTTTTTAATTTCCATAGCTTTCAAGTAGAGGTGTTGATTTTTCAATTCCATTAGAACCTCAGCATGGTGATACCATTCCTTTATAAATAGTTTGCATATTTAGAAGTCTCCCCTGGAGCGAGGGAAGATGGGGAACACAAGGAGAGTTATTAATTTTGCAACTGGAGATTCAAGGAACTCTTCTGGCATTCATTTCAGAAAAGAATTAATATTAAGAAATGGATAATAATATAGGATGCATTCTGAGATAACAGAGCTGAAAATCTTAGAGTTACTTTAACTGAGCTGTCAGATATCATGATGATGTTAACAATGACTAGAATAAGTTTTTCAACCTTAAGAGAAAGAATAAGTATTACAAAAAAATCAGAATTCTTTTTTTTTTATGCTTTTTTTTTTTTTTTTTTTAACTATGCTGCATGGCTCGTAAGATCTTAGTTCCCTGACCAGGGACTGAACCTGTGCCCTTGGCAGTGAAAGCACTGAGTCCTAACCACTGGACCGCCAGGGAATTCCCAAATCAGAATTCTTTTTAAACTAATAAGCTGGATTTTATTTCACCAAATCTTTACATGAGCTTCAAATATCTGTGAGCTTTAAATTTGTATAAAGATTGATTTGCTTCTCTCTTTGTCCAAATGCTTTCCACTTTTTTGGTGTAGAATCCTAATTCCTAGTTAGAGATCTCTTGTCTGAACTTGAATAATCACTAGAAGGAACAAACTAGAAGACATTAAACAGAAAGGGATAAACACATGTAAAATACAAAAGCAGTTAAGCAGATCTTTTTCAGTCTGCAGCAAGGGGAAAAGCTGACCTTTAGAATTACTGGAATGTAAGGTGATGTCAGAATAATGGAACGATGGTTATTAAAGATGGCAATTACCCAAGTACCCCAGCTCCTTTCACTCTTCTTCATGACCCTGTTTTCAAACCTAACCTTTTTCTATCTCTGTACTTGATCTTTCTCTATTTCTTTACATCTGTCTTTAAAGTAGGGCCTACAGTTAGGCCTGCCTAACACAGTAAAGTCTTGATTGCCACTGGGTTTGGAGGCGTTTTGGAGGGGAGAGGGTAAAAACATAGGATTTTTTTTAATATCAGTTTTGTACCTTGTATATTAAAATTGTATTCAAATAGACTGTACATCTGCTTCCCTTTGACCCGTGTTTACTTCTCATCTGCTGTCAGCCCTCTGGTCTGGAACTGATTATTTAGGGAAAATTGGTGGGGCCATCTGGAGACATGAGCAACTCGAGTTTCTATCTGATTTCTAATGCCTGTTTTGATTGATGCTAATTATATGCTTTATTTCATCATTTATTGTTTCTGTTTACTGTTAGAAAAGAAAATCCTAATCTAAAATGAAGTGTTTTTCACAGGCTTTGGATTTGGCTGCCCTTTCCACAGAGCATTCTCAGTACAAAGACTGGTGGTGGAAAGTGCAGATTGGAAAATGTTACTACAGGTAAAAGTTTATTTGTAAAAGGCTTAGAAGCAGCAACATATTTTAGAGTCTGAAATCTGGTAACCTTTTCTGGGGGATAGATTTCCTCATGAAGAAATGAGAACTGTGTCTTTGGCTTGCTTGAGAAGGCATTTACTTAGCAATCACATGATGGCACTAAGAACTGACACCTTTACAATAGTAAAATTTTAGAGCTGGGAAGGGGAAACTTTGAGACCATCAGGTCCAACACTCCTTTTCAGATGAGGAAGCTGGGGCCAGAGAGAGGCTGTGATTTACATCAGGAGCTAGTTAGTAACACACCTGGGACTAGAATTGAGTCTGCTGGTTCTCACTCCACTCCTCTTGGCTCTTGAGTCTTTATTTCTACTGATGCCTCACGTCTGTAAAGTGCTTTACAGTTAAGAGGTAATTTGTCCACACATTACATTATCTCACTCAAATCTTATAGAATTTTGGAGGTAGTTGCTATTATTAGCCCTTTGTCCAGATGAGAGAAGTTGAGTCTCAGAAAGATAAAGTGATTTTCCCAAATTCATGTAGCTAGTATGTGGCAGGATGAGAATTTGAGCTCAGCTTTCTAATGCCAGTTCCTTTACTATTTGCACAATCCCATAGTGTTTCTCTAGGATCTAAATATTCTTACGCTAATTCACTGCAGAAAGGTAATTTTGGACCATTATAACATAAAATTCTTATGAATATAATTTCTGAAGACAAGCTTGAGATCTTGAGCTTCTAAGCAAAACTCTCAGAAATCTATAATAATAAAAGAAAAGCACAGCTTGAATTCCTTCTTTCATCCATATAAAATGGTGTTTAAATGAGTGTATTTTGTCATATTATTGTTCTCCTCTGTTCCTTAGTAGCTTCTCATCTTTCTGTATTCAGCATTCATTCCTTCCTTCATTCACTCACTCACAGTAAAATATTTAATGAGCAGTTACTTTGCTAGGTGGAGGAGTTACAAATATTTATTAGATAGTCCCTTCCTTCAAATGGCTTACGGTTGAAAGGAAGAGAGAGAACAGGAAACAGTTATAAATGTAGTTCCCATTATGATAGAAGCAGGCACAGGGTGCAGTGAGAGTCCAGAGAAAGAGTTCCTTACTCTTAGTGAAGAGGTCAAGGATGGCTTACCAGAGGATGTAGCTCCAGACTGACTCCTGTCTCTTTGCTCCTGATCATTAAGTTTTACCAGTTCTTCCTCTGCAATAGCCCTCACAGTTGCTCCCTTACTACCCATTCCCACTCCAATGCCCTAATGCTGGCTTTTAGTGTCATTTGTTTGAATTGGTACATTAGCTTCTTATCTGGGTTTTCGGCCTCCATTTTCTTATCTGATCAGTCCTTCCTATATACTACTGTCAAAATGACTGCTGCAAAAATTCTTTGGTTAATCTCCATTACCTCTAAAATGAAGTCTGGATTTTAAGTGTGGTATCCATGATTTTGTCGCAGTCTACAGCTTGGCCTGTATTGCTCACTTCTCTAGTTCCTTGTTGTGTTTTCCTCTTCAGTTAAGCCCAACAGCTCAGCATTTCCCTAACATGCTGTGTACTCTCCTGCTTGTGTGCTTATGCTGACAGTTTGCTTCCATCAGAGATGTCCCCTCACCCCCAGCCCACCCTGTCCAGCTGTCAAAATCTTGCCTGTTACTTCCTCACTGAAACTGTCTTAGTTTGCTCCTCCTCTGTGTTCTCAAAGCACATTTTTTCTCATGGGCCATAATACAATTAAATTTATTTTAAAATATGTTTTGTTTCAATCTTTACTGGTGCCTTCAGGACATGGTTGTTATTTTCATTTTCGCAACTCCTTGCCATCATTAAATGTGCATGCAGTTGGTCCTTGGCAATGTTTATTGAATTCAGTTGGAGAGAAAAAGTTGGCAGTTGATGGAGATTATCTTTGGACTCTGACTCTTTGATACTGTTCTGCGTTTATGAACTTGACTGATGTTTTCATTATTCCTAGACTTTTTTTATACATGGCGCCCACTCCATTTCCTTTGCACAAGAAACCATGTGGTAAATTCCTTTTCAATAGGACTAGAAGAAATGATCTCTTAAGGGTACAGTAGTAAAACACATGACTCACCTTTCTTTCCTTTCTTTGGTTTCCAGGTAGTTCAGTAGCTCTGATTGCTTGCTTGTTTTTTAATTTGTTTATTCTCCATTGTTTCTTTAAAATCTATTTCTATTTTCATATTCTTGTTTTATATGTTTCTTTCTATCATAATCACTTTTAAATCATTTTTTGAAAGAGACAACCTATTAGTTAAAAATATACAGACTCTCATGGATAATTATGTGTTCATGGAATTCAGTGACTGAAATTCAATCACATGTTTAAGACTTGAATGTTCAGTTGAAGCTTTGTATATAAATATGCTGTTCTTCAGAACTTCAGAGTTCTCTGATAACATTTTATGAATACTCCTTGTAAAAGTTGTGGGAACTTTGAGACAGCAGGGACTTCTACCACATCACACATCTCCTAACTTTAGGCCCGGTTTTGGGATCACTTTTAACCTCTTTGTCCTGTATTGTCCAACAGCTGTTTGGATGTAGCCATACCAGTGCTTGAGGCTTAGGTTAGGAAAAAAGAACAAAACTATTCTTTCAAGGCTTTAAATGAAAGTAACATAATGGACCGTATTGTATGTCATTTTGATCTTATTTCCCAAAATAAAAGCATTTTCCTGAAGTGCCTAAGTAGCTGTTAGATGTCTGGGGATGAGTTGTTATGAGAAAGCCCAACAGATCTATTAAGGAGAGGCTGAAGTGTGCTTTAATAATTGATTTGATGGTAATAAAATGTTCCCTGAGCAGAAGAAGTGGGTGTTGACATCAGGACAGTTATATTTAGGCAAGGAACAAATCTCAATTCATAGACTAGGACAATCGGTGTCAGATACAAAAAAAGGAAAAGAAAATGTTTGTAGAATAATAAAATGGTATAACTATATTACTCAAGTGGCAATTACTGTTTACATCAGAATTGTATAGAGTTTAAAAATGGGTTTATGCATAGTCAAAAAATACCTTGAAATAAGTGAAAATGGAAGTACAACACACCAAAACTTATGGGATGCAGCAAAAGCAGTCCTAAGAGGGAAGTTCCTAGCAATAAATGCCTACTCAAGAAAGAAGAAAATTCTCAAATAAACAACCTAAATTTACAACTCAATGAACTAGAAAAAGAAAAACAACTAAGCCCAAAGTTAGTACAAGGAAGGAAATAACAAAGATCAGAGCAGAAGTAATTGAAATAGAAACTCGAAAAACAGTAGAAGAAATTGATGAAACCAAGAACTAGTTCTTTGAAAAGTAAGCAAATCTTTAGCTAGACTCACCAAGTGAAAAAGAGAGAGTACTCAAATAAATACAATCAGAAATGAAAGAGGAGATGTTACAACTGATACTACAGAAATACAAAGGCTCATTAGAGACTACTATGAACAGTTATATGCCACCAAAGGGAACAGCCGAGAAGAAATGGATAAATTCCTAGAAACATACAGCCTTCCAGGACTGAATCATGAAGAAACAGAAAATCTGAACAGACCAAGTACTAGTGAGGAGATCGAATCAGTAATTTAAAAACCCCCTACAAACAAAAGTTCAGGACAAGAGAGCTTCACAGGTAAATTCTGCCATTCAAAGAAGAATTAATATGAATCTTTTTCAAACTGTCCCACAACATAGAAGAGGAGGGAACACTTTTGAACTCATTTTATGGGGCCGGCATCACCCTGATACCAAAACCAAACAAGGACACTATAAGAAAAGAAAATACAGGTAGATATCACTGATGAACAGAGATGCAAAAATCCTCAACAAAATATTAGCACATCTAATTCAACCACACATTAAAAGGATCATAACCGTGATTAAGTGGGATTTATTTCAGGGGTGCAAGGATGGTTTAATACATGCACATCAATTGCTGTGATACACCACATTAACACAATGAAAGGTAAAAATCATGTGATCATCTCCACAGATGCAGAAAAAGTATTTGACAAAACTCAGCATCCATTTACGATTAGAAACCTCTAACAAAGCGGGTGTAGAAGGAATGTACATAGTAAAGGCCGCACATGACAAGTCTGCAGCTAAAATCATACTCATTGGGAAAAATCCGAAAGATTTTGCTCTAAGATGAGGAATAAGATAAGGTTGCCCATTCTCCATTTTTTTATTCAACATAGTATTGGAAGTCCTAGCCAGAGAAGTTAGGCAAGAAAAAGAAATAAAAAGGCATCCAAATCAGAAAGTAAGAGGTAAAACTGTCTCTGTCTACAGAGGATGTGACACTATATGTAGACTATCCTTAAGACTCCATCAAAAAACTCTTGGAACTGATAAGTGAATTCAATAAATTTGTAGGATACAAAATCAATATACAGAAATCTGTTGCTTTCTATACACTAATAACAAACTATAAAAGAAATTAAGAAAACAGTCCCATCTACAATTGCATCAAAAAATAAAATACCTAGGAATAAATTTAACCAAGGAGGTGAAACACCTGTACAGCAAAAACCAATAAGATATTGATAAAAGAAGTTGATGAAGGTACAAGTAAATTGAAATATATTTCACATTCATGGATTAGAAGAATTATTGTTAAAATGTCTATACTACCTGAAGCAATCTACAGATTCAGTGCAATCACTGTCAAAATCTCAATTGCATTTTTCACAGAAATGAAACAATCCTAAAATTTGTGTGGAACCACAACAGACCCTGAAGAGCCAAAACAATCTTGAGAAAGAAGAACAAAGCTGGAGGCATCACATTCCCTGATTTCAAACCAAATTGCAAAGCTATAGGGATCAAAACATTATGCTATTGGCATACAAGCAGACACATAGATCAATGGAACAGAATAGAGAGCCCAAGAACAAACCCGTGCATATATGGTCAATTAATTTACAAAAGAAGTCAAGAATATACAATGGGGAAAGGACAGTCTCTTCAATAAATTGTGCTGGGAAATAGGACAGCCACATGCAAAGGAATGATGGACCACCATCTAACCATACACAAAAATTAATTAAAAATGGATTAAAGATTGAATGTAAGACCTGAAACCATAAAACTCCTGGGAGAAAACATATGTAGTAACCTCTTTAACATTGGTCTTGGTGATGAGTTTTTGGATTTGACACCAAAAGCAAAGGCAACAAAAGCAAAAATAAACAAGTGAGACTTTTTCAAACTAAAAAGCTTCTGCACAGCAAAGGAAATTATGAACAAAATGAAAATGCAACCTACCAAGTGAGAAAAAGTAGTTGCAAATCATATATCCAAGAGGGGTTAACATCTAACATATATAAAGAACTCATGAAATTCAATAGTAAAAAAAACCCAAAAACATCAGTCTGATTAAAAAATGGGCAGAGGCTCTGAATAGACATTTTCCTAAAGAAGACATACAGATGGCTAACAGGTACATGAAAAAATGCTCAAAATCACTAATCATCAGGGAAATGCAAATCAAAACCACAATGAGATATCACCTTACACCTGTTAGAATGGCTGTTATTGAAAAGATGAGAAATAACAAGTGTTGGTAGGATGTGAAGAAAAGGGAACTCTCATGCACTGTTGGTGGGAGTGTAGATTGGTGCGGCCACGATGGAAAACCGTATGGAGGTTCTTGAAAGAATTAAAAATGTAACTACCATATGCTTCAGCAATTCTAGTTCCGGGTATTTATCTGAAGAAAATGAAAACACTGACTCAAAGAAAAGATATCTGCACCACTATATTCATTGCAGCATTATTTACAATGGCCAAGATATGGAAACAACCTAAGTGCCCATCAACAGGTGAATGGATAAAGAAATATATATATATTATATATATATGTAAAAGAATATTACTCAGTCATGAAAAAGAATGAAATCTTGCCATTTGCAATGGTATGGATGGGGCTTGAGGGCATTATGCTAAGTGAAATAAGTCTCAGAGAGAAAGGCAAATACCATATGATCTTACTTATATGAAGAATCTAAAAAGATAAAATAAAAAACAAGGTTCATAGATCACAGAGAACAGATTGGTGGTTGCCAGAGGTGAGGAGTAGGAGTTGGGCAAATGGGTGTAGGAAATCAAAAGGTACAAACATCCAGTTATAAAATAAACAAGTCGTGGGAATGTCACATATAGCGTGGCAGCTATAGTTAATACTGTACTGCATGTTTGAAAGTTGCTGAGAAAGTAAACCTTAAAAGTTCCCATCACAAGAAAAAAATTCGGTAACTATGTATGGTGATGGATGTTAATTAGACTTATTTTGATCATTTTGCAATACATACAGATGTCAAATTATGTTGTACACCTGAAATTAATATAATGTCAGTTATACCTCAATTTAAAAAAATGGACTTTTCTCTCAAATCAGAAGATGTTTTCAAAGAAATGTCATCTTCAGTTCTTCCAATAAAATGGAAGCTCTAAGCATCTATTGAGGTCATGTGACATATGTCAGCTGATCATAACCTCTCTGGGTGGTGAACTGGTGTGACCTGGCTCACTGGCAACTATTAGTCTTACTGACAGACTCTACACACCATTGAAGCATTACACAGTGAATATGGGAAAACAGGCATCTTTTCCCTAACCTATATAAACATACCTGTTAATAGGTGTGTGTGTATAACATCACCTTCTTTGGTACGTGCTTACTCTTACGGATTTAATTTGTCTCAAATTCATATCCTCAGGGTATGAATAAGTGCTGTAGTATTTATTTTAGGTTGAATGTCTAATTTTTTAAATGGCCGTTCTTAGGTTAGGAATGTATCGGGAAGCAGAAAAACAATTTAAATCAGCCCTGAAGCAGCAGGAAATGGTAGATACATTTCTCTACTTGGCAAAAGTAAGTATTCGTAATTTGAGTGGAATTTGTCTTCTCTGGATAAATGTTTAAATTCTGACCAGTGCCTGGGGAAGAGTTGCCAGTTTCTTTAGAAATATTTGACAAGTTAATGTGTTCAGACTTAACTTTTTTTAATAGTAAGAGAAAAAGTGAGACCATATAGAGGATAACCATCTCAGGAAGAATTGATTGCTATGAAAAATAAGACAACTCGTTTGACATATTGCCCATCAGAACAGAAGAAAATGCCACAGGTTCACTACCCCCATGGGTAACAAGCCCCAGAGAGGCACTTTCCTACAAAACACTTGTCTCCCACCTAAGCAGACTGTAGAGAACAGGGATTGTTTTTATGTAGGTCCTTCACTTTTTGGCTCTGCCCTTATAACAAAAACAATATTTCCCCTTTATTGAGCACCTACTCAGTGTAAGGTATTATATCAGGTCTGTTTCGTATGCAATTTAACCCTCATAGCAACACAGTAAGGCAGATTTTAACATTTCCTTTGTACTCTTAAGGAAAAGGAGACTTAGGATAAGTAAGGTTTTCAGGCTCACTTGGCTATTAAGAGCCAGCATTCAAACCCAGGACTTTCTGATTCCAGAGCTGACTCACTGCCCTGAGTGCCACCCACAGCCACAGCAGAAGTGAAGGGCCACCTAGAATTTTCAGTATGGAAATAAGTTACTTCTTTACCCTCACCAAGGCTACTTTAAAAGAAGCATTTGATGAAGTGGTGGTTAGGACGTCATCTTGCTATATCTTTACGAATTTTTTAAACTTAAGAAGTGTGGTAAAGGAGGTTGAAAAGAAGATGAGATAGAAACAGAAGTGTTACTGCTTTCGAAATATGGTATTAATGTTAGCATACTAAAAAGAAACAAAATGCAAGTTCTGCCGTATAAACTTACTGTGCTAATCTTAGTATGTTTATAGTGATTTTTCAGAAATGTTTGAAACTATCTAGTATCTAAGTATCTTCTATACATTATATGTTAAATTCTTAAAGAGGTTTCTAAACATCATAGTACTTTTCTGACAGCTTGAAATTATAACTCAGATCACAGTATTTGACTATATCATCTTAATTGATAATCACTTACCATGTGGTTAAAAAATGTACTTTTAATTTTAACTATTGTTAAATACATGATTTGACTATTTTTTCATAAATTGATTTGCTTAAATCCATTGTTGCCTACATGACTATATAGAGGTACAATTTACTTATTTTCTTGAATATGTGAAGGAATTATGGCTAAGTAATAGAGACCAAGCAGATTTTAGGAACCACATTATTTCTTAAAATTTTAGATTGTTAATTTAAAAATTATTAAATATTTTATATTACTTAGTATCTGGAATTATAATCCTTATTATATTTTAAAAAGCAGTTCAGAAGCATGTAAGGTAAAAATCGAAACGTTTTCATCCATACCCTTCCCTCTAGTATCATACTTTAGCAAGAAACACTGCAAGCAGTTTTCTGTGTATCCATTTGGGCCTCTTCAAAGCACAATCTAAATGTTTAGGAAGAAAGAAAGGATGCAAGACTGTGAAGAAAAAAATGTCAAAACCTTATGTTTCTGTACATAAAACTATAATTCTCTTATTTGAGAAATTCCTAATAAGTATATGGTTTATCCAGGCTACTGTTCTAGTTGCTAATTAAGTGGAAACTATCAAGTGCTAACCCTCTCGACTTCCTGACCCTGTACCCTGCAAATCTATTTCCCCTCTATTTCCGAGGGTCCTTCTCCCAAACCACCCTCTCCAGAGGCTCTCACCGGCCGCTCCTTCTCAGACCTTCTTCCATGGGTCATGCCCTCTTTCTCCAGCATCTTCAAAATCAGCCTCATAATTGGTCCTTAGTGCCACCCTATAGATGTACTTATGTCTGTTCCATCCTGAAAAGATTTCCCCTTAATCCTTTCTTTTCTAGTACTGCTCAGTCTCTGTGACAATAGTAAGTCCACAATCAGTGTTTGCTGAATGAATAAAAAAATGAATGCTTCATATACAACATGTGGAGACAAAACTATAACATCATTATTGGAAATTAATCCACATTTCTGAATTTTTTTACTGTAATATCTAGGAGATAATCTGTTACTAAGCAATAATTATGAACTTGTCATAACAAACACTATTATTTTAAAAAATACTTTTATTGAAATATATCTTGGTTTTAGGTTTACATCTCATTGGATCAACCTGTGACTGCTTTAAATCTTTTCAAACAAGGCTTAGATAAGTTTCCAGGTGAAGTAACCCTACTTTGTGGAATTGCCAGGATCTATGAGGTAAGGTTTATATCATTCAAAAAACTGAGGGAAAATAGAGGTTATAGACTACTTAAGTCACAGTTCCTTGTAATCTTATGAAGGATAACAGTTTATAAAATTATGATTGTTGGCTTGTAATTTACCAACAGAATAAGAAAGTTTAGTGTACACATTAGTCAAACTAAGTTTTTATTATGAAGTATTTCAGACATACAGAAGAGTAGAGAGAATGGTATGAGATAGGGATTTAAATTAGTTTCTGCCTGTAGATAGCTTGTTGTCCCAGCATGTTTACTGGTCCTTCTCTCAAGGTCTGTAATGTCCAATATCAGTTTTTTTCTATATGTGATAGATATATTTTGGGGTTTTCTGTTTTGTTCTATTGGTCTGTTTGTCTATCCTTATACCAATATTATACTCTCTTAACTACTGTAGCTTTATAATACTCTTTGCTAAGGTACTGTGTTCATTTTCATCTTGAATGTCTTGGCTACTTTGGACTTTTGCTCATTCTAATAAATTTTAGAATCATGTTGTCAAATTCCATGAAAAGCCCCATTGAGATGTTCTCCCTGCTGCCTAATTACTGTAGCTTTGTAATAATTCTTGATATCAGGTCAGGCAAATTCTACCACCTGTCCTTCACAGTTGGTTATTCTTGGCCCTTTGCTCTTCCATATTTAAAAACCCTGTAGGCATATGGATTGGAATTGCATTCAATATATGAATGATGGGGAACGGGGGATTGCCTTTCTTTCCACTGTAGATCATGATTTAACTCTCAATTTACTTAGGTCTTTTTCTTTGTCCTTCAATGAACATTTTGTAATTATCTCCATAAACGTTTTGTTGAGAGTCCCCAAAACCATTTTGAGGTTTGATGATTATTAGAAGGTCTTAGGACTCAGCATACAGTTGTACTCATAGCCATAATTTATTGTATTAACAACAAAAGGATGAAAAGCAAAATCAGTAAATGGAAAAGGCACATGGGGCATAGTTCTGAGGAAATCAGGCACAAGCTTTCAAGAGTCCCCCTCCCCCTGCCACAGTGGAATCACACAGGACACATTTAATTCTTCCAGCAAGTTGTGGCAGCCTGTGTGAAGCATTGTGTACCAGGGAAGCTCATTAGAGACCTGGTATCCATCACTGGGGGCTGGTCATAGAGGCACCATTTGTCTATCACATGCCAGGATCCCGGACTCCAAGAAGTAAAGGTGTTCATGCTCCACATCAGGTTTATGGCCTACATTGTTTGTGCAGTTTGGGTGTAGTGAGCCACTCTTATCGCTTGGGGAAAGTTTCATATCAATATAGGGCACTAGCCAAGTTCTAAAATGCCAGCCAAGGGCCAACCTTGCAAGCAGGCCTTTCTAAGAGTAGCAGTCCCGGGCCTGCCATGTTAACTCTTTTCTGCACAGATGTATTCCTAGGTAAAATTATGAATAGAATGCTTTTTTTTTCTCTTGTATATTTTGTGGTCATTTCTGGTGAGTAGGAATGCATTAATTTTTTTAAAAGTTGATTTGATACTAGCAACTTGGCTAAATACTCTTTATTAGTTTTAATAACTTATCCATAGATTCTCTTAGATTTTATAAGTAAATAAAATAATCACCTGCAAATATAGACAGTTTTATCTCTTCATTTCAGTTATTTAAAAAAAAAAAACTTATTGTTTAGAATTTCCAACACAGTATTAAACAGAAGCATCTCTGTTCTCTTTTAAATCCCTTGAAATGCTGGATGTGATCTTTTAAAATTATGTTGTTAGAAAAAGAATGGACAGTATTAATAGTTGCTGTATCTGGGTAGTAATATATGAATGATTTTTATTTTATTTTCCAGATTTTCTGTAATGAACATGCGTTACTTTTAACATGATAAACAATAAGTATTATCTTTAAATTGTTTGCAAATATTTTCTCCCTTTGAAATGTAATTTTGTAGAAACTTTTGATCATTCAGTAAAAATACAATATCAGTATCTCTGTATCTTTACTTGTGTGACCCTAAATTGAACGTGAACAAAATTTTGACCAAGACGCTTAGAAAAGAAAGGAAATAAAGTCAATTTTGAAACTTGTTGGATTCATAGTGGTGACTATCTCGATGCAATTGGAATTCTTTGACCCTTAGGCTCTGCCTTCTGTGCATTTTGTTCCCTCTGCCATTCTCAGGCGGGAAGTGCTGGCAGAAAGAACTAGAGAACCATGGGAGTCTTTAACGTGTGGTTGCTGGTCAGAAGAATTCCTTTCAAGCCTCTGTTATAGTCACTGTTGCTATGGCTGAAATAGGAAGTGGTTCTGGAGTGGAATCTTTAGTCAGCTACCTTCTTCTTTCCCTGCTCTGGGTTTGGCCAGGAGTTGGAGGAATACATCATTTCGTAAGGGTTACAGGGGAAGGCTTTGTAAAAAAGTACAAAAAAAAGGAGAATTTGAGTTTGCACTCAAAGGAAGAAAGAAGTGAAGGGAGAACACTCCTAGTTTTGAGGACAACGTCACATACAAATAGGGTGACAAGGACTAAGCACAGACTTGAAATAGTCAGGTGCAGAAGTTCCCCTTGAATTTTCATAGTTAATTTCCCTTATGGCAAAGTTTAGCATACTAAGATTTCCAGTGTATTCTTTTTCTCTTTATGTGACTGTGGACTGAGGATTAATTAGTAAAGTTTGTTCCTTAGCTTTGCAGCCTACACAACATATGCCTTTAGGGATTTTTGCATGTATTATCATGCTTTTCTCTGGAGGGATTCTTTTCCTTTATGTGTGTGTGTGTGTGTGTGTGTGTGTGTGTGTTTTAATTTATCGCTTTCATTTTGGTCTTGTTTCTTTTAAATGAACATGTTGTGCTGCCTGTTGTTTGTTGCTTGTTCTGTACAGAAACTTGTTTAAAATGATTTATTCTTACTATATTTATTTGGTTGTGGTTTTAATTTTTCTTGGGGCCTTTTGTTTATTCATTTGTAAGTCAGGCCTTTATTTGAACTGGTCTATGTTAAAAGGTATTTGAAATTAGAAACATTACCCTAGGAAATATTATTCTTGTGGTCCTTGAACTTTACTGTATATAGAAATGACTTTGGGAGTGTTTGAGAGTGAGGCCCATCTTCTGCCTCCTGTGTCAGATGTCCTGGAAGGTGGGATGCAGGCTTTTGTCTGCTTAGCAAGCTCGGTAGGTGATTCAGATGTATAACAGAGTTTGAGAATCATTGCAAAATTCACTTCCTTAAATTATTTGCAGTTTTGTTTTAAATAACTAAAAATCTGATTAGAGTTAGTATTCCATGAATTGGTTCAAAAATAACCACTAATAACTACTGTAAAAATCACTTAAATGATACCACGGTTGTTTATATACTTGAAGTGACATTTATATGCTTGAAAATATTATTTTAAATCTACGTTAATAAAATTTGTTCTAGAGCTACTATAAACAATTCTGATGCAGGCATAGATTAAAGGACAAAAATAGAATCTCTGTGTTTTCATATATGTGAAAATTTGTGATAAAGGTTGTCAATTAAACCAGTTGGATTATTGGATTATTTAATAGTTTAAAAATAGAGCTGGATGAGTAATGATTCCTTCCTTTCTTTTTTTTAAAAAGAATTAAGAAAAAATTTTTGGCTACTTTGAGTCTTCATTGCTGTGCGTGGGCTTTCTCTAGTTGTGGCGAGCGGCGGGGGGCCACTCTTTCTTGCAGTGTGCGGGCTTCTCATTGTGGTGGCTTCTCTTGTTGTGGAGCATGAGCTCTAGGCATGTGGGCTTCAGTAGTTGCAGCACATGGGCTCAGTAGTTGTGGTGCTCAGGCTCTAGGGTGTGCAGGCTTCAGTAGTTGCGGCTTGCATGCTCTAGAGCATAGGCTCAGTAGTTGTGGTGCATGGGCTTAGTTGCTCCGAAGCATGTGGAATCTTCCTGGGCCAGGGATTCAACCCATGTCCCCTGCATTGGCAGGTGGATTCTTAACTCCTGTGCCACCAGGGGAGTCTGAGTAATGATTTCTTATACCAAAAGAACCCATTGCTACCAGGTGACTCCAAGATTTAAAACCATGAATGTTCCAGAAGAAAATATAGGTGAATTATTTGTGTAAACTTGGAATGCGAAAGACCTTTCTAAGCATGATACTAAGTCAGAAAGCCATAACAGAAAAATTGATAAATTTGAGAAAATAAAAGTTAAATTTTCTGTATTGCAAAAACAAAAATACAAATAAAGCAAGCCCAAATGAAAAAAGGTAAAAATATCAAATGGGGAACATGTTTGCCTTATCTGGGACAGAAAAAAGGCTACTTTTCATTTCCTTAGTTTATGCATTGCTTAACAATTTCTGTTTACAGATTGATGGAGAATTACACACAGACACATAAATGTGCATACACACACTTACAAATTCTCATTTTGGTCAAGCATGTAAACACGGAAACTTGGTATTTCCTCAGAGCAGTTGTGGGGCAAAGTCATGGTGTTCCCCTTGTCGTCCTACCAGCTTACACAGTGCCCGTTGACCCTCTCCAATGCAAGTAAAGTCACCCAGAGATGAGATTTTATTTCCATTATTCTAAGAGGTGGGTCAAAAAGGATCTTGCCTTGATTTATATCATAGAGTGTTCTGCCTATGTTTTCCTCTAAGAGTTTTAGAGTGTCTGGCCTTACATTTAGGTCTTTAATCCATTTTGAGTTTATTTTTGTGTATGGTGTTAGGAATTGTTCTATTTTCATTCTTTTACATGTAGCTGTCCAGTTTTCCCAGCACTACTTATTGAAGAAATTGTCTTTTCTCCATTTTATATCCTTGCCTCCTTTGTCATAGATTAGTTGACCATAGGTTCATGGGTTTATCTCTGGGCTTTCTATCCTGTTCCATTGATCCATATTTCTGCTTTTGTGCCACTACTGTATTGTCTTGGTTACTGTGGCTTTGTAGTATAGTCCGAAGTCAGGGAATCTGATTCCTCCAGCTCCGTTTTGTTTTGTTTTTTCTCCTCAAGATTGCTTTGGCTATTAGGGGTCTTTTTGTTTCCATACAAATTTTAGGATTTTTTTTCTAGTTATGTAAAAAATGCAGCTGGTAATTTGATAGGGATTGCATTGAATCTGTAGATTGCTTTGGGTAGTATAGTCATTTCCACAATATTGATTCTTCCAATCCAACAGCATGGTATGTCCCACCATCTGTTTGTATCATCTTTGATTTCTTTCATCAGTGTCTTATAGTTTTCTGCATACAGGTCTTTTGCCTCCTTAAGCAGGTTTATTCCTAGGTATTTTATTCTTTTTGTTGCAGTGGTAAAATGGGAGTTTCCTTAATTTCTCTTTCTGCTTTTTCATTTTTAGTGCATAGGAATGCAAGAGATTTCTGTGCATAAATTTTGTATCCTGCTACTTTACTAAATTCATTGATTAGTGCTAGTAGTTTTCTGGTAGCGTCTTTAGGGTTTTCTATGTCATCTGCAAAGAGTGACAATTTTACTTCCTCTTTTCCAATTTGGATTCCTTTTATTTCATTTTCTTCTCTGATTGCTGTGGCTAAAACTTCCAAAACTATGTTGAATAATAGTGGTGAGAGCGGGAACTGTTGTCTTGTTCCTGTTCTTAGAGGGAATTCTTTCAGTTTTTCACCATTTATAATGACGTTGGCTGTTGGTTTGTCATATATGGCTTTTATTATGTTGAGGTAATTTCCTTCTGTGCCCATTTTCTGGAGAGTTTTTATCATAAATGGATGTTGAATTTTGTCAAAAGCTTTTTCTGCATCTATTGAGATTATCATATGGTTTTTATGCTTCAATTTGTTGATATGATGTATCACATTGATTGATTTGCATATATTGAAGAATCCTTGCATCCCAGAGATAAATCCCACTTGATCATTTTTTTAATATGCTGTTGGATTCTGTTAGCTAGTATTTTGTTGAGGATTTTTGCATCTATATTCATCAGTGATATTGGCCTGTAATTTTCTTTTTTTGTGACATCTTTGCCTGGTTTTGGTATCAGGGTGATGCTGGCCTCACAGAATGAGTTTAGGTGTGTTCTTCCTTATGCTATATTTTGGAAGAGTTTGAGAAGGATAGGTGTTAGGTCTTCTCGAAATGTTTGATAGAATTCACCTGTGAAGCCATCTGGCCCTGGGCTTTTGTCTGTTGGGAGATTTTTAATCACAGTCTCAATTTCGGTACTTGTGATTGGTCTGTTCATATTTTCTATTTCTTCCTGGTTCAGTGTTGGAGGATTGTACTTTTCTAAGAATTTATCCATTTCTTCCAGGTTATCCAATTTATTGGCATATAGTTTCTTGTGATAGTTTCTCATGATCTTTTGTATTTCTGTGGTGTCAGTTGTCACTTCTCCTTTTTCATTTCTAATTCTGTTGATTATCATCTTCTCCCTTTTTTTCCTGATGAGTCTGGCTAATGGTTTATCAATTTTGTTTATCTTCTCAAAGAACCAGCTTTTAGTTTTATCAATCTTTGCTATTGTTTCCTTCATTTCTTTTTCATTTATTTCTGATCTGATCTTTATGATTTCTTTCCTTCTGCTCACTTTGGGTTTTTTTTGTTCTTTCTCTAATTGTTTTAGATGTAAGATTAGGTTGTTTATTTGAGATTTTTCTTGTTTCTTGATGTAGGATTATATTGCTATAAACTTCCCTCTTAGAACTGCTTTTACTGCATCCCATAGGTTTTGGGTCATTGTGTTTTCATTGTCATTTGTTCTAGGTATTTTTTGATTTCCTCTTTGATTTCTTTGTGATTTCTTGGTTGTTTAATAATGTATTGTTTAGCCTCCATGTGTTTGTATTTTTTACAGTTTTTTTCCAGTAATTGATATCTAGTCTCATGGTGTTGTGGTTGGAGAAGATGCTTGATATGATTTCAGTTTTCTTGAATTTACCGAGGCTTGATTTGTGACCCAAGATGTGATCTATCCTGGAGAATGTTCCATGTGCACTTGAGAAGAAAGTATTGTGTAGTTTTTGGATGGAATATCCTATAAATATCAATGAAGTCGAGATGGTCTAATGTGTCATTTAAAGCTTGTGTGTCCTTATTTGTTTTCTGTTTGGATGATCTGTCCATTGATGTAAGTGGGGTGTTCAAGTCCCCCACTATTATTGTGTTACTGTCAATTTCCTCTTTTATAGTTGTTAGCATTTGCCTTATGTATTGAGGTGCTCCTATGTTGGGTGCATATATATTTACAATTGTTATATCTTCTTGGATTGTTCCTTTGATCATTATGTAGTATCCTTCCTGTCTCTTGCAACATTCTTTATTTTAAAGTCTGCTTTATCTGATATGAGTATTGCTATTTTAGCTTTCTTTTGATTTCCAGTTGCATGGAATATCTTTTTCCATCCCCTCACTTTCAGTCTGTATGTGTCCCTAGGTCTGAAGTGGGTTTCTTGTAGACAGCCTATATATAAGGGTGTTGTTTTTGTATCCATTCAGCCAGTCTGTCTTTTGGTAGGAGCATTTAATCCATTTACATTCAGGGTGATTATTGATATGTATATTCCTATTACCATTTTCTTAATTGTTTTAGGTTTGATTTTTAGGTCCTTTTCTTTGCTTGTGTTTCCCAGTTAGAGAAATTCCTTTAGCATTTGTTGTAGGGCTGGTTTCATGGTGCTGAATTCTCTTAGCTTTTGCTTGTCTGTAAAGCTTTTGATTTCTCTGTCAAATATGAATGAGATCCTTGCTGGGTAGAGTATTCTTGGTTGTAGTTTCTTCCCTTTCATCACTTTAAAAATATCGTGCCACTCCCTTCTGGCTTGCAGAGTTTCTGCCGAGAAATCAGCTGTTATCCTTATGGGAGTTCCCTTGTATGTTATTTGTCATTTTTCCCTTGTTGCTTTTAATAATTTTTCTTTGTCTTTAATTTTTGTCCATTTGATTACTATGAGTCTTGATGTGTTTCCCCTTGGATTTATCCTTCCTGGGAGTCTGCACTTCCTGGACTTGGGCGGCTATTTCCTTTCCCATGTTAGGGAAGTTTTCGACTATAATCTCTTCAAATATTTTCTCAGGTCCTTTCTCTCTCTCTTCTCCTTCTGGGACCCTTGTAATGTGAATGTTGCTGTGTTTAATGTTGTCCCAGGGGTTTCTTAGGCTGTCTTAATTTCTTTTCATTCTTTTTTCTTTATTCTGTTCCACAGCAGTGATTTCCACCATTCTGTCTTCCAGGTCACTTATCCGTTCTTCTACCTCAGTTATTCTGCTATTGATTCCTTCTAGTGTGTTTTTCATTTCAGTTATTGTATTGCTTATCTCTGGTTGTTTGTTCTTTAATTCTTCTAGATCTTTGTTATACATGTCTTGCATTCTTGTTGATCTTTGCATGCAGTCTTTTTCTGAGGTCCTGGATCATCTTCACTATCATTATTCTGAGTTCTTTTTCTGGAAGGTGGCCTATCTCCACTTCATTTAGTTGTTTTTCTGGGGTTTTATCTTGTTCCTTCATGTGGTACAAAGTCCTCTGCCTTTTCATTTTCTCTGTCTTTCTGTGATTGTGGTTTTCGTTCTGCAGGCTGCAGGATAATAGTTCTTCTTGCTACAGCTGTCTGCCCTCTGGTGGATGAGGCTATCTGAGAGGCTTGTGCACGCTTCCTAATGGGAGGGACTGGTGATGGGTAGAACTGGCTGTTGCTCTGGTGGGCAGAGCTCAGTAAAACTTTAATCCACTTGTCTGCTGATGGGTGGAGCTGAGTTCCCTCCCTGTAGGTTATTTGGCCTGGGGCGACCCAGTGCTGGAGCTTACAGGCTCTTTTTTTTTTTTTTTTTTTTTTTTTAATTATTTTATTTTATTTTTTTTGGGGGTACACCAGGTTCAATCAACTGTTTTTATACACATATCCCCATATTCCCTCCCTTCCTTGATGCCCCCCCCCGATTCCCCCCCACCCTCCCTGCCCCAGTCCTCTAAGGCATCTTCCATCCTCGAGTTGGACTCCCTTTGTTATACAGCAACTTCCCACTGACTATTTTACACTTGGTAGTATATATATGTCTGTGCTACTCTCCCGCTTCTTCTCAGTTTCCCCTTCACCCCCCGCCCCCTCCCATACCTCGAGTTCTCCAGTCCATTCTCTGTATCTGCTTCCCTGTTCTTGTCACTGAGTTCATCAGTACCATTTTTAGATTCCGTATATGTGAGTTAGCATACAATATTTGTCTTTCTCTTTCTGACTTACTTCACTCTGTATGACAGATTGTAGTTCTATCCACCTCATTACATATAGCTCCATCTCATCCCGCTTACAGGCTCTTTGTCAGGGCTAATGGCAGACTCTGGGAGGGCTCATGCCAATGAGTACTTCCCAGAACTTCTGCTGCCAGTGTCCTTGTCCCCACAGTGAGCCACAGCCATCCCCTGCCTCTGTAGGAGACCCTTCAACACTAGCAGGTAGGTATGGTTCAGTCTCCTTTGGGGTCACTGCTCCTTCCCCCTGGTAGTGCGCATAGTACTTTATGTGGTGCCCTCCAAGAGTGGAGTCTCTTTCCCCTAGTCCTGTGAGAAGTCTTGCAATCAAATCTTGCTGGCCTTCAAAGTCTGATCCTCTGGGAATTCCTCCTCCCTTTGCTGGACCCCCAAGTTGGGAAGCCTTATGTAGAACCCTCACTCCAGTGGGTGGACTTATGTGGTATAATTGTTTTCCAGTCTGTGAGTCACCTACCCAGCAGTTATGGGATTTGATTTTATCACGATTCCACCCCTCCTGCCATCTCATTGTGACTTCTTCTTTGTCTTTGGATGTGGGGTATCTTTTTTGGTAAGTTCCAGTGTCTTCCTGTTGATGACTGTTCAGCAGTTAGTTGTGATTCCAGTGCTCTTGCAAGAGGGAGTGAGCGCATGTCCTTCTACTCTGCCATCTTGATCTGGACTCCTCAGTAGGTTCTTATGTTCTTAAAATATTAAGAACATTGGAATAGTTGTGTATAAAAGCAGTGTAGAATTCAGGAGAAAATTAACTCAGAGTTAACTAACAAATGTATCAGCATCCCTGTGTTTTGAAAAAAATTTAGCTATTTTTCAGCTATAAGTGGTGAATGAAAAAGCCTGTTCTCTTTAGTAACCAAATCCTGGAAGCACTTTGAAGAAGAATTTCAAATTTAAATCATGAAAAAATATATGTAAAACATGAGATTGGATCAACCTGTGAATGTTTTTTGGGAGTTTTATAGGACGAATAAATAATACCCCTTTTTCTCCAATTTGAGAACCAACTGAGAAATAGATAGATACAAGATTCACAGAAATGGAGGATAAACCATTATTATTATTATTATTATTATTATTATTATTATTTTAAGCTCTTTATTGGAATATAATTGTGTTACACTGTGGTGCCAGTTGTTGAGGTACACCAAAGTGAATCAGCTGTATTTATACGTATATCTCCATATCCCCTTCCTCCCAGGACTCCCTCCCACCCTATCTATCCCAGCCCTCAAAGTCATCACCCATCATCGAGTTGATCTCCCTATGTTAAGCAGTAACTTCCCACTAGCTATCTGTTTTACATTTGGTAGTGTATATATGTCAATGCTGCTCTCTCACTTAATCCCAGCTTCCCCTTCGCCCCCCCACCTCATGTCCTCAAGTCCGTTCTCTACATCTGCATCTTCATCCTTGCCCTATCACTGGGTTCATCAGTACCATTTTTTTAGATTCCATATATATGAGTTAGCATACAGTATTTGTTTTTCTCTTTCTGGCTTACTTCACTCTGTATGACAGTCTCTAGGTCCATCCACCTCACTACAGATAACTCAATTTCATTCCTTTTTATGGCTGAGTAATATTCCATTGTATATATGTGCCACATCTTCTTTATCCATTCATCTGTTGATGGGCATTTAGGTTGCTCCCATGTCCTGGCTATTGTAAATAGTGCTCCAATAAACATTATGGTACATGTTTCTTTTGGGATTATGCTTTTCTCTGGGTATATGCCCAGTAGTGGGATTTCTGGGTCATATGGTAGTTCCATTTTTAGTTTTATAAGGAACCTCCAAACTGCTTTCCATAGTGGCTGTACCAACTTACATTCCCACCAACACTGCAGGAGGATTCCCTTTTCTCTGCACCCTCTCCAGCATTTATTGTTTCTAGATTTTTTGATGACGGCCATTCTGACTAGTGTGAGGTGATACCTCATTGTGGCTTTGACTTGCATTTCTCTAGTGATTAGTGATGGTGAGCATCTTTTCATGTGTTTGTTAGCCACCTGCATGTCTTCTTTGGAGAAATGTCTATTTAGGTCTTCTGCCCATTTGTGGATTGGGTTCTTTGCTTTTTTAGTATTAAGCTGCATGAGTTACTTGTATATTTTAGAAATTAATCCTTTGTCAGTTGCTTTGTTGGCAAATATTTTCTCCCATTCTGAGGGTTGTCTTCTTGTCTTGTTTATGGTTTCTTTTGCTGTGCAAAAGCTTTTAAGTTTCATTAGGTCCCATTCGTTTATTTTTTATTTTATTTCCATTATTCTAGAAGGTGGGTCAAAAAGGTTCTTGCTTTGATTTTATGTCATAGAGTGTTCTGCCTATGATTTCCTCTAAGAGTTTTATAGTGTCTGGCCTTATATTTAGGTCTTTAATCCATTTTGAGTTTATTTTTGTGTATGGTGTTAGGAAGTGTTCTAATTTCATTCTTTTACATGTAGCTGTCCAATTTTCCCATCACCTCTTATTAAAGAGGCTGTCTTTTTTCCATTGTATCTTCTTGCCTCCTTTGTCAAAGTTAAGGTGCCCATGTGTGTGTGGGTTTATCTCTGGACTCTATTCTGTTCCATTGATCTATATTTCTTTTTTTTGTGCCAGTACCATAGTGTCTTGATCACTGTAGCCTTGTAGTATTAATTTTATTATTGATAAAAGCAGAATTGGAGCATGTGGCTCTAGATTATGACCAAAAGGACTTAATAGTGTTCTGCCTCTGTATTATACACACTAATTCATCCTGTCACAGACATGACTGTACTGTACCCAGGAGAGCCTTCTCCAAACAGCAGGGCAGAGAATGTGGACATCTTTTAGGAAGGTTGACTTCTAAAGAGACCCAGAAGGGGCTGAGACAGTCATACTCTGTTTGCCTCATGGGAATGAGGGAATAGGAGTGGAAAGAAGGGCCCCCAAGTCATTCTAATTATCAACATTTCTCAAAGTGTGGTTCAGAGATTCCTGGGGAAGTCCTTTCAAGGATTCTATAGGGTCAAAACCATTTTCATACTATTAATAGTATTGGTGAAGTTGGTGATAAATTTAATAGATGTAATTATATAAGTTACAGGTGTACAACATAATGATTCACAATTTTTAAAGGTTATACTCCATTTATAGTTATAAAATATTGGCTATATTTCCTGTGTTGTAAAGTATATTCTTGTAGCTTATTTATTTTGTACATAATAGTTTGTACCTCTTAATCCCCTACCCCTGTTTTACCCATCCTTCCTTCCCTCTGCCCACTGGTAACCCATCCTTCCTTCCCTCTCGCCACTGGTAACCAGTTTTCTATATCTGTGTCTGTTTATTTTTTGTTATATTCACTAGTTTGTTGTATTTTTTAGATTCCATGTGTAAGTGATGTCATGTAGTATTTGTCTTTCTCTGACTTATTTCACTATGAATAATACACTCCATGTCCATCCATGTTGTTGCAAATGGCAAAATTTCAATCTTTTAATGGCTAGGTAGTATTCTATTGTGTGTGTGTATGTGTGTGTGTGTGTGTGTATATATATATATATAAAATCACATCTTCTTTATCCATTCATCTGTTGATGGACACAGGTTGTTTCCATATTTTAGCAGTTGTATGAACTTTGGGGTGCATGTATCTTTTCAAATTAGTGTTTTTTTTTTTTTTTTCCAGATATATACTCAGAAGTGGAATTGCTGAGTCATATGGTAGATCTGTTTTTAGTTTTTTGAGAAACCACCATATTGTATTCCACCATGGCTGCACCAATTTACATTCTGACCAACAGTGTATGAGAGTTCCCTTTTTCCCACATCCTTGCCCACATTTGCTATTTGTGGTCTGTTTGATGACAGCCATTCTGACAGGTGTAAGGTGATATCTCATTGTGGTTTTAATTTGCATTTCTTTGATGATTAATGATATTAAGCATCTTTTCATGTGTCTGTTGGCCATCTGAATGTCCTCTTTGGAAAAATATCAATTCAGGTCTTCTGCCCATTTTTAATTGGGTTGTTTATTTTTTGGTGTTGAGCTGTATTATCTGTTTATATATTTTGGATATTAACCACATATCAGTCATATTATTTGCATATATTTTCTCCTATTCGTTAGGTTGTCTTTTCATTCTGTCAGTGGTTTCCTTTGTTGTGCAAAAGCTTTTAAGTCTATTTAGGTGTCATTTGCTTATTTTTGCTTTTATTTCCTTTGCTTTAGGAGACAGTTATCCAAAAAAATATTGCTACAATATCTGTCAAAGAGTGTTCTGCCTATGTTTTCTCCTAGGAGTTTTATGGTTTGTGGTCTTACATTTAGGTCTTTAATCCATTTTGAGTTTATTTTTGAATATGATGTGAGAAAATGTTCTAATTTCATTCTTTTACATGTAGTTGTATAGTTTTCCCAGCACTACTTTAAAAAAATTTTTTTTCATTGTAATATAGTTGCTTTACAATATTGTGTTAATATTTACTGTATAGCAAAGTGATTCAGCTGTATGTATACATATATCCCCTCCTTTTTGAATTTCCTTCCCATTTAGGTCACCATACAGCATTGAGTAGAGTTCCTTGTGCTATGCAGTAGGTTCTCATTAGTTATCTATTTTATACATAGTATCAATAGTGTATATATGTCAATCCCAATCTCCCAATGCATCCAACCCCCTCCTTTCCTTCTGGGTATCCATACATTTGTTTTCTATCTCTGTGTCTCTCTTTCTGCTTTGTAAATAAGATCATCTGTACCAATTTTATTCAATTCCACATATCTGCATTAATACATGATATTTGTTTTCCTCTTTCTGACTTACTTCACTCCGTATGACAGTCTCTAGGTCCATCCACATCTCTACAAATGACCCAATTTCATTCCTTTTTATGGCTGAGTAATATCCATTGTCTATATGTACCACATCTTCTTTATCCATTCCTCTGTTGATGGACTTTTAGGTTGCTTCCATGTCCTGGCTTCCCAGCAGTACTTATTGAAGAGACTGTCTTTTCTTCGTTGTATATTCTTGCCTCCTTTGTGGTAGATTAATTAACTGTTCTGGGCTCTCTATTCTGTTCCATTGATCCATATGTCTGTCTGTTTTTGTGTGCCAGCACCATACTGTTTTTTCTTTTCTTTTTCTTTTTCTTTTTTTTGTTTGCCACACTGCATAGCTTGCAGGATCTTCCCTGACCAGGGATCCAGGGATTGAACCTGGGCTACAACAGTGAAAGCCCAGAATCCTAACCACTAGGCCACCAGGGAAGTCCACCATACTGTTTTGAACACTGTAGCTTTGTAGTATAGTCTGAAGTCAGGAAGCATGATATCTCCAGCTCTGTTCGTCTTTCTTAAGATTGTTTTGGCCATTCTGGGTCTTCTGTGTCTCCATAAAAATTTTAAAATTATTTCTTGTAGTTCTGTGAAAATGCCTTTGCTATTTTGATAGGGATTGCATCGAATCTGTCAATTGCCTTGGGTAGTATAGTCATTTTAACAATATTGATTTTTCCAATCCAAGGAAACGGTATATCTTTCCATCTGTTTGTGTCATCTTCAATTTCTTTCATTAGTGTCATAGTTTTCCAAGTACAGATCTTTTACCTCCTTAGGTAGGTTTATTCCTAGCATTTTATTCTTTTTGATGCAATGGTAAATGGGATGTTTCTTTAATTTCTCTTTCTGATAGTTTGTTGTTAGTGTATAGAAATGCAACAAATTTGTATATGTTAAGTTTGTATCCTGCAGTGTTACCAAATTCATTGATGAGCTCTAGTAGTTTTCTGGTGGCGTCTTTAGAAATTTCTAAGTATAGTATCATGTCATCTACAAACAGTGACAGTTTTACTTCTTCCTTTCCAATTTGGAGTCCTTTTATTTCTTTTTCTTGTCTGGTTGCTGTGGCTAGGACTTCCAATTCTATGTTGAATAAAAGTGGTGAGAGTGGGCATCCTTGTCTTGCTCCAGATCTTAGAGGAAATGCAGAAATCTTCAACAAAATATTAACAAACCAAATCCAACAATACATTAAAGGGATCACACACCATCATCAAGTGGGATTTATCCCAGGGATGCAAGGATTTTTCAGTATTTGCAAATAAATCAATGTGATATACCACGTTAACAAATTGAATAATAAAAACCATATGATCATCTCAATAGATTCAGAAAAAGCTTTTGAGAAAATTCAACATCAATTTATGATAAAAACTCTCCAGAAAGTGGGCATAGAGGGAACATACCTCAATATAATAAAGTCCATATATGACAGATGCACAGCTAACATCATACTCAATGGTGAAAAACTGAAAGAACTTCCTCCAAGATAGTTGTTCATTTGTTTGTCTTCCTACCAGAGGTAACCTCCTTAAGGACAGTACAGCCATCTTTCCGTATGCAAGGGGGATTGGTTCCAGGACCCCCCTTGGTTGCCAGAATCCATGAACGCTCAAGTCCCTTATATAAAATGGTGTAGTATTTCCATATAACCTACCCACATCCATCTGTATACTTTATTTTTTTTAGAACTTTATTTATTTATGTATGTATGTATGTATGTATGTATGTATGTATGTTTTTGGCTGTGTTGGGTCTTTGTTGTGGTGCATGGGCTTCTCATTGCGGTGGCTTCTCCTGTTGCAGAGCACAGGTTCTAGGGCACGTGGGCTTCAGTAGTTGCAGCATTTGGACTCAGTAGTTGTGCCGCATGGCTTTAGTTGTTCCATGGCATGTGGGATCTTCCAAGACCAGGGATTGAACCCATGTAGCCTGCATTGGCAGGCAGATTCTTAACCACTGCGCTACCAGGGAAGTCCCTGTCTGTATACTTTAAATCATCTCTGGGTTGCTTATAATACCTAATACAATGTAAATGCTATGTAAATAGCTATAAATACAATGTAAATAAATTTATAATGTAAATAAATATATTTACATTGTATTTATACATTTACATTGTGTTTATACAATGTAACTTTTTTGGAACTTTCTGGAATTTTTTCCTGAATATTTTTCATCTGCAGCTCTTTGGGGTTTGTTTTTTTGTTTTTTGTTTTCTCTCTTTTTTTTTTTTCGTATCTTTATTGAAGTATAATTGCTTTACACTATTGTGCCAGTTTCTGCTGTACAACAAAGTGAATCAGCTGTATTTATGCATATATCCACATATCCCCTCCCTCTTGAGCCTCCCTCCCACCCACTCTATCCCACCCCTCTAGGTGAGCACCAGTCATCGAATTGACCTCCCTGTGCTATACAGCAGCTTCCCACTAGCTATCGATTTTACATTTGGTAGTGTATATATGTCAGTGCTACTCTCTCAGTTGATCTGCAGCTCTTTGAATTCATGGATATGGAAACTGCAGATATGGAGGACTGACTGTAATTTTATCTTTTTGTTCACATTGTGTCCCCAGGGAGTAGAACAGAGTCTGGCACGTGGTAGGTTCTCAATAAATAGTTAATTGAATAAAATAATGTAAACCAGTCAGAATAAAAATGATTTCTTGTCCAATATTAATACAGCATTACTATTCTGTCTTCATGGAGAATAGGAAATGAACAATATTTCATCAGCCACTGAATACTACAAAGAGGTTTTGAAACAGGACAATACTCATGTGGAAGCCATTGCATGCATTGGAAGCAACCATTTTTACTCTGATCAACCAGAAGTAGCTCTCCGATTTTACAGGTGCGCTTTACATTCAATTTGTAGAACTGCTTTCCTGTGAAATTGTGATGCAACAGTAATAAGGATGGAATGAACATGTAGAGAAATAATGTGTAGGCCATATGAGACTAAAAATTCAAGTACCCAGATGTTTTATGAATATTAAAGCTATATTTAATAATTTGGAAACGCATAAGTATTTGGCATCTTGCAGAAACACACCTAGATAATTGCCTGAGTTTTTAACACCATGTCATTGTATGAATTGGCCATTTTGTCATCAACCAGTAACAGTTTAACAGTAACTAGAAGCATTTCCACATCACTGCCTCCATGTATGCCACCGTACGTAATATCAAAACCCTGAAGGTAAAATAGTAAAGTGATCTGCAAAGAGCGGTGGGCCCCAGGCTCTAAGTCCTGATGAGGACCTTAAATAGGATCCCGGTTTTGTGAAGTATTGTTAACTCTTGTCCAAATATTTTTTCAAAATCTAAACAAATTATTTTCACTGGTTCTTTGAGCACATATTTATTTTATCCTATAGGTGGTTCCTGAAATTAATTTTTAAATTATGATTTCCTCTTTAGCTCTTGGGTAATATACAGGGAGATAACTGGCAGCTGACAAGAGTTCTTCCCAAATATACGTGGAAACATAAAACATAATAATGTGAATGTAGCCTTTGCACATACAGCTGACTACTCCCCTATCCCCATAGCAGGTCATGGGTTCCTCAGGACAGCTGGGGTGATTTTCATATGCTTATTTGAACTCTCTTATTCTTTGGGATTAATGACACACAGCAGCAAAATGGGGTTCTTGAGGTGCAGCGTGAAAGCTAAGTGGATAACATGGGGACCCCCCCGATGATCTTGTCGTCCTGAGGAGAAGTTCATTGGAGGTTGCTAGGTACGACGAAACCACACAATACAAATAACCAAAACCAGGATCCAACTCAGGGGAAAACTTGACGGGAAATGCTAAACACAGACCTCAAATTTGATTGGAAGGTCTTAGAAATTTACCTACAAGCACCAAAGCTGTATGAGGCAAAAATGTGTAGGTTTTACTTTATGTGACTATTTATTTATTATTTTGATTCTCTAACAAAGCTTTTGGGGGAGAAGAACATTACAAAAGTTATTTCTGACCTTGCCGCTGGATGCGTTTGCCATGACTAGTACCATCACAAAAGACATGCTTTTGTATTTGCTTTAAAATCTTTTTCCTTTACTATAATCCTTTATGTTCTTTGGAGGGTATTAGAAATTATAAAGTGAATTCATTTCTAACTTTGTAAAAAAAATATGTCTTAATATTTATAAAGTTGGTCTGACACCAGAACATGTGCTCTTCTTCAAAAAGGCGACTCCTGCAGATGGGTGTTTATAACTGCCAGCTTTTTAACAACCTGGGGCTCTGTTGCTTCTATGCCCAGCAGTATGATATGACTCTGACCTCATTTGAACGTGCCCTTTCTCTGGCTGAAAATGAGGAAGAGGTAGCTGACGTCTGGTACAACTTGGGACATGTAGCTGTGGTATGTTGTTTCTCTAGCATAATTTCTGTAGTCGAAAAGGTAGCCACATGTTAGCTTGAAGAAATTTTCGGGTATTTGAAATCCAGGTTCGGTTACAGTCTTTGTAGCAATTTAGAGATTGCTAGGAATCACGATAGCTCATTTTGTATTCTCAGGTTAAATCCTTTTAGGTACAATTCACAGTTGACTCTAGTGTTGGTACTTGTTTTTTCTATGCTGGCAGAAAAGATTTGTAGGAGGACAGAGACGGCAGGAGGAAGTGAATGGATGTGTGTGTGTGAGTTTGTGCTTTTCTTTTGTAGGGAATCGGAGATACGAATCTGGCCCATCAGTGCTTCAGGCTGGCTCTGGTTAACAACAATAACCACGCAGAGGCCTACAACAACCTGGCCGTGCTGGAGATGCGGAAGGGCCACGTCGACCAGGTCAGCCAACCGCGGGCGTACTGTGGACAGTCTTCTTCCTTCAAAGGAAAGCTGTCACCTTTAGCTGTCTTTATGCTGTAATTTTAAAATGAGCTCTGGAGTCTGACTGGCCTGGGTTTGAATCCCAGCTCTGTCACGTACTAGCGTGACATACTAGCGATGTGACCTTGGACAATTTATTAGCCTTTCGGTATCCAAAATAGAACATTGGATTTTATTAGGACAAGTGTGCACCTCCCCAGGTCCCCCAATGTTCATGAACTATTCCACCATTCACAATCCCCCATCCGCCATCCAGCTGCTCAGGCCAAAATCCTAGGACCCACACTTGAAACCTCTTTTTTCTGAGTGCCCTTCCCTGCCACCCCTTGCGTCTGTCTGTGTCCAGCGAGCCCTGTCAGTTGTACGCCCACACCCTTAATTCTCCACTCCTAGCACCCTTCTGCAAACTGTTCTCATCGCCTGCCTGGATGACTGCAATTCTCCTAGCTATTGTTTTTGTTTTCACTTCCATCCGCAAGTAAGTGCACCCTGTAATACATCTTCCACAGAACAGCCTAGAGGATATTTTTAAAGGTTATTTTATTACTGCTTTGCTTAGCATCCTCCAAAGGCTTCTCCTTGCACTTGGAATAAAATGAACTTCAAACCTTAGCCTGTAGGGCCCCACATAATCTAGCCTCTGGGTCCCGCTCATACCGTATCTTTGGCCACTACTTCTTCACCACTGACTTCCAGACACATTAGCTGCTTGCTGCTGGGCAGTACCTGTTCTTACTGTAGGGCCTTTGGAATATGCTTCTTTCAGATCCTACAGTGATGCTTTTCTTTTTATCATTCAGGTCTTAGCTTAATTACCACCTCTTTAGAAAGACCTGCTTGAATATCAGTCTAAAGGAGCCCTCAGGTGCTATCACATCTCCTGCTATTTTTTTTCTTCACAATACTTATCATTTTATCAGCTATTTTCATCCGTAAGTATAGAATGTAGAATGCTAACTGCATGAAAGCAGTGACCTTCTCTGTCTTCTAACTGCTATATTTTCAGTATCAAAAACATTGCCTGATGCTTGGAAGGTGCTTAATATTGGTGGAATGAGTAGATGATAAATAAAGTAGGGTAATAACAGTACTGACCTGAAGCCGTCCTTGTGAAGGTGAGCAGATTGTGCATGTAAAGCACTCTGCATAGTAAAAGCACATGATAGATGCTTCATAAATTGTATTATTACTGTTACTATTTACAAATGAAAAGTTTAAAATGCCAGATATACTCATAATACTAAAGGCAATCAAGATAGATAGATATTACATTCTCTGTTTTAGAGATGAAGAAAGACTAGAGGAGGGTAAGTAATTACCCAAGGTCACAGACACAGTGAGTAGCATGCCAGGATGTTAACCTCCAGCCTGGTCTCCTAAGCATGCTGATGAACTTAATAAACTAAGCAAAGAAATGTCATTGGATGCTGCCTTTGTTTCAAAAAATTTTTCCCAAAGTAAATAAGATGGATTTGTATTTGTATTTTATAAACAAGAACTAACTACTTTAAAATGGGAACTTGTTCTGTCATGGAACTTTGCCTGTATCCATATGAGGCAAGTGTTTTTTATGATTTTCTCTGTTTCCATGTTGGTGATTTTCTTTCCCTCCTACTTATTGTAGTTTCTCTAGTGTACAATTGATTTGAAATGTTTTGGTGAAAGGTTTCATTATTATTAAAAATTATACCTCGATGTAAAAAAAAGAAAATAGCGAATCATAAAAAAATTAATATCCACCATCCTATTTAAACTGTTATTTATTTTCCATTAAAAAAAAATATGTAAGAACTTGTCCTCAGGGTCATGCATAGAAGTTTAGCAACAAGTTGAAAGGCTTTTTGGCAGCTTGGAATGCTGAGTTTGTGGTTTTAACAAAGAGTGTATGGACATCTCATGTCACTCACTGGTCGCTGCAATGTTTGATCTTTTCAGTCTAGAGGGGACAAAAAAATGATATGAATTTTGTCTTTTGAGTACTTTAGAGAACAGGAAGCTTGTCATTTTCAGTTGCCTTCAGTTGTCATTTTCAGGTCAGCAGTGTAATAAATGCTTACTCCGTGTTAACTGGCACAGAACTTAGGGATTTGAATTTACAGTGGTTTTTTGGTGGTTTCTGTTGTCGCATTAGAGAACAGGTAATTAGAAGCTTACTAAATCAATCAACATCAACAAAAACTAGATCAATAAGACTTTTTAGCATTGAGAGGATTATTTTTTCAGTTGTACATCACACTGAAATATAAAGTGTACGAACAGCAGTTCTCACATAACTTTTCAATTCTATTATTTCTCCATATTCTGAAACATTTTATTAATAATATAATTTTGGCAAGATATAAGTAATTAATTGTATATCAACTGTAAGTCATATTTCATGAGAAATTCATTTTATTTATCACAGGGTCATGTTTATTAAAGTCCTATCCTGGGCAAAGTATTCTTTTACCAAAAAAAAAAAAAAAAAATCACAAATACAGTGCTAATATAAGCTCATATAGCTTTGGTTTCTCTTTTCTTCCTTCCTTCCTTCCTTTCTTCTTTCCCCACAGGCAAGAGCACTGTTACAAACGGCGTCATCTTTAGCACCTCACATGTACGAGCCGCATTTTAATTTTGCAACAGTTTCTGATAAGGTATTTTTTTCTTTATCAATTTATCATCTAACCTGTTTGTTTTCCTTTCTTGCTTTTAAAAAATGTACAAATGAGAACATTCTAACCATAACTTCCTGAGAGAAATTATTTTTTTTCAACACTGAATTATTATGTACGCGTGTCTTCACTTCAAGGGACAGTTTGATATACTTTAAGTATATTTATCACCGACTATTAGCCAAATTTAACACCATTATAGATTGCAGGAGAATTATTTTATGTTTTCAAATATGACATTTAATCATTGGAAACTACTCATTAACTCCTGGTTTGGGGAGGATTTAGCAATTAGTGTTTATAGCAAGGAAATCGTGTATATTATTTGTAGGTCATATCGCCAAGTCTGGCATGATGCTGTAAAAGTAGGGATATTGGTGAAAGCTGCTTTAGCTATGAACAATGTGGGAAAAATGCAGCTGTTGATACTGTGTTACAAGTCACTTAACATCCAAGAGCTAAAAGGAATCGTGTGCCATTTTAACAATAAGAAGAAAACAAACAAGTCATCTAGCAATTTTCACTTGGAAACCTTCCTTTAACATGGAAGGTGAGGTTTGAGGATAAGGAAATGGCTAAAAATGTTTGCTGATGTAAAGACTCTTTATAGACCAAAAGACATTATAAAAATCATTTTTCATAGCATGAACGTGAAGACATTTGCGCTCTCATTTCTGTTTTGAAAATAAAATAAGCTGTTGTTCATAAGTTGTCATCTCCGAGTGCTTGTTAAGTGCTGGCTGCTGTTCCCTGTGATGTAGTTAACCCTTACCTTCCCTACTCAGTTTTTCATGCAACTGGCGTTTCACTTGTTGAGCCTCTGCTATGTACCAGGCACTGTTGTAGGCACAGAGGATGTTAGCAGTGAATCAAACAGACAGAAACTTCTACCTCACGCAGCTTACATTTTAACAGAACCCAAGGCTTCTGGAAAAAAAGACTTCCCTGAAATTCTATGGCAGTGGCAGGTTCAGAATTCGTACCCAGCTCCCAGTGATTCCCGGGTGTTTTCCACTGCACTGTGCTGCCACTTACATCACAAAGAAGCCTTGATTTCAGGAGGATTATTACATTTTAATGACACATTGGGTTAGCTAAAAACTTTGCTTGGGTTTTTCCATAAGATGTTAAAAACCCAAACGAACTTTTGGCCAACCCAGTATAATGCAAATGAAATATTTCTTTAAAGAAAAGACTGCGTTTCCATAAGAGAAAATAGTATGTTAAAAAGAGATGCTATGGGACTTCCCTGGCGGTGCAGTGGTTAAGAACCTGCCTGCCAATGCAGGGAACACGGGTTCGAGCCCTGGTCGGGGAAGATCCCACATGCCGCGGAGCAACTAAGCGTGTGCGCCACAACTACTGAGCCTGCACTCTAGAGCCCACGAGCCACAACTAATGAGCCCATGTGCCACAACCACTGAAGCCCATGCACCTAGAGCCCGTGCTCCACAACAAGAGAAGCCACCGCAGTGAGAAGCCTACGCACCTCAATGAAGAGTAGGCCCTGCTCGCCTGGACTAGAGAAAGCCCATGCACAGCAACAAAGACCCAACACAGCCCAAGATAAACAAGTAAAGTAATTAATTAAAAAAAAGAGAGATGCTATGATTTTTTTTAAAAAAAGGAAATGTTTTTAGTTCATATGCATTTACCAAAAAACTACCAGAATTTTTACTAGATTTTTTTTTGATGTACACACTCTAAAAAGCTCTCTCTTTTTAGAAGTGTATACAAGAATCAAGATACATTCAGATGGATTCAGATACTGTGTGTACTTTTCTTGAGGACTGGACTTTTAACACAAAGTTTATGAAAATCAGATGTGCTCTTTATAAACTTTTAAAACCAGATTATCTTCCCAACATTACTGTATTAGCAACTAAGTTATTGTATCTTAAATAAAATACTTTTTACTTGAATTTTCTGTCTAAAAGATAATACCCTAATCAAAATATGTCATTGCCTGTGGTACATTACAAATAATTTTCTTACAGAGCCAGCTGTTTTAGCATGCAGATGTCAGTTTATTTTTATGATACTATCAGTGACAGGAAAAGAAAACAGGTTTACGAATTCATAACTAGACAACTGTAATGGCCAAAAATTATTTATGTAATTGGTCATTTTATTTTTCTCATATTTTTTCAAGATTGAATTGTAATCCAGACAAAAAAAAATTGAAATCAAAAGTAGCACGATCAAGCAGTTTACCTTGGGTTTCTACATTGTGCAGATGCTATGTCTCTCTCTTTTTTTTTTCTTTTACTTCCTTATTTTTACTGGTTCTCATTCTATGGTCTTATTCTGGTCTGGTCTTTCTTACAGATTGGAGATCTACAGAGGAGCTACATTGCTGCTCAGAAGTCTGAAGCAGCATTTCCAGATCACGTGGACACTCAACACTTAATTAAGCAGTTAAAACAGCATTTTGCTATGCTCTGACTTTTCCTTAGACTAAATATAGCCTTATGGAGGGACATTATACAAGGGAAAAAGTAGTGTATATATATGTGTAGTATAAACCTGTGCTTGATATTAGTGAAGGTGACGTAAGGGAATTTAAACAACAGTGTTTAAAACTTTATAATGATTACTTTATAAGTAATGTTATAAAAGATAGGATTTAAGCATTTGTAAGCAGATCATGAAACCTCGCACATTATATGGTAGATGTTTGTTGATAATGTTTATAAAACATTTTCATGAATTTCCTCAAATTTTTATAAATGCATATTTTTAACATCCTTTAGCTAGCCATTAGCTATTGTGTAGCTTACGAGGTCTGAAATCTGCCTTTATAATTGCACTTTTATGACTAAAAGTATATATACTTATCCTTGGTTAGAGACTTTAGAGATTAAAAATTGTATTTAAAACTATTTTTTATCAATAGTTTGTGAGACACTAAAATGCTTTGTGTGACACTCTACATTTTCTTATATATTATGCTTTAAAATAAATGTGTGTAAAACACCATCATTCTGTTATTTTTCATGAGCTTTTATTTCAGTCATCTCAGATAAAACAAGTTTTCCAGAAGTCCAGTAGTCTTAGAGATCAAATCGTTATTCTTAGTTTATTTGAAATGATATAGATCAATTTTGCTTTTTCCTGAGAAGCTATTTATGGGTTATCATGTTGTCAATATAAGAATATCAGGATTAGAAAAGGAGTCATAGACCACAAGTCCCACTGTGGTCAGTCCCGAGAAGGCTAGGCTGGATCCCAATACTGTGCATTGTAAAATCCTAGACAGGCCCTCCTCTGCAGTATCGAGTGGAACTCTCATTGACATGTTCATACAAGGAAATGTGTTAAAGGGGCGCCCCACTCACATTCCTGTTTTGGACTTTGGGGTCCGTCCATGTTACTTTTCATTTTTTTAACTTTATGAAAACTATTTTATAGGTACTAATTTGTTTCTGTTCAGATTATATACATAGTACTACTTAGCTGACAGAACACAAAAAATGTGAATTCAAGGAACAGATTTTTAGAGGCTGGAAGTAACTTCAGAGAATATGTAGATGACTCCCTCCATGGGACAGAAGGAGTCCAGAGTCACACTGCTGGTTGGTGTAACTGGAACCAAGACCTGTTCCTGCACTTCAGGCTTGACCCTCCCCTGGTTCTCCGTGATACGCTAGTGCGTGTTCAGCTTCCAAGAATTTCCTCAAGCACTATCAAGTTTCCTAACACCATATGCAATATTAGGTTCAAATTTCATATCGTGAGCCATCTTCTTAGTTAATTTAAAATAAGGACTAATAACAGTGGCTAGCATTTACTGAGGATGTTGTATGTACCCAGCAGTGTTCTAGGCACTTGATGTGGAGGAATTCATTTAATTCCCATTGCAGTCCTTCAGTGGAAAATGGGAAATGCTGTTATTCCCATTTTACTCATGAAAAAAATGAGGCACGGAGCAGTCAAATGACTTGCCCAAATTCTAAAGCTATTAAGAGACAGAGCTGGGATTCAAGTGCACATTTAATATAGTGGTTAAGAGCACGTACTCGGGAGCCAAATGCACGTGATCTATAAAGGAATGGGTATAAGGGCGACAGCAGACTTCTGTGTAGCCCTGGAGTGTGTGTTCTTAGCTACTATGTCAAATCTCCTCTTAGTGTTTCTCCTGTAAATAAAGCTACTATCGTTTAAAATGAATGTTATATGCATTAGTAGAGTTGAATAAGGGAATATTAACACAGCAAAAAAATTAATGTCAGTACTCCTAAGGTGATAAGGAGAGATTTTTGTCTTGAATTTATGTTACTTCAGTGTGAACACCAGTGCAAAGAATGAGTCAGGATGGCTAAGGGCAGAATGATGACATAACACTGCATCAGGAGCTACGTACATCTTTGTAACAAAATTATTTCTGGACTGTATAACTTCTGGCTTCTGTGCCAGGATTTCTATATAAGGAAGATTTACAATTGTCTTCTACCATGATTTAAAAAGTGTACAATCCATATATAAATTGTTTAGCCAAAACTAACATTATTGAGCTTCCAGCTGATGAAAATGAGATATGGCAAGAAGGCTGCCTGCACTGAATGATTTCTGAGGTTAGAAGTTCTGCCTTTCCAAATCAGTCACATCTGAACCAGTTCCCTATGGTACTACTGTTCTGTTACATTTCTGAATGATGTTTCCCAGGATCAGAGCACCCATCAGGATATAATTTATGGCCTAGAGATAGAAAAGTTAATTAAGATAACATGTTACTATATTTTTAATGTAGTTTCCACCACCAATCTTTATTAATATGAGGGATTTCTATCAAGAGCTTCCAACTGGGATTGAGTTTAAGTATTCAGAAAAACAACAAAGATTTTAGAACTACTGCAGGAGGACTCAACCTTTGAATATAGTGAACCCAGAAATTAACTTTGGGTAAAAGGCCATTACTGTATAGTTTTAAATTCTAGGGAATAGGTAAATTGGAAAGGTCCATGGATATGTTCCAGAGTTCCAAAATGGTTATCCAGGCTCAGATATTCAGAGACTTGCAAATTTTTCTTGTAGGAATTGCTTGGTCATTCTCACTAATTTTACATTTTAGAGTTGCCTGCTATGTTATATTTTGACTTACACTAACTTTTTTTCTTATCTAGGAGAAAACAGATGTAGGTAAAACCCAGGTGCAAGTAATAATTTAGGGTGGTCGTGGCAGAGTAAATAAAGGAAAAGTTAGAGAAGTGCATTTCCTTCCCATGAAAAGACTTTCAAAATTATGTGTTGGCTGAGGAAACTCTAGGCACGTTATTAATTTTGGAAAACTTCAAAAAACATATATAGTACTTAAAGCAAAATGGATTTGTTATAAATTGAACTGATGTCTCAGGTATTTGCATCCTTCCAGCATTTGCTTCAAACCTAATTTTAGTTCCACACTTTAGAGTTCTTCCCCTTATGCCACCTGTTTGCCAGCCAAACATAAGTATTAGTAGTTCTCAGAATACTCAGTGCACCTTTGAGGTTTGGGGTGTGATTTTCTGTCAGGCTTGGATAGTCCTAACCTCAGCCTCTGTGTGTCCAAAGCTTAGGACCCCTTCAGATCCAGTTCCCTCAGGAAGTGCTTCCTAATTAGGTGTCCCCTGTCTCTGAAGTCCCACAACAATGTACCTGCACCTCCCTGTATCCTCAAAATGAAAACCAACAACAAACAAGAAATCAAAATAAGAAAAGGAAAGCAGAAAAGAGGGAAAAGGAAACAAAGAAGAGATGGTACAAATTGGAAACAAGTAGTATGGTACACTTAAACCTAACCACATCAATAATTGTATTAAATGGCCTTGAACAGAATTTTATTTTCTCACAGTTCTGTAGGCTGGAAAGACCAAGATCAAGGTGATAGCCAGTTTGGTTCTTAGTGAGAGCTCTCTTCTGACTTATAGGTGGCTACCTTCTTGCCATGTTCTCACATGGCCGAGAGTTCTGGCCTGTCTTCCTCATCTTATAAGAGCACTAGCTGTATTGAATTAAGGCCCTACTCTTATGACCTCATTTAACCTTAATTACTTCCATATAGGGTTGTCTCCAAAGATAGCTACATTGGGAGTTAGGGCTTCACATATGAATTTGGCGGGGGGTGGGGGGTGGGGGGACAAAATTCAGTCCATATTGTGGTCTAAATTAAATGTAATTATCCCCAATAAAAGGCAGAGATTTTCAGATTGGATAAAAAAGAAAGACCCAGATACATACTACCTATAAAAAACACATTAAATATAAAAACATGAATAGGTTAAAAGTAAAAGTACAAGAAAAGATATACCATGCTAATGCAAATGAAAAGAAATCTGAAACACTGCATTAATGTCAGATAAAGTAGTTTTCAGAACAAATAATATTACCAGAGATAGGAAAAGGCTATTTGATAGTGATAAGGAGGTCAGTTCATCAAAAGGACATAAGCAAAAACTGAAATGCAAAGAGAAATGGACAAATCCACACATATAATTGGAAATTTGAATAGACCTCTTTCAGGAATTGGTAGATCAAGAAGACAGAAAATCAGTAAGAGTATAGAAAGCTTGAACAACTGTATCAACTTGACATTTATAGAACACTCCACCCAACAACAATTTTCAAGTGCATAGTAAACATATTTCTATTGAAATTACAAATCAGTACCATTATAACCACATGAAGAATTTGAAAGCCCAGGTAGACCATATTCTGGGTCATCAAGTCAATCTCAATAAATTTAGAAATATTTAAGTCATACAAAGTGTGCTCTATGACTATAATAGAATTAAATTAGAAATCAATAACAGGAAGATATCTAAACATGCCCCCTTAAAATATCTGGAAACTAAATAACACACTGTTAAATAACAGAGGGTCAAAAAAAGAAACTGAAAGGGAAATTAGAAATTATTTTACACTGCATGGAAATGAAAACAGAGCATAAAAACAACTGTGGTAATCTGTTAAAGTAGTACTTGGAAGAAAATTTATAGCATTAAGCTCCTGTATCAGGAATGCAAGGTTGTTAAAAATATTCAAAAGTCAATCAATATAGGGACTTCCTTGGTGGTCCAGTGGGTAAGACTCCACGCTCCCAATGAAGGGGTCCTGGGTTTGATCCTTGGTCAGGAACTAGATACCACATGCGTGCCGCAATGAAGAGTTCATATGTCGCAACTAGGAAGTCTGCCTGCTGCAACTAAGTCCACATGCCACAGCTAAAAGATCCCACGTGCCACAACTAAAAAGATCCTATATGCTGCAGGGAAGATCCTACATGCTGCAACTAAGACTTGGCACAACCTAAATAAATAAATTTAAAAAGTCAATTAATATGTCACCATATTAACAAACATCAAAAAAGAAAAAAAATCATCTTAATAAACTGAGAAAAAGCATTTAACATTCAATTTTTAAATTTAAAAATCCACTCATCAAACTCAGAATAGAAAGGAACTTCCTCAATTTGATAAAAGCACCTACAAAAAGCCTATAGCTAATACACTCAATGGCAATAAATTGATACAGTTATGCTTTCCCCTATGATCATGAACGAGGCAAGGTTGCTGGCTTTCACTACCTCTAGTCACATTGCACTGGATGTTCTAACTAGTGCAATAAGGCAAGAAAAAGAAATAAAGGACATTCAGAAAAAAAGAAATAAAACAATGTTTAGTTACAGATGACATAATTGTCTAAGTCAAAAACTCTATGGAAACGACAAAAAGCTACCAGGACAAAAAAGTGCATTTAGCAATATTGCAGGATAGAATCCCAATATACAAAAATCATTTGTATTTCCATATTTTTGCAATTAAAGGTTGGAAATTGAAATTACAAGTTAATACCATTTATAACAGCATCACAAATATGATATATGTTTAGGGATAAATTTGACAAAATATATGCAAAACTTCTACAAAATATTGCCAAGAGTAATTAAAGAAGACCTAAATAAATGGAGAGATATACTATGTTCATTAGTTGGAAGATTCAATATTCTTAAGATGTTATTTCCTCCCTAATTGATCTATAAATTCAACACAATCCCAGTCCAAATCCCAGATTTTTTGGGTGGGAGTTGACAGGCTGGTTCTAATATTAATATAGAAATTCAAAGAACTAAGAATAGTTGAAACATGTTGACAAAGAAAAAATTGGGGGACTAACACTACCTGACTTTAAGGCTACCATAATTGGTACAGTGTGGTATTAGTATCATTACAGACAAATAGATCAGTGGAACAGAAAAGCAAGTTAGAAATAGAGCCACATATATATGGAAAATGATTTTCAGTAAAGGTGCAAAGGCAATTCCATGAAGAAAGGATAATCTTTTCAGCATACTGAAACACTTAAATATCAAATGCAGCAAAACAAAACAATTTAAAAAAAAACAACTTTGGTTCATACCTTGCACTGTATACAAAAATTAACTTAAATGGATGATAGACCTAAATGTATAACCTATAAGTATAAAACTTTTAGAAGAAAACATAAGAGAAAAAATTTGTGAGTTACACAAAAGTTTCTTAGCTATAGCACCAAAAGCATACTCCAAAAACAGGAAAAATTCATAAATTGGACATCATGAAATTTAAAAACTTTTGCATTTTGAAAGACATTGTTAAGAGAATGAAAAGACAAGCCACAGGCTTAAAGAAGATATTGGCAAATATTATATCTGATAAAGAATTTGCACCCAGAATATATAAAGAGCTCTCAGAACTCAACAATAAGAAAACAAACACAATTTTAAAATGGGCAAATAATTTGAATGGACACTTCACCAAAGAAGCTATATGGATGGCAAATAAGCACATGAGAATATGCTCAATATATTTATTCATTAAAGAAATGTAAACTGAAATTAAATGAGAATGGCTAAAATTAAAAAGAGAGACCAAACCAAGCATTGGTTAGCATGTAGAGCAACTGGAACTGTCATATTCTGGCAGTAAGAATGTAAATTGGTACAGCCACAATGGAAAACAGTTTGGCAGTTTCTTAAAAAGTTAAACTTACACCTCCCATACGATTTAGGCATCTTTATTCCTTGGTATTTACCAAAGAGACATGAAAGCATACCTTCAAAAAAAGACGTGGACGTGACTGTTTACAACAACTTTATTTGTAATAGCCCCAAACTGGAAACAATCCAAATGTCCACCAACAAGTGAATGGATAAACTCTGGCATATCCACACATGGAATACTATTCAGCAATGAAAAAGAATGAACTAGTGATATATGTGCAACATGGATGAATATCAAAATAATTATGCCGAGTAACAGAGCCAAACAAAAAGAAGCACATGCTGTATTATTCCATTTATATAAAATTCTAGAAAACGCAAGCTAGTCTATATTGACAGAAAGCAGATCAGTGGTTGCCTGGGCACAGGAGTGGGGTGATACAGTGAGGAGCAGGGGGGATTGCAAGGATTACAAAGGAGCATGAGGAAATTTGGGGGGTGATAGATATGTTCATTATCTTAATTGTAGTAATAGTTTCATCAATGTATGTGGATGTCAGCCTATCATATTTTACGCTTTCAACATTTGCAGCCTGTTTTATGTCAGTTATACCTCAATAAAATGTTTTAAGAAAAACCTCATAGAATTCTACACCATTACAAAAAATCACTTTTACCATATGTAGATGATACTTTAATAGACCTGATTTTAAAAATAAATATATCACAGTTAACGGAAGTGCCATACTTTTTTTTTCAGATACTTTGTGTTATAAAAGCAGCACTATAAATGCTCCTTTTATAGGAGCTTTATAAATGTTTTTTGAAGAACAAGGACTGAGAGCACATGGAAGAAATCACTGGGTAAAAGATCACTAGGATTTTGACCCCCAGAGTGCAGAGAGAGGCTATGCAGAGGCATTTCAGGCAGGGCTTTGGGGGCCATTCAAACATGAATTTGGCTGGATGGGAGCTGGGCAGTAGTAGCAGGAGTAGCCTGGTCATAAGAGCTGGATTTGGAGACTGAGAAGGGACTAGCGTGTAGAAGGTTTTGAATCCTAAGTTAAGGAGTTTAAGTTTTACGTGAAGGTTGAAAAGGAAGCAGATATTTTGTAAGAACTGACCTGGAGACAATGTTTAGGATCAGCTGGAGACTACAGAGTTGGATATGTATTTAAAATCAAGTCTTCTAGGAAGAGTGTAAAAATGAATATGCACTAGATAATAGATTTCTCAACTGCATTGCACATGCAGCCCATCAGATAGATCATGCCACACTTCTGCTTGGTTACACCCTCTTCTCTTTCCCATCTGTGCTAAAAAGCATAAAAAATGGCCTAGTCAGAGCTCATGCAAAGAACACTGAATATCACAGATGGTGCTTCACTAATTACAATTTGCAACAAATAGTTTTCTTAAGTTTTCTGTCTTTGCACAAAAGGGGGCCTATGAATTATATGATATTTTACTATTTCATGAAACAGGAATTTGGGGGAAAGAAAAATATTAATACTTACTACAGTTTTCTCCATTATAATCTTTGTTACAACTAGTGTCTGGGGATAGATAGGCTGTGGGAATTCTGATGTACCCTAAATTATGAGAACCACTTTGCTACAGGTTTCTAAGAGCTTTCACCTCTAATGGTGCCCCCCAGAAAAAAATAGGTAACCTATAATAGATATATAGCCCTATATCTATTAAAGAGTCTACCTATTAATACAACTTGAGTGGAAGTGTCCAATACAGTGCCAGTGGGAGGTGTCCCAGATTCCTTGAGAGAGATCTTTAAACTGAAGGATAGAGGCCACCCTTTGAGACCCTCATGAGATACTTTTGGACAGAGGTGGGGAGAAAGGACATCAAAATAATAAGTAATTATTATGTATTAGGTGCCTGCTGCTTGTAATCATTATAATTCTACAACTTAACTATTATGATTTCCATTTTCCTGGTGAAAAGCTCAGAGATGTTACATAACTTGCCCAAGGATACCTGGATAGTAAAAGGCACAGCTGGGAATCTCAGCATCCTGGCATGCTGTCTTCTTTCAACCAGTTTCGAACAGATAAGCTAGCAACAGTAGAAGATGAAGTGGTGGCTCCCTACTAGTTTGAAAAACGAGGTGTGACACGAACAAATGGTTCACAAACAATGTGGTGTCTTCCATTAGAAGGGGTCCTGACATTTTCTCCCATCAGAATGGGTCCTACAGGTCACAAAGTGCTTTCGTGATCTTCTCCCATCCTCTCAGTGACCTTGTGAGGCTACAATCTAGCAATTCATATCCCCATCCTCCAGATGAGAAAGGCAAAATTCAGAGATAAAATGATCACATAGCTGGTAAGGGACAGACTAGAGACTTAACAACAGGTCTTCTATTCCCTTCTACACCACACATTTCCATTTTCCCAACCACACAGCATGTTAATAGCATAGAGGCGAACTGAAAGGCAAAGCTGCATGCATTAAACTTTCCAGGCAAAGGAGAGCTGTGTTTAGAAACACAATTGCCTAAAATAGTTCTGAGTACGTCTTTAGACACATTACACTGAGTAAGCATGGAAGATGTTCTTTGTTTCCAAAGCAAGCAGCAGAAGACCCCAAATGACTCTGACAGTGGGCTGTGTTTCAAACGCTGCATTCTGACCTGTGCAGGTTTACAGTGGGGTTACTTTGGTTTTATAGTCCCTGATAGGATTTCAGTTAGAAAAGAAGTCTCAAGAACTTTGATTAAAAAGAACTTGTGTTCTTAGTACTGAGCTATGCTCTGATACTGATTTCCCAGCACAAGGCCTCTTAGTTTCATATCCATGAAGCTCATCAGCAAACAGTTTTTCCAGGTGTTACTGCTGCAGAACTCCGCCATGGAGAAGCCAAGCACCACACTCGCAGGGTTGGAGAACTCAGGTTTACTAAGCCTGGCGGCCTCAGACGAGCTAAAGCTCCAAAGTTCTGGGCCCCAGGCTCAGGGTGAGCTTTACTTTTATAGGGGTCTGTGCACATGTTTACAGTTAGCATTGGTAGATTGGTTGCTTGATTTACAGAGCACAGGAAGTTTCCAAACAGAAACTTACAAGAGCAGGTGCAGAACATTCCATATTTAGCAAAACATCCTATGGTTACATTTGATTGCTAGGTCATCCTGTTTTTGTTTTTCCTTTCCAGTGCAGCAAGCATATTTTACAAAAGCAGAACGAGCATGGAGTTACTTTTAGCTGAGTGCAAGTTTCTAATTTTCCTCTTCATTACAGTGACACTTAGTAGCAGAAGGATGGGAGGTGACTGAGCTGATAGAATCTGAGTCCAGGTCAACCAGCCAAGAGGTCCACCGTAAGCAGGACATTTGCAGTCTCCTGGGATTTTCTCTTTAAAATAGTGGACATAGGACTTCCCTGGTGGCGCAGTGGTTAAGAATCCCCTGCCAGTGCAGGGGACATGGGTTCGATCCCTGGTCCAGGAAGATCCCACATGCAGTGGAGCAACTAAGCCTGTGAGCTGCAACTACTTAAGCCCGTGTGCCCAGAGCTCGTGCTCCCCAAGAAGAGAAACCACCACAGTGAGAAGCCCGAGCACCTCAACAAAGAGTAGCCCCCTCTCTCCACAACTAGAGAAAGCCTGCGTGCAGCAACGAAGACCCAACACAGCCAAAAAATAAAAATAAATAAGTAAATAGTGGACATAGAGATTATCGTACTAAGTGAAGTAAATCAGACAGAGAAGACAAATATCATATGATATCACATATGTGGAATCTAAAAAATGATACAAATGAACTTATTTACAAAACAGAAATAGACATACAGACATAGAAAACAAACTATGGTTACCAAAGGGGAAAGCAGAGGGGAAGGGATAAACTAGGAGTTTGGGATTAACAGATACACACTACTACATACAAAATAGATAAACAGGCTGAGTGGCCAGCAGCAAGGTTGTCTGTGAAATGAAGAAGGGGATTCCAAGGAGCTAGGCTCAGCATGTATTATATAGTGCAAATTATCAAGTCTGTGCATACCATTTTTCAAGTGTGGGGATTGGAGTTTGGTGCTTGTTGAAAGACATTCCCCAACCTACCATCAAAGAGCATCACATCACCAACTCTTTCCACCTTTGGGTTATAGTTTGAATTACTGTGCTATATATAAAAGGAAAAGGACGTTGATAATGAGGGAGGCTGTGTACGTGTGGGGGCAGGAAGGATATGGGAAATCTCTGTACTACCTTTCTCTCAATTTTGCTGTAAAATAAATAAACAACAGGGACCTCTGGTATAGCACAGGGAACTATATCCAATACCTTCTCATAATCTATAAAGGAAAAGAAAAAGAATCTGAAAAGTATATGTATATAGTGGGTTGGCCAAAAAGTTCATTTGGGTTTTTCTGTAAGATGTTGTGTATATATATATTAAATATAGATAGATAGATGATAGATGATAGATAATTGTGTAGATAGATAGATACATAGATAACTGAATCACTTTGCTATACACCTGAAACATTGTAAATCAATTATACTTCAATAAAAAAATAGTCACGTGGATTTTGCAATTAATCCCAAAGCAAATCTATATTTGTTTTAATATAAAAATAATACATTCCTTACATCCTCACATAATGTAGCTGTTCCAGGGCAAAGGTCTATAATTTAGCCTGTGGTTTCCCCAGCAGTCCCATGCTCTGTCCTTCTATTTCTAGTTCTATGTAGAAAAATTAAGTGGGTGAAGTTTGCCATTTTTAGCACTTTCCTCTCCCCACCCCCAGCCCCTCTGGCTCACCCAGCCTCCTTCCCCTGTGCTCGGGGCTCAGGATCCTGTCCTGTCCTGTTCAGCAGTGTCTCCTATTGTGGACTTTTTTGTCCTTTTGCCCAAATTTGCCAGTTCTATGTCTTCTTCCATGATTATGCCATATTGCTATCTAATATGGACACCTTTATGTGTTTCTCCCTCCTAAGTAAAATACTTGTTTTAGATGGGATTTCAGGCATCATGGCAGACTTATGTGAGAGATTTCTGGGGCCAAGAAGAGCCCCAGGGCATCCCCCAGCTCACACCCTGGAAGCAGCTGTAACAGTGAAGAACAAATCTGACTCCATACTGGATCTGTTTCTTTTACTTTAACCTTTGTATTCTGTAGCTTCGGCTACAAGGCATCATGAAAGGGATGTTGCCTGCCCCAACTCCGGGAACTCTGCCTCCCAGGCCTGAGCATTAAGCTAAAATATCTTTGTTTAGCTCACAGGAAACATCCTGACCAGGTGTATGAATGGCTGTGAATGGCTGCAGGAAAGAAGAAATTAACACATCTCCTCTGGAGTCTGGCCAGAACCAGGAAATATTTGCACAGCTTACAGCCTTTTTTACTTGATCTCCTTACCCACCCCCTCTTTTGCTCTAAAAAGAAACTAGCATCCAAACCTGGGCAAGGTGGTTCTTTGGGACACTGGTCCACCATCTTCTCTGTCTGCTTGCTATTCCTTGCCCCAACAACGTGTCTATTTATTGGCCTGTCATGAGGTGAGCAGTACAACCTCGGACAACCAAGCACAACCACCTCGGCAGGGACACTGCTCTTGCAAATCCCAAAGCCGTGAGAGTGGCTGGTGAAGTTATAGCAGAAAGCTGGAAAGTTTTAGGTCTTAGTCATTTAAATAGACTTTAGGGGTTTTCACCATGGTATTGCTTAGAGCTGTACTTGGTGGGGTTTAATGTTCAAATCTGATGGAGGGATATGACAACAATGACAGTGGGATTTAAAGAAAGGTTGGCCCATGTCCAGGCTGGTCTCCAGATTCCCAGAAGACCATGAAAAGGTGGCTGCACTTGGTTTATCCTTCAGGCAAATCATTGCTCATTGAGATTTGAATCATTTCTAGTATGTCCTGTTAAAATTCTCAGGACCTACTCTCCCATGAGTAAAAGTGTTAATTACAGTTTCAAAGCTGTAAATGCAACCCAATGTTTTTGGAAGGCAGTGGGAGGATGAATAAGTGTTTGGAGACACTTTCTGTGCTGGCTTCACTCACACATCCATTTCCGCCCACATGATGCCACAGATTACACCTTCGGGGTTCTGTGGGGTAGTTTCTTTGTGCATTCGTGTGTGTGTGTGTGTGTGTGTGTGTGTGTAGGTGTATATATAGTGGAAGACATCATATTCTTTTTTTTTTTTTTTTTGCAAGTTAATCTCATCCTGAGAGTTGTGCTGTAGGTGCCATTTGGGAAATCAAAATCTTCTATTTGCTTTTAATACACAGACAATCTTCATAGTCACGGGGCCTCACATTAGAAGCATCAATCAACCACATGGAACAGGCATATTGTTAAGGTCCAGTGTCTCTCTTGGAAGTGTCTGCTCTGTGTCCATAGACACTGTTTAAACAGCATGACTTTGCCCCCACCCCTCCTGCCTCAGCTAGGGGGACTGGGAGGAGCAGATTTATTAGTTAGCTCTCTCACATAGTGGTGTGAACTGAAAGGCAGAGATAAGTTAGGGTTGCCCCTCAGGAGAGCCAGAGAATGTTCCCTTTGGCTTCTCTCTACTGATCTGGAAGTTTTATAATCACTTTCTGTGTCTGTAGTAGTTATTCTTTGTATCAAGAAACACTCTAAGTCTTTTAAATTTAATATTTCTACCCTTTTCCTGCATAATTCAAAAATCCTCCAATCTTACATGGTAACGTGATGAGTACTTTAATCTCACCTAGTACCTGTATCTCTCAAAAGAGTCATTTGTTACTATTGGTGCTAATACTTCTTTAGATATACCTGTGTGATGACCAGTTTCTTCATTCACAGTTCTTCTTGCGACTCCTCGCATCTGGTTACAAATTCTCAGGGAGACTTACCTTACATTTGGTATGTGTTTCATGGACATAAAAATGTCTATTCTTTAGATAAGAGATATCAGATTTTTTCTCTTTCTCTAATATACAAATCATTGTTTTCTATTTAATTTATTGTATTATTCAGTATATCTATGTCCTTACTGCCTTTTTTATCTATTAAATTTTTCTGATTCTTGAAAGCATAGTAACTGATAAACTATCTCATGGGGTTTGGATTTGGGCAGTAAATAAGATTGTGTATGTTTACATCCCGAATATCTAGCTCAGTGCTTCTCTATTGAGCCAGTGTGTGCTCGATCTCTTTCCTTCTCTTTCTCTTCCTTTCACAATGGACCAAGATTTGATGGCCTTTGGTGTCATGGTATAGAAAAATACTGTCTTATTTTAATGTAATTTTATTTGGGGAAACCCACAGTGCTGGAAGCTAGAATTCCAAAATCAAGTTCTCAGCAGGGCTATGCTCTTTCCGAAGACCTCTTCCTCGGTGGCCAGCAGTTCCTTGGCTTGTACCTGAATCATTCTGTCTCTGCCTTTACCGTCACATGGCCTCCTTCCCTATGTGTCTGTATGTGTCCTCTCCTCTTCTTATAAGAACACCAATTATTAAATTTAAGGGACACTCATACAATGTGACCTCATATTAACTAATTACATCTGCAAAGACCCTATTTCCAAATTTCTGAAGATCCAGGTGGACACGAATATCTGGAGGACACCATTTAACCCGTCACAGGCAATGATGTGTACGGGTATAATGAATGGTCTAATTCTCTGAATGAAGTCTGTTATTTCCTGTTACCTTTATTGGGGACTATCCTCTCTGAAAGAGGATTTTAAGGTACTTTTAAGAGCAAAAGGCTTGGTAGATTGTGTAGGATAGAATGGTTCTTTGGGCACATTAGGCCATGACAGGAAAGGTATTCTAATAAAAGAGAGACTGAAGTTCCCTTCTGGAAATCAGAAAAGCACTGGCTGTACACCCTATAGGGTCTGGAAAAAATGAACCCCCTCCTTACTCTCTTTTTTTATATTCTTGATGAAAAGCTCTGACTCAAAGGAAGAATACTCTGCCAACCAGGGGCCATGTTCATGTTGAAGTCCACATGGGAGAAACAAAAGCCTGTTGGGAGGGATAAGGGCTATTAGAGGTGTGGCAAAATTCATGTAAAATTGGGTCTTTCTCCGTGGTGAACACATGGGCTCAAAGTTCTGGGGCAGGAATGACCAGCAAGTGAAGGGATGTTTGCAGGTAGTGGGGAAAGATATGTCTTGGTAAGAATATTTAGATGACAGTTATTTATTCATTCAACAAGCCTTTCTTGAAGGCCAACTCTATGCCAGGCCCTGTATTAGACTGTGTTATTCTTCAGCATAACTCAAATACCACTTATAGGCATATTTTCTTATGGTTATTTACTCAAAAAATGTAGGAAAGCTCATCTGAAGATGATATAGTGTTGTTTCAAGCACTGAGTTAACTAAAGCATGGAGTGTTGATGACAAATAACTAGGTAAATACCTGGGTTTGTATGAAGCTCAGAGATTCAGACAAGACCAACATGAAGTACAGGGAAGATGATTCTCAGATTTGCCAGCCTAAGATGATTCCTAAGCCAGGTCATGTTAGATGTTGTGGGAAGGTCAAGAGAAAAGAAACAGTAAGCTTTATCAAGTATTCAGGAAAAGGTGTTGCTTTTTGGATTTATGTAAAAAAGCAAATGCTAAAAGGAAAGAAATGGAAACATCTTCCACTAAAACAATTTTTCACATCTACCTCAACAGTTGTACTTTTCAACTGGATGATTTCTTTTATCTCAAAAGTGTGACTTTTGATAAAGGGTCTAGGAAGCTCCTAGAAGCCAGAGGATTTCTTTTTCTCCATAGGCACCCAATTCATGTATTCATTCATTTGGTCACATTTTGGAAGGCCCGCCAGGAGCCACACAATATTTGATTATGGAGTCACAGTATTTTGAAGCCAGAGAACTTATACAAAGTGTTGAATCCTCCCCTTTTATGTCTCAGATAAGGAAATTGTCCAGAATGTCAAAAGTCCTGGCTTGAGATCATCAGTGGTCAGGGGAACTAGGTCTTCTGAGCCACATCAAATGCTCTTTCTGCAAGGCCTTTGTTATGGACAGAATGTTTATGCTCCCCCAAATTTGTATGTTGAAGCCCTAACTTCCAACATGATAGTATTTGTAGGGAGGGCCTTTGGGAGGTAATTAAGTTTAGATGAGATCATGAGGATGGAGCCCCCATTATGGACTAGTGCCCTTGTAAGAAGAGAAAGAGAGACCAGAGATCTCTCTCTTTGCCATGTGAGGACACAGTGAGAAGACAGCCCTGTGCAAGCCAAGAAGATGGCCCTCACCAGTAATGGAATCTGCTGGTACCTTGATCTTGGTCTTCTCAACCTCAGGAACTATAAGAAATAAATGTCTGTTCTTTAAGCCACCCAGTCTATGGTATTTTATTATAGCAGCCCAAGGTGACTCAGACAGCCTTATTATTGCTTAAAAAATGTATTTTCCCCCTCAGAGTCCTGGTATCAGCTTGCTTTTCTATTATTTCAAACAATTTTCTTTATCCTACTCCATTCTCTAAAGTGAAGCAAAACAAAACAAAACAAAAATGCAGTTTGAAAAATAAAAGTTGAATCCAAATACTAAAAAGCAAAGAAATAACAAACAAATAAATAAAACCTGAATGACAAAAATATTTGAATCCTAGTGAACCTGTTTCATTATGATCAGCACCATAAGACTCTAGTACAGTGTAATTTGGGTGGTTTTGAGAATCTGTGAATGTAAATAATAGGAAGCGAGGATCTCTTAGGTCTTTTTCAACATAAATTTCCATGATTCTTTTCTTTCTTCCTTTCTTTCTTCCTTTCTTTCTTCTTTCCTTCCTTCCTTTCTTCCTTCCTTCCCTTTCTTTCTTTCTTTCCTTCCTTCCTTCCTTCCTTCCTTCCTTTCTTTCTTTCTTTCTTTCTTTCTTTCTTTCTTTCTTTCTTTCTTTCTTTCTTTCTTTCTTTCTGTTTGAAACCCATAATTTTGTCTATAAGTTATAACTGACCTATAAGGTTGTTCTTTTTCAAGGGATAATTAGCAACAGATTTAATTCAGTTCCAACAATTAATTCAATTCCATCCATTTCTCTGCAGCCCAATATAACCATATATGTAATGATTTTATATCTTCCACATCAAAATGTATATGCATATCCCCTTAAGGCAAAGTAACAAAAGATTTCATTAAAATCTATACTACTGCTTATTATAACTGCCCTGGAGACTCAGAGATATAAAAACCCATTTCTTATGCAATCTCAACATCAAGTTAGTAGACTGAAATGTCCTTTCACATGAGAATGAGTGTCTTCTCCCAAAAATCATTATTGCAAGGTTTCTGAAAAAATAATGTCTATTATCATACAAACCAGACTAGAATTAGCTTTTTTAAATTTTGCCTGCCTGTGCATATGTTTGATACTCAGGGGTTAGTGATTTTGTATTAGTTATTCACTTATAAGCATTGTAAATATCCCTGCATAAAGGAAATATAGATGAGAAAGCCATCATGTCACTAGCCCACTACACACTTAAGTAGCAGACCCTACTGCAGCCATGCTTTTCTACCCCCAAATCAGCTGGTACTCACTGGCATGTCACCACACCTGTACTGATGGAGCCTAACCTTACTCAGAGGGGAAGCTTTTGGAAGTATTGTGTTTCTCATAGTGTGTTGTGAAGATCATACAAAAGAGAATCTGCTTGGGGAGAGGGTGCTTGTTAAAAACACAAATTTCTGGGCCCTATATCCATTTGGATGATACTGGGGAAGAAAGGGTCCTAGGAATAAACATTTTAGACCTGCTCTGTAGTTGATTCTTAGGCTTATGAAAGTGGTAGAACTGTTTTTAGAAGGGACATTGACTTATAGCTGAGTTATCACCACAGCAACAAAAGAACCTATCACCTGAACCATATTCCACATGATTTTGTGTTTTCTGTCTTCTGCTTTAAATGATAGATCAGAGAGAAAACAACCCCACAAAGATCTGGCCGGCAGGTCATCATTGATTCATTAACACAACTCCAAGTCCAGAAACTGCCTGACATGACAACTTTTCTATCTTGGTTATGGTCCCCTCCAGACAATAGAGTGACAGGGTCATGGGTCCCCTTCAACAGACTGAGATGTGCTCGCCCCAGGGTGACCTCTTCAGAGACACACCGTCATTCTGCCAGTCTTGCCAATGTGTGACATGGGGGGGTCACCCCCCAGGGAACTGCTGTGTGCTAATTCTATCCCAATCCCTCACCTCATCAAGCACAAGCATTCATGAATCAGACGGCACATCAGAGAAAGAAATAAAAGGCATGCAGAATAATTTAGGGGAAGAAGAGATGGGCCACTGTTAGAACTCCAGTATCAAAGCAAGGGAAAAGAGGGAAACAAAGAGCGAGAGAGAATATGAATTTTCCATCTTCCATTTTCTGAGATCATCTGCAGTTCACTCCTGATAAAGCAGTTTGGAATAAAACTCAGGTGATGGGCCTCTGGTTGCTATGGCAATTACTCAGCTGTGTGCAGTGCCTAATGCCTCTCTGATTTCCCTACAGAAGTGCACACAGGGTCAGCAGAGGACAATGCCGAGTGCCTGTCCCAGACTCCTGGGGACAAAATTGGTCTCTTCCTGGCACATGATCAAAATGTATTTAAAATTCATTCCATGCCTTAAAATATTAGTGCTTGTTTTGACATAAGATAAAACGAAGCATTTGGGGGATTTGGTATGCAGAAATAGAGTTTTATTTTTATATAATTCAATTTAGTTATGATTTCTACCTTCATCCCAATGGAATGGTGGGAAAATTTAATGTCTTTTGGGATCACTTCACCTTCTTAGGGTTGTGTGAAGGATTGGTGGGGGTGGGCATTGGTGGGGGGGGAACTGGTTACATACTGTCAGGTTTGGGGAGGGGACATCTGGGCACACAGGTTGTTGCTGAGACCTCCCTCCTTTCCGTCCCTGCGGCCATCATCGGTCCTATACCTCTTTCTGCTGCTCTGCTCGCTCTTGGGTGTGCACCTCTCTGAGATGCTGTGTTTGGTCCTTTCTGCATGGATGCAGCACCCAGGCATCCCCCTCAGGGCTCTTGAGGCCTGAGTCCATAAGGCAAGACATAGATTTCACTCTCTAGAACTCACTGAACTCTCTGCTCTCATCACTCTTTTTCAATCCCTTCAAATATTTTTCTAGCACGTGGGCAGGGAAGAATTCTTCTCCCTTTCAAGTTTCTTCCTAACATTTTGTCTACACCCTACCCTTTCTGTGGTTCAGAGGCTTAGAGTTTTAAAAAGACTTTCTCTATTTTCTGCCTGGCTGTATATGTCCCTTGAGACATTGATTCATTTATTGAGCATCTCCTAAATGCTAAATACTCTTCTAGGCTATGGGGATATAGTCGAGGAAAAAATACACAAAATCCTTGTGAGTGTGGGGCTTACTGTGTTCAAGAAGGGAAGACAGATGATAAAAAATAAATGTAACAATAAGTAAAGTATATAGTGTATTAGGAGAGGACACATATGAGGGAAAAATAGAATATGAGAAGAGGGGCCAGGAGTGTGCAGGGGAGCAGCAATTTGCAGCTTTACTTATTTATTTTTATTTTTTGGTTGTGCGGTGTGTGAGATCTTAGTTCCCTGACCAGGGATTGAACCCACAACCCCTGTATTAGAAGCACAGAGTCTTAACCACTGAACTACCAGGGAAGTCCACAAGTTGTAATTTTAAATAGAGAAGATGGGGTAGGCCTGGTGGAGAAGATGCATTTGAGTGCAGACTTAAGGAAGGTTGAGGGAGTAAGCCAAGTGGCTATCTTGGGGAAGAGGGTGCCAGGCAGAGGGAACAGCTCAATCTTGGTGTTATTCAAGAAGCAATAAGCAGGTCCGTATGGCTGGCGTTGAGTAAGGGGGAGAGCAGCACAAGGTGAGGTCGGAGGGGTATGTATGCGTGTGTGAGCGCACGCACACGCAGGAGACATTGAAAGATCATTAGAATCTTGCAAGCCATTGTAAGGACTTTGCTTTTTTTCTGTGTGGGGTGGGAAATCATTGGAGAATTTGATTAGCAACACAACTTGACTTAGGTTTTAAAAGCATCACTCTAGCTGCTGTGATGAGAGTAGACCATAAAAGATAAGAGTGCAAATAAGGAGACATTAGAAAACCATTGCAGGAACCCAGGTGTGAGATGGACCAGGAGGTGATGAGAAGTGGTCAGATTCTGGGATAAAGGGTTACCTCTTCCACCTCCACCTTTACCTGCTTTTTTGTTACGTTCAGTAAATTTCTTCTTTTCCCCCACTGCTAGAGGTGGCCATCAAACCTATATTTTATATATAACATGTGATAGGTTTTCCAGGAGCTTTGCTTTCTGACAAGCAGAACCCCCTTCAGGGATAATGCAGGCAATCGTTCGTGCTACAGCTCTTCCTGGTAACATGAGTCATTTTGAAAAACACTGTCTAGTAACTTGATCTTGCAAATGGCCCCACAATTTGATTCACATAATCTAAACTTTATTAAATCCTGGAAGACATGTCCCATCATATACTACACCAATTAAGTACCCCCTGCCTTTTTTATTTTTAATTTAACTTCTATGTTCTGTAGCAATTTATCTCTTCTAACTGCTATACAACAGCCCAGCTTTTACCGGGGGTCTCCCATGAATTTTGAATTACATCTCACTATTTCCTGGGCATATATCAGTATCCATTCCACAGAATGACTTGGATATTATTGCTCTGATTTAAACCACAGGAATATAGGGAGTATTGAAGCAGGATGGGCTGGCATCTTACTATTATTCCAGCTGCTGTTTTCTGTGAACACTCATTCTGAATACAGGGATTTCTGCTTGGGATTCTTTTAAAGTATAGGTGCAACCGCTATATACTTGGAAGAAAGCTTATCTATTTTCACTACTTCAGGTTCTTCAAATAACAATCAAATATCTTGGGTTTTGTTTTGTTTTGTTTGTTTTTGTTTTTTTGTCTTATCTTGTAAGTCTCTTTATCAGGTGCTGGTACAGTCAGGGTTCCTGGTGGCAAATAATGGACATAAGTCTGGTTAACTTGAGTGGAAAGTGAATGTATCAGAAGGATGTGAGATAGACCACAGAAACGGAGAGATGGCTCCAGAACCAAGCTCCAAGGACAGGCAGGAGCCAGGGGAGGAAAGCAAGGGTCAGGGCCAATGCCATGGACTGAATGTTTGTGTCCCCCCAAATTCATATGTTGAAACCCTAATCCCAATGTGATGGTATTTGGAGATGGGGTCTTTGGGGGTAATTAGTTCATGAGGATGGAGTCCTCATGAATCGGATTAGTTCCCTTGTAAAAGAGACCCCAGGTAGGTCTCCAGCTTACTTTTCTGCCATGAAATGTTACAACCAGAAGTCAACAGTCTGCAGTCTGGAGGACGGGTCTCATCAGAATCCAATCATTTTCTTTGACTCCAATAGTCAATCTATTACCAAATCCCATTGATTCTTATTTTGGTTTTTTGTTGTTGTTGTTGTTTGTTTTTTTGTTTTGTTTTGTTTTGTTTAGCTCTTTATTGGAATATAATTGCTTTACACTGTTGTGTCAGTTTTTGCTGTACAACAAAGTGAATCAGCTGTATTTATACATATATCCCCATATCCTCTTCCTCCCGAGACTCTGTCCCACATTCCCTATCCCAGCGCTCTAAGTCATCACCCATCATCGAGTTAATCTCCCTGTGTTATGCAGTAGCTTCCCACTAGCTATCTATTTTACATCTGGTAGTGTATATATGTCAGTGCTGTTCTCTCACTTCTCCTATTGATTCTTTAAAGTGTCTTTTGGCTCCTTATTTCCCGTTGTGAATTATACCATCTTTGTTTAGACCCTAGTGACATATTGTTTGGGATATGTACGACTCCTAATTTGTCTCCTTGACTCTAGCTTCTCTCTACCCCAACACATCTTACACAGTGTTTTCCAAACCCATATAATGACCCAGCTTTTTTTAAAGAGTGCCTGTAACAGAGCCAACCCAAGGTCTTCAACCTGATGTTAAGTACCTTCTCCTTCCATCCTCTTTATCTCTGCAGGTTGGTCCCATTTCAGGATATTTCCTTTTACCTTTGGTTAGAACATAGCAATCACTCCTCATCCCTGCAGGAATGAGTTCCCACTCTTTAGCATGGCACAAAGGATGCTCCTGACCTCTGCCTGCCTGCATCTGGCCTCTTCTGCCAAGTGTCAAGCTGTGTTACTCATTAGTGCTAATTACATACACTCTTCTAGAATGTATGTTCTTATTTTCCTTCAGACTAGAATGCCTGTCCCTGTTTTCCTTCTTTACAAACTTTAGCTTATCCTTTAAGATTTAACTCATTCAGTCCATAACTATCAAGCACCTAACATATGCCACCCATTGTCCTGGATGCAGGGAACTGGTCAGACAAGATTCTTGCTCATGGCTCTTATGTTCCAGAAAGAAAAGATCAAAAATTAATTGAAACAAATAAATGAAATAACTTCCAATAACAGTAAGTACTCTTAAAGAAATAAAACAAGATGTGTTACAGAGCAGAGGGAGGGAGTGGCCATTTACTCTAGTGTTCAGAGAAGGTTCTCTTGGACAAACTGCCATTTGATCTGAGACCCAAGTAGGAGAAGGAACTAGCCATGCAAAAATCAAGGGAGAAGATCATTGTAGGTGGAGGGAACAGCACATGCTAAGGCCCTGAGGCAGGAAAAGTTGGTGCATTAGAGGAGCAGAGAGAAGCTTGGAGTGGCTGGACCACAGTAAATGAAGGGAGATCAACACAGCTGATGTCAGATAATTGATAAGGACCAGATCGTACTATTTATTATAAACTATGAAAAAGAGTTTGGATTTTTTGCTTCCTGTATTGAACCTTCTCTGACCTTCTTTCACTAATTCTTTAAGCACAGTTATTTGATCCCAAGTGACTGAGCACCACTGAACATGCTTAGCTCATCTCAATTGAGAGGCTTCTCATCTCAATTTCTTTTGTGGATCTCTGGTCATCATTTCCCGTATTCTTAGAAAATGAAAAAAAAAAAAAAAGACCCTTGTTTCTTTGTTCAAAAATGGCAGGAGATTAAAGGGAAAATATAAATGAAAATTGAAAAGTCAATGAGGATTTGCACAGGAAATGTGTGACTTTCAGTGAACACATCATCCATATTTTCAAATTTGGGAACGCCAAAGATCTCCAGATATTGTCTTCCTGAACATCAAAGACCTACTCTACTCTTCCTGAACGTCAAAGACCTACTCTACATCCTTTGTGTCATCCAGTTGGCTTTTTTTCAACTAAGTAATTACCTCCTTCAAAGGTAAATTCTGTATATGAAACTGCTTTTTCTATACAAATACACTTCCACACAGTACCAGATATGTTTTTGGTTTCATGAAATGGTAGGTGCTTATCAAATTTCTAATTAATTCCACTTAGAAGGCTTTTGCTTACACTAATGGGGGATCTTGTAAAGAGGGTGTGTAGTAGCCAATAATCAGGGTTTATGACCATCCATGTTTGGGGAGGAATATCCCATGATATAAATCCCTCCCCCTGACCACCTTACATAGAAGCCAGACTTTCTTTCTCAGCCTCTCTTGAAGCTAGGGTGCAGACATGTGATCTTGACCGCTGCAATCAATCACCCACATAACACTTGAAATTGGAAGAAAGTAATATGAGAATCGGTTGCTTCCCAGAATGCAATTTTCAGAGGACAGGGAAGTGACATGTCCAGCCATCAAAAACAGAGGGAGAGGGCTGGCATCCAGAACCAGGTGTCAGTGCTGGAACCGCAGGATCTGTATCCAGTGTCAGTGACGATATCTTTGCTGGAGCTGCCCTGCAGTGGACAGGCTCACATGTTCATAAACTCTCAGCTTGACTCTAGCTCTCCAGGAATTTCTGCACCTCATATCCTTTAATACATTCCCTTTTCTGTGTAAACTGCTAGAATGCTTCTATTTTTCTCAACTGAGAACTCTGACTGAATCAGGCAGGGTAGAGGAGGCAGGGACACTTTCAATGAAGTGTTAGAGTTGAAAAGGAATCAGGAATTAAAAACAAAACATCTGCAAGTTATAATTTAAGCCAGTGGGGAGATGATAGCTTATTTATAAAAATCCAATTTGCTCACAACCTCTTAGAGAGCAAAACTATTGAAATAACATTGCTGTTAAGCAGAAGGCAGGTATTTGGCAACTAGAAACTTGTAAAGACATTTGGACTGTAAAATACCCCAGTGGGACTCTGCATATGTATGTAAAATAAGGCTACTTCTCACTTACACGTATACTGGCACACTGCTTGATGGTATTATATCCGTTCCCAATATGAGCTGTTTTCCTTTCACCTTCAGACCCCCAAGCATGTATAATGACACGGCAGTGTTTCCACATTGAGTTCCTGGCAACTGAAGGGGAGATTTTAATGACTTGGCAGAGCTGGTATTCTTATATTGTAAACAGTTCAGGTTTTTTCCCCCCTGGGCTGTTTTCATACCCTGTTCTTCATTTTAACATAATCATACTACTAGGTAAGATCTAATCCTGCCAGTTTGGTTTCAGGGATAAATTTAGCATCAACTGTGGGCTAAACCCGAGCCAGAATTAGTCCTTACTTAATTCTATCAATAACCCTATGAGGGAACTATTATTTCCCCTATTTTACAGAGGATGAAACTGAGACTCAGGAAATGGGTGTTACTTTTCCCAAGTACTTGGGTTTTGAAATCTCTGTAGTAGATCACTGTCTTCATCTATTTGGGCTGCTAGAACAAATTAGGATAGACTGGATGGTTTAAAGAACAGGAATTTATTTCTTACAGTTTTGGAGGCTGGAAATCTGAGATCAGGAGGCCAGCATGTTTGGATTCTGGTGAGAACCTTTGTCTGGGTTGCAGACTGCCAACTTCTCACTGTGCCCTCACATGATAGAGAGAGAATGAGTGAGAGAGCTCCCTGGGGTCTCTTTTATAAGGGCACCAATGCCATTCACAAGGGCTCCATCCACATGACCTAGTTACCTCCCAAAGGCCCCAGCTCCAAATACCATCACATTGGGGATTAAGATTTCAACATATGAATTTGGGGGGGAACACACACATTGAGTCCATAATAATTACCAGGAGCATTTTAAAAATAAATAGAATAAATAGAAAAAAATCAGAACACATTTTACTTAAGGGTCTTACTTCATGAAACTATAATTTTAGCAGATGTAAGTACCAGGTAGTGATGTAAAATATTTTTCTTTTTTATGAGTTGAGGTAAAATCTGTTCAAAAGCTAACGATTTTAGCCCAGTTGCTTCATGTTACAGAAGAGGAAACTGAGGCACAGAAAGATTAAGTAAGTGGGCCATAATCACTCAGCTGTTCAGAAGAAAAGATAGGACCTGCAATGAGGTTCCTGCTAGTCTCTCTGTTTTTCTATCCCCCACATAAAAATGGTCACAATGATCCCTGTCTTTGCAAACTTACAGAATTGTTATAGAATTTAAATAAGATAATTAAAAGATTTAAAAAACCATTAAACCATTAAATAAATGGATGATACATATTTTTATCAGTCAGGGTTATCAGTCAGAAGATAGAAACCCCTCTAGGTCTTTAGGTGGAGAGAAATTTAACATAGGAATTAGGTCATGAAATGACTGGGAGGGCAGGGGGAACAGAAAGCAGTGAGGGATGCTGTTCCCTAGAGTCCAGACAATGCAGAAATCTGCTGCTGCCCCAGAAGGGACTCGTGGTCCTGGCATTCCCACTGGTTAACCACTAACAGGGCCAGCAAAGGAATGGCTTCCACTTTCCTCCCCAGTCCTAACTTTGGTGAGTACTTCTTGCCAGCAGAACCTAACGGAATTGTTCTGCTTTGCTGAGAGCATACAAAGGTGGTTAAGGACCAAAGACGATGTTTAATCCAAGCACAATGTTTAATCCGAGCACAATGTTTTTTTTTTTAAAGTTAATAAACTTTTATTGAAATAAAACTTTTATTGAAATATAACCTGTGGATAGAGAAGCACACAAAAGATAAGTATATCACTCAATGAATTTTTAAAAACTAAAAACATCTTTGAAATCAGGAACAAGATTAAAAAGTAGAAACTTTATCTGCATCCTAGAAGTGCCCCTACCTCTTCTCTTCCAACACCCCACCAAGAAGAACCACTGCCCTGACTTCCAGCACCATAGAAGAGTTTTTCCTATTTTTGAACATCATTACAAATGGAATCAAACTGCAAGTCCTCTTTTGTGTCTGACTTCTTTTGTTCAACAGTAGATGTGAGATTTATCCATGCTGTTGCTTATAGTTGTAGTTATTTAATTCTCATTGTAGAATAGTATTTCATCTTGTGAATATGCCAAAGGTATCTATCCATTCTATTGTTGGACCTTTAAGTTGTTTCCACTTTTTGTGATTTTGCTAGAATAAAATCCTTGTGTATGACTTTGGGTGACTGTATGCAAATATTTCCATATATCCATATATCTAGGAATGGAATTGCTGGATATGCTTGGGTTCAATTTTACTAGATACTGCCAAACAGCTTCCCAAAGTGACTGTACCTATTTATATTCCCAATAGCCATAAATGAGAATTCCAGTTACACCACAGTTTTATCAATACTTATTTACTGTCTTTTTCATCTTAGCCATGCTGCTGTTGTGGTATTATAGTCTTGGTTTTAATTTGCACTTCTGTCATGACTAATATAGTTGAACACATATTATATGCTTACTGGCCATTTGATTTTTACTGTTTTATGAAGTATCTAGTCAAGTCCTTTTCCCTTTTATCTAAGGCACTGTCTGTTCTTTTCTAATGCCCAGTTTAAAAGGCAAAATAGTCCTATATGATTAGTCATGAAAACACAGCGATTCTTTGTTCCTATCCTACTCCATTCCTCCTCTCCAAAGTCAGTCATTTTCTTTTCTACATCTCTAACAAAGCATTCCTATTATTATTTCTTGGTTTCTCAGTTTTAGGCATTATCTATTGACCATGAGGAAAGATGAAGATTTATATCTTTTCAACCTCTCCCTCAAAGTGCACTCACAATGCACACAGACGTCCAGACATACACACCCCACACAAACACTTCTTATTCCCTTCTTCTTCCATTTGGTTAGGTCAGTATTATTTATGTTTTCATGTCTATGATATTTTTACACGTGCTGCAGAGTTAGCTATGGTTATTTCTCCTGTATTATACAAATGCTTGCTCTCCCTGTAATCCAAGCGCAATCTTTAATCCAAGTTTTCTCCTCTGTACCAGGGCCCTGTTAACAAAACCAGTGTCTCTCTGGCTCTTGACCCCTCCACAGTTACGGGGTCCTCAGCTCTCTCCAAGATACCCTCCTGGTATTCCTATGGGTCTTCTGGAGTGTTTCTGAGTGCACTACTCTTGGGTATCATTTGTCAGCTGATGGGGTCCTTCTCTGGGGCTCTGTTTGGTGGTATCTGCCCCGTGGAGTACTGAGGCTGGTGCTCCCGTGGCTTTCCCATTGGCCCTGCTACTAAAGGGTCTGGCACCCTCTAAAGCTCAGGTGCTACCATGTGTGGGTGCACCTGCCATCCAAGGAGCTGCTGCCATCATCCACAGGAGCTATTTGTTCCCCTATGTTGTGCCAACTGAAGGTAACAGCATCAGCTGTTAAAGCTGTCGGAGTCCCAGCTCTGCCCTTGCAAGGCACAGCCACCGCCATCTACTGAGTCCGAATGCTCTCCTGGTGCTAGGTCACCACCCAGCCCTGCCAGTGTTGTTGGTTCCATCATCACACTCTGTGGATGTCAGAGAAGTAGCCTTGTACCTACACCACATTCCACTACTTTATTCTGGAGGTGACTGTGTTCGTCATCCCAAACTTATCGCCACATACGACCCTGCTCCCATGAGACATGAAATTTTTGTTTAAAAAAGTGCCCCTTTGGTATTCTTTGTTTTCTAAGTTCACTACTCATCTTTCCCTAAGGACTGGACCATAGCACAGAACACCATGCCCATTCATTCATTCAGTCCTTTGGACAACCAATACTTATGGAGGCCTGGTATTGCCAGCCCCATTCTACGCTCAGGAGATAAAGCAGCAAACAAAACAAACAAAATTGTGGCCCTTGTGGAGCTCATAGTTAGGTTGGAGGTTAACAACAAAGGCAAACCACAAACAAACAACGTTATAATGTATCAGGGGGTGATGAAAGCCATATCAGAATAGGGAAAACAGGGATCTGTGTGTGTGGATGTGATATTTTAGCAGTGGTTAGGGAAGACCTCCCTGACAAGGTGATTTTGAGCTCTGCCTTTGCTATGGACTGAATGTCTGTGTCCCACAACTCCCCCCCCCCCCAATTCATATGTTGAAGCCCTGACCCCCAATGTGATGGTATTTGGAGGTGGGACCTTTGGGAAGTGATTAGGTCATGAGGATGGAGCCCTCACGAGTGGGATTAGAACCCTTATAAAAGAGACACCAGACAGATCATCTCTCTTTCTCTCTCTCAGTCATATAAGGACACAGCAGAAAGGCAGCTTTCTGCAAACTAGGAAGGATTACGTCAGACACTAAATCTGCATCTTGGTCTTGGACTTCCCTGCCTCTGGAATCATGAGAAATAACTGTTTGTTGTTTAAGCCTCCCGGTCAATGGTAGTTTTATCATAGCCACCTGAGCTGCCTGAGAGAGCTGTCTATCTACTGACTGTTGCCATTGATGCTGTTTCTGTCCACATCCAATCATCTCAGTGACCCTCCAGCAGCCAGTCCTCAAGGATGCTGCTGGCACAATACCCCAGAAGTCAAATAGAATATTAGACAAGCACAATAACCACAGTCACAACTCCAATAGTTAACATATTTTGAGCATCTCCTACGTGCCAGACACTGTTCTAAGTGCTCTGTATATGTGATCTAATTTAATCCTTATCTTTATTCTATGTGGAAAGTATTATTTCTATTTCATGATAGGAAAATGGGGACATAGAAAGATGCAGTTCCTAGTTGGCATGCTATGTGTGGATCTACCTTTAAGTGGGCCACCTTATAAAGACATTTTCCCCCCTGTAGCACTAATACCTCCTTACAAGCATGCTGATTCACCTGAGCTGGCTGTCTTAGTTAATTAGGCTATTAAAAACCAAACTGCACTGTGAAAAAGTTCAGGCTCAATTTGGGTGCCAACTCATTGAAAAATTGGCTCTTATAGACTATAATCAGGAGAGAAGGAGCCCACAATTGATCGAAATGGAATAAAGAAGCAGGAGAGTGAGTTGAGGTCCAAAGGGATGGGGAAGTGTTGTCCATGGATCCTAGCCTTCTCAGATGTGCTTCTTTTCCTTCTCTCCCTGTCATCTCAGCCAGAGGCAGACCCTGCTCCTCAGGAGCTGCCTCCATCCTTGTGGCCTCTTCACTGAAGCCTCAGGGTGCAGAGGGTTAGGGAAGAACCTACCATCAATGCTGGTGTGAGCCTGGGGCCCTGCAGAAACTACAGGATAATCATAGTGGGAGCCACCCTACTCTCTGTCTGCACTTCCAGGATTTTGAGCCAAAGCAATAGAGGCTTCACTGAATGTCAAGGTCAGCCTTCAGAGGAAACTGAACAGGGAAGTGAAGAACAGCAGGTGAAGAACAAGAGGTAGGAATCTCTTACGAGGCATTTCTACTGCAATCCTATAGAGCTGGCTCTAGCCTCAGTCCCTGATGTACGAGGGTGAGTCAAAAATAATCTGCACTCCAGTTATATCAAAACTTCTATAAATTCTAGAGCCAGAGTGCGGGTAATTTTTGACTCACCCTTGTACTTTCTCTAAAAGAAAAAAAATAGAGCTGAAGAGAAGTTGTCCAGGGGTTGCCACACCCAGAGCTTCTCAGTCTCCCAAATGACTTTCACATCATTGTGTTCAATTCCCCACCCCCAACCCCAGTTCTGAGAAGAGGTGACTGTCATCTGGTTCTTGCTGTTCCCTACTTCCAGAGTGTTCCTGTGATGGTTACAGCCTGCTGAGGATGGTTGTAAGATTCAAAAAGTAAGCACAGTTTTCCCTTATCACCTCTGCACATTTTTGGTTTTCAATTTAATATTCACAGAAGAAATGAATTCAACTGGCTTGATCACCACCCCAAGGAAGAACACCTGCAGGCAGGTGAGTGTAGGTGCAGCTTATCAGTAGAGGGTGGGATGTGTGTGGGGTGTTGGTTCATGTCTCATTGTCTCCCTGGTGTCTTTCCTGGCACTAGGATCACTCTGTCTTGAGCCATGGAATGGTGTCTTTGAACCATTTGGTGTCATTTGAACCAAGTAGTCTTTGGCTGCTTCTCCTGTATCTTGCCAGGAAAGGGTCCCACTCAGAGAAGTGAGGCAGGTTTCCCACGTCAGAGCACATAGCAGAAAACAAAGAGAAAGAAGCACCTGGGGCTGCAAAATAAGAATCCTGCATGTAAGTTCTAAATTACATTGGGTACCATGTCATCTTCCCACAATTTCTACACCCAGCAGTGTGCTAGTAAATGTTTAACAACTGGTTCTCTGGGAGTGGGGGAAATCAGGGAACCCTAGTTTATTGCATGTGCCAATTGCTGTGGTGTAAATATTCCCATCATGACCAGTTGCAAACTTGCCAATGTGAGGTCACTGAATGCAAAGTTGAGAAGAGATGTTCACTATTGGCTCCTGTGAGTTATTGCGACCTGGCCCCAGCACACCCTCAGTGTTCCATTGTCAACAGTGTGAGGGGGGCAGACTTTGTCTCTCACTCTAATTAAGGCTGTGGGGGGACCCAGAGAAATAAGAGGTATAGGGACACACACCTTGAGGAGCTGGGCAGAGATCAATTTCTCTGCATAACAAAGGAGAAATATTGGGGGAGATCTCTGTAGTGAGTGGCCTGGAAGAAAAAGACTTAGGAAGAGGTATATGGGATATTTGGGGGGGTTGGGTTGGAAAGCAGGTAGAATTCTATTTGCCATCTATTACTTGTGTAATTGAAAAACTAAAAAGAAATTAACATTAAAAGTGCTCTTTGCTATGGAATATAAACTTCCCTTTACCATCCTTTGAGAAATCTTCAGTAAAATCTTCAGATTAATTCTTCACTTCCGGTTATCTGAGTGGCTGTACTTTGGGGAGATATAATGAAGTGTTGGGTTCTGCTGTGAGGCTGTCATAGGATAGAGTTAGAATCTACTTATGGGACAGCAGCCATGTCTATGTCCATCTAATCTAATAATGATCTCATTTTTTTCAAGTCAATAATGACTTGAAGGTAAGTTTCGTAAGAGGAAGAATTTTGTATATTTTGCTCATTACCATAGCACAGGGGCCTAGAAAACTGTCTGGTCCTTGGAACGTGCTCAGTACACACTGTCTGAGTGTTGTCGAATGGCTCTCTCACATCTCTGTGTTGCTCTAACACAGCAAAGGCCAGTAGGACTTCCTGCAGTGATGGAAATGTTCTATACCTGTGCTGTTCAACATGGGAGCCACTAGCCACAGATGGTTATTGAACACTTGAAATGTTGCTACTGCGATTAAAAAACTGGATTTTAAATTAATTTAAAATTAAATTAAGTCTAAATGGCCACACATGGCCAGTGGCTCCCATATTGGACAGCATAGCAAACAGCCCGTGACTCAAGTTATGGTCTACAGACCAGCAGCTTTCATGTGACTGGGAGCTTGTGAGAAATTCAGGATCTCAGGCTCCATCCCTGACCTACAGAATCAGAATCTGTTTTTCATTCTTGTGTGTTTGTACATGCATCCAGGTACATGTATTTGTCTGAGAAGCTCTGCTCTAACACACACGAGCACTTTCACGTGCTTTATTTCACTTGATCCTCATACGAAATCTGCACCGTGGTTATCACTCTGCCTATTTTACAGATGATGTAATCGAGCCTCTGAAAGGTTATGTGATTTGCTCAAAACCACAAAATGGAAAAGAGAGACTGGGTCTCCAAGCCCAGCATATCTTCTATTATGTTCTCTGTACTGTTGGGATGGAAGCAGCAGGTGAGTTCCAAGCACTTTTAAGACCACCGTTTCTTTCAGTACTGTTTTTAAGTGGAGTAAGATTGCAGCACTTTACTGCTGGAAACATGAGCTCGAGATGTAGGCGATCGATCATGGAGATGGGCTGTGGAGTGAGATGGAATCGTAGGGGCAGGTAGGGAATTAGCTATTAGCTTCCAGTCTCTTCCTCAAGCACAGTCGAGTGAGGGGGAACTAAGACGTAGCCAGATGCAATGTCAGGCTGGCTTTTAATCAGAAAAAGTAGTCTTTTTGTAGTTCAGAATTTATTTCTATATATAATGCCAACTGCAGGTATTCATTTTTTTTTGTTTGTTATTTCATCATGTGAAAAGATTGAAGAGATTTTTGTTTTAACAATTTGCACATTAAATATTGATTGGTTTGTTTAAAATTTTCCTTTGGAAAGTCCTAGGAGTAAGAGCAGAGGGACTCCCTCCAGATTGGCTGAAGGTGAGATAAAACGTGAGAGAGAAATGAACAGTGGTGTCAAATACGAAACCCAAATCAAAAGAAGGTCTGAGGTTCTAAATCATAAGAACTGTTTTGCTGTCTAGTTGCTCTCATGGAAGCATCTCTGTAAGAAACTCCAGGTTCATATTAAAGAAACACATACCTATATTTAGTGATGGTAAATGAGTGTCCTAAGGGAAGTTAAGAAGTCTGTAGTATGTATGTGCTGGTCAGTCATTGAATTGTCACTGTCGTCACTTTCCTCTTCAGATCAACTCAGTCCCTGACCACCATATACTATTTCATTGGCCTTATCTTTGTAGAACTCACAACCTCAAGTGACGGGCCACGTTACAAAAAATAAGGGCTAAAGTTAGATGTATGTACTCCTGGTTTGCAAACCAGTAGTGAGAAAGAATAGGCAAAGGATGAAATAAGTAAACAAATGAGCAGGAAATAAGATTCAGAGTCATCAACTAAGCCTTGAAATGACAGGCATCACCTCCTCCTGGCCCTCCCACCCCATGACCTGCTTCTCCTATGTTCCTTGGCATGGAGAAGGGTTCACCTCTGGAGGCATTCTTGACTCACCTCGCTCTCACACGTCATGTGTAATTGATCATTAAGTCTTGTGAACTCTAGCTTTTTAGTAACTCCATGATAGCATTTCTATTCTTACTCATGGTTCAGGTCTTTATCATTTTACCTGGAATTCTACCTCCTAAACTGTCCTCTCCCAACTCCATCTTTAATGCTTTCCCTTATCAATCTATCATTTCTGCAAAAATAGAAAACGAAGTCCCAAGGATAATTAAACAACCATCTCTATTTCCATCATCCAGAACTGTCATATCTGCATCGAGTCTTTTCTAAAATTATGTCACAGTTCTAGATAACATCTCCTTTATTCACGACCTCCTTTCCCCATTCTTATTCCTGCTCTTCTAGAGGCAATCACCCTCGTATGTTTGGTGTGTATGGTAGATCATGTTACTTTTTTCCCACAATAGTTTGTTGCCACCTCATTCTGTTTTTCTTCCTGGAGGCAGAACATAACCCACCACTGTCCACCAGAGCCTGTTAGAGTTGAGCAGAGCCATGGTCAACCTGCAGCCGTCACATAATATGAGTAGAAATAAGCATTTGTCATTGTAACCCCCTAAGATACTGGGGTTTTTTGTTACACAGAAAAAAAAAAACCTGACTAATTCAAAATATTTATGCATGTGAAAGTTTACAAAATGAACACAAATGTGCCTATTGTGTTCATTTTGTATATTTTGATGTACAGCTCTGTATCCACAAGCAATATGTGGCTCTGCTTGGTATGTGTTCCAAGGTTTACACAAATGGTTACATTCTAGATCTATTTTTATGCATCTTGATTTTTACACTCAAGATTTAGTGTAAAATCTTGTATAGTTCTCCATGTAGATGTGTACAGATCTAGATTAGTCCTTTTAACAGCTGTCAGAGAAATGTTTCTAAATCACAGATTTGGTGCAGTCACTTCTTTGTCCTGAAGGGCTGACAGCTGAAAGCAGTCACCAACAGCACTCGCAGCAGCTGGACCACAAGCCTGTCCCAAAAGCGGACACAGGTGATGCATCACAGCAACTACCCTGTGCAGTGGGATCCTCGCTTCACATACTTTCTGGAAGCAGCTTCTTCCACAGCTCAGGGAGCCTCTTTCCAGGGGGAAGCTTAGAAGAGGAAGGTTAGGAAGACAAGCTGGAGCCCCTGCTGTTGAGTCTGTTCTTGGAACCATGACTGATACTCATCATATTCTCTCTACCATTCATTCCAGCTTCCTCTCACCTTCAGCCAGCACCTCTGCTGCTTTGATGGCTTGCCTGGTGGTGTGACTCAGACTTGGATCCCTGAGGGGTCTGTGCCCCTGGTCACCATGCCCTTCTCAGGTTGAGCTTGCTACACTCATGCACTTACTGTCAAAATGGTGCAGGTACCAAGAGGTGCTCCAGTGGATCACCTGGGTGCCAAACCCATCCCTCCTCGCCCCCATTGCATGGCAGCAACCCAAGTTGGTTTTGCACAGAAAAAACAGGTAGAAGCCAGGAGACTAATACTAAACCATTTCCTGACTCCACCCTCATATAACCAGCCCTTTAATTTGATCTCCTTTCCATTGATCAAACTAGGCTTATTTTAAAACTCTGATTATAATTGTATGTATATGTGTATAAAAGTATATGTGTTTACATGTATATGTTTATGTGTACCTATATATATTAGGGGCTATAGAAAAATATAAGGGATACCATAAAAATCACCCAGAATACCACTATCCAGAGGCAAATATTCCTATCCTTTTGATATCTTTCTTTGCAGTGTCTTTATATATTTCTTTGATTTTTCTAAAATGGAAACTGTATGTATGTATATATAAATTATTATCCTGCCTGTTTTAAAAAAATGTAACTAAACTGTGACTACTTCCCAACCCCTCTGCCTTTACACTGTATTCAAAGAAGGGCAAAAGAATCAGGCTGACCGTGATTACTTCTCAATAGCATTCTCAAAGTAATTTTTTTTAAACGTCTTGGTTTCACCCTTAATAACAACAGGGTGAATGAGTTCTTTTTTAAAAATATTTATTTATTTATTTATTTATTTATTTATTTATTTATTTATTTATTTATTTTTATCTTATTTGGGCTGAACCAGGTCTTGGTTATGGCACATGGAATCTTTAGTTGCAGCAAGTGGGGTCTTTAGTTGTGGCATGCAGACTCTTAGATGTGGCATGAGGACTCTCATTTGCAGCATGCATGCGGGATCTAGTTCCCTGACCAGGGATCAAACCTGGGGCCCCTGCATTGGCAGCACAGGGTCTTACCCACTGGACCACCAGGGAAGTCCTTCAAAGTAATTTTTGTGACAAGAACGGGCTGACTTTGAAGAATTAAAACAAAACAATACAAAATGATTTCTTGTCAGAAGGCAAAAAGCAGCATGAATAATACAGAGCATATATAACAGCAACTACCAGAATAATAAATGCATTATCTTATTAACTCAACAGTCATGTTATGAGCTCGGTGCCTATTATTACTGTTAGCACAGATGAGAAAATTGAGATGCAGAGATGCAGAGAGATGAAATCACTTGCGAGGGTCACACAACTAGAACCTTGAACCAAAATTCAAATCTGGATGTCCTGCCCTCAAATCCCACACTCATAACTGCTAAAAGTGGTTGAGACAAGTTTGCTGGGGTGACGAAAGCCCAGGAGACACAGCCATGAGGGATGGAAGGAAGTCCAGCAGAGCAGGAGAATCCTGGCACCCAGTGAAGACAGGGACAGGCTAGAGTGTCGTGTGGGGTTGGGAGTCTGCCTTCAGAGGGCTCACCTGAGGTCCCAGGAGCCGTGTCCTGCAGGTGAGTGAATGAGGATGCAGCAGAACCTCAGTGCAGGGGCTGGAGCTCCAGGGAGGAGTCACAGGGAAGCACATCAGCAGGAAGGCAGCCACCGACTGGGGTAGGACCGAACCCCTGGTACGAGAGACGGGGTGGAGGAAGGTAGCTGGGGAGGAAGGGAGGTGGGGGCTAGAAGTCAGGCAGTGGGATCCCCTTTCCTTGTCTCTCCTACCCTCCACCCCCTCTAGGTTACCCTGCTTCACTGTGACAAGGGGAGGAGGCTTGTTAGAAAAAGGGAAAGATAGAACAGCTCTTGTACACAGCAAGATAGATTATACACATTCACCAAAAGACATGTGCCAGAAGGTTCCTAGCAGCCCTATTCAAAACAGACCCAAACTGGAAATCCACAAGTGTGCATGCATTTGGATGCATGAATAAACTGTGGTATAATCACACTGTGGAATACTACACAGCAGTGAGAGTGAACATGCCACAACTACACACAACAGTCAAGTGGCCCAATTTTGCAAACCAAACGTCGAGTGAAAAAAGACAGGACCGTACATTCTGTAAGATTCCAATCATGAAAAGTATCAAAACAGTCCAAAGTCTTCTGTGCCCTTAGAAGTAAGGTGGGGGAGTAGTGACTAGAAGGTGACCCCTTGACAGGGTTTTTAGGGCTTCGTAATTTATATATTTAAATTTGGATGCAGGTTGCATTTGTGAATTCTATTTCATCTAAAACTCAAACAGGGGTTTATTAGATTAAAAAAGAAGAAAAGAAATAGGAGAAAGAAATGAACAAGAGCAGCAATGACAACAGGATAACCCAAATCATTATGATGAAAACATTTAATTTTGCTCAACTTCCATCTTTACGTAGAAAATAGCACATGTTTGGCATTTATTTCTATACACTTACCCCCAGAAGTGTCCTAGCCCAGTAATCATAAGAGAATTGGCAAAGGAGAAGTCTCAGATGATTTACAATTGTTCCAACCCACTTTGGGAGATTCAGAGCTGTGGGCTGCAGGGCATGGTTCCAACTAGCTTTGACGTCCTATTGCATTATTTTTATGTAATGCAAATTGACAAGGTCTCTAAATTAGGCAACTAACTAGAAAATGAGGTCTGAAAGCGAGCTTTATTAGCAGCCAGGAATCTGGTCTGAAAGATTTATCTGTTTGTGGTCAGGGCACGGGTGGGGAGTACATTTTCCACGCAGGGAATCAGGATGATAAGAAGGAATGGGGATAAAGGGCAAATGGAGAAGCCAGGGAATAGATCTGGGGATTGCAAATTTCTCTGGGTTTTATTTAACAAATATTTATAGAGCACATTCTATGTGCCAAACACTCTCTAAGTACTCACTCTGTGAATAAAGACTCGTCTAATCCTTACAACAAACCCAGGAGGTGGGTGCTGCTTTTATCTTCATTTTAAAGTTAAAGAAGCTGAAGCACAGAGAGGTTAAATGATAGGTGGAGGGCCACACAGCTGCCAAGTGGCAGAGCCAGAATCCAAATCCAGTTAGTTGGGTTCCTGTGTCCTCGCTCTTAACCCTAAGCTATGCTCTTATCACCAAAACGGCGGCAGGACTTAAAGGTGAGGATCCTGTTTATCCTTGCTGACTTCCCCACAGGCAGAATGGTGGTGGACTTGGCATCTGCCTGTGTGCTGTGATTCAGAGATTGCCAAGACGTCACATCCTTTCTTCTGCCCCCTACCCCAGCACGTCTTCCACACTGTACTGTTGTTAGTGTCTGAACGTCCAACATTGGCATGTATTCTTTCGGGTAAGTGCTCTGTTTTCCTCAGTGCTCCTTATGAAACTGCAGATAACCCTGCAAGATGTCTGTACACTGAGATCTGAGTGTAAAACTCCACCTAATTTTCTGGGAAGGGGTGAATGAGAGCACTGAGGGCTTAGGGGTGTAAGAAAATACCCAAACCAGGTGGGGCCTGAAGACCAAGTTCACTAATCTCACTGTTCTGTCTCAACACAGTGGGTCAGTGGCTGTCCAGGGCACATCTCTTCATCCATCCATTCATACCCTATGTTTGATCCTTTTTTAAAAAAATTAATAAATTAATTAATTGGCTGTGTTGTGGTCTTTGTTGCTGGGCATGGGCTTTCTCTAGTTGTGGCGAGCGGGGGGTACTCTTTGTTGCCATGTGTGGGCTTCTCATTGCGGTGACTTCTCTTGTTGTGGAGCACCAGCTCCAGGCTCGTGGGCTTCAGTAGCTGTGGCGTGTGAGCTCAGCACTTGTGCGCACAGGCTTAGTTGCTCCCTGGCATGTGGGATCTTCCTGGACCAGGGATTGAACCCGTGTCCCCTGCATTGGCAGGTGGATTCTTAACCCCTGCACCACCAGGGAATTCTCGTTTGATCCATAATAGAGGCAAGATCTTGTTCTAGGTAGCATGTGGGGTATAACAGCTTTATAACCCTCGTTATCCCTTAATTGTTATTCACGTTTTAATTCACAAAAGTCTTCTCATGTGATCCTCCAGGGTCACTATTATTATTCCCAATTACCCATGAAGAAAGTTAGGTTCAGGAAGTCTTGGTGAGTTTCACAGGGTCATTGGATTTATGAACAGCAGCTCTGGGATCAGGACCAGAGCTTCAATGCATCTCAGTGGAGTAGCTAAGGATAAAAAAGGGTAATTACTCAACAAGTGCTCTTTTTCTTCTTGCTTGTTTGTTTTTATTGTGGTAAAATACACATAACATAAAATTTACCATCTTAATCACTTTTACGTGTCCAGTTCAGTAGTGTTGGGTACGGTGACACTGTTGTGTAACCAATCTCCAAATCTCTTTTTATCTTGAAAAATGGAAACTCTGTACCCATTAAACAATAGCTCCCCATTCGCTTTCTCCCCCAGCCCCTGGAAAGCCCCATTGCATTTTCTGTCTCTGTGAATTAGACTACTCTAGTGAAGAGGAACATTAGAAGTTTGCACTCAGCTAGAAATAACTTCATGCTTGCTCTGCTTCTGTAAAATCTGCTTGCTGCGCTGAGATAAGAACAAGATGACCTAGCAATCAACTGTAACCTTAAGATGTTCTGATAGGTATGGAATGTTCTGCTCCTGCAAGTTTCTGTTTGGAAACCCCCTGCACATAACCCATAGCAACTCCTGTGCTCTGTAACTGCCCATAACCTATAGTAACCAGATAACCAACCAACCAAGGCTAACTGTAACCATGTGCACTGACCCCATAAAAGTAAAGCTCACCCTGAGCTCGGGGCCCCAGAACTTTAGAGCGTTAGCTCGTCTGGGACTGCCGGCTTAATAAACCTGATTTCTCCAACCCTCCGAGTGTGGTGCTTGGTTTCTCGACAGACCAATTCGATTTCCGCAGCACTAGAACTTCATACAAGTGAAATCATACTGCATTTGTCTTTTCATGACCAGCTTATTTCACTTAGCACAGTGTCCTCAAGGTTTATCCATTTCATAGCATGTGACAGGATTTCCATCCTTTTTAAGGCTGCATGATCTTCTGTTGTCTGTATGTATTACGTTTTTCTCCTTTGATCTGTTGGTAAATACTTGGGTTGCTTTACCTGTTGACAATTTTGAATACTGTTGCTCTGAACCTGGGTGTGCAAATATCTGAGTCCTGGCTTTCATTCTTTTGGGTCAACAAGTGTTTTTAAGATCAAGTATTGTTAACGAGCCCAAGCTCGCTCTGCTTGCTGCACGACAGGCCAATGAATCGGAGATGAGGTGTTGAGGCAAAGAATATGACTTTATTCAGAAAGCCAGCAGATGGACAAGATGGCAGGCTAGTGTCTCCGAAAAACCATCTTATCAGTGTCTGGATGCCAGTTTGTTTTATAGAATCAGAGAGGAGAGGCTGTGAGGAAGTAAAGCGAAAGGGCTCTCAGTCTTGCAAAACATCTTCAGGAATGAGCAGCCTTGGTGAGGGGATATGTTAATTTCAGCCATTCACACAGGTGGGCAGGCAGATTGTCTGCCTGTGAGCTGAACAGAAGCACTTTGGTTTAACATTCAGGCAGAGGGGCAGGGTTCCCCCAGGCAGGCCATCATGCATGGTCGCAAAAACAAAAGTAACCAAAGACATAGGTTAAAGTCAAAGAAAAAAATCTAACGCGGAGTCCAATTTAGCGCTTCCCTGTTACAGTGTTAACATGAAGATTATTAAGCCTATGATGGGAGCTTAGAGAAAGTGTTGTGAAAGCCAAGTTCTGGCGGATGAGTATGTGATTGAGCCTTTAGGGGTCAGGCTATGAGACTCAGGGGGAAGGGGTCAAAGCAAGGTGCCTCTCTTCTCTCTGCGCTGGTGACCCCACCCTCCAACTCCAGCCCTGGACTCTCTCCTCCTCATGGTAGGACTGGCCAGTGCCTCTATCACAGTTCAGTGCTCTCTGCTGTGAGCACCTTGTCCATCTGAAGACATGGTCAGGACCCCAGCTGCTGCCCTGGACTCCTTGGCTGCTGTCTAATCCAGGGAACCAATCCTCAGTCATCTGTTTTGAGTCCCAAGTGGCTGACCCATCACATCCAGCCTGGCCCGTAGCCATGGTACACAGCTGGGTGTGACATTTACTGGAGTGACATTCCCTCAGTAAAGATACTACAGAGCTCAGGCGCCAGATTAGCTGTACCAAAGGGCCACCATCCAAGTGAACATTACAGTAGGACAGGATGTTGGACAGGACTAGCCCTTGAAATCGCAAGAGGGAGAGAAAGAAAATAATGTTTTCACCTAACCCTGTATTATCTGTAATGGGCAAGCTTTAAGACTCTCATTAGACCCACTGTGTCTCAAGCACAAGCTGTTTATGGTGTAAATGAGCCAGAGTCACACTTTCCATTTCTGCCTTGGCCCCTTAGCTTGGCAGCGAGAAATTCGCCTTTTTCACCATCACGGAATTAACAGAGAGGCTTGGAGTCAAGGGAGCAGGCTGGCTACGGTAGAGATGGAGAGGGAGGAGCACGGATGGCTCGCCAACAGGTAGAGAAAACTCTAAGTACACATCCTCCCAAGAGCCAGGGATGCCTCCGTGATTTTATGAAATCTTGTACTCATTTGCTCAGACACATGAATGTGGCCTTTCTAGATGTGGACTCATAGAAGGCAGGGATCACACCCATTTGTCTTTTTTGTCTTGGGCAGACTTTTTCATCTTATCTCATGACAAGACCCAACCTTTGTAGCATCTCTGTAGCATCTCAGCATGGCAAATGGCCCCAGAAATGACAGTCTGTAGAATGTTCCCTTTCTGTTCAGAAGTCCCAAGCAGTCACTTTTCGTTGGCATTTTGATCAAGGCCTGATCTTTGATGTACAAAGGCCACAGAATTTAGGCTGATGTTCAACACTTCCTTCCCCTGTAGCTCTTTTAATGCCTCAGAAGTGGATCATCAAGACCCCTCTGCAGGCAAAGGAAAGCCTGCAATGAGGACAAGGAAGCCAGGAGGGAGAATTGTCTGATTGAAGATCAAAGGAGTGAGAGTCCAAGGCTCCATCCCTCATCAGAGGATTGGGCTTTGGGTCCTCAGCCCATCTCTTTGTCTGACTGTTCTTTTATGTAGTGGAAATACAGTTCTTTGGAAGCAGCAGATGTAACAATGGGCTGGAGAAACACTGTTCCAAGTGGCATCTGAGCTAGGAACGTGAGCATGACCCCCTCTGTGAAATCACTGGGGTGGTTTTATAGCTCCCTCCCAACCCACCCCTTGTCTGTAGCTTTCATTAGTCTTCTAATGTAATACTTGGAGATGGCTGATAGGTATGTCCAGAACGTATGTTATCACCATCTCTTCTTGAGCAAAACAAAAATAACATTCAGGTTAAAGAGAGACAGGACCTCTGCAGAAAGTGAGATTTAAATAAAAATCAGAAATAGATACTTTGAGAAAGGGCAGTTTATTTTTAGAAAAGAAAAGGAATTAGGAGAAGATAAAGGTTGCCATGGCAATGGCAGAGCACTGCATATATTCTATACGCCTGGTTTTAAACATGATGTGGGGAACAAAACGGATTCCCTGGTGGCTTTCTGAGAAAATATGGACAGAAATAAAAAAGGCTGCCCAGAAACAACATCTTACATTAGTTCGACTGCCATTTTATAGGCTCTTTACTCCATAGCCCTGCATTAACATAAAAACCCGTTTTTAATGTTTGGCACAAAATCCATGTTAAATGAGAGTTTCTGTTTCTTTTTACTTCTCCGTTTCTAATTGTGCTTTAAAAATTGAACTGCGAGTAGCAGACCCAGGAGCATGGCTTGGAAACCTGTGATTCTTAATTTAAACAGGGAGATGATGTAAGCAGCACCTATAAGCCTTTGAATCAACCTAGAAGGACAAAACAAATTCATTGCTAACATTTAAACACCTGGAGATTGCACATAAAAATTCAAATTTCTGTCTTCTCTTACAAATTTAGAAAAACTGACCAGCCTAGATCTTCCTTTTCATGTGGTAAAAAATCAGCCACAGTACACTCATGTCTCCACCGCAGTCCCTTCTGCCTGAGATCCTCTCTATCTTTCTATTACTGCCTGTCTTTATGGGCATTTGGGTTTGGAATCCCCACGTAGTTACAGCCAAAATTCCTCCCTGTATATCAGTGCTTCTTAAACTTTAGTACACATCAGAATTACCTGGAGGGCTTGTGAAAATGCAACTTGCTGCATCCTATCCCAGAGTTTCTGCTTCCAAGGATTAGAGGTGGGGCCAAGAACTTGCATTTCTAACGAGTTCCCATGTGATGCCCTTGCTCCTAGTCTCGGGACCACTCTGTGTGAACCACTGCCCTGGATTAACAGTTCCTATATTTTTGTTTGCAAAGACCCCTTTTCTTTTCTTTTTTTAATTGAAGTATAGTTGATTTACAATGTTGTGTTAGTTTCAGGTATACAGTAAAATTATTCAGTTTTATTTATACCTATATATATATAACTAAATATATATATATTATTTTCCAGATTCTTTTCCATTATAGGTTATTACATGATACTGAATATAGTTTGCTGTGCTATACAAGAGGTCCTTGTTTATTTATTTTACATATAGTAGTGTGTATCTGTTAATCCTAAACTCCTAATTTATCCCTCCACTCATTCCCCTTTGGTAACCATAAGATTGTTTTCTATGTCTGTGAGTCTATTTCTGTTTTGTAAATAAGTTAATTTCTACCATATTTTTATATTCTACAAATAAGTGATGTCATATGGTATTTGTCCCTGTCTGACTTACTTCACTTGATATTGTAGTCTCTAGGTCCATCCACGTTGCTGCAAATAGCATTATTTCATTCCTTTTTATGGCTGAGTAATATCCATTGTATATTTGTACCACATCTTAATCCATTCATCTATCGAGGGACACTTAGATTGTTTCCATGTCTTGGCTATTGTAAATTGTGCTGCAATGAACATTGAGGTGCATGTGTCTTTTCAAATTAGAGTTTTCTTCAGATATATGCCCAGGAGTGGGATTGCTGGATCATATGGTAACTCTATTTTTAATTTTTAAAATATTGATCTGCTCTTTCTCTCTCTCTCTCTCTCTCTATATATATATATATATATTGGCCATACTGCGCAGCATATGGGATCTTAGTTCCCTCACCAGAGAAGGAACCTGTGACCCCTGCAGTGGAAGCATGGAGTCCTAACCACTGGAACACCAGGGAAGTCACACTATCTTTAATTTTTAAAGGAACATCATACTGTTCTCCATAGTGGCTGCACCAGTTTACATTCCCACCAACAGTGCAAGAGGGTTCCCTTTTCTCCACAGCTTTTCAAGAATTTATTATTTGTAGATTTTTTGATGATGGCCATTCTGACTGGTGTGAAGTGATACCTCATTGTAGTTTTGATTTGCATTTCTCTAATAATTAGAGCATCTTTTCACGTGCCTGTTGACAATCTGCCTGTCCTCTTTGGAGAAATGTCTATTTAGGTCTTCTGCCCATTGTTTGATTGCAAAGTCCTCTTTTCTTGCTGATCTCCCTCTAAGAAATTTATACTAAATTTAATAAGGTGGGAAAATTATTCATTGCCATTCGTTGAAGGAAGAGAGCCACATTTGGGGGGAAGAAAGAAACAATGCTCTAGCTACAAAGGATGTGGCTAGACTTCTTGGCTGATACTAGGTGAGAAATGAGAAAGGAATGGAGGGAAGAGGGAGACAGAAAAGAAAGGGGGTTTAGTTGAACTCAGCAGGAAGAGGGGTCCTTGCCTATGACCCCAAACCTTAGTGAGGTCAACGAAATCCACAAAATGCAGAGTGTGAGTGGACAGTGTGTGTGTGTGTGTGTGTGTGTGTGTGTGTGTGTGTGTGTGTTTGTAAATGGCAACATGGTCCAGACTGAAGTGAAGTCAAAGAGGAGGCTGGACGGGAGGCAGAGGGTGAGGTCACAATGGGCACCAAAGCCCCAGAGATCGGCAGACACCTCAGCGATGGCTATGGAATTGAGAGACTTGAGCCAGGTTTCCCCAGATCTCAGAGGATCAGGGAAGCCCCAACTGACCTCTGACTTCCATAGGAAAAATTTCATCTGTTCTATGGCCAGGATATTTGTAACCCCCCCCAATTCATGTGCTGAAATCCTATCCCCCAAGGCGATGGTAATGAGAAGCTGGGGCCTTTGACAGGTGAATAGGTCAGGCAGGCAGAGCCCTCATGAATGGACTTAGTGTCCTTATAAAAGAGTCCCAGAAAGATCACTCACCCCCTTCCCTCATGTGTGATTACAGAAAAAAGATAGCTGTCTAGGGAGTGGGCTCTCACCAGATGCAGAGATCTGCCAGAACCATGATCTTGGACTGCTCAGCCTCCAGAACTGGGAGAAATACATGTTTGTTATTTATAAGCTACCCAATCTATGGTATTTTGTTATGTTGCCTGAATGTACGAAAACAACCTGACTGAAAATGCATAATTCATTTTGCCTGTTTTTAATCATCAAAGACATGTATGTGTCTGGCAAAGAACCTGAGGTCCTGCTCAGCATGAGTTAACACCTGGGCTGACTTAATTCCAGACAAAAGCAACAGCACTTGACCTTTTAGACAGTCTGTGCAGGTTTATACAAGGCAAACTCGTTGTTGGCCTTTTCTTGAAATACCAGCGATAGCTCCTGGGACCTCATTATTTCCTTTGAAGGCCTTTGGGGACCTGGGGACTCCTGGGGATGCCTCCTGGGCTGGTGTGAGGTCTCACACAGAAGAGGATCCTGTGACAATGGGCCCTTGGAGCACCATGTAGGAGGCCCGCTGAAGGAATACTCAAAATGACCGTTTTCCTTGATGTTTCCAATACATTTATTATTATTGAGTGTATACAATTACATATATGAAAGCATTAGGTAGACGGTAAAACGTTGCTTAAATATCTTGTTTTATTAGCACCTACTATGTGTCCAATGATTTTTGAGCACTTTTTAGTTTAGTATTCTCAACAACCCTGAAAGATATGCATTTTATCCCTATTTTACAGAAAGAAACTAGGCTTAGAGAGGTGTAATAGATTTCCAAAGATCATTCAGCTGATAAATGGTAGAGCTGGGATTTGAATCTAGATCTGCCCAGCTTCGAATTCCCTGTTGTTTTCTTATAACCACCCCACTGCTCCCTGCTTTTCAGATGAAAAGGAGTGCCGTTCTTATTATTTCTTTTTTTTTCCTTTCTTATTATTTCTACAGCATTTGAGTGTGCCAGGCAATATTCTGGTTTACTTATATGTGTTCAACATTTAAAACTTATTCCCCAGCCCCTCAAAAAACACAAAAAAGAATTTGTACTACACCTCCTTCGAATAGTACACTACATTCCTAAGCTTAAATGCGAAAAGAGGTAGTCTCTGAAATGGCTGTATTTGAAAACGGCTGTTTGCCCCCAGGCCTCTGTGATTTTTTTTCGGTGATCAGTTCCAACATGGCTTTGAAAGTAAGAAAGCTCCACTTGGCTCCCAGTGAATTTAATCTCTCAATTTTCCCCCGTTGTTTGGACACGGTAGAGTGAAATGCAGATGAGATGCTATGATAACGACCATTCTTTCGCTTGCCTCGCTCACAGCTGGGCTTCATTTATGTGCCCATAAACCAGCTCCACACTGGGAACTGACTAGGAATTGGGACACCGAGCTAAACCCAAAATAGCAGCCAAAACCCTCCCGGTTCTGCTGTGCTCTGCTCTGGTTGCTATTTTGTTTGAAGAAAAGGAAGAAAAAAAAAAAGTCAATGTGGAGGGCAGCTGTTCATTTTACCTCCGTGTAAAACACTGTGAGGACGAGGGGAGGAGAACACCGTCATTTTGCTGTGGGAATTCTACAGCGAAAGCTCGCTGGCATGGGGTGTCCTGTTAAGGAGAACTCCCAACACATCAGCACGGCCGCCTGTTTATAGATGCTGAGGATCCTGAGGGAGATTTGGAGATCTTCTGACGGTCACTCACCTGGTTCCTTGCCAACAACCTCCTCCCACCCTACTCTCCACTTCAAGGTCACTCTCCATGGCCACCAAAAGGGATCTTTCCAGAATATGAATCTGCGCAAGTCACCTCCTGGCTATAAGGTCTTTAATGACCATATCCCTGCTGACTTTTCCAGCCATATACCAACATGTCTTCCTGCTTCCATGTGCTTCGGAGAGCCTAAATTGGGTCATGTCACTCCCCGGCTCAGACTCTGCACCCCTCCTCCCGCTCTCCCCACCAACGGAGTCCCAGTGCATGCAGGATGAAACCCCAGGTCCTTACCTTGGTTAGCCCCTTGCTGTTTCTCTAATGTCATCTCTTACTGTTCTCTCTCTCTCCCCCTCCCCCCCTTCGCGCTCTCTCATTCTACCAGCCATTCTGGCTTCTGCACTGTTCCAAGCCCACCTCAGGGCCTTTGCAGTTCCTATTCCCTGGACCTGGTGTATTCTTCCCTGGAATAGCTACATGGCTCCTTCAGGTTATGGGCCAAATGTCAGAGAGGACTTCCCAGACCTCTCCATGAAAACAGCAGCTCTTGTCACTCACATCTTTTAACCTTGATTTTGTAGTTTTTTAAAATTCCCCCTGAAATTACATATTTGTTACTTATTTTTCTTATTGCTGTCTCCTGGACGAAAATGCCGTGTCCATGAGGGCAGTATCCCTCAAGTGCAGGCCGCTAGTGCCCCATGGTAGGCACCACACCTGGCACTTCTTAAATGAGTGAATTTCCTCCCACACTGTCCTCAACATCACACATTCTAGTAAGTCCAGAGCACGTATAATCCCCAAACCTGTCAGGTGTTTTCACACCTCTGGACTTAAAAAAATGCTTTTTAAATTGAGAAATCCGTTCAAGTAAAGTGCACAAATATTAATTGTACAGCTTGATACATGTTTACACACATATGTACATCCGTCCAGATTGAGATGTGGAGCTTTTCCATCATTTCTGAAGGCTCCCTTTAGTCCCTCGGCAGTTTGCACCCCCTAAGGGTAACTGCTGTTCTGGCCTCTGTCACCACAGATTAGTTTTGCTTGCTTTTGACCTTGATATAAATACAACCATACAGCATGGACTCTTTTGTGTCTTAATTCTTTCTTTCAATACGGGATATCGGTGTCAGGAGTCTATTCTTTTTTCTTGCTGCGTAGTACTCCGTTCTTTGGCTGCACCACCGTTTATTTATTCATTCTTCTGTTGATTGACATTCGAGTAGTTTCTGTTGTTGGTTACCATGAACAAAGCTGCAGTGAACACTGTTGTACAAATCTTTTGGTGGACTCGAGCACTTTTTTCTGTTGGGTATGGATCTAGGAGTGGAATTGCTGGGTCATAGAACGTACTTACATTTAGGTATAGCAGTTACTGTCCAGACTTTTTCAAACTGGTTCTCCAATTTACACTCCCACCAAGAACGAAAGAAAGTTCTAGTTTTTCCACTTTCTAGCCCATATTCGATGTAACTACTCTTAAATGGTAGCCACTTAAAAGCATGATGGTATCTCCTTGTGGTAGTGGTACCTCTCTGTGATTTTAACTTGTACCTTTATGGTGACTAACGATATTAAGCTCCTTTTCACATTTTATTGTCCATTTTTATATTCTTCTTTGTAAAGTGCCTGTTCATTTCTTTTGCCCATTATGTATATTTCTTATTGATTTTTAGGAGTTCTTACTACAGTCTGGATGCAAGCTTTTTGTGGAATATAGTATGTACCTTTCAGTCTGTGGCTTGCCTTTTCATTCTTTCAATGTTTTGCTTGTTTTTGCCAAAGTTTTACATTTTAATTAAATTCAACTTATCAAAATTTTTAAAACTCTTTATTGGAATATAATTGCTTTACACTCTTGTACTAGCTTTTGAGGTACACCAAAGTGAATCAGCTGTGTTTATACATATATCCCCATATCCCCTCCCTCCCTCAACTCCCTCCCACCCTCCCTGTCCTGGCCCTCTAAGGCATCACCCATCATTGAGTTGATCTCCCTTTGTTATACAGCAACTTCCCACTAGCTATCTATTTTACAATTGGTAGTGTAAATATGTCTATGCTACTCTCTCACTTCGTCCCAGCTTCCCTTTCACCCCCCATCCCCGCAACCCTGGTCCTCCAGTCCATTCTCTGCATCTGCATCCTTATTCTTGCCCTGTCACTGGGTTCATCAGTACCATTTTTTTTTTTTTAGGTTCCATATATATGAGTTAGCATACAGTATTTGTTTTTCTCTTTCTGGCTTACTTCACTTATCAAATTTTTTAAAGTTAGTGTTTTTTTGTGTGTGTTTTGTTTAAGGAATATTTGCTTACCCCAAGGTCATAAAGATATTTTACTACTTTTTTCCTACATACTTTATTGTTTTAACTTTCCCATTTAGTTCTATGATCAATCATAAATTAATTTTTGTGTATGGTGGGAGGTAGAAATTGGAGTTTTTTTCCCCATGAATCAGCATCAATGATTGAAAAGACCATCACTTCTCTACTAAATTGTAATAGGGATTTTGTTGTAAAGCAGGTGTTCATATATGTTACACCTCTGTGCCTTTGCTAAGTGCTCTTCCCTCTGCCTGATAGGCCTTCCTTCCCATTGTCTATTATCTGAGTCTTTCTCACCTTTCAAGACTCCTCCTAAATATTGGGTTGGTCAAAAATTTTGTTCAGTTAATGAGTATGTTGTTCAATAAAGTTCTTGGTGAAAATGAAAAATGTGTATTTTATTCTTCTTAAAACAGAATGAACTTTTTGGTCAACCCAATGACATCATGCCTGTTAAGACTTTCTTGTCCTCAGCACCCATCCTGCTCCCCACATCATCTTTAGTATCCTTGACTACTGCATCATGGCAGTACTGCTCTGGCAACACCTGGTGGTGTATTTGCCTCCATGAGACTGAGAGCATCTTGAGGGCAGGGTCTGGGCCATGTTAGTCTTCGTAGCTATGCCTGAAACTGTGTCTAAATTAGATGATCAGATCACTAAATGTTTGTTGAATAAGTAAGTTGAGAACTGAAAGGCTAAAAAATAAAAAAGGTTAAATTTCTTTCTTTCAGTGAACTAGAAGCAATCAGTTCTGAGAGTTTCACTCTTTGAAAAATTAGTATTCAATGTCTAGTACATGGTATAAGCCAGTGTATAAGGTTAAAGAAAGAAAAAGTCAAGTGTTTGAACCAGAATATTCCTAAGGACATAAAGTAGAAAGAATTTAACCAATTATATCTGTATTAGTTCTTTTTTTTTCTTGTTCTCTGCCAAGTCATACCTCAATTTGTGTTTTTCCCCTCCCGCCATCAGTTTTATTTAAATGTAATTGGCATATAACATGGTGATAGTTTAAGACATATAACATAATGATTTGATATATGTATATATTGATACATGATTTGATATATGACTATATATGTATATATTGCAAAATGATGACCACAGCAAGTTTAGGTAACACCCATCCCATATACAGTTACAAATTTTTTTTCTTGTGATGAGAACTTCAGATCTACTCTCTTAGCAACTTTCAACTATACAATACACTACTGTTAACTACCGTTATCCTGCTGTACATTACATCCTCAGAACTTATCAATCTTATAACTGGAAGTTTTACCTTTTGACCACATTTACCCATTTCTTCCCTCACCACCCCCACTGCCCTGCCCTTGGTAACCACCAATCTTTTCTCTGTTTCTATGAGTTCAATTATTTTTAGATTCCACACGTAAGTGGCATCATACAGTATTTGTCTTTCTCTGTCTGATTTATTTCACTTCCCATAATGCCCTCAAGGCCCAGCTATGTTGTTGCAAATAGCAGGATTTCTTTCATTTTATGGCTGAATAATATTTCATTGTATATATATGACACATTTTTGTAACTTTTCATCCACTGATTGATACTTAGGTTCTTTCCATGTTTTAGCTATTGTAAATAATGCTGCAATGAACGTGGGGGTGTAGATGTCTCTTAGTTATAGTGATTTAGTTTCCTTTGGAGGTAGACTGTGCATTAGTTCTTAAATTCCTTTATCAGAGTCATACTTTCTAAGAGCAGGGGTGCAGTGTACCTGTTAAAAGCGTGGAATTTGGAATCAGATGTGAGTTCTAATGCACCACATGCCTGTTATGTGACCTAATGTGATGTTAATTTCTCTCTCCCTCAGTTTCCTCATCTATAAAATGAATCGCTATAAGGTTCAAGTGAGATAATGTATGCGAAGCACATAACAGTGCCTGACGTGGGAGCTCCTTCCTCGGTGCTTTATTCATGAACTGTGAAGATGAGGAGATGCAACCAGGACACTTCTAGGAAGCATTCACAATTAAGAAATGATCTCTATGCTGTAGTCACTTCAACTGAACCAAGGCAACAGCTGGTAGTCACATATATTTGGCAGTTCAATGACAATAGCATTACATGCTGGGAGGGACTTTGCCTTGTGGAAGAGGCTATTGTATCCCAATGCTCATTCTTTCCCTCTCCCCTTGAGTGCAGAGCTTGTTCTCCCTCCCACATAAGTTTTGTCAGAGTGCATGGCCATGCTGCTGGACACCACAGTTCCCAGCCTCTCTTGCAGCTGGATCCAGCTCTGGGATTAAGTTCTCTCCAGTGGTGCTTGCTAGCCAGTTCCTTTTCTTCTCTTTCTTTGGGCTGAAACACTGATATGGTTTTTGTGGTGAACCAGCTTTGATTATGTGGATAAGGAAAACAGCCTGGGTTTCTAGGGGGATGGCTGAGCAACAAGATGGAAGGAACCTGGGCCTCTGAAAGATCTAATAGAACCGAGGTCCATTCATCCTAGGTGTTATTACAGAGAGAAATAAAGAAATAAATTGCTATCATTTGAGTTGTGTTTTGGAGATCTTTTGTCATAGCAACTTAGCATCAACCTTAACTACTGCAAACATCACATATCTTTTTGGCGTTTGTGTGTGTGCTCTTTTCTACCTCTGCCAGAGCATTCGCCCTCCACCCTTCTATCTAATTAGGTCTTTCTCTTCCTTCAGATCTCAGCTCAATGTCTCTTCCTCAGGGAACCTTCCTGATCTCCTCAGGCAAGTTTAATTCTCATACTATTTGTTTTCCTTGCACTGTCTTCCTCTTCCTAAGAAGAGGACTTATATGTTTAGAACTTTACATTTAACTGTGTGTTTGATTAATACTTATCTTCCTCACTATACCATAACCCCTATGAGAGGAGGGACCATGTTTAACTGGTATCCAGAAAAGCTAGCACAGTATACAGCATGTAATAGGCACTTAATAAAGATAACTAATTTTAAAAAATCAATGTATCTCTCACCCCCATGGTAATAAGTTATTCTCCTTCTCATTGTTCTTTTCTTACTCTCTAGAAAACTGAGTGGTTAAGTGATCAAGTACCAATAGTCAAGCAAAATCATTGGTCTACCATGTTGTCGAAGAGATTCCCTTCTGTCTCCTAACTCCTAATTTTAAATGGCTGCTAATTTTATCTATCAGCATGTAAGATGGCAAATAAAAGTCAGAGGATGGAACTGATATTCACTCTGGCTATCTTTAAGAGCCCCGAGTCATTCCCTGGATGAAATTTAGTAATTTATTCCTTTGGTGTCATTCTGCATCCAAGCAGACTGGTCACTAAATATCTGGCCATTCTAGCCTTTAATCACTTTTTTTTCCTGGCCTTAATATCATTATAACACATCTCCAAGGGTTTTAACTAAATTATACAGTGGCCAACCTCTGAAATAAAAATATTTCCCTAGTGGTAAACTGGTCATTGTTTCTGCTAAATCACATGGTGTTTTATTCTAGAAGAAAATTGTTTCCTTTTCAAGTCTAGGCCAACAAGGTAGTGGTAGCAATTGCTGTGGAAGTTCTCATCTCCCCCTGGGGGCACTGTGAAGGAAGAAGCTGCAAGTGTTGGGAGCTTTAATATAATTTCACTCAGCACTTGCCTACACATAGCATTTTTAGAAGTATGGGGCTCTGTCTCCCTATCATCGTCTTGAATAACCTCATCACATCTCTGAAGAACACATATAAATCAATTACCTTCCAAGTGGCCTGCCTCTGCAGAGATGGGTCATATTTATGAAAACAGCTGTCATAGATAAAAGTCTTTCTTTATAATGTGCCAGGAAACAATGCCACAATATAATGCCAGGAGAGGCTTCCAGAAACCAACAGCACCTGAGTCACATTAAAAACCTTTGATTCTTGATTTTATTTCCATGATTCTAGGAGGTGGGTCAAAAAGGATGTTGCTTTGATGTATGTCAAAGAGTGTTCTGCCTATGTTTTCCTCTAGGAGTTTTATAGTGTCTGGCCTTACATGTAGGTCTTTAATCCATTTGGAGTTTATTTTTGTGTATGGTGTTAGGAAGTGTTCTAATTTCATTCTTTTACATGTTGCTGTCCAATTTTCCCAGCACCACTTATTGAAGAGGCTGTCTTTCTTCCATTGTATACTCGTGCCTCCTTTGTCAAAGATAAGGTGCCCATATGTGTTTGGGCTTACTTCTGAGTTCTCCATTCTATTCCATTGATCTTCCTTTCTATTTTTGTGCCAGTACCATACTGTCTTGATCACTATGGCCTTGTAGTATAGTTTGAAGTCAGGAAGCCTGATTCCACCAACTCCATTTTTCCTTCTCAAGATTGCTTTGGCTATTCGGGGTCTTTTGCGTTTCCATACAAATTGTAAGATTTCTTGCTCTAGTTCTGTGAAAAATGCCATTGGTAATCAAGAATAAACGAATGGGACCTCATGAAACTTAAAAGCTTTTGCACAGCAAAAGAAACCATAAACAAGACTCGAAGGCAACCCTCAGAATGGGAAAAAATAATTGCCTATGAAACAACGGACAAAGGATTAACTTCCAAAATATACAAGCAGCTCAGGCAGCTTCATACCAAAAAAGCAAATAACCCAATCCACAAATGGGCAGAAGACCTAAATAGACATTTCTCCAAAGAAGACATACAGTTGGCCAACAAACACATGAAAAGATGCTCAACATCACTCATCATCAGAGAAATGCAAGTCAAAGCCACAATGAGATATCACCTCACACCAATCAGAATGGCCATCATCACAAAATCTGGAAACAACAAATGTTGGAGAGGGTGTGGAGAAAAGGGAACTCTCCTGCACTGTTGGTGGGACTGTAAGTTGGTACAGCCACTATGGAAAACAATTTGGAGGTTCCTTAAAAAACTACAAATAGAACTACCATATGATCCAGTAATCCCACTCCTGGGCATATACCCAAAGAAAACCATAATCCCAAAAGAAACTTGTACCATAATGTTTATTGCAGCACTCTTTACAATAGCCAGGACATGGAAGCAACCTAAATGCCCATCAACAAATGAATGGATACAGAAGATGTGGCACATATATACAATGGAATATTACTCAGCTATAAAAAGGGATGAGATGGAGCTATATGTAATGAGGTGGATAGAACTACAATCTGTCATACAGAGTGAAGTAAGTCAGAAAGAGAAGGACAAATATTGTATGCTAACTCACATATACGGAATCTAAAAATGGTACTGATGAACTCAGTGACAAGAACAAGGAAGCCGATACAGAGAACGGACTGGAGAACTCGAGGTATGGGAGGGGGCGGGGGGTGAAGGGGAAACTGAGACGAAGCGAGAGAGTAGCACAGACATATATATACTACCAACTGTAAAATAGTCAGTGGGAAGTTGTATAACAAAGGGAGTCCAACTCGAGGATGGAAGATGCCTTAGAGGACTGGGGCAGGGAGGGTGGGGGGAAAAGAAAATTAAAAAAAAAAAAAAAAAAAAAAAAACACCTTTGAGCCCAAGAATTAGGTTGGCACTTACACTTGGCCACTGTTTAAAGCCCACTTTCTGTATTATTGCTCAAGGGGAATTATTTTGGTAATCTGGAACTCCCCAAAGCGTCCTGCTTCAGCAAGATTCTCCAGTTGCTTTGAAAGTGTATGAAGTTGGGGAAAACACAACTTTCGTTAGCATTTAGACTTTGCATTGAGACTTTCCCCTCTAAATTCCGTAATTTGCTGAAAAATTCCATAAGAATTATACTCTGTGTGCAACCCGGGGTCTAGAATTACTTAAAGGCTTTATGCAGAGTTGACAGTCCAGAGAAGGAGCTCATGAAGATGGTGAGCAAATGGAGGCAGACACTGTTGGCTGCCTGTCCAACAGCCACGGCCCTCTTCCTGTCATGCTTTGTGTTTTCGCTCCTCTGCAGGTGCAGAGGGTGGGTCTTGGTCAGATTAGGCCAGTCATGCAATTCCATGTACTTAGCTTTACCACTACTTAGCTTAAGGACAAGTATGTGACCCAGTTGCAGCCACTAAAATATGAGAAAATTTCTCTTGATACTAAAAAAGGCTCAAGAAAGAGGCATTCTCTCCCGTCCTTGGATATTGTTGTGTGAAGAGCAGTTTGGAGCTGCTGCAGATATTTTGTGACCTTGAGGAGACAAAAATAAAGATACAAATCATTACCCTGAGGATGCCCTCCTCAGCAGAACAGAAAGACAGAATGTACCCAGCTCCTTGATGAGCCTTGTTGAATCACGAAACAAACCATCCCTAGTATTGCCTTCCCTCCAGATCTCTTATTATACGAGCTAATAAATCCCTTTAGTATTTTAGTCATCGGTTCTCAATCTTATTTTTATGCCAAGCAAGATGGTTTTTTTTTTTAAAAGTTCTTCAGTTGATTTGAATGGACAGCCAGGGTTGAGAACCATGGCTTTAAAATGTTTTGAGTTGGGTCTTCCATTATTTGTGGGCAATAGCATTTCAACTGATGACCTGAGGCACTCTGCACGGACATGGAGGAGGATGGGGTCATGGATGTGCCACTGTGGTGGTCGAAAGGAACGGCTTTATCTCCTACTAGAGCTTAGTTGATTCACATACTTGTGCTTTCCATTTTTGGGTCAGGACAAGTCTCCAGCCTTGAGAAGCGGTAAGCTGCAGCATTGTGTGGGAAGATGTTACTAAAGATGAAGATGGATTGGCAGACACATTGAGACTTCAATCCCGGGAGTACACATAAGAAGTCACTGTGTGGCCCCAAGTAACGCGTTCAGTTGTGCTTGATGAGAATGGACTGGATTCTTCAGCTGGGCCAAGGAAGATAAAAGGGTAAGAACGACTTACAAATACATGCCTTCTGACAGTATATGTGGAAGATTTCATGGCATTCATGAAGAAAGGAGCCTTGTTCCTGTCTCCATTTTGTGTCCCCATGTGCATTTTTCCATTTTCTCACTAATTCCTTAATGGTTCCTTGCATTATTGACCTAATGGCTCTCAGTTCTAAGCCCATCCTTCTATATTGTGCTCTGGGATATTGGAGCTAGGATTCTGAAAACTCTGTTTCCCAGACTCCCTCATCAATCTTGTTAGGTTCCACCAATGGGAGGCACTGAATGGAGACTTGGGGGGGAGGAGAGGAGGAGAAGAGACCTTCCCTGTTTCCAGTCCCTGTTAGTGTCTCTCCAGTGGCAGCAGAAGTTATGGCTCTAGCTTCCAATTTCTTTCAAAACCCCCAGCGGCAGCTTTGTCATTTGCATGAGAAGTACCAGAACCAGCCACACTCTCTTATCCACTGGGCCACATTCTCTAGGCCTTCCAGACATCTAGTAGTTTCAGACCCCTCCTCAGAGACCTGAGCAACAGGGCGTCCCTCTCCTCAGGACCCCAAATATCATCTGTGGACGGGACACCTCGGCATCCCTGTCAGTCTGCGGGGACTTCCTCTGAGATCCCAAGGTTTCATAGCACATTTTCCTCCCTTTTATTCCTCCAGAGGTTGTGCCTTCTGCCTTTAGTTACTAAGCTTCTGGGTGACCTCGGTATCCTCTTTTTATTCTTTCAGGCTTCCAACACCTTTGTAAACAGCTCCTTGCCAAACCCTCTTAGAATTGCACTCTGTCTAAGCCGCCTCCATCCAATCTTCCTTCCTTCCTGTCTGAGTCATCTTTCTACAGAGAAATAGAACCAACAGGGTGTGTACACAACAGGGTGTGTGTGTGTGTGTGTGTGTGTGTGTGTGTGTTGAGGAGGGGGGGAGTGGTTTATTTTAAGGAATTGGCTCCCGCAATTATGGAAGCTTGGTGGGTCCAAAATCTTCAGGGTAGGCCAACGGGCTGGAGACCCAAAGAGGAGTTGTGGTTTGAGTCCAAGGCCAAGTCTGCTGGCAGAATTCCCTCTTCCTTGGAATAGGTCAGTCTGTTTCTATTAAGGCCTTCAATTGATAGGATGCAGCCCACCCACATTCTAGAGGGTAATCTGCTTAATTCGGAACCCACTGATTTGAATGTTAATCTTATCTAAAAAAATATCTTCACAGAAACTTCTAGAGTAATGTTTGACCAAGTATCTGGGTACTGTGGCCCAGCAAAGTTGACACATAAAATTAACCTTCACCCTTCCCTCTCTTTTCTTCACCTGGAATCAGACCTGCATTGAGGTCTGACCTCTCTCCCAGCCTCCCACTGGATCCCTTCCTGTTTTCCCTCATATGCATCCTCGTGAATCTCTTGCACAGCTAATCCTGTTTTGGCATCTACTTCTGAAAACACCCAGATGAACACCTTACTCTTATCTCCTGTGCCTGGCCTAAGTACATACTCAATAAATATTTGCAAAATGAATGAATGAAGCCCATGACTGTGAGAGCAATTTGGCTGTGACACACGACCCTCCGCGATGAGCAGGGTTGATTCAGCTTTAATGGATCATAGGAGGCTGTCCCCTTTCTTCCTCTCAATTCCTTCACTTCTCATTCAAAGTCTTAAGATGAAAGAGAATCATCTACCCAGATATAAGAGACCCATTCTTCAGTCAAGAGTATGTGAATGGCTGTGCTTTTTTGCTTAAAATCTCTAAGCTTTTTTCCTTGAAATCCCAGTATAAGAATATGAACCAGGTTATTTGTCAGTTGATCACCTGGCCATTGCCTGATGATTACCTGGCTATGATGCTGCCCTGGGAGGGACAAATTCTTGCATCCCTGACTCCTGGGCAGAGAGAGGGCAATTGTAGACATGGGATGCTAATCACAGGCAGGCCTGTTTGGGGGAGGCAAGGTGTGAGAGGAAAAGAATCACATTTCATGGACTGCTGGCCACCCCGACCATTTACAGAGAAGTCAAATGAGGTTTAAATGTATAGAAAGAATAGCCCCCAAGGAGAAGTCAGAAGAGAGGCAAAAAAGAAACTTACAGAGCACTGTGGAACAGCTGAGGAGGAGTCCACTCTTGTCTCCATCACAGATGAGGTTAATAAGGGCTGGTAATAGCGTGACACAAGCTTCATGCACTTTTAAGAGTTTAATGCCAGTTGATTAAGTCACGCCTCAGGACCTTCCTGGTGTTCAGAAGGGTGGCTTCTCCTGGGTCTGCCTTCAGGGAGGGAGACTCTGCGAAGTGCAGGTCCTGGGGCAACTGCCATGTTGTGCTGGTGCTCCCTTCCTGTCCTCCTCCAGCCCTGCCCTTTTCTACTGACAAGATTCTGACCTTCAAGCATCTTCCTCTGCTGTTGGAGGGAGGCCATCTGCTGTGAAGGCAGCCACCTCTCCATGGGATAGTCCCTCACCTTCAGAAGCTTTGCTGGGTTCCCTTCCAGCTCCAAAACTCAAATCAAGCTCTCTGGGTGGCCCTTTAAAGACGTTGCCGCAGGATGGAGGCAAAAGAAAAACACTTTTTTCTCCAGCGTCATGGTGGGTTGGGGGCAGGGTGCTTCTGGGACCTAGCACTCTGATTGCTCTTGCTAGAGAAACTCTACTGAGCAAAGGAAAAGCAATGAACTGATGAAGAACATGATGGATCTCACAGGCTGAGCAGAGGAAGCCAACAATGAAAGACCTCACATCATGTGGTTCCTTTGAAACAAAGTTTTTTTTTTAATTAATTAATTAATTAACTTATTTATTGGCTGCATTGGGTCTTCGTTGCTGCGTGTGGGCTTTCTCTAGGTGCAGCGAGTCGGGGCTGCTCTTCGTTGCCGTACCTGGGCTTCTCATTGCAGTGGCTCCTCTTGCGGAGCACAGGCTCTAGGCGTGCAGACTTCAGTAGTTATGGCTCGTGGGCTCTAGAGCGCAGGCTCAGTAGTTGTGGTGCACAGGCTTAGTTGCTCCGCGGCGTGTGGGATCTTCCCTGGTCAGACCAGGGATCGAACCCGTGTCCCCTGCATTGGCAGGCAGATTCTTAACCACTGTGCCACCAGGGAAATCCCAATACAAAGTGTTAAGAACAGGCAATGGATTCCACGGTGATAGAAATCAGAACAGCATGGCCTCATCAACTGAAGATTTGTGCTCTTTACTGTGTTATGTCACACCTCAGTGAAAGAATGAAAATATTCTCCCCCGGCTTCTCCAACCTCAGACTCTAAGAAGGCTGGAAGGAAGTGGTCATGGATGTTCATGGAAGCGGTTTCACTGTGTAGACAGTCTACACCTTCCTCTACGATGAGCACTTGTCAGTGTGCACCACACCATCCTGAGCATCCTTCTAAGCGGTAAAGCAAGAGCACAGAGCACAGTTCCCTCACTTCCGCTGCAGCCCTGCATTGACAGTGGGCCCCCTGGGCCCTGCAGGTGCCTGTGAACTTGAGGCTGCAGCCTGGGGGGCAGGAGGTGTTGGCTCTGAGGTCAGCCTCCAGGCCACAGCTGTGCACGGACAGGTCCCATCCAGTGGCCCCCTAGGCGGTGGTGAGAGCCTCCCTCTTAATGGGGCGGGTGCTAAAGATAAGGACAAGGGCAGCCACCACCGGGCAGCAAAGAGGACTCTCTGTTCCTTCACAAAGAGTTTCAGAAACTCCCAGAAATACTCAGGTGCTGGGACCTGAGTTCTAGGTGAGGACAAGAATCTAAAAGACGGAGTTCATTTCTGCTAACAAGGTCCCATCTTTAATGCTGGGCAGGTGTGGAACCTAAGGAGACTTAGGCTAAAATGTCCCTCCCTCCTACTAGTTTGTTCTTTCTTTCTCCCTCCCTCCTTTCCTGCCTCCCTCCCTCCTTCCCTTCTTTCTTCCCTCCCTCCCTTCCTTCCTCCTTCCTTTCTTTCTACCTTCCTTCCTCTCTCACACTTTCTCTTTCTCTCTCTAATTCCTCCCTCCCTTGCTCCTCTCTCTCTCTTTTTCTTTCTTTGAAAAACTATGTCCTCCAAGTTCAATGCACTCAACTTGAGCAAGCTAGGGAGGGGAAAGGACTCCAGAGACATGGAACTTTCTGGTGCACTGGGAGTTTACCTTCGAACCATTAAGGGGAAAGCTGTGTCTGGTGGCAGTTGCTGCACAGCTGCTTGGCAAATCAGGTGGTCTCTTGGGCGTCTCTGGGGTGCAGCTTGTACATGGCCTTTGGTGCCAGACTCCTTGGCAGTACAACCTCCTCTCTTTTAAAGATTCCGCTGTCATATAGTGGGGATGTGCAAGGGATGAGAGCCACCAGTGCTTGGAAAAGAGTTCTGAGGACAACATTCAAATGGCAACACTGCCTCCCTGAATTGGCTCTTAAGACAGAAATTTTGCCGAATGTTGGCTCTTTTGGTGGAGCTGGAAATGTTGCAACTGTGTAGCTGCACAAAAAGTGACCCCCCTGAGCTACATCTCCCCTTCATTTCTGGGGAGGTGCAACGTCAAAAAGAGGCATTTATCATCCCTTTGCTTCCCACCAACCTGACACAGAGACACAGAGCTTTGCCACAGGACAGTAACAGGGCTAAAAGTCACCTGCTCCCAAAGGCAGCTTGCAGGACGTGGTGTCCCTGCAGAGAGGAGCAAGCAGGTGCTGGAGTGGCTTCGGAGCTACCAGACTATGTGTCATTGTGTGTCACTGTGCTTGTACTCCTGGGAAGTCTATAGGATACAGCCTCGCAGAGAATGAAATGGAAGGGAAGTACCTTCTCTGTTTTGTTCACTGAAATATCCCACGAGGCTAGAACAGTGCCTAATACATTGCAGGTGTTCAATAAACACTTACTGAATAAGTGACAGAGTATTGGTTCCAGTTCCTGCCATATGGAAAAACTCTCAACATCCTTTTACACACAATTAGCTCTTAGGCCAGCCCTGTAAGGGATAGGTATTTATTGTCTCCACTTTGCAGATGAGAAAACAGTGGTTCAGCAGCTTGTGTTAGCAAGAATCACAGATGAGGTTTAAATGTAGCTCTGCTAGTATCTAGTCCACACTTTCTCCTCCATGCTGTGTTCATCCCCACACCCCCGGCCCCGTGTTCCTCGCAGGTCCACACTTTGTGGAGTGACCCTCTCTCCCTGAGCAGAGACACTGGATGCCGAACCTCGAGGTGAGGGAGACTCAGAGTCTTGGAACCCTTTTCTCCTGGCTTCTCCAACTCAAACTCTAAGAAGGCTGGAAGGAAGTGGTCACTAATGCGCTTCACGGAAGCGCTTTCACTGTGTAGAGAGGCTACACCTTCCTCTACGATGAGCAGGTGTCAGTGTGCTGTACATTTCCTCAGCATCCCTGCTCCCTGGTGTCTGAGGCAGTAAATCAGCATCAGCATTTTCCCAGACCTGCTGACCCTATGCAGGAGCCAAAAAAGGAGAAGAAGGCCCAGTCGCTGTCCCCAGGATCTCACAAATAAAAATAGCTAATATCACAAGGTGGCCTGAGCTGCGTAAGTGCTGGAGACCACGTGTTCAATCATTTAGTCGGCGGTCAACACATCCCCTGAATGTCCAGTAGATGAGTTGGCACACTTTTCCCATGAAAGGCCAGATTGTAAAATATTTTCTGCTTTGTGAAACAGATGGTCCTTATCACAACTGCCTGGGGAGTGAGGTGGTCTCTCTGGCATCTCTGGGGTGCAGCTTCTACATGAATAGGGCACAGAGACTGAGACTGGCACAGAGCTACAAACTTTCAGCTATAAGATGAATAAAGTCTGAGGATCTAACGTATAATGTAATCTAATGTAGAATAGTTGATAACACTGAATGTATAATTGAAATTTGCTAAGAGAGTATAACTTAAATGTTCTCACCAAATACATATATATAAATATCATGATGGTTGTGTTAGCTAACCAGATGGGAGAAATCCTTTCACAATTTATGCATATTTCAAATCATCACCATGTACCATTTAATTATCTTACAGTTTTATTTGTTAATTATACCTTGATAAAGCTAACAAAAATTTTAAAAAAGCCACAGACAATATATAAATGAGAAAGCATTGTTGTATTCCAAAACTTTATTTCTGGACACCGAAATTTGAGTTTCATGTCAATTTCCTGTGTCGTGAAATATTCTTCTTCTTTTGAATTTTCTCCACCCATTTAAACTTGTTAAAATCATCCTTAACTTGCAGGCCGATCAAAAGCAGGCAGTGGAACGGATTGGGCCCATGGGCTGTAGTTTGCTGACCCCTGGCCCAGTTGGGGACCAGGCTCTGGGCGGGGTGCAAGCATACAGCCGTGATTGGCACCTGGTCTCTGTTGCCGCAAGCTCGCTGTCCTGCAGGGAAGCAGGCACGTCAACAGGCTGTGATGCGTGTGTGTGATGAGAAGGGGTATGAAGAGACACACAAGCCAATCACCTGAGGAGGGATCCTGGGAGGGGCGGGGGCAGCTGGGGAGGGCTTCTCAGGGGAAGGAGGTGAGACCCAAGCCAGTGGAGTCAGAAGAAGCCCCAGGAGCTGCCTTCTCGAATTGAAGCTTGAAGGTGAGCTGTCCCCTGCAGGGTAAGAAGTTTCCACTTGAAAGCTCTCAGAGCCACTGCAACAGCTCTCCTCCCTGGGGTATCTGCTGAGGCCAAGTCCTGCGCTGTAAGGGCTGCGGTGTGGGTGAGGGGACTGCTGAGGGTGGCTTCTGGGCAGCCCAGCTCTGTCCTGTTCCAGGCAACAAGGATAGGGGGAGACCTTTCTGAATAAAACCAAGCTGGTGGAATGGTCCTCTAGACAGATGCAAGGAGGTGCCCACAGCAAGCGCAAAATGGGCCAACCCAGTGGGTCCCCACTATGTGCTTGGCAAGAGAGGAGTCCCTTGCTGCTACGGGCTGAGTTGTGTCCCCCACAAAGATCTTACGTTGAACTCCCAACTTCCGGTACCTCAGCATGTGACCCTATCTGGAAAGAGGGTCATTGCAGTTGGAATTTGTTAAGACGAGGTCATCCTGGAATAGGATGGGCCCCTAATCCAATATGACTGGTGTCCTGATAAAAAGGGGAAAATCTGAACACAGAGATAAAGGAACAGAGGGCACACTACGTGAAGACTGGAGTTACGCTGCCACAAGTCAAGGAACATCAAAGATTGCCAGCAAAGCACCAGAAGCCAGGGGAGAGGCCTGGAACGGATGCTCCCTCAGGGCCTCCAGAAGGCACGAACCTTCCTCACACCTTTATCTCAGAGGTCTCAGCTCCAGAACTGGGAGACAATACGTTTCTGTGGTTTAAGCCTCCCTGTTTGTGGTTCTTTGTTTCGTGCAGCCCTGGGAGGCTAATATGCTGACTCTGACCAGGACCCACCCAGCGGTTCAGTCCATGCCCAAAGGTCTTCAAACACCCACTGCACATGCCACCTGCCCCTCGATTCCCATCGCAAAAGCTGGAGCCGACACGGAGCTCTCCTCCTCGAGTAACTATATGCCCTGACCTGTATGTTTAATTTAGCAATCAACTTAGAGATTATTTTTCTGGTATAGAATTCTGTCTCATATCTGGTTTTTGACACATAGACACTTTCATACTTTGAATGGAGCTTAGATGTTAGAAGGGGAGAGAGAAGTCAACTGATAAGCGAGAGGAATCACAGGTTGTGGCAACTGGCAAGGAAAGACAGGGTGTTTTCACAAAGAAAAATAAGGGGGATAAAATATCTTTTGACACCCATTGCCAGTTCAGTGCTTTGGTGTGCCTTGCGTGGCTCTCTGCTGTTGCCTGATTATTTCCACGTTTTCTGACGGCCTCTCTGTGAGACTCTGAGCACACTGAGGGCAAGGGCTATCCTTAGCCCCTTTTGTACGTTGCTAGACCCTCAGGAAGCTCTGGACAATAGTCACTGAATGGCTTACCACAGATTCGCTTAAGCATCAGTTATTCAGCACTTTTTATTGGACACTGTGTTAGTTTCCTATGGATGCTGCAGCAAGTTACCGCAACCTTGGTGCCTTAACCATCATCAACTTATTCTCTTATAATTCTGGAAGCCAGAGGTCTGAAAGGGGTCTCACTGGGTCAAAATCAAGGTGTTCGCAGCCCTGTGGAGGCTCAGGGGTGACCTTGTGTGTTCCTTGGCCTGTGGCCTCCTCCTCCATCTTCCAGGCCAGCTGTGTACATCCTTTCCCTCTGACTCTGTTTCCCTCTGTTTCCATCATGTGGTCTTCTCTTCTGTCAAATTCTCCTCTGCCTTCCCCTTATAAAGACACTTATGACAGTATTGAAGGTCCATGTGTTTAATCCAGGATAATCTCCTGATTTTGAGGTCACATGTGCAAAGCCTCATGTAGTCATATAAGGACATTCACAGATTCCAGGGACAGGGAGCTGGATATCGTTTCAGGTCATTATTCAGCCGATCACAAACTCCTATGACATGTATGCCAGGGTTTTTAAAAATTGAAGTGTAGTTGATTTACAATATTGTGTTAGTTTCAGGTGTACAAGTGATTTGATTATGCATATATGTGTCTATATCTACATTTTTTTTTTTCAATTCTTTTCCATTATAGGTTATCACAAAATACTGAAGCTCAGAGTCTTAACCACTGGACAACCAGGAAATTCCTACTATGGATATTTTTAACCTGAGTCTTTCATATAACAGTATACCGTGAAGGACAACTTCATGTCAAAAACATCCTTCTGCAATTTCCTTTTTAACCACCAAAGAGCATTCTATTCTATGAGTGTGTGGCTGTGTCCCTCTCACTCAAGGCCTCAGCAGTGGATAGATTCATAGAAAAAGCTAATGAGATTGTGGACTCCTAGAAAATTTTACATATATGCCTTGTACACTTTAGTTCAAACAAAAAAAAAATAGAGATGTATATTCATTCACCAATCTTTTGCATTAAGCCCAGGGTTTCTCTTTAAGACTATGCTGGCTAGTTCCACCTAAATCATACCCATAATGTGTCATCTCTATCTCCTTGAAGCCAGTTCTTGGAATTGTGGCAGCTTATGTCATGGCTACAGTCTGGTCATCATGTAGTAACTTCTTCCACTTAGTGGGGGTTTCAGTATTTACAAAACAGCTCAAAGGATATAGCTCAGAATATTATCTAGCGCCCTTGGGGAGGAACTAAATGTTCTTGACTTTATTTAATGACTAAACTGTTATTATTCGGTCTTGTTTGTTTTCCTTTGCTTCTGCATTTTCTTACTTCTCTGATTAAATTTACTCTTTGATTAAAGTTTTTCTACAGACAAAAGGCAGGCAGAGGACATGGAGGGCTTCTGTCCTGGAAAGGCCCCATAGGGTCCTGCTCTGTTTCAGTAGTTTTCATAGAAATGAAGTCTTTCTCTCTGTACCCATATTGCATCCGTTTGCATAATATTTAAGTATATTCTGGAATACAAATAACAAGTACAACTGCCATAAACCACTTTGGACAATCCCAGAGGCTGTTAGTGAACCCACACCTCAGCTGTGGGAGGGGAGTATTGAGTGCACTGATCTGCAGAGCCCACTGGCCCTCTGGAGGGACCACAGCCTCAGTCAGCGGATTTTGTGGAGGAAGAGAGGGTCCGTTCAGTTAGGTCAGTTAAGAGAGCTTCCACTTTCTCGTGATAGATCCAACCCAGAGATCAGAGGGTTTGGTAGCTTCCTACTATATTTTTCTATTATAAACAATGCTCCACTGAACTTTCTTGTTAAATCTTTGATTTAGTATTTGGTACAGATGGATTATTTCAGATAGATTTGTAGAAGTAGAGGTACAGGCTCCAGTGGTCTGCATGCTTTAGAGCTGGTGATAGGATTTGCCAAATTGTCCTGCATATAGTGCCCATCCGCTGCAGGTATGAGCATTTTTCCGCCCCCTTCTGGGTAGCGTGGGGGAGTTACATCATGTACATATTTAACTTTGGGGGATTCAACACTATGTGCTCAGCAAACCCTCCCCAAACAAAAAAAACCCAAGCAAACAAACAACCATATTTGGTCCCAGCCAATACTTCAGCTGCTGGTCCCCACCTTGTTGGAAAGGCAGTCTATGGAGGTTTACTGGGAGGAGCTACATGCTCAGTCTGTGCAGAGTGTCACAGAGGTGTCCCTGTTTCTCTCCACAGAGGTCCTTCAGGTCTGGGGTCTCTCCCACTACTGCGGGGTCACAGTCAGGTTGCCTGCCTAGACTAACAAACCAACCATCTCCTGCCGGGGGTCTTGGTGCCTCTAGCAGGAAGCAGGCTGCAGGGGCCCCTGTTTAGGAATCTACTGGCGTCCGTACCCTCATCACTTCCCCTCCATTTCCCCCTCCCACAGTCTAAGGAACACTTGCTTTTTCTTCGGGGAAAGGCTTCCTTCTTCCAAAATTTGGCTGAGTCCTTGTCATTAAGACAAGAGACGATTAAATCTCTGGCTGCTACAACAAAAATACCATAAACTGGGTGGCTTACAAGCAACAGAAATTTATTTGTCACAGTTCTGAAGGCGAGAAGTCCAAAGTCAGGTGCCAGCATGGCTAGGTTCTGGTGAGGATCGTCTTCCAAGTTGCAGACTGCAGACTTATCCTTGTCTCTTCATATAGCAAAGAGCAGAGAGGGGAAGTAAGCTGTCTCCTGATGCTTCTAAGGGCACTAATCCCATCATGAGGGCTCCACCCTCATGACCTCATCTAATCCTATTTACCTCCCAAAGGCCCTATCTCTGAATACCATCACATTGGGGTGCAGGGTTTCAGTATGTATGAATTTGGGGGCGGGGGAGAGCTGGGTATGGGATGGGAGGACACAAATATTCAGTCTATAACAGTTCTTTTCAACCATTTCCTAGCAAGAGCCTCAGGCTTTTGGAAACAAAAGCCAGGAGGAGGCTCCTGGGTGGTTGTTGCAGCCCTCCTGGGATAGCTTGTCTGCTTGAATGAGAAGGGCAGTGAAAGAAAATATCAGGATAAAGAAAGTTATTATTAAAATCAAATTACCCTACTCTACATTGCTCAGCTCACAGCAAGCTATAAATTCACTGTGCTCCTTTAGGACACTCAGCCTTTTCATGGGAGGTCATAGTGTTAACACTGTTGTTACTTGGAAGCTATTATTTCAGTGACCTAAAATAAATTTAGAATATTAGGCAAAGCAGTTTTTCATTCAGATAATAATTACTTACCAAATTACATCATCTACAGGTTTTACTGCTTTGAGCTTGTGATAAAATTAGCATGACTTGAATTCTTACTGGTTTTCAACATTGAATAGGGATAGTGAATAGAATTCAATTTTTTTGGGACATCAACCAATTTATTTATTTATTCATTTAAACCTTAAAATATCCAATTTTATGTAAATCAGATTTGATTGAAAATGTTTAAGCATGAAGGCTCAGTGTTAGAGACAGTATATCATGGGCTATAGTTAGTTGTGTGTGTGTATGGGCACTTCATTATTTTTGTCTTCCAGTTTTATTGAGATATAATTGACATACAGAACTGTATGAGCTAAGGTGTACAGCGTAACGATCTGACTTACATATATCATGAAATGATGACCACAATAAGTTTCAGTGAACACCCATCATCTCATATAGATACAAAATAAAAGAAAAAGAAAACACTTTTCTTGTGATGAGAACTGTTAGGATTTACTCTCAACAACTTTCCTATACAAAATAGAGCAGTGTTAATTATATTAATTACATTGTACATTACATCCCTAGCACTGATTTATCTTACAACTGAAAGTTTGTACATTTTGACCACCTTCATTCAATTGCCCCTCCCCCCACTCTCCACCTCTGGTAACCGCAAATCTTATCTCTTTTTCTATGAGTTTGTTTGTTTTTGAAGCATAATTGACCTACAACACTATGTTAGTTCCTGATGTACAACATAGTGATTCAATATTTCTATACAGTACACAATGATCACCACAATGTCTAGTTACCATCTGTCACCATATAAAGATATTACACTGTTATTGACTATTTTCCCTTTGCGGTACATTTCATTCATGTGACTCATTTATTTTGTAACTGGAAGCTTGTACCTCTTAATTTCCCTCATCTATTTCACTCATCCCCCTGACCTCCTCCTCTCTGGCAACCACTTGTTTGCTCTCTGTATCTCAGATTCTGTTTCTGTTTTTCTGTTTTGTTATGTTCATTCACTCATTTTGTTTTTTAGTTTATACAGATAAGTGAAATCATACGATATTTTTGTCTTTCTCTGACTTACTTCACTCAGCATAATACCCCCAGGCTCATCCATGTTTTCTTTTTGTGGCTGAGTAATATTATACACACACACACACACACACACACACACACAAACACACCATCTTCTTTATCCATCCATCAATGGACACATAGGCTGCTTCCATATCTTGGCTATTGTGACTAATGCTGCAATGAACATAAGGGTACATATATCTTTTCAAATTAATGTTTTCGTTTTCTTTCAAAAAATATATAGAAGTGGAATTGCTGGATGGTGCGATAGTTCTATTTTTAATATTTTGAGGAATTTTCCATGGTGGTTGCGCCAATTTACATTCCCACCAACAGTGCACAAGGGTTCCCTTTTCTCCACATCCTTACCAACACTTGTTATTTGTTGTCTTTTTGATAAAGTTCATTCTAACAAATGTGAGGTGATATCTCATTTTGGCTTTGATTTGCATTGCCCTGATGATTAGTGATGTTGAACATCTTTGCATGCGTCTGCTGGCCATCTGTATGTCTTCTTTGAAAAACTGTGTATTCAGTTTCTCTGCCCATTTTTTCATTGGGTTGCTGGGGTGTTTTTTTGTTTGTTTACTTTTTTGAGTTGTGTGAGTTTTTTGCATATTTTGGATATTAACCCCTTATCAGATATAACATTTGCATTTGTATATTTTTGCTTTTGTTTTCCTTGCCTGAAGAGAGATTAAAAAAAATATTGCTAAGTCTAATGTCAAAAAGCATACTGCCTATGTTTTCTTCTAGGACTTTCATTGTTTCAGGTCTTACATTTAAGTCTTTAGTATATTTTGAGTTTGTGTATATGATGTGAGAAAGTAGTCCAGTTTGATTATTTGCATGTAGTTGTCCAGTTTTCCCAACATCATTTATTGAAGAGGCTGTCTTTCCCCCATTGTATATTCTTGCCTCCTGTATCACAGATTAATTGACCATGTAAGTATGGGTTCATTTTGGGGCCCTCTATTCTGTTCCATTGATCTATGTGTCTGTTTTTGTGCCGGTACCATACTTTTTTGACTGCTGGAGCAAAATCCTCAATAAAATACTAGCAAACCAAATTCAACAATACATTAAAAGATCATACACCATGATCAAGTGGGATTTATTCCAGGGATACAAAGAGGGTTCAATATCCACAAATCAGTCAATGTGATGAACCACATTAACAAACTGAAGGATAAAAGTCATATAAATATCTCAGTAGATGCAGAAAAAGCTTTTGACAAAATTCAACGTGCATTTATAATAAAAAAAAAAAACTCTCCATAAAATGGTGTAGAGGGAACATACCTCAACACAGTAGAGGCCATATATGATAAACCAACAGCCACATCATACTTAATAGTGAAAAGCTGAAGACATTTCCTCTAAGATCAGGAATAAGACAAGGATGCCACTCTTACCACTTTTATTCAACATAGTATAGCCACAGCAATCAGACAAGACAAAGAAATAAAAGGAATACAAATTGGAAAGGAAGAAGCAAAACTGTCACTATTTGCAGATAACATGGTAATATACATAGAAAATGCTAAAGACTTCACCAAAAAAATATTAGGACTAATAAATGAATTCAATAGTGTTGCAGGGTACAAAACTAATATACAGAAATCTTTTGCATTTCTGCACACCAACAGCAAACCATCAGAAATAGAAATTAAGAAAGCAATCCCATTTACAATTACATCAAAAGGAATAAAATACCTAGGAACAAATGTAACTAAAGAGGTCAAAGAGGGGGAGGAGGAGGACTAAGTTGGGAGATTGGGATTGACATATATACACTACTATATATAAAATAGATAATTAATAAGAACCTACTGTATAGCACAGGGAACTCTACTCAATACTCTATAATGGCCTATATTGGAAAAGAATCTAAAAGAAGAGTGGATATATGTATATTTATAACTGATTCACTTTGCTGTGCACCTGAAACTAACACAACATTATAAATCAACTATACTCCAATAAAAATTGAAAAAAAAAAAGACCTGTACTTAGAAAACTGTAGACACTGATGAAAGAAATTGAAGGTGACACAAATAGAGATATACCATGCACATGGATTGGAAGAATTAATACTGTTAAAATGGTCATACTACCAAAGGCAATCTACAGATTCAATGCAATCCCTATCAAAATGCAATGGCATTTTTCACAGAACTAGAACAAATGATTCTAAAATTTGTGTGGAAACATGAAGGACCCTGAATAGTCAAAACAATCTTGAGAAAGAAGAACAAAGTTGGAGGTATCATGCGCCATGATTTCAAACTACACTACAAAGCAACAGTAATATGAATGTCAATTTATTTATCATGAAAATTGAAGTGTGTACCAAAATACAACAAACCTTATAGGGAAATAAGCTTGTGTGAATTCTCTACCACTTTCTTACTTTTTTTAAATTGTTTTAAAATACAAATAATATAAAATTTACCAATCTTAACCATTTTAAAGTGTACAGCTCAGTGGTATTAAATACATCCACACTGTTGTGCAGTCATCACCATCATCTACCACCATAGCTCTGATGTTGTAAAACTAAAACTCTATACCTACTAAACAGTAACTCCCCTCCCCTCCAGCCTGTGGCAGCCCCCATTCTACTTTCTGTCTTTAGGATTTTGACTACTCTAGGTACTTCATATAAATGGAAAAATACAGTACTTTTTTGTGACTAGCTTATTTCACATAGCATAATGTCCTTAAGATTTATCATATTATAGCATATCATAGAATTTACTTCCTTTTTAAGGCTGAGTAATATTCCACTGTATGTGTATACCACATTTTGCTTATCCATTCATGTGTTGATGGACACCTGGTTTGTGTCCATGTTATGGTTATTGTGAATAATGCTGCTATGAGCATGGGTGTACAAATATCTCTTTGAGACTCTACTTTCAATTATTTTGGGTATATACCCAGAAGTGGAATTGCAGGATCATGTGGTAGTTCTATTTTTAATTTTTTGAGGAAGTTCCATGCTATTTTTTCACAGCAGCTGCACTATTTCACACTCCTACCAACAGTGCACAGGGAGAATGCAATTTGATTCAACAGAATTGTACTGCCCACCTACCATATGGAGGGATCTGGGCTAGACCTGATGCGGGCCAGAGAGATGGAGAGGACACTGCCTTTATCCTAAAGAGTATGCAAATTTATTTCACTAATTATATTAATTAGTTAATTTAGGGGCTTCCCTGGTGGTGCAGTGGTTAAGAATCCACCTGCCAATGCAGGGGACAAGGGTTCGAGCCCTGGATTGGGAAGATCCCACATGCCGTGGAGCAACTAAGCCCATGCGCCACAACTACTGAGCCTGTGCTCTAGAGCCTGAGAGCCACAACTACTGAGTCCACGCACCACAGCTACTAAATTCCGCTTGCGTAGAGTCCATGCTCTACAACAAGAGAAGCCACCACAGTGAGAAGCCTGCGCACCTCAACAGAGAGTAGTTCCTACTCGCCGCAACTAGAGAAAGCCCGTGCGCAGCAACGAAGACCTAACACAGCTAAAATTTTTTTTAAAAAATAGATAAATAATAAAATAAATCTTTAAAAATTAATTTAGAGACATTTAAACTACTAATTGTTGAAAGATTAATTTTTTAGAGAAAATGTGCAATTAAAATACTTTTTAAAGAAAATTAACAGAGTATGACTATCTGGTTGTCACCTTCCCCCAATCAGAGAGGCAGCAAACCAGCTCTCAAGGACATCTTCTGAAAAAGAAAACTAGGATATTTTGCTATTTCTTATTTCAACTTCAGCAGCCAGCTGAGACAGGTGATGTTTCAGAAAAGGAGACCCAGGCAAATGCTGCCTCCACCCCTCAAGACATTCTAAATTCTAATTTGGACCAGGTCAGACCATCTGGGGTGCATACTTCTATCTCATTAATTTTGCCCTTGCACAAATGTCTTCACGGAGTGTATATTAGGAATGTTTTTGCAGTCAGACATGCTGGGACTCCCATTCCAGCTGCTTTGCCTACTGGCTGTATAATTTCGGGCAAAGAACCGAGTATCTCCCTGTGAAAAAAACCCATGAGGCCTGCCTCTGCTGGAAATGAATCCTTCCATCCTCTGTGATACTCTATAATACAAACTTCTATTAGTGCAATTTTTGTGTCTTACCATACAGGATTATTTCATCACCAGCTTGTCCTCTCCTAGCACCTTAGCAGCAGGAAGTATAGCTGAATTGAACCTGCATCCCTAAGACACAGCACAGAGCCCGGCATATGGTGGAGGTGTTAGCACACCTATCGCTAATGCTCTGTGGAAGCTGCCACACCTGTTGGGCAACACTGTTAGCGACCCACCTAACTCTGTGCCATGGCCTCTGATAGTATCATCCAGTACTGTAGAGATCAAAGTAACGGAAGCTAATGAAGCAGAACTGGATTCTAGCCTCAAACCCCTTATTCCAAGAGTTGCTTTCTATGTATCTTACTTTAACTTAACCTGTGCAATGAGATTCTCAATACTGGTCCCTACTCAGTCCCTCCAAAGAGGAGGTGGTGCTGGTAAGGGGTCTACCCGGGCACCAGAGGGTTGCGATAAACAGCAAATTCCCTTTTTATTGCCCTCTCCTATATCTTATCAGTGGGAGAATGTTAAATGTTTGGAGACAAGGGCTCTGGGCAGTTGGGTTTGTGTAAGGCTGAGTATGTTCCGTTTTTAAGATTCATAGGATCTAGGGCTTCCCTGGAGTTGCAGTGGTTAAGAATCTGCCTGCCAATGCAAGGGACATGGGTTCGAGCCCTGGTCCAGGAAGATTCCACATGCCGCAGAACAACTAAGCCTGTGAGCCACAACTACTGAGCCTGTGCTCCAGAGCCCATGAGCCACAGCTATTGAGCCTGTGTGCCACAACTACTGAAGCCTGAGTGCCTAGAGCCTGTGCTCTGCAACAAGAGAAACCACAGGAAAGAGAAGCCAGTGCACTGCAACGAAGAGTAGCCCCCGCTCTCCTCTAGTTGCCCACGCACAGCAACGAAGACCCAACACAGCCAATAAATAAAATAAATAAAAATAAATAAATGTATTAAAAAAAAGATTCATAGGATCTAGCCTCCTTCTCTTAAAAGTAGGTGTTACCTTTCACATCCCCATCCACATGCAGGCTGTCTAGCTCAAAAATTATTCTTTAAGTACTTTGAATCAAAACACAACATCTCTGTAGTGAATTGAATGGTGACCTCCTTGAAAGATATGTCCCTGTCCTAACCTCCTAAATCTGTGAGTCTGATGTTATTTGGAAACTGAGTCTTTGTAGATGTAATAAAGTTAAGGATCAGGAGGTGAGATCATCCTAGATTACCTGGATAGACTCTAAATCCAATGACAAGTTTCTTTAGAAGAAAGAAGACACGCAGAAGAGAAGATGATGTCAAGATGGAGGCAGAGACTGGAATGATGTAGCCACCCAGAAGCTGGAAGAAGCAAGGAATAGATTCGTCCCTAGAACTATTGGAGGGATTAAAGCCAAATCAACACCTTGATTTTGGCCTCCAGAACTATGAGAGAATACATCTCTGTTGTTTTAAGCCACCAAGTTTGGCAATTTTTTATTGTAGCCTTAGGAAATGAATATACTCTGCAAGTTTCAGTTTCGTTAATTGTAAGATGGAATAATACTTCCCACCAGATTTATTGCATGGATTTAAATAGAAACTGTAAGTAAAACTGCCTTTATTAGTGGTTGACACAGTAGGCCCTCAAAATATGGTCGCCACCAAACTGTTACGCTGTACTCTCGACACTTGCGGAGAGTCATTTGAAGACCTGTGTTTGGGCACATTAGTCCCCAGGAACTTGGATTGCCCTCTCGGAGTTAACTTGAGAAAGAAACATTTGATGAACAGCAAAGAAGTGAAAGGTCACCTCCAAAAGACAAAAATCTTCTCAGGTAAGTAAGATATGAACTATACCGATTAACTGTAGTAACATAGTTAAAAATCGCTATGACCTAAAGGGGGTTTGATTAGCCACAAGGGCTTTTAAAAAAGAAAAGCAAAGGGGCAAATGTTGATCATGCCCATTTAGACCCTGTCTAGGGTAGAGGAGTCTCAGCTGCAAGATTTCTATGATCGCCAGTCTCTAGGGAAAATGATCACATCTATATGGTCATGAGTGGCTTGATGCCATTAAACATTTAGTCTCTCACTTAATTTCCCCGAATTCTTTGTTTTCCAAGCAACCTTTGGACTTCCATGTAGATCTGCCTATGGAGGAAAATGAACTAAGGGTAGGCATTATAAGGATTTCTGATCCTGTGATAGAGATTTTTCATGACAGATCCAAAGCATGGCTTTGGATGAAGATTCAGCTTCCCAAGTGTCTCAGCTAGAGAAAGAACACACAGGCGCTGCCAGCGAAGGCACTCTCAGTCTTTGTAACAATTCTTCCACTCACTGTGTGTCTCCATCTCACACCCATTTCAGTTAGGCTGAGTCAGTCTTCTAGGGCTTGATCGTGACACAAATGACACTGCTCTGACATTTCTGATTCATTCCTTCTACCGATTCCCACAGAACCACTTTTCACACTCCCTGCAAAACTTATCAAGAACATTCAGTTATGCCTTTCACGGTTTCCAGTACCCATGGTGACCATGTTTCCTAAAACAGAGGTTGGACTTGCATTGGGTGAATATATGCATGGAAAACAATGGGATAGAATAGTTAATGATGAGAATAATTTTTAAAATGCAGAATATGTGGCTATTATGCTTATACAAGGTCCCAGTGAGAGAAACCCTATAGAATTCCATTCTGGGTTACATCGTGCTTCTTTGGAGGAACTTATATATTTGCTTCTTTAGTAAAAATAATTCTTTTCCTTTTTTTCTGGCTATCAGGAAGCTCAGTATTAAAGCTGTTATTTAATTACAGTAACTGCATAAATTCTTCTACTTTTCTTACTCTGAATTTTCTAGTTCTTCACCTCTGCCTGCGCCACAATTTCAGCTGCTCAGAAAGATGGCTGGCTCTCTATACGTGGAGGGGACTGTTTGGTTCCTTCCCATATCCATTCTCCTGTTTTTCCTTGATTAACAGAAGTTCCCTTTTGCTGAGGTGTGGCCATGTGACTAAGTTTTGGCCCATGATGTATAAGTGTAAGGTTTGTGTGGGAATTCCAGGAAGGCTACTTAAAGGCTGACCCATTGGAAGGGGCCTCTTTTGTGTTTCCTCTCTTCATCCTATGTGTTGACTGAGTAGTTCTCCCAGCACACCAGTATCCATCTTGGACCATGAATCTTTCCAAAGGATGAAAGCCAGCATGGGGATGATGAAACAAAAAGATGGGCGCAGGGTCCCTGATGCCTGGAAAGTCACCCTATCAGCTCTGGCCAACCTAGCTAGAGATTTCTCTTAGGTGAGTCAGAAATAAACTTACTTTGTTGAAGTCACTCTTATTTGGGGTTTTAAAATAAAATTGCTACACAATCTTTTTTCAGATTCACCCCATTTTAGAAGACAGATCACCCCCCAATTTAGTGAAAATTGCCTTCATACTTTTTATGTGATGTAGTGATCAGATAAAAATTTAATTTTACATATATAGATGTGTCCTTTGTTGTGGGCTGGTTCAAATCCTTCTTGGAAGGGGGTAGAGTATAAATAAATAAGCAATAGTAGCAGCAAGCAAAGTGCAAAAGTACTGCCAAGTGGTAGCCTCCATCCATCTTCTTCAATGAAAATATGAAAAAATTTGAAATTAGCATAGTACTCGTATGTAAAAGAAAGTGTCTACTGAATATTCTATCAAGAATATAGACTATCCCCATAGGATTTATTGATGTCATTCACCTGCAGAGAAAAATCACTTTTTCATAGACTACACCAAGAAAAATACTGGCTGACTCTCTGTCCAAAGTGTCATAAATTTTGTATTAGTGAGCTAATGAGATTTAATAAAATCCAAATTAAGTCTTACAGTAGTTTGGAAAGACTTTTTCTTTCCTTTCAACCCTAGGTCTTTCCACTCATCTTCAAAGGAAGCATTAATGAGAAGCAGGAAATCCCAGCACGATAGTGATTAAATTTCATGAATTAAACAGAGGTACTTTCGCAAAATAGTAAATTCAATCAGTAGAACAGATATTTTTCTTTCTCAGCCAAATTAAGGGCCAAATGTGTCTCTAGATCTTGGCATAAATAACAGTGTTTTGATTCTTTCTATAACCGAGTGTGTTTTTAAATACCTTCAAAATAATTTTGCAAAATTATAATTAGCATCATTAAAAATAGGGCCTTCCTTCCCCTCCTTTTCCCTCTCACTCCACTCCCACCCCCAGCACACACACATACACATTTGGTGGTTGTTTGGGCAATACTGAAGGATGATCACAGCACTGAGTATAGAATACAGCTTAGAAACTCTGGATTCTCTGTTTTAAGTGAGAAGCACCAGCTTGGAAATAATTTCTCCTAGTCGCTGTAGGTTTTCCAGTGTGTTGGCAATAAGGAACAGCAGCTTGCTGACAGCATTCTAAATGACCTACATTTGTGTGGAAAGCCATGTGGTCCAGCCCAGCAGGATTAGCGAGGGGGGGAAGATGCTCTGGCACTGATTGCTTATCAGGACAAGCCGACTCCAGATCCTTCCTGCTTGGTTTCTCCTTCTCACCATCTGCATAACTGCTGATTCATTAGGCAGGTGTCTCTCCTGCTGCTGGAAGGGACATTTGTTCCCTATAATTTGCCACTTTTCCAAATGGTTAAGGGAAATTGGACTCACTGCTGGATACCAGAGGCAGGCAAGACTGGGAATGATGTGGATGAGTTACTGCCAGCCCTCCCCTGTGTAAATGCCAGTTGTGGGGTCAAGGCTCAAACAGCTAATGGCTTCCTAGCTAACCTGGAGTGGAAACTCACAAGGGCAACCAGAAACCAACATGATTTTTTGGAACAGGCCTAATTTAAATGTTGCATCCGGTTGTCCCCGTCTTTATTAGATGATGTATTTGAATTTTTATTTGGAGAATACTGTCACTGTGTTCACGGTTTAAATAGATTACTCAGAGCATGTGTCTTATAAATACGTCCAAATCACTATAACTCAGAAGCCAGGAAGTAGAAGGGGACAAAACCCACACATTTCCAAGGAGAGCTCAGGATAGAGAATATTATACCTTCAGCAGGGTCTAAGACTACTTGTGACATCCTATTGCCCTTAATGTTAGCCAAGGTTCTCCTCTTTGCCTGTAGCTTTCTTTTGGTCCCACTTCTGGTCCTGTCACTCCTCTCAACAGCCAGGCACAGGGACATGACTCAAGGTGAGCCAATCATAGTACCTCTAAGCCCTGGGCACAGTGATTGGACTCAGAGGTGGCCAAACTGAGGCACAGTCCTTGCCCATGGCATGGAGGACTCATTTGCTCATTCATTCATAAAATGTTTACAAGGTTTCCACACAGAGAGAGGCACTATTTTGGGTGCTAGGGAAGAGCAATGGACAAGACAGATGTAATTCCTCTTTAAGGAGTTTGCATGATCGCAGGGCAGGGTAGGGAGGCAGGCAATAAACAAGCAAATGAACAAGATGATTTGTGAGAGTGCTGCATTAGGAAGGGTATAAACAGTGATGACCGTGAACAAGGCTAACACCCTATGAGGAGTGGAAATTGAGGGGAAGGAGACCCTAGGGGCACTTGAGTTGCTGGTTCTAGCTTTCCCATAAGCCCAGATCCACCCCTGCTTTTCCTGGGTTTCTATATCATGCACCAACACCTTCCCCTTGGGGCCAAAGCCAGCTCAAAGTCTCCACTCATACATTCCTTGCCCATTCTGACACCACCAAGATGCTAACTTAAGAATGGCCATACAGGGACTTCCCTGGTTGAGAATCCGCCTTTCAATGCAGGGCATGCAAGTTCGATCCCTGGTCTGGGAACTAAGATCCCACATGCTGCAGGGCACTGAAGCCCGCACGCTGCAACTATTGAGCACGTGAGCCACAACTAGAGAGCCTGTGTGCTGCAACTACAGAGCACACGTGCTCTGGAGCCCAGTGGGCCACAGCTATTGAGCCTACACATGCCACAATAAAGATCCCGTCCAACTAAGACCTGGCGCAACCAAAAATAATAAAATAAATATTTTCTTTAATAAAACAAGAATGGCCATACAGTCAGCAAGTGCTGATGTGGCCCTGTGCTGGGTGCTGTGCTGGGTGCTGTGCTGGGTTCAAAGATGAGCAGGTTATGCTCACTCCCTTCAAGGAGGATGAATCAGCTGGGGGCTGGGGAATGGGCACAGATGCACAGGAACCATCTCAGACAGTGACTGTGTCCACAACCAGCCTGCTCCTTCCCAATCTTCCTTCTCAGTAAATAGCTCCACCATTCACCATCTTGCTCAGGTCAGAAATAACACTTGGCTCTTCCACTGCGTTGGATAATTTGTGATGAGATGTTCGTTAGCCTGGGTATGGTTAGGGTAGAGAATACCTGATGAAATGTTATCATTGGAAAGCACTGAGGTCACCCAGACTGACTACTTCACGGTACCAGTGGGGAAACTCAGGTGCAAAGAGGTTAAATGGCTTGTCTGAAATCACTATAATTAATTAATTCCATTTAATGCCTCATTCCAACATTGATTTAAGATACCTTATCTGCAATCTGAAAGACTAATTGCATAGTACTTCTTAAGACATCTTTCATAAGTATTATTTATACAAACTAGGCTTTTGATATGAATCAGGTAGCAGGGAGTTCAAGGGTGTGCCTGATGAGCACTGGAGAACATGCATTAATACTATGGTATGGATTAAGTGCTGAGCCACATGCAAACTCTCGGGGAGGACTGATCCCCTTTTGTAAACACAGAGCCCTTCCACCTCCTCACACCTCACTGTAAGTGGGCGCCCCTGGACGTGGCCAAGACTTTCCTTAGAAAACATCTTTGGTTCCACACTATACTGGGCAAATGAATAATTGACGGTCTCAGTTTTCTGCTACAGAAAACAGCTACGGTCATTTTAGCTTAAGAATGTTCAAATTAGTACCATCTCCGCCATAAAAACAAAGCACTCATTAAATATCTAATATTAAGCAGTTAAATCCTACAAGATAAACAAATTGCAAAGTTTATGAATGTGCAGATAAATAGACTCTCTATTTGGAGTGGAAAGCTATGAAACAACTAAAAGTTGGGGGTTTACTCTAAATGAGAATTGTTATTTTATTTAATTAATTAATTTAGCCCCACTGCACAGCATGTGGGATCTTAGTTCCCCAACCAGGGATCGAACCCGTGCCCCCTGTAGTGGAAGCACAGATTCTGAACCACTGGACCACCAGGGAAGTCCTTATGAATCATCATTTTAGAGTGGTTATTTTATGTCAGTATTTTCCACTTATTTGTCTGTAGGACAAATACTTGACCTCGCTAAGCCTCAGTTTACTCTTCTGTACAATGGGTTAGTAATTTTATCTATGTTACAGGGCTATTGGGAAGAACAGATGAGCTAATTCACGTTAAGGGTTTAGCATATTCTCAATAAATATTAATATTGTATTATAGAGGGCTAGCTATCTATTAAGATCACTCTTTACCCATGACACTAAAACCTGGTAATCAGTGTATAGGAGTTTGGGGTGAGGGCTGGAAATGTATCTAACTGATGTTAAAAAAATCTAGGCACTAAGCAAGCTCTAGTCAAAGTCAAGACTAAAACTAATTATGTGGATACTGCATGATGTTTGTCATCAATTCAGTAACATTGGGGTGACAAAGTTGAGTAGGACACCATGCCTGCTTTTTGTGTCTTCCCATGTAGAAGGAAGGTAATAGATGAGAAAATAGAGGTCTTTCTCTACAGAGAGAGTTTTCATAATTGAATTGGATATTGACCATAAGGTCAGTGAATTAAGCAGCACAATTTGCATTATCCTGATTGCTGTTGGTAACAAAAGGCCCGTCACTAGGGATCAGTCCTTGATGAGCAGGATGACAAGTACCGGAAACAAAGGGCGGGGACACACAGCAGTGTGAGTGCCTCTTCGTTTGTACACCTGTCATGTTTGTGTTCTTTTGTTTACTGTGTGTTACGAATTGTGATGCCAGCAAAGTTGCAATGTCAAGGCCAAGAGGACTGAATTTGGAAGGCTCTCAGGTGTGTGGCTTATGAGGTAAATAAGAAGTTTGGGTTCATTCTTGTCTTTCTTGAGCAAGCAATTTGATATTTCAGCAATTTGCCTGATAGCTATAAAGCACCCTTATTATTGAAAATCCTGCAAGAGAACTAACTTTGTTATCGTGAGCCTTGAATATCCTAACCTCAACCCCTTTTATCTCTCAACCCATCAATTGGTTTTATAATTCAATTTTGATAAAGTAAATTTTCTTAGGAACCCAATTATCTTTTTTACAGCACATCAGACTGTTTAAATATACAATGCAGGAACTGCTACAGCAGAGGAATGCATAAAAGGGGATAGGAACCCCAAAATAATTCTGTCTAGGAGTATGTGGGTGGGTAGAAGGAGTGTCAACGGAAGAGATGGAAAAGAGGTGACATTTGAGTTGGAGGCTTAGGAATAAGTATACATTCCCCAAGTGAATGGAATGGGAAAGATGGTTCCTGGCAAAAGGGATGGCTTGGATATATAAAGCGTGGAGAGGTGTAAACTCATGACAAGGGCAGGAGATGGGAACTGGTATGGCTAATTAGCATTTGCTGGACAAATACAAGTGAATGTGTAGCAGGTGCTGTGCTAGGCTATGGCAAGTGGCTGCAAACAACAGAGATGACTTGGAAAGGTAGGCTGGACCAGGAGAAAGCTGGAGGGTCTTGGGCAAAGTTGCTTTAGAGTTTGCATTTTTTTCTGAAGACAGTGTGGGGTTCACGGTGGTTTTTAAGCAGAGGAGAGGTATGCTGAGAAACAAATGTAGAGAAAAAACACAAATAGAATTGTTAAGGATGGATTAAAAAGAGGAGTTCCTAGAAGGATGAGTACAGGGCAGGCTGCAGGAGCTGGGGGCAGGAGTGATGCGTGATTTGAAGAAACCCCACTGAAACATCTGACCCTCTTTCCTGGATCTATTTCCCTGGCTTCCCAACTCTTCTTCTTATCACCTGCTCTAATTTGCAAGGAATTAAAAAACAAAAAAAACCCACAACAACTTAGAAAGCTAAATTGTACTGACTCTCTCTCTCTCAGAGCTGAAATTACTTTAGCAAAGATAATGGCTTCTTTTAGCTTGCAAGTTCTTTCTTGTCTTTTCTTCTAAAGGTTAAAAATAGAAAACAGATTAAAATCCTGACTATGAATCCTAAAAAGAATTTCTACTCCCTTGCCATGGGGTGATAAATTTAAAGGGCCAGGGGTTTAGAAACTGCCCAAGGGGTGCTCTTCAGCTGGAAGCATTCTTTTTTCAGCTGAACTGACGAAGACGTGGTCATGTGCTCTTTTACAGAATCGGTCTTTGTTATGAAGCAGGTTTATTTTGTTGTGCATTGTAGACCTGTTTCTAATCGCTTCTATTATTATTTCAGATTAGGTGGGGGTGGGGTCGTGAGAAAACAGAAGAGAAGAGCCACGTCTATTTTAGCCTTTGCTTCAGAAATTAACTTGGTTTCCAAGAAGATGTCTATTCTATTAGCTTCACTCCCTTGGGGCACGCCCAGAAGAGCAGCATCTCCTTTCCACTCCTTCAAATGCCCCTCTGCCCTAGAATTGCAACCCACTTTGTGCCACTGCCTACTCCGCGGACCCCACCGGGCCAGAGGCGCCCCCTGGATCGCCATCAGGAGCCCCTGGCCGGGGGCTCTAAGTGCACCCTTATGCTCACATTGGGTTAGCCAACTAATCCAGCCTGGAAATAATGAAACATCTAAAAATCTCTCCTAAGCCTTCTTAGCCCTGGACCTAGGGATATTAACTGCAGGATGTGGGGGGAGGAGGGGCGTGGGGCGGGAGAGGGGCTTCGGAGGCTCTGGGCCATTTAGCCGTAGTGGTTATGTAAATTAGAGACCCAACCGCGGCAGACCCTGCTGCTGGGGGGAGGGGGACAGTGTCGATGGCAGCCCTGGCTGCTTGACATCACAACGAGACGTATTACCTTATGCTGCAGATGGCAGGGCACATGTCAGCATGCTTAAAGTCTCCTTTTCTTCATCCTTTCTGAGATCGCTAATAAAACCGTGTTATCATCGTCTGTTATCTCTGGAAGGTGTTATTTTAGAAATAAGTTGCCATTGATTTTACTTTCCAAAACTCCTTTGAGACGTTATTATTATTATTATTATTATTTATTATTATTATTTTATTCATGCTCAGAGACAATTTTAAAAAATGTATGCCCTTAGGACTGAAGTTTTTAGGGCCGGAAATAGTGGATTTGGGATTGTAATAGCAGTTTGTTGCTTTTCTGCACGTGGTGCCCCTTCCTCCCTTTTGTTGTAATTGATCCCTAACTTTCTTTTGGAAAACCTTACCTCCCCTCATAATACCTCTACTCTCGACCCCAAAGGCAATTTTCAGGCCTTTCTTGCTCACAAATCTCAGTTTTGTTTGGGGAACAACAGACAAAATACTGGCTTTTATAACCTCCCTTCCAGCTAGAGGTGACCATGAGACACAGTTCTGGCTAGTGAGATCTAAATGGAAGTTTGAGGAGGGTTTCTAGGGAGGCTTTTGCATTTCATGATCAAAGGGGACAGATACACTGGAAGAGCCTTTCCACCCTCTCTTGAATGCAAGCCTGAGCTGCAGCATTCCATCTATCAAGAAAGGCCAACAGAATCACAGTTCATTGACCCTTGATTTAATTTAATGTTGGTGCCTGCTTACCTCTGGATATGAGAGAAATAAGCTAGTGCCTGTATGAGAAAAATAAACTAGTGCTTGTTTAAGCCGCTGTTAGCCAGTCATTCTGTTCCTTGCAGATGAGTGCATTTCTTACTGATAACACTTGAACTTACACCAACAGGAAATCATCTGCAAAAGAACTGCATTCCCAGAAAAGCAATTCACCCCAAGGTCCATCTCTCCTATGTTTCTGGAGGGCATCGGAGAACAAAACCAAGGGCAGCCACTAGTCAAGGAACTCACCCCACTGCCAGAGCAGGGAGCCTTGCCATCCCCCTCCAACAGGATATGGTAAATGCCATGGGCTAACAATGATTGTTTTTCGCTTCCCTTTTTCAAATGAATGCTTTAATAGCAGTTATCCTATTTTTTTTATCCACTAGTGTCTATTGGGCATGTTGGTGGGTGGTTAAATGTGTCATTTACTCAAAGGCTGTAGACCCTGAAGAGCCACACGAGATCTGATGGAGAGGAATACACATCACCAAGAAAGCCTGGAATTGCCACGGAGGCAGTAATTAGACAGGACTTTGGGTTGCCTCTTTTTGGAGAACAAGATGCCTGAGTTTAGCCTTGCACTTGGAGCAGTTGCACCATGCTGGGCAGGGCACCTTTGAAGTTCGGTTTACAGGCGAACTGGTGTATGAGAGATGAGAAGCCAAGGCGTGGACTGTAGTCAGTATCCATTCTTTTTGCATTTTCGGAATGCCTTGTCTTCCTCGGATAGTGGTACCCAGGCTTTTCTTTAGAGAACCACCCTTCCACTCCGCCAATGCATTTTGGTAGGGCTAGCATAAATAAAGCCAATATAGAAGAAAAAAAAGAGCAAGAGATAGAGACATTAATTTCATCTGAGCTGCTGGATCCAGTTGTCCTTGACTCTTAACCTTGAACTTTTCAGTTATATAATGCAATAAATTCCTTTTTTGCATAAGATAGTGTGAATGGCATTTCTGTCATTTGTGGCAGAAAGACCCCTAATTACAGAATTATCTAGTTTCGTGGCCTCATTTAACTGACTTGAACAACAGCAGCAGAATAAGTTATGCTGTGCCAGTTTCCAGGCCTGAAGGGATGGTATCTCCCACTTTCTATCTCTGGGAACATGTGCTTCTGGAGTCCTGAGCTATGATGTAAGATGTCTAACTCTTCTGCTGGAGGGACCATGTGAGAGGCCCTGAGACCACAAGGACAGAGAGGGAAATCCACATGTGCCTGCCCACACCCCAGATTTCTTGCATCCTCCAGGCTAAACCATGCCCCCGCCCAATACCATGTGGAGCAGAACTGCCCACCCAAGTACCCCTATAGATCATGAACACAAGAAAGTGATTATTATTTTAAGTAGCTGTGTTCCAGGGTTTTGCTACATAGCAATTGACAGCCAGAACAGAGCATCACCAGACAATGAAGGCTTTTGTGGAGAGAGGAATGGAGAGAGGGCCCTTTGAGGAGTGTCTTCATTTGAGAGGAGGATGTCAACATCATTCCACTCCTCCCTGAAATAGTCACAGAACCAAAGACTGCAAGAAAAGTGTAATTAGAGGCCTCTCCACCTCCCACCCTCACAGCCAGCAATGCAGAGTAATTTGGAGAGGAGGAGGCCTCACAGCAGGTGTCCTGGAAATGAGCAGTGTCAGCACGTGGGCTGTGGGTTGCATGAACATCTTTTGTCATTTTGAAAAGGCCTTCCCCCTGGTGCTGAAAGAGAGGCTGGGTGGAACACCAACCTGAGGCTTCTGCCATCCTGTGAGCTGGGCTGGGGCAGGGCCTTTACTATCCCATCTGAAAAATAGGATGCATTTCCCCAGGCCCCTGCAACCTGCAGCAGGGATGCTTAGGGGTTGGCAAGAGAAGGTGCTGGGTGGGACCAGACGAAGCTTAGCATTCATAAGAAGAGAAATCCTCTGCTCTGAGAGAATGGGGATTTTGACATACAAAGTTCTTTAGAATCCTGGGCAAAAATGAGAAACAAATATTCTTTCTACGAGATGGTCAAAAATGTGTAATTATTCATTCATTCATTCTGTAGATATGTACTGAGTCATTCCAGCGATTTATTAGCTCCCAGGCAATTATGGGTTTTTTTTTAAAGGATTCCTTATACAGCTAAAGATACAAGCTGAAATAAATTTAGATGAAATGATAGGATACTTGGGATTTGCTTCAAATAATCCTGGGGTAGGGGAATATAGATGCTATAAGATTTGCTGTGAATTGACTAGTTATTATAGCTAGGAGTTGGATATGTAGTTTTCCATATTAAAATTAACATGAAAGCTTCTAAGCAAGGTGTGCATGATACACACATGCACCTGGGAGGGCCAGGGGACTTAAGTGATGGCCAAAGTGGCTTCTATCCCCTCATCCATCTAAAAATCTCCCTGTGTCCACTCTTGGCCCTCCAGCCCATTTTCTATAGGAAGCCCCTGGTGAATCTTCAAAAGATACACCTGATTGTGTCCACTTTTATTTTAGGAAAAGCCAAGGTCCTCAGCTCATCAGTCTCCCTGCTGTCTCAGGACCTTGCTCATACTGCTTCCTCTTCGGGAATGCCAGCCTGCCCTCCTTCACTCATTTCACTCCATTAACTCCCTCTTCTTCCATTTGTGATTTCAGAGGTCACTTTCTCCATGTGGTAGGCAAAATAATGCCCAAAGATATCCATGTCCTAACCTCTTGAACCTGTGACTATGTTACCTTGCATGAAAAAAAGCAACTTTTGCAGATGTGATGAAACTAAGGATCTTGAGATGGGGAGATTATCCTAGTGAGTGGGCCTAATGTAATCACAAGGGTCCTTGTAAGATCCAGCCAGTTGATAGACATACTATATCTCCTATTTTCCAAGACAGGATTATTTCCCTCTGCAACTCTTTAGGTTTCCTTGTTGGTTTACAAAAGTGAATTCCTAGGTGAGATAGGCTTCAGGCATGGCTGGATCCAGGAATTCAAGTGATGTTCCGAATCTCTATCACTGTGTACATTGATTTTGCTGTATTTCCTTTTCTTTGCATTGGCCTCATACTCTTCTTCCTTGGATAGGATCTCTTCCAAAAGAAGGAAAAGTAGTTTATAGTTTGAGATCAAAACTGTAAGCAAAGATCTTCAGTTTAAGATCCAAATGGATGAGCTCTGGAAGAACAGCAGCATGTGCAAGAGCACGATGTGTTGGACAATGGCAAGAGCTCAGTGTGGCTGCAGAATAAGAGTCTGGGGAGATGAGATGGAATATGAACTCAGAAAGAGGGTCTGAGGCCAAGGGGTGAAGGACCTATAGAAATTTGGGCTTTGGCAAACCTTGGGTGATGTGAAGTCACTAAAAGCTTTTTTTCCTAAGTAGGGGAGACATGATTGGACTTGCATTTTAGAGAGATTAATCAGGCCCCAGTGTGGAAATTGGATTGGCTGTGGGGTGAACCTGGAGTCAGGGAGAGCAGTTGGGGAGGCTATTGTATTGGTCTAGACCTGAAATGGTAACAATGCTTAACCAAGGCATTGGTAAAGAGGGGAAGAGGCCTGGATGTATGGGGGCCTTTTAAGATGTACAATCAAGGGACTTGGTGGCTGATTTCAAATGAGGTTTCTGAGTGAGCAACAGGGGAATGGGGGTTCCATTAGTGGCAGCTCAGGAGCTGCCTCTCCAGTGACCTTTTGCTTCTCTTGGTCAATGGAGGAGCCTCCTGGACGATGAGTCCCGCAAAGCTAGTATCATTCCTTTCTCATCTTCGTAGAACTTCCACATTAGCCAGGGAAGAATCACATACAGATTTGCCATGTAGAATTTGCTTAGTAGATGAGGGGCCACAGTGTCCTCATTTGCCAAATGACAGAACAAATGAACTGCGATGAAGAGGTTGGGATAAATTTGGAACTCCTGCTCGGGCCAACAAGCCAATGTGCTCTGCACCCTGGCCCTGCTCCATCACTGACTTCACCGACTACTTCCAGCCCATCAGTCTCTTGCTCTTCTTCAACTGCCAAATTCATTCCCTCCTCAGAGCCTTTCAAATTATAATGATTCCCTCTGCCAGGTGCATCCTTCTCTTAACATTTTCAAATAGTTTGCTTCTTCACTTCATTAAGTTCTTCAGAGAGGTCCTCCTGACTGCTCTAAAATAGCTCTGTTGGGCTGCACCCCACTGGCCTGCAAGGCCTGTGCCTGCCCAGCTTCAAGACCGAAGAAAGAGCCTAGAGTCAACAACAGAGACATCAATGGATTAATGACTGAGGCAAGGTCTTGGATCAACACCCCACCGTATACGGACAGGACACAGTGGCAGTCTTCACTCCCAAGAGGAAGGGGAGATTGCTAGTTATAGGGGGAATTGAAGTCAGGTTGGCTCATCAGTTACTAGGGAAACCAGCAGAGGGGCACACCCCTCACCACCCCTTTGATAAGCTATCACTAGCTGGGGCCTGGGACAAGTACATAGGAAGGTCGGTCATGTGTGCAGGGTACAGGTAAAGTAGACACTGGTCCGGCAGGGGATATACAGACAGCAAGAGAACAGACATCTTGAGTGGCCAGACCACACAGCTCCTCAAATCCCCTGGAACTCTATCCTCTTATCTTGTTCTATTTTTTCCATAGCACTAATCAGTCCTGAGATCATATCTTATATTAATATAATAACATAGAATATAAAATAGCATATTAATATTATAGAATGTTATATGTTATATATTAAATAATCAATAGATTATATAGAATATATACATTAATATATTATACCTGTTAATAATTGTATCTTCTTTTAATATAATACTAATATCTTATATTATGTCTGTCTCACTAGATTATGAGACTCAGGAGAGCAAGGACCTCACAACTCTTGTTCGCTGCTGTATTTCCAGGGCTGGAAAAAAACCTGGTGAACAGAAGGAATGCAATAAAATTGTTGCAAGTGAGAGGGAAGATTGACTTCTGAGAGATGGTGGTCTCTAAGATTCCTTCCAAGAGTCTTGTTATTTCTTCATGCTCCCCACAATGCTTTGCACCCAGGAGGTCTTCATATATTTGTAAAGTTGACTGAAGGCTAAATTCTGGGTATTAAAGAATTTAAATGAAATCTATAAGTTTGCTTTTGCTCCCTGCAGGGCTGTTGCTCTTTCTTACTATTCCCAAACAGCACCTTTCCTCTTGACTCTGCAGGAAATACCTGAGGAATTTATCAGAGAGCCTGGTTGAGCTGCCTTGCATTTCCTGCCTGTGTTACTTGGCCAGGGAGCCCATGGCAGGGTGAGGGGAGAGGGGCTGAGGACAGGAGGGGAGGGGAGGGCAGGTTGTCTGCCTGGACTAGGCGTGGGTGGCTGGCTATTCGTCCAGGTTTCCAACAGCTGGAACCTAGTGTTTGTCTTAAAATTCATGCCTGTGTCAACACTGCTGCCCTGCTTCTCAGACTATCATTACCATTTTCATTATCTTCCCCACTTTACATAAACACTTGACATTTTCTGACCTATCTCAATCTATAAATCCACCCTGAGTGTCTTAGACAGGCTTATCACTCCAGCTGATGCCCAATTTTGTCAAACTTTAGCAAAAGCTTGGCAGCAACCCCTCGTACAATTTTCCTGCTAAACAGATCTTTTCTGGAGTCATGGCACCAAGAGATCACAGTGTGGACTTTGGGGGCAGCCAGACTTGAGTGGGGATCCTGACTTCCCGACTTTCTAACTGTGTGATTTGGCCAAATGCAGTACCCTTCTCAATCCAGTTCTTGCCAAAATGTAGTATGTAAAAACGTGATTCTCATACAAGTATGTAGTGAACTCATGTAAAAGATATCTTAAACTCATTGTGACAGTTGATTTTGTGTGTCAACTATACTGGATTTTGACATACCCAGATATCTGGTTAAATATTATTTCTGGGTGTGTCTGTGAAGGTTTTTCCAAAACAGATTAGCATTTGAATTGGTAGACTGAGTAAAGAAGATAGCTCTTCCCAAATTTGGTGGGCTTCATGCAATCCACCAAGGACTTGAATAGAACAGAAGTTGGGGGAAGAGAGGATTCACTCTCTCTCTCTCTGCCTGGCTGGTTGAGTTGGGACAGTGATCATTCCCCACCCTTGGCACCTGGTTCTCAGAGCTTCAGACTAGGACTGGATCTACACCATTGACTCTCCGACTCTTAGGCACTCAAACTGCAACACCAGCTTTCTTGAGTCTCAAGCCTGCAGATGACAGAGTGTTGGACTTCTCAGCCTCCAAAGTCAAGTGAGCCAATTCTTTATGACCTCTCTCTCTCTCTTTCCACACAGGTTCTGTTTCTCTGGAGAACCCTGATTAATATACTCATTAAGGAGAGAAACTACAGGATGGTAAAGATGGTTCAAAGAACATTCAAAAACAGATATTTATTCAAGATATTTAGGAACAGATATTTAGTCTGTCAGGAAAAGAATGCTGAAATAAAACCGCTACATTAGAATAAAACTATTGGGACTTCCTAGGTGGTGCAGTGGTAAAGAATCCACCTGCCAATGGAGGGGACACGGGTTCGAGCCCTGCCCTAGGAAGATTCCACATGCCACAGAGCAACTAAGGCCGTGGGCCACAACTATTGAGCCTGTGCTCTAGAGCCCATGAGCCACAACTATTGAGCCTGTGTGCTGCAACTATTGAAGCCCATGCACCTAGAGCCCATACTCCACAACAAGAGAAGCCACTGCAATGAGGAGCCTGCGCACTGCAGTGAAGAGTCACCCCCTCTCGCAGCAACTAGAGAAAGCCCGTGTGCATCAACGAAGACCCAACGCAGACAATAAATAAATAAAATAAATTTAAAAAAAAACTTTAAAAAAGAAAATAAAAAAAGAATAAAACTATTGAATGTCCTACAGGCAACAAATCTGTAATCTTTGGAGCTATTTTTTATAAGAGAGCAATAACTTACAACTCACTGAACAAAATTATTTGCAGCTTATCAATCTTTTCTCAAGCTAAGGTAGAACTTTGCACAATCTAGGCCTTGATTAATAGTACATGAAACAAAGATACATTTTTTTCTAGAGAATTAGTAGTCCTTAGGAGTATCTGTTAGATGACGCCCCAATATGACATTAAAGGACATGAAACATTCTTTTCCTTTTTCCAAATTTCAAATAATTTTTGTAACAGTTTCCTCATGTAAAATAGGGTACTGAAAGACAAATTGCAGAGTATAGAGGAGATAATATATTGAGCCACATACTAAAGAAAGGCCCTTCTTTCTGGGTCAACTAGACTGGTAGTTTACCAAGCTATTGCCCATCATTAATTTCTTATCATGTATCAATAACATCACTGGGCAGAGAGGTGTCCTTCCTCCAACCTTCAAGGCTCTGAAGACCCCAACCTCTCCTCTTTGTTTCTCCAACTCTAAGGGTTGGGAGCTGCTTCCTGCTATTACTGTCTCTGAGTTACCTCAATGTTCTCTTTTGGCTTTATCCTTCCTTCAACATTTGTTTAATAAACTCACTATATTGTATTTTCTTTTGAAATAATGAACATAGATTTTTGTGTTTTTGACTTGACCCTGACTGTTACAGGTAGAGAAGAGGTACATATTTCTTCAACTTCTTGGTAATCAGGAAGTGTCTGATTAAAAACATAATTCCTAAAATTACATTAATTATTACATTCAGAACTGTTACTACTACTAGAAAGCATTTGCTGAATTTTTCCCACAAACAACACACTCTCAAAGTACTTGTATACATTATCTCATTTGATCCTCAGAGCAATCTTACAAGCTATTTTAATACTCTGATCCTTACTTTAAAGATGGAGAAACTGAAGTCCAGAGAGGCTAAGTAGCTCCCCCAAGATCGTACTAGTAAACATGGGTCTGGCATTCAAACCCAGGTTGTTTGCATTCACTCTCCTTCATAAATTGTAACACATGAGTCATGGGTCCTATTTGTGTTGTGACAAAGTGAAAAGGGCAGACTTTTCAGCAAGATGAAAAATAAACAAAGAAAAACCTGCACATGGCAAGGGCATTCAACAAGAATCCTTGGAGGCCCAGAGATAGGAGACACGTGTCCTTGCATGGAGGGATTGTTCAGGACCATGGACAGTGGCTGCAGTGGTCCTTCAGCTTTGACCCCCAAGACAACGTGAAACACATCCCTTACTATGCAGACTGCCCTGTATTGTTCTGCAGGTTGTGCTCTGCATAGGAGTGTCTTGCTAAGAGGGTGAGGGTGAGTTCTGATTGACAAGCTGTGCAACCCAGTGCAGGGCTGTGACTCTCCTGAAGAAGGAGCAACTTTTGAATGTTCTCTTATAGAAGCCCTATGGGATATTAGCGACCCTGTTACTGCAGGTCATGGTCAGAAAGTCCGGACAGAACTCTAAGGTTCAGCAGCTGTGAGCCAGAGTAAGACCCAGGCAAGCTGAGTTTGGGTGAGGAGAGAAGGGAGTGATAATACTGGGGAATTGGGAAGGCAATTTTCAGAGAGTCTTGAAAAGCATGAGGTGTTTGGTGCTTGAGGAAAAAGGAGGATAAAGAGAGGAGGAAGCAAATTTCTCAGATCTGATGATTTTCCCTAGGGCTGGCCCTAACCTTAGAGTTGAGACAGCAAAGGGAGACACGGATTTTCAATCTGAAGACCTGCGTTAAATTCCTAGCTCCACAATTGCTAGGCTTTGAATTTGAAGACAGAAGTTGCATTTAATCCATCTTTGTGTCCTTAGCTCTTAGCACCATACGCAAGGAGATTGTGTATTGAGTTGAACTGTGTACAGATTCTGTGCAGTCTTGGGCCAGTCCCTCCAGAAATGTCTGAGACTATTTCCTCACCTGCAAAATAGGGTCCTGTTTTCTTGAAAGAGTTATTGTGAGGATCAAATGAAATAATCAAGTTGTTTGTTGTACAGTTTTAATGATGCAAATTGACTGGTTTATTTTTATCTATGCAGAGTGGAATATACTAGAAAATCCACAGGAAAGCGTTTTGGGAAACGGTAACAGATTTAAAAGACCACTACTACAAATGCTGCATGAAAAACCAGAACTCTATACCAAAAGAGGAGTCATGAGGTAGTTTGATAATTAAAATGGTATAAACATTCCACTTTGTTCAACTTAGTAAATTCAAACTTTACATCTCCAGAAGGAAAGTTGTCTCCTCCTAAATTTTTGATTTGTTTAAAAAAAACACTAGTCAGAAAGAGAAAGACAAATATTGTATGCTAACTCATATATACGGAATCTAAAAATGGTACTGATGAACTCAGTGACAAGACAAGAACAAGGACGCAGATGCAGAGAATGGACTGGAGAACTGGAAGTTTGGGGGGGCGGGGGGTGAAGGGGAAGCTGGGACGAAGTGAGAGAGTAGCATAGACACGTATATACTACCAACTGTAAAATAGATAGCCAGTGGGAAGTTGTTGTATAACAAAGGGACTTCAACTCGAGGATGGATGATGCCTTAGAGGACCGGGACAGGGAGGGTGGAGGGGAGTCGCAGGAGGGAGGGAATATGGGGATATGTGTATAAATAAAGCTGATTGACTTTGGTGTACCTCAAAAAGAATAATAAACAAATAAATAAAAAATAAAAAATAAAAAATAAATAAAAAATAAAAAAAACACTAGTTGACATGTCTTTAAATCCAGCATTCAAAATAAACCCATCAGACAAACTCCCCCAGGAGCTGCAATCCCTTGATCTCCAAATTTAGGCCAAGATATTAACAAGGTGCAGAAATCATTTCAAAACTATGTATTAATGGTGAGACTATGGCAGATGATAAGGAAATAAAAAGGGAGAGAGGGGGAAAGGAGAGAGCCAAGAAAAAAGGTCAAAAGCTTCCCAAGCCCAAGCAAATTTAGAAGCTTTTCCATATCAGGACACCTGCTGTTTAAGACTAAAATGTCCACTTTGAGGCTTTAAATAGATAAGCACCAAAGTGACACAACTGATGTCACTCTGGAAAACGTTGATCCATTAGGGTGATTTTTTCACAACGTTCTCTCCAAAGATGTAAATGTTATTTGTTTCAAATGAGGAAGGGAACAACAGTGGTCTCAGTCACACTTCCCCAGCTATTCTTTTTACAGCATGAATTAATGATCTCACGGTTTGCACTGACAGATACTCAGAGGTGTTTAATCAGCTGTCTCTGACAAAACACGGTATTTTTTAGGCTGGCACATTTACAAATAAAGAAAAAACAGCCTGTAATCCTTCATAAAGTGGAGCCATGGTTCAGCTCCATTTGATGAAATGACATTATCTTGAGCACTTGCTCATGAATGCATAAACAGGGCACAGCCTGGGAAGTTCAGGTACGTGCAGAGCATAAATATTGGATGGGATACATTAGCCAGGGCCCACAAGGAAGGGCATGTCAACCTTCTGAAGCCAGATAAAAGGAGGAAGGGGACGATGGTATAGCCAGGGCAAAAGCTCATCTATTGGCTTTGGATGAGTCTAGGTCAAACGGAGAGAGAGCCTGCAGCCCAGCAGAGGAAGCAGGGGTCGGGGGTTGAAGGTAATGGAGATAGACGTTTCGTTGAGCAAGAGAGCATCTGTGGACGCAAGAGACAGATAATTATTGTCTGCCCTGATTGTTGCCTCCTTGGAAGCTGAAGGATGAAAATGCTAGAATGTACAACGTCCCCTTGAATTGAACCTAGATATTATCGGCAGTCTGTGCACAAATGCAGCAATTACTGAATGCCCACTGTGTGCCAGGGCTGCTCCTACAAAGGCAATGAAGGTATTCCTGCCATGGAGAGACTCAGAGTCTCAGCAGGGAGGAGCACAGTCAGGACTCTTGGTGGCAAGAGAACCCAGTTCTGCATAAGCCAAACAGAAAAAGGATTCATTAAAAGGGTATTGGGGGGCTTGCAGAATGGGGCACAGAATAGGACCAAAGCTTGAAAGCATGTCCCAGCTTACAGCACTGGTACCACGGACACGAGACCCCAGTCGTGGCCTCTGGGACAGCTGCCACTGCTGCAGCCGCACTCATCAGCGTGGGGTACCCAGGGGCTCTGTCTCCTTGTGCCACAAATTTCTGAGCCAACCCTGGGGAAGGGTATCTGATTGGAGAAAACTCAGGAGCCCTCGTTTTAGTTAAAGGAAGCTGGGAGAGTAGGTATCTGGTGTTTTCTGTTTTGATGGTGGGAAGTAGGCTTATAAGACGTGGGGGGGTGCCCCAAGCATAGGAAGGAGGTTCAGATGCTAGGTGGTCAAAAAGAAAGACAAATGTCCACTGCAGACCAATACAGTTGTGTTTCAGAACATAATGGCAAGTGCTCAATACAGCCATGCAGAGAGAGTTTTAGGAGCACTAAGTAGGGAGGAGGGGAACTTAGACCAGCTGGTGCTGAAAGAAGCCTTCCTGGAGGGGACAATGCAGAGTCTGAGTGGAGAGTAAGAGTGATCCCAGAATACAGGAGGGAGGGGTCTGTAGACAGGGAAGAGCACAGGGGGTTCAGTTTCCAGGACAGGGAGGGTGGGATGGAGATTGACGAGCCGAAGTCTTACAAAGGAACACGGTGGGGTGGGGTACATTGTATGCTATGGTGGGAACGCAAAGATATGGTAGAAATTTGCACTTCAGAAGGACAATTTTGGCAGCAATATGGCAGGTGGGTTGAGCCAGGCAAACCTAAAGGCAGGGAGGCCACTAGGAAGTTCCTGCCATTGCTAAATGTGAGATAGCAAAGGCCTGAACCAGGGTGGAAAGGACTGAGTGGGTTTGGGAAATATCCGTGAAGCCGAAGAGGAATAAGGATTTCTGAGGAGCTGTGGAGGATGAGGGAGGGTCCAAGACAGCTCCTAAATCCAGTCTGAGTGGCTGGGAAAGTGGTGGTGCCATTGGCCAACAGAGAGAAGGAGCAGAGGAAGAGAAGGCAGTTTAGGAAAGGGGACAGAGTGGGCTCGGGTTTGGACTGACTGAGTGGGAGATGCCCGTAGGATATCCAAGATGTCAAACCAGAAGTCGGATACATGAGTCAGATTCAGGAGAGAGATTAGAGCGAAGGTGTGATTCGACCTGTCATCCTGGCGCTCAAGGCTACAAGGGGAGCGCCAGCGTGTCCAAGTCATGCGCGTGGAGGGGAAGGACAAGAACAGAATCCTTGGGAGCAGACACCCATGTTTAAGGAGTGGATGCTGGGAAAGAACTGAGGAAAGAGCGGGCACATGAGCTGGAGACATGGACCCTTCCGATGCTGTGTGGTTCCTTAGAGCTGAGAAGATGGGCAGGAACTGGACGGGAAACGCCCCTTTGGGGATTAGAACTAGGGTGGCAGTGGGTGACTCTAGCGAAAGCAGTTTCCGCAGAATGATGACAGTGAGAGCCAGATTCCAGGCGGCTGTGGAGGAAGTGGGGAGTGAGGAAAGGGAAGCAATGAGCATTAACTGCTTCCATAAGAGTCTTGGCAGAGAAGCAGCGGAGAGAGAAAGGGCTGTGGCTAGGAAGGACAGAGGGGTCGCAGAGGGTTCTCTTTAAGGGTGTGAAGGATGTGAGGGGACGGCATTTACAGGTGCAGGGAACATAACCAGTAGAAAGAGGGCATATAGAGATTTAGAAGAGTGAGAGCACACTCGCGGGAGCAAAGTCATGAATAAATGAAGGGGAGCACCGGGGGTGGGAGGAATTCACCTTGACAAACAGAGATGTACCTCAATCTCTGAGACTGGTGAGGAGCCAATAGAAGGTACCGATAAAGATAAATGTGTGGGTGGGTAGGTTATCCAGGCAAAGGCTAAGCTGCTGTAACAAAGGAACCCCAGAATCTAGTGGCTCAAACAAGGAAGAACGTTACTTTTCTCTCATGTGACAGTTCAGAAAAAGGAGGCAGACTCTGCATCATGAAATCAGCCAGAGACCCAGGCCAGCAAGTCAGCGCTGCCGTCCGCAGCATTAGCTTCCAAGGTCATTCCCAGCCCATGGAGAGAAAAGGGACGAGCCAATCTAGGATGAGATCTTTAAGAAAATGACTTGCACGCATGACGGTTGCTCATCTCCTATGAAAAAGAATTTAGACACATGGCCACACCTACCAGCAGCGAGGCTGGGAAATGTAGTCTCTAGTTGAGCTGCCATATGTCCTGGAAAATGGATCTGAGAGGACAATAGGAGAGAAGGGAATTTAGGTATTTCATGATTGATAGCTCAGATTTTCTCCCTGAGTTGGCCAGGAGGAGAGAATGGGGATGGATACGTTGCGTGAGGAGAGTGGTGAAAGCATGGCCACAGCCAGTGAGGGAGCTAGAAGGACAATTAACGTAGGAGTCATCCTAACATCCCACTTGGCTGGTGCGGTGCCATGTCAGGGTGCCCGTCTGTGTCACTGCGGCTTTGGCAGAGGGCAGATCGTAGCACTAATCCAGACCTGGGCGTTTGACAGCAAGGAATGAAATTAAATTCTATAGAGTCTTAGCTGGAAATAGAATTCAAGGTCAATGCAACACTGAGACCCGTAATAGACTGTACAGTGGGCACCTACCATGCCTGTGGGTGTGTGTTAGTGTGTGTCTAGTGGAGGTTGATAGTGTGTCAGCTAGAATTCTAGGCCAGCGGGAGAAGCAGGTGGGGATAGGGATGAGTGTGAGGAAATGGAGTCATCGAACGACGAGGGGTCTCTTGGAGGCGGAGAGCACATATTTAGTGAGAGGGTTCTGAGAAGCGGAAAGACGAGACTGTGTGCAGAGTGCAGGATTCTAAAGTTTTAGACTTTGAAAGCAGTTCAGGGACTATCAAGGGTCGGGGGAGGGGGAGAGTGGCTTAAGTGAAGGGAAGTGGAGGTTATTAAGGTTGAGGCCAACGGGGAGGCCAGGGCTTCGGGTGGTTAGCGCCATTCAGGATGACAGCATGGAAAAGAAGAGCTAGATCCAGGTGCCGAGAGGCTGAAGAATGGGGGAGCAGCCAGGAAGCCATAGGAGAGCTGCAGGGAGAGGTGTGAGCTTCAGAGGAGCGAGGCAGAAGCTTCCACAAGAGCAGAGCAGTATTGCCCTGTGGAACCCCACCAAAGCAAAGGCTGAGCCCACCTCCGGGACCTGAGTCGTGTGAAACCTGGGGAAACAGCCCCTCCATGTATTATTTAGAGGGCTACAGTGGAAGCAGTGTCCTTGGGAAAAGCTGTTTGTAACTAAGGCACAAGACAAAGAAGATGAGAATGCAGAGAAGTGCGGTGTTTACCATGGAAAATGGCCAAATGGAAAGACTGGTCATGATGATGGTGAAAGAACAGGGAGCACAGGACAGCATGGAGGGGAGATGGTCACAGGGAGAGCCGGCCTAACAGGGATGCAGGGCCTGGCTGGACTGGGGGCCTCAGGGTTCCCAGGGGGACTCTGGTGGCTCCCTGAGGCCCAGCCATAAGTGGACTCTGCCTTGAGGTGCGAGTGGTTCTGTGAGAGCAGCTGGGTATAGGCCTACCAGTCCTGGGCTTGTGCTGTCAGAGCCTGGGGTGGGATGGGATGGGGGCTGGTCTTGATGGCCATCTCCACCAAAGTATAGCAGTCTGGGCTTCGTGGAGTTGCATGGGGGAGTCTTCCATGGGCAGGTACTCTGGGTCTAGGGCTACATGGACAGTCTACACCTGGAGTCCAGAAGTTCTTTACTTATTTGCTACTCCTCTTTGATAACATAGGCATGCCTTTCTAGCCCGCTGCAAGTTCAATGACAACTTTTTCATGCATGGGGTCTTTAGCTATTTCTAACAGAGTCCACTGTACCAGTGGGGCAGACACACCAACACGCACAGGCATATCCACAGCAGATGCAATATACACAGAGAGTCTGTGACGGAGGCTGTAATACTTCACTGATGCACACATCAGTGTTTCTCAAAGTTATCGATGCTTTGTTCCATTAAATTTTCTCGCCTTTTATTTCTCACAAATGTACCTCAGGATTTCAGAAGAGTATAAATGTATCTGAGCATTACCCATTATCTGGAGATCATGGTAGAATAAGGACAGGTTCCCGTGCCTGGTCCTCATGCCACTGGCTTCATGTCAACAAGAATAGGATGCTGATTTCCATTCACTGAGTAACCCTAAAGTACCCTGGCTTATTTTGCAAATCATAGCATGAAAATACTTAAAGCTGGCAAAGTCCTTGAGGATCACCTCCTCATCCAGAGTCTTATATCCTGATCCCACTTTAGGCCTCTTTGCACTGGGTACATGTTTGAGCATCTGCCGCGGATTATCTTAAATTCCAGCATCCTATTGGATGAATCCATCCTATATCAACAACAACAACAAAAATGCCAGTTTTGGCCAAGATGTTTTGACTCTGGGTTAAATTGCCCTTTGAGAATATTTATATTTCTTTTACTTGTGATTGGAGAAGAAAAATGGTATCAATTTTTCTAGAAAACTATGCTTCATTGTGTACAGTAAACAAAGGGCAATTTTTAAAATATAGATGAATCATTCTTTTTTTTTTAAAGCAAATTTCCTTTATTTATCTTTTTAATATTTATTTATTTATTTGATCATGCCTGGTCTTAGTTGCCACAGGTGTGCTCCTTAGTTGTGGCACGTGTGCTCCTTAGTTGCAGCGTGTGGGCTCCTTCATTGCAGCACGTGTGTGGGATCTAGTTCCTTGCCGAGGGATCAAACCCAGGCCCCCTGCATTGGGAGCACGGAGTCTTATTCACTGTGCCAGCAGGGAAGTCCCTAGACGAATCATTCTGATGTTTCAAAACAAGTGACAAACATACTATATGTGGGTCCTGGAGTCTTTCCTTTTCATTGCATGTTCCTTTTGAATTAGAGCAGGGATGGCAAATAGTTTTTGTCTTGTGTGCCCACTTGGATCATTTCAGTGGCTGCTGAAAAGGACTTCAGGGTGCTTGCAGGCTCAGTGAGAAAAGCACTGAAGTTGATTCACAATGTCTGTTTTGCATGTAAGTGTGGAGAGTGGAATAATGGAAGACAGAAAGGTGAGCAGCTCTTGAAAACAAGCAAGTACTGGAAGACTGGCCGTACCGCCTGGTTCAGAGGCACCTCCTGAGTGCCCCCCCGCCCCCCCCCATTCCATGTCCTCTGCTTCTCAGAACATCTGTGTCTCAGAGACGTTTGCAAACCACATTAAACCATTTCTTAAACCTCTACCTGTCTTCTCCTAGTGTGACTATGTTGGGCTAAAATATTCAGCAGCTTGAATTTAAAACAGAAGAAAAAAGTGACAAATAATCACATTATAGATTCGGCTAGATGTCTACTGCAAGAATGAATGAATCCTTTTCAGATACTCTCTGCCTCTCTTTGAGTGACTGCTAAAGCATTAATCACCCCTAACCCTTAGAGGTGAAATCTCTACCTTTACTTTACGGCTGAGAAAGGGAACTCCTGCCCTCTAGCATCAGAGCAGTTACTTACAGACTCACTCTCCACCCAGCCATGCTGCCATTCCCGCCTCAGGTTACAGAGAAGGGAGGTATTCATCCCCGTCTCTGAAGTCATCCCCCTGCCTGAACTCACGACTCCTCCCCTTTGTATTCTGAATTCCCTGAATTGGTCTCTGTTGGTGCCATTGATCAAAACAGAAAATATAAGAGGATGAAAAAAATTGAGTTCAGTTTGGAGCCTGTTGAATTTGAGGTGTCCATGGGTCATCTACATGCGGAAGTCTTCTAGGCAACTGGCTATCCTGAAATTTAGGAGGAAGATCATCTAGTCGTGTTCTGGTAAACCTGCTCTCTGAAAAAACAAAAAACAAACAAAGCAACCTAATTTGTAGCGTTTGCCAATTTCCATGGTGTAAGTATGTCTACCATGGCTGATTTCAAGCTACCAATGGCTTAAAAGCTAGCTTGCACATTTCTTAAATATTTAATGACCAATCCTTGTGAGTACATTCAAGCCAGCTTCAGCATACCACAAGAGGCTAAAAGCAGAGATAGAGATTTTGGTGTCGAAGATGGCAGACAAAACCCTGAAAGTGTTTAAAATGGACAGTACATGGTGTAAAAGGAGAAGAGGGTCAAAGATCCAACCTCTTAGGATCTAGCACCTCCCTTCACCTTCTTCCTGGAGCAAAAAAAAACAAAAACAAAAAAAAACAAAAAAAAGCAACCTCTATATCAAAAGAAAGAGAATAATTGCATGGGGTCTTGTATATAGCACACAGAGTCCTCGAGCCAGGAAGGTGCCCATGGAACTTGGGCTCATAGAGGAAGAAAAAGTTTATGAGAATGAAAGTTCTAAAAGCCAACATCAAAGAGAGAATCTTTTGCAGGTGGCAAAGTCATGAATGTACTGTCTAGGAGGTCTGGAAACAACTGGTCCAAGTTAAAGGGGCTTAGGAGCATGCTTGGGACCTACATGTCATCAGAGCAGGCTGCCACTCAACAGCTGGATGGCAGCTGGGCAGGCTGAAGGAAGGATGCTCTCACAGAAAGGCTGGCTTTCCACAAGGTCCAGAACAGGGCACACAGAGGAAAGGACCTTTGTCAGTCTGTCCAGCACTGGCTGCTCAGCTCCCACATGTTTATCCCTGCAATGGAGATAGTGACTTTGAGGTATAAAGTGGCTTATCATCATTCCCCTTAAAGGTCAGCTGATACTCTTTGCACTGATTTGCACATCTACTGTGCTCCCATGCAGACTTGCAGGGTTCCTTGCAGTGGAAAAGATGCTGCAGGATTTGAACATTCTAGACAATCTGGCCAACATATTCCTTATCTTCAGCACTCCGGTTGGTCTGGCATCTCGCGGTTGACGTGGAATCAGTTCTGCTCGAGTTTAATAAACTCTGGATTAACCATCACGACCATCATCATAACTTCTACTTCAGTTAAGCATTTGTCTGTATCCCAGGTGGTACCAGGCACTGGGCCACACACTCAGCATATCTGATCTCAATTTATCCTTATGACAACCTTACCAGATCAGAACTGCTAACCCCATTTACAGATTAGGAAAGCGAGGGTCAGAGGGTTTAAGTAACTTGAATTTTCTTTTTAAATTAATTAATTAATCAATTGGCTGCATTGCATCTCCGTTGCTGTGTGTGGGCTTTCTCTAGTTCTGGTGAGCAGGGGCTACTCTTTGTTGTGGTGTGTGGGCTTCTCATTGTGGTGGCTTCTTTTGTTGCAGAGCACGGGCTCTAGGCATGCGGCCTCAGTATTTGCGGCACATGGGGCTCAGTTGCTCTGTGGCATGTGGGATCTTCCCGGACCAGGGATGGAACCCGTGTCCCCTGCATTGGCAGGTGGATTCTTAATCACTGCGCCACCAGGGAAGTCCCTTGAATTTTCCGAAAATGCAATCCTGAGAAGAACCTGGGCCATGAGACTCCACCAAGGCTAAGCTGAGGCTTTGCTGAACAGCCGGCAAAGTTAAAGCCCCTGTTCCTTCAAACCATTTTTTAAAGCAGCAGCTGCTATTGCTCTGGGCCTGGGCAGATGGCCCTGTGGCCTCCCTCCGGGGGAGCACTGACACGAGATGAATGAGGGAGAAGTTATGGAACAGACAGTGATGAGATGCTAACAAACAAATGGATTCTTGATTACACGGGTTGCTCTGTGTGTAAGCAGAGACCTTTCGCTGTCTATTTCACTAGGAACAGCGAAGGTCATTTTCTTCAGCGCTCCATTCCCAGCCCATCTGAGACTTGTTACTGCATTAGGTATCACTTGGGCATCATGGCCATTCTAAGGGCATCGGGCTTTCCTCAGGGCTAAGATCTACTGACGTCTTGGAAGGAGGACAATTAGAACCAACCAAGACATTCGTAACAGTGAGGAGGTTGGCCTTGTCCTAGGAAGAGTTGGGTATCTGACATTGATTAATAATGGTAACGGGGATGGTAACAGCAATGGCGGGAAGAAGAAGAAATGGGAGAAGAGAAGATACAATTTGTGGAGCACACACTAAGTGCCAGGTTCTGTGCACGGCCTCTGTGGACCTTCACTGGGTCAGCTGGTAGCTCATCCAACAAGTCATGGGCACCTAGGGTGTCCCAAATGGGAAAGGAAAAATACTGAATTCAGTGGTTCTTTTTCTTTAGGAGTTGTGATCTCCTTCAACCGATGATCATAGGAATTTTCCTCTAGAGCTGGCAAAGTGCCAAGGAAAAGAGCTGAGGACATTTGGGGAGAGCACTAAGGGGTCACCTGGAGGACACGGCAGCCGGTGAGTCAGAGAAGGGCTGGGTGACTGGGCACCGGCTCACTGCCCAAACTGCAGTGACACCTTGGCCCAGGTCACACCCAGCCATGCTTGGAGGGCCAGGCGTTAAAGGCCTGATTTAATTTCAATCAAGATGGTGCCCTCCACCTTCTCACGACAAGATCAACAGACAACCTGAGCTCCAAGGTGTCCTCCCTCCCATCCAGAAGGTCATTAACTGCTCTCAAGGATGACCTGCACCAACCCAGGAACACTCAGGCGTGCAGTGCACGCACACTTGGTTCCCAGCGTCATGGAGCTTCCTGACCCCTGGCCAGCAGTGACCTCTACCTTGGGGAGTCCATTCTACTAACCAATGTACCCTCCCTCCATACCTTCCCAGCTGGTAGGCTGGCATACGGCTTCTATTTAGAATGATTCTGCAGGGAGAAGGGTTTTCCTACCTAGGTGGTAAGTAACTTGATCCTTCTTTATAACCTATTTTACCTTCTTTACCTCAAGGTCACCACCTATCTCAAGAGTCACTCTTTCTCTGATATACTCAGGGGAAGGGGTTTGTCTCATGTCTACTCCAGGCTGGGTCCGTGACTCCACTACTTCTCTCTGATACTGGTATCTCACTGTGGACCTCTGCTCACTTGACTGGAGTCCCACATATATCCCTTCCAAGGACACATGAACTCTGGGCTGAGTGAACAGCTGCTTTACTGATCATTTGGGGAACAGCACAGGGGCTTCTACTGTAGCAGACACAGCAGAAAGTTTTAAAGTGGTCCATTAGAGCCCTGTCCTAAAAGGCCTTCAGCCCCACTACCAGGTCTTTTCTTGCCATCTTTCTCAGTGTTGTTTCTCTCTGAACCCTCTTCTTGAGCTCTCTCCCCAAACCCCCAGTTTGTTTTTTATTATAAAGAGTCATGTTAGTTCTCTTCTTTCCGTGTATTTCGGGTTGATGCTGAGGACTGTCTTTTCATCACCAAATGGATCACCAAGAATTTTGCTGAATAAAAACCCTCCTAGTGTGGAGGAACATCACGGCACTCACTTAAGGAAGCAGATGGGGCTGAAGGCAATTGTGGTTGGAGTTTTCTCTACAAAACCACTCTTTCTTGATAGGTAGCAAATTGGATGCTTGGAGACATCTTCAATAAATATTCATTCATGCAAATCTCTTTGCTCTCATTGTTCTTCTCAGATCTCTTTGAGAGAGTTAGCAGAGTGGAGGAACCTGTGTTTCTGTCCCTCTAGGTAGCCCTCTCTGCAACAAACAACTCCCCATAGCTCAGTTGCTCAACATAGTAAGTTAATTTCTCACTAACACGTAGCTCCAGTGTGGATCAGGTAGGGGTGCTCTGCTCCAGGCAGTCATTCAGGGAACCAGGTTTCTTCTGTCTTGTGGCTCCATCCAGCTCTAGGGTCTTAGATTCCTCTCCATCATGAAGATGGGGAAAGACAGCAAGGATTGCATATGGGATGTTTATATGGGTCATACCTGAAAGTGGTGGTCACCATTTCAGCTCACATTCCACTGGCTAGAATTCAGTTACAGGGTCACACCTAAGTCCAAGAGAGGATGGGAAACACAGCTGTCCAGAACAAAGTTTAGAACTTGAATGTTGGTGAGCTCTAGCAGCCTCTACCACATTCTTTTAGAGATAGCTTCCCTCTATTTCAAGTTGAAGTTCCTTTGAATGGTCCATTCAAATCTAAAAATAAACCCTGGCATCTTTTGTTGATATGAGAATGGCCACACACCTGAATCCTCCTGAATCTTTTTCTGGATAACTCCACTGGAGTCAGAGGCAAAGGTGTAGGCAGAGAGCAAGTCTCCTAATGTTAGAAGGAGGACCACTGAGTCACCCCAGTTAAAAAAAATTAGCTATGGAAGTCACATAATTTTGATAATTCGATTTCTTACTCCTTCCTCCTGTTTTCCTCCAAACACGAGAGAGAAGTGGTCATTATTCTTCCCCCTCTGTTCTCTTAGGCGTGGAAATCTTGCTTCAAAGCTTCAGAAGAGACTGTTCACCCCAAGATAAAAACAAAAACAAAAATAAAAGTTAAAAAACCCTTGTGAAATTGTAGCAACTTAGTGGGAGGAGAATGAAATGTTCTCAGCTATCTCTTGCTACTGAAGATGTGAAGGGAATATAAATAAATGTAGACAGCACAATTTACTTTGCTGAAACACAAAAATCATAGGGTTTCAATCTACAGAAAAAGACTGAAGGTTTTTGACACTAGGTAAGTATATTTTGTGCGTTTAGCTCCTGATCCTCCCAGAAATGAAACTCCCTGGAGAAAAGGCTTGACATCCAGAGAGGGAAGGGAGAGGGAAGTGGATATTCATTCTGGATTGCCCAGGGAAGCCACAGATTATGCCTGTTCTGCCACTTATAACCCCTTTGCTCTCAAAAGTGTCCCAGTGAGATGATACGTTATATGGTCACACGGGAGCATAGAGGAAATTTGTTTACAACTAACATCACTATGGCAAAAGTATGCTTGTAAACAACATCAGGAAATTGGTTAAGCAAATTATGACTTATCACTAAGGAGAAAGCCACCAAATCATGACTATGTATGAGATTTGAAAACTCTTTGGACCCATGGTACTGTCATGCTCTCCTAACTGGTTTCCTTGTCTCCAGTCCTGCCCCTTCTAAAGCTTTCAGAACAGCTAAATGTAACGACTCAGGGGATTTCCCTGGTGGTCCAGTGGTAAAGAATCCGCCCTCTAATGCAGAGGACATGGGTTCAATCCCTGGTCAGGGAGCTGAGATCCCACATAACATGGGGCAACTAAGCTCGTGCGCCATAACTACTGAGCTCACGTGCCTCAACTAGAGAGCCCATGTGTCACAACTAGAGAGCCCATGTGCCACGAACTACAGAGCCCATGGGCCCTGGAGCCTGTGCACCACAACTAGAGAAGAGAAAACCCGCATGCTGCAACTAGAAATAAGTCTGAGTGCGTTGCAACAAAGACCATGTGCGCTGCAACAAAAGATCCCGCATGTCTCAACGAAGATCCTGCATGCCGCAATTAACACCCAATGTAGCCAAAAATAATAATAAACAAACAAGTAAATAAATAAAATATTACAGCAGCTCAGACTGCACCCTGCACAACTCCAAGAGATGCTATTCCCATAGTCTGGGATGGAAAAAGTGCCTACACTAGAATTGTGTACTACCCAACCTGCCCAACTGTACAGGGCAGTCCTGAATGTGTTTTCCACACTGCAGCCTCAATGCTTTTTCTTAAAATGAACACACTGAACATGACATTCGCTGATTAAAACCATTCAATAACTTTCTTGTGACCTCAGAATCAAGAACAGACTCCTTATTTTGGCTAACAGGCCTGTGATCTCTGGCCCCTGAAAAACTCCCTAGCCCCTTCCCCCCGTCTTTCCTCATCATGGAGTCTGTGACGGCTACTGTGTATATCAACTTGACTGGGCCAGAAGGTGTCCATGTAGTTAGTCAGACATTATTCTAGGTGATTCTGTGAGAATTTTTTTGGATGATGTTAACATTTAAGTCAGTGAACTGAGTAAAGCAGACTACCCTCCATAATGTGGGAAGGCTTCATCCAATCAGTTAAAGGCTTGAATAGAACAAAAGACTGACCTCCTCCAAAGTAAGAGAGAATTCTCCTTCCCAACAGCCTTCAGAATGGGGCATTGGCTCCTCCTGGTTCTACAGTAGCTTTCAGCCTTTGAACTCTAACTGAGACATCAGATCTGCAGATTTTTGACTTATCCATAACCATATCAGTTAATTTCTTGTAATAAATCTCTTCCTCTTTTTCTTTCAGATTTATTGGGTTAGGTTACCACTCTTATGACCACATTTAATCTTTTTAAAAAAAATTTTATTGGAGTAGAGTTGCTTTACAATGTTGTGTCAGTTTCTGCTGTACAGCAAAGTGAATCAGTCATACATATAACATATATCCCCTCTCTTTTAGATTTCCTTTCCATTTAGGTCACCACGGAACATTGAGTAGAGTTCCCTATGCTCTACAGTATGTTCTCATTAATTATCTATTTTATACATAGTAGTGTATATATGTCAATCCCAATCTCCCGATTCATCCTCCACACATTTAATCTTTCGTTTTGTTTTGTTTTTTAAGGTAATTTTTTAAAATTAATCTATTTTATATATATTTAGTGTGTATATGTCAAACCCAACCTCCCAATTCATCCCCACCCCCAAGTTTTCCCCCCTTGGTGTCCATACGTTTGTTCCCTACATCTGTGTCTCTATTTCTGCCTTGCAAACCAGTTCATCTGTACCGTTTTCCTAGATTCCACATATACACATTAATATACAATATTTGTTTTTCTCTTTCTGAGTTACTTCACTCTGTATGACAGTCTCTAGGTCCATCCACGTCTCTACAAATGACCCAATTTGGTTCTTTTTTATGGCTGAGTAATATTCCTTTGTATATATGTGCCACATCTTCTTTATCTATTTGTCTGTCGATAGATATTTAGGTTGCTTCCATGATCTGGATATTGTAAATAGTGCTGCAATGAACACTGAGGTGTGTGTGTCTTTCTGAATTATGATTTTCTCTGGGTATATGCCCAGCAGTGGGATTGCTGGGTCATATGGTGATTCTATTTTCAGTTTTTCAAGGAACCTCCATACTGTTCTCCATAGTTGCTGTATCAATTTACATTCCCACAAACAGTGCAAGAGGATTCCCTTTTCTCCACACCCTCTCCAGCATTTATTGTTTGTAGATTTTCTGATGCCCATTCTAACTGGTGTGAGGTGATAACTCTTTCTAGTTTTGATTTGCATTTCTCTAATAATTAGTGATGTTGAGCAGCTTTTCATGTGTTTGTTGGCCATCTGTATGTCTTCTTTGGAGAAATGTCTATTTAGGTCTGCCCATTTTTTGATTGGGTTGTTTGTTTTTTTGCTATTGAGCTGAATGAGCTGTTTATATATTTTGGAGATTAATCCTTTGTCTGTTGATTCATTTGAAAATATTTTTTCCCATTCTGAGCGTTGCACATTTAATCTTAATTGTCTTTTTAAAGGCCCTATCTCCAAGCATACTCACGTTGGGGGTTAGAGCTTCAACATATGAGTTTGGAGGGGAATACAACTTATCAACAAAGTCCAAGCTCCCATCATCCTGAATTACTCTCATATCATGTCCTCCAAACACCATGTACTTGCTCAACTTGGGTTTTACCCATGCTGTGAAAAACATTTCCTTCTGCAGAGACCATTCCTTCCTTTTCCTCTTTGTTAAGATCACTCTTATGCATTTTTGCCTCTCAGATTACAGAGCACCTCCTCCAGGAAGTCTTCCTTGAGCACCACCTATAAGTCCAGATAGGAGGTTCCTCTAACAGGTTTCCATAACCCTTGCCATCCACTTCCACTCACTTATCATATTGCATCGTCTGTTTTTTCCTTGCCTGTCTTGTACTCTACTGAACCTCTACCATCTAACCCTGAACCTGGTGCCATAATACACACACAATAAATACTTCTTAACTATACTATTGAACTTAACTATTGAAAAACTACAATAAAAACAGCATGCATACTGTAATTATAACTATGCAAAACCACTTGAGCAAAGGAAAAATGTTGAGAAGGAATTACACCAAAATGACGACCCTGGTTTTATTTGTGTGGTAGAATTATTGGTGCTTTTATTTGTCTTTTCTCTTATTTCCCACACTTTCTGTAAATATTAAACACAGCATAACATTTTAATTCTCAGTCTGAAGCTGGCTTGTTTCAGGCTATATTCCAAGGGAACTGATTTATTTGAAACAAAAGATTCTGAAAGGTGTCTTGGAGTTGCCCCTAATGGGATTTGACATGTATGTTATTAATTGGAGGGTGTGACCTCCCTGGAGAATGGTTCATTACTGCTCTGTGGGGTTTCAATAATGAGCACATAGTCACCAGGGCAGGTGGGAATTCTCCAGATGGCAAGATTGCCCTGGGGATCTGCATTACTAAGATGTCCTATAGCTTTGAATGCTGGAAGACGAGAGAAGTGTGAATATTTTTTATTGAGGTGAAGCATTATTGAGGCATTATTCCCTAGTTCTTAGCTTCACCGAAGGGGAGAGAGGAAGCCAAACATCTGGGGATATTTATAGCCCAGTGTAATGGCCTCCCTGGGTCTAAAGAGAGCCATACACTTGTGGGTGTTCACTAGCTGATCAGACATGTTGTATCTTTGGTCTTGGGAGAGAGGCTAGTTCTAGGAAGGAAATTAGAATTACTGAAGGTAAGGGGATGATGTGGTGGTTGGTAATGGTGGGATGAGAGAATAAAAGGCAAAAGCAATGAACATGTACTGAGCTCTGTGTGTGGCAAGCACAGTGCAGGGGCCCTTCTCTGTGGCCTCATCAACTGCTCTTGCCCACCTCCTTCTTTTTGGTCACACAGCCACTTGCCATTGCAAAGGTTGAAAAAGCAGAAGCCTGTTTCTTCAGGCTCCTCTGCAAGCTAGAACATGTGACTCCCATCTTGGCCAATGACACCCAAGGGGAAGACTATTGGGAGCTTCTAGGAAGTGTTTTCCTTCCCAGTAAAATGTGACAAGTGGAAGGAAGTGTTTCTTTCCCCAGACATTGCCCTGTCTGCATGCGATACCTGGAACTGTGGCAGCCATTCTGTGAGCATGAGGAAGCAAGACTAAACACAAAGCCGAAAGACCCCAGGGATGTCAGAGCAGAAATGTGGAAAGAGCCTAAGCTTTTGATGATATTGTGGAACTGATGAACCAATGCTGGAACTGCCTACCCCTGAAAGTCTAGCCATGGTAAATAATAAGCCTTTTTTAGTTGGGTATTCGGTAGTTTGTAGCATCCCACCTTCCTTTAATCCTCATGAAAACCCTATGATGACTGTCAGAATATGCCCATTTTGCAGATAAGGAAACTATAAGCTCAGAAGCTTATCTGGCACCAAATCTGTGGTTTTTTCCCACCACATACCACACTTATTGTGTTCATCACTGAGAGTCGGGGTTGTTTATTAGAGCAGTTAGTCTTTCCTGATTGTATAAAGATGGACGATCTATGAGAACACTTTGTGAACTGGTGCTGTAAAGATGTCAGGCATAACTCTAGGCGCACTGCAGAATCATCTAGAGAGTTCAAAAGTTCTGGTGCCCAGGCTGCAGGCCAGTACAATTAAAGCAGAAGCTACGGGGAATTGATCCCAGAGAGCTTTTTCAAAGCTCCCATGTGATTCCGATGTACTGCCACCATAGTTGAGTTCCACTGCTCAATACAGAGCATTATAGAACTGTTTTAAGCAAAAGTAGTTTGAAATTGCTTAAATTCAATATTTAAAAATATTGTAATGTTTTTGAAGGCAAAAAATAGGTCTACCTTTGCATTTCTCCTTTTTCTTCTCCCTCCCTAACCCTGTGCTCAGTTTTTTCATAGTATTTAAGGTGGTAGGATGCCTTCTGCCCCAGGGTGGAAAAGCCTTTATTTGTAGATTTTGCCAGTTTCTGTGGTATAAATATTCCCTCCATGGCTCTTTTCAAGCTACCAGTAGGATGCCAACTGTCTGGGAAAATTCTGAAAATATAGCAATTGGCTTTCATCAGTCAGTATGAGCTGGTTCCAGTCTACCACCAATAAAGTAAGGGTTACATACCAAGTGACTTCAGGATACAGGCAAGTAATTTAAGATGTGGTAGGCCAGGTGTAAGGTAGTAGTGGGGACTGTGGCAAAGGCCTGTGTAATGGCATTCAGATTCGAATATCTGGGGAAACAATGCCTGAAACAGAAAACTGCTTACAGATTGAATTCAGTGCTCCCCCCCCCCGCCCCCACCCCAGCAATCCTCAATTTAGGTGACTGATCAATGTTTGACGAATGAATGAATGAAATTAAAATTCCCTATATGTATATGTGTAACTGATTCGCTTTGCTGTATCCCTGAAACTAACACAACACTGTAAATCAACCATACGTCAATAAAATTTTTTTTAAAATTCCATCACTGGGTCATTTTCCTGTCACATCCCTCTGCCAACCACTTGGTTTACAGTTCAGGCTGAGGGACCTTGCGGGGAGGATGTGCTCTCCAGAAACTGCTGCTGACCCCTGTGGCGCTGGCAGTTCCCAGTGATTCCCTCCAGCCATAGCAGAGGCAGGAATGTCTTAGTGCTCCTTCATAGCGGCTCCTGCTTGATGTAATCACTTGTCTTGGGAAGTGGTCCGATTCAGGGTACATTTTAGAGGCGGAGCAGGGTGATGATGGAGCTGGCTTCGCAAAGGGCTCCCTCATCACCCAATGTTTGGATCTTCCAAGCTAAGGATGTAATGATACTCTGTATCTTTGTAAGGGCTCTAGGAACAGATGAGGCCCCTTTAGGGGGTTTACCCTCCTACCTCTCAGAGACCTCCCATAGGTCCTCAGACAAAAGCTGTGATGTGGTCTTCGCAAATCTCACCACACAGTGAAAAGCAAACAGGTCAACGCTGGTTGAATGAATAAATTCAAATTCTGCTGCTTGTAGCCAGAGGCAGCCAACATTCCTTTAATCCTCCTGAGAACCCTAGGATGACTGCCGTATAGATCCCATTTTACAGATGGTACCGATCTCTCATTCTGATGCACTTCAGACCCTGCCTTGAGCCTGATCTGCCCCAACCTGTGAGTGTTCATTCCTTGCTGGTCTGCACCAGAACCACCTGCAAAGGTCTGAAATGCAGCTCACGTCTCTCTTGATCTGAGCCCACCTCCTGGGCCTGGCCTTGGCCCGACCAGCAGCCCTGGGTAACCCTGGTCGGCACACTCCCTCTGCACATCCAGTGACTCTGGGCTCTGGCCACCACCATCTCAGCGTTCTTGGTTGGTGGCAGAACCAGGCTGCTTCCCTCTGTCCTGATGCTCCAAAGAGATCACTCCTGATAAACACAACCTGTTCCGTGATTCATAGAAACTGCTGATTGCCTGACCCCTGCTTGGCAAGACCTTGTAGAATTAAACCTCATTAATTCTCATTACAGCCCTGGAGAGAGGAACTTATTTATAACCCTGCATGGGTTCAAACTCACAGACACATGGGTCCCACAAGCATTTTACTGCTTGGATGGGCAAATCGCTGCTGTGAGAGCCACCCTCCAGATCTGTAAACAGGCAGGCAAGGCATTCCAGGCTCCACCCATCACCTCTTATGAAGCTGGATAAAGGAGATGGCACAATATTGGGGAAATCACAGCGGTTAGAATTAGAAGGAATGTTAAGGGTCACTTATACTAACTCCCCAGAGGCTACTTGAAGTCAAGAACTTTTGTTTTATGCATCTCCTTAGGCCCTGTGTCTGGCACTTGAAAATATCTGGGGCCTGAGCTGTCCCAGGGAAGACAGGTACACTGTCCAAGTCCCACAGCAGGTAAGAGTGGGAACCATTGTTTCCTGGCCTCCAGGTCAGGGCCCTTACTGGGATGCTGATCTCCACCTCTAGCACTTAGGTAGACAGGATGGAAACCTTCAAGAGGCATTCGAGTCCAAAGGAGACTCTACTCCACATGCAGCTCCAACTGCTAGACCTCCTGGCAGTGCAATTGAGTGAACTGGAAGATTTTAGGATGTAAACTTGGGAGAATGAGAGGCGTCTTTATTCATTCCACAAGCATTGACCTGGCCCGTTTTCCACTGTGTGGTGAGATTTGCATAGACCTTGTTATAATTTTTATCCAAGGACCTGTGGGAGGTCTCTGGGAGGTAAAGGGTTTAGAGCTATCATCTGTTTCCATGGTCCATCCAAGGATGGAATGTTTCAGTGGGATCTTAGAGTAGCTGATCCAGGCAGTGGATGATGGGGGAGGGTCCTCGTGAAGCTGACTCTGCCTCCAAAATGTACCCCAAATCTGACCACTTCTCTCCGTTGCCCCCGCTCTAACCCAGGCCACCACCATTTCTCACCTGCGTGGCTTCATGAGCCTTATTGGTCCACCTGCTCCCATTCTTACCCTCCTCCCATTCTCGCTTGCCACAGCTTCCCATGTCCCCTCGACTGAATTCAAGACCACTTCCCATAGTCTGTGAGGCTGAACCTGAGCTGGCTCCTGCTGCCGTCTGTCACCTCCCCTCTTGTCACCTCTCCCTGTCTCTCTATCCTCCAGCCACATTGCCCTTGTTTACAACTCTTGAAACCTGCTAGTTTCCCTCTGCCTGGAAAGCTCTTCCTCTGGATCCCCCTCTGGCTGCCTCCTCCTCTTCACTCAGATCTCAGCACAAACACCACTCCCCCCACCCCACCAACCACTCACCACCATTGCCAGGACCTAATGCTCTCAGATATTAGCTGGTTTATGTATATGGTTACATTGTTTTTGTACTTTAAGGTCCATGGGATGAGGATCCTTATCTGTTAAAGTTTATCCCACACCTAAAAGAGTATCTCCTCATCATAGGTATTCAACAAATAGCTGTTGAATGACTGAATTCTCCAGGGATTCAGCCATATCACAGATCAAAATATGTTCTCCAAATTTCATACACTAAAACTCTTATGGGGCCTACAACAGTAAAAATAATAAGAATAATACATAATGACATAGACTCACTACCTGCCCCTAATACTTCCCAGGCTCCTTGGCACTCAATTGGTGAATTCTAAACAGTGAGACATGTTAGAAATCACATGTGTCACTTTGGGGTCGGTTTCTATTGTTTCTTTTCTCCTGCTGCTGGATGTTCCACTCCTTATATCTATGGAGTGTGGGTCCCTAAGCGACTAATATGCAGCACAGCCCTCTCCCTCCCATCCCTGCACTGACCCATGTGGGGACATACCTTGAGTGAGAAATGAAGTTCATTGAGTAAAGCCACTGGGATTTGGGGACTCACTTGTTATTGCAGCACACCTAGCCTATCCTGACTAATTTGGTAACTCATATATCATGAGCTCATACTGCATGCCAGAACCTTGCATACATTATCTCATTTACTCTTTACAGTACCTTATAAGGTAAATATGATTATTATTCTTTTTACAGATGAGGAAACTGAAACAGAGAGGTTGAACAACTTCTGCAAAGTCACTCAGTTAGAAAGTAGCAGAGTTATGATTTGAATCCAGGCAGTCTGACCCCAGAACCCATGCTTTTTAATCACTGCACTATACTGTTAAGAAACATTCCGTTTGCAGATTAAACTTTTTCAATAGTAAAGCTAAAATATAAAATCTTTCCCATTAAGAAATCTCTCCTTACCCTTGTATACAATTGGTGGGAGTGTATATTGGTGCAGTCACTGTGGAAAACAGTACGGAGGTTTCTCAAAAAACTAAACATAGAACTACCATATGACACAGCAATTCAACTCCTGGGTGTATATCCAAAGAAAACAAAAACATAATTTGAAAAGATACATGCACTGCAATGTTCATAGCAGCATTGCTCACAATTGCCAAAATGTGGAAGCAACCTGTGTCCATCAACAGATGAATGGGTAAAGAAGTGGTGATACACACACACACACACACACACACACATATATATATACACACACACATATATAATAAAATACTATTCAGCCATAAAAAAGAATGAAATTTTGCCATCATGGATGGACTTGGAAGGCATTATGCTAAGTGAAAATAAGTCAGAGAAAGACAAATTCTATATGATATTACTTATTGTGGAATCGAAAAAATACAACCAACTAGTGAATATAACAAAAAAGAAGCAGACTCACAGATACAGAGAACAAACTAGTGGTTACCAATGGGGAGAGGGGAGGGGGGGCAAGATAGGGGAAGGGCATTAAGAACTACAAACTATTGGGTATAAAATAAGCTACAAGGTTACATTGTACAACACAGGGAATATAGCCAATATTTTATAATAACTATAAATGGAGTCTAACATTTAAAAATTGTGAATCACTCTTTTGCATACCTGTAACTTATGTAATATTGTGCATCAACTATAATTCAATTTTGAAATGGTTAAAAAACTAAATTAAAAAAAATTAAGAGGGGATAAAAAAATTCTCTCCCTGCTGGTCATCATAAAATTATCTTTGCGATAAAACTAATTTAAGGAGATGCTCCTCTGGACTTGTTTTTGTTTTTCTTCTAATAAGCACTAATTGAAATACACTGCCGGCAAGTCTGCTTCATGGAGCCAGTCTGCTGCTATACCAACTAATTTTAAAATGTATGGATCTTACCACTTCAGATCTGAGGCCATATTGATTCTGGAATATGCACCACTAATTGCTGAGAGCCTGATGCTAAGAAGAAAAGAAAAGAAAAAACCTCTCATGTCAATATTCGTTACTAGCCTTGACAAATAAACATTTTAAGGGATGGTGACTTTTTCCTCTTTTAAAGCCTTAATTACTGGTTTACACACACTGCAATCATTTTGTTCCTGTTTGTGTTTAATAGTCTGTAATCCATTTTAATTATATTCTTTGCTTATCAAGATTAGACTCCTGAACAAGGATAGAACAAAATTTAACTTCTGCCTCTCTACCTCCCTGCTTTCTTATCCAAGTGCCTGGAAAATGTTCTGGGTCTTGAAAACATCTTAAAGATAAATCTTGCTTTTTAAAAGGTTAAAGCCAAAAAACTAAACCAAAGGAAGTTTCTCTTGACTTTTTCTAATCTGCCACTCCATTGACTAAAGGGGTTGGATAAATCTGCTTCCCTCATTAAACGTAGAATGTGAAACTGGTATGAATCTTGAGAGGGGATGTGTGGTGGGGCAGGCCAGAGACATCTAGGGTGAGAAAATGATTTTTCCCTTGACCTGGGTGGTGAGTACAGGGATGTTTCACTTTGTAATAATTCATTGCTCTTGAGGAATTTATGTTTTGTGCACCTCTCTCTATGTGTCACATTTCTATAAAAATGCTATTTGAAACACTGAACCACAGCTGGGTTTTCAGAGCTGTTTTGTGCTTTTGTTAAGGGCAACCATTAAAGACAGCGGCCATAGACTGAATATTTTTGCAACAACCTCCCTCCCCCAAATTCAGATGTTGAAACCCAACCCCTAGTGTGATGGCATTTGGAGGTGAGGCCTTTGGGAGGGGTTTAGGTCACGAGGATGGAGCCCTCATGAATGGGATTTGTGTCCTTATAAAAGACACCCCAGAGATCTCCCTTACCCCCTTTCTCATGTGAGGACACAGTGAGAAGACAGCCATCTATGAACTAGGAAGCGAACTGGTCACAGAATCTGCTGGTACCTTGATCTTGGACTTCCAGCCTCCAGAACTGTAAGAAAAAGAATTTTTGTTCACCGAGTCTATGGTATTCTATTATAATGATCCAAACTATGGCAACAGCCAAGCTCTTTAAAAACAAAACAAAACAAACCCAACCAACCAAACAAAAAAACCACTTCTAACATTTTCATTTCTAGGATCTGTATTAACCAGAGTAGGAATTATAAGAAAGTATGTCTGCTGTGTAGAAAGACACCACCAAAGATATTTTTTTGCTTACTGAACAGTCCAGTGTGGTGTTCCTGGTTGGTGGGAGGGCTTCCATACAGTGATTCAGGGATCATCAAACCTCAGACTGCAAAGCAGACCTGACAGTCTCAGTCAATTCGACAGGGAGATTCGGAGCAAAGATTGCCTGTTAGAGGAGTCCTGCGCTGGGCAGAAGCAGCCAGTTCTAGTACCCCCACCACGCTCATTCATCAGCTGAGGGGTGCCCTGGGAAAGCATGGCTTTAGCTCCAAAGTTAATTGCACTGTTTGGAGCTGAGTGGCAGTTATTTCTTGGAAGAAGATGAGAACAGTACATTTGCATGACTTTACACTCTATAGTGGGAGGGGAAACATACACACACACACACACTATCTATATCTATCTATCATCTATCTGTTTATCATCTATCTATCTATATCTATCTATCATCTATCTATATCATTTATCTATCATCTATCTATCTATCATCTATTATATTTATACACACACACTCATACATATGGTGGCCAGTAAGCCTCTCTGCTACAGCAATGAGGCCAGTTTGACCTTGACTTCAGAACACGTGAGCCTAATTCCCCTCTTGGGCTAAGCTGCCTTCCACCACCCCTGAGACATCCCATTGTCTCATTGTCTCTGGGCCATTGTGGGGCCATTTAATTTTATTCCCCAGCACTCATTCCCCTTTTTTTTTCTGATGAAAGTCCCCAATTTTTGTGTGATGACCCAAACCTCCCCTCTTGGTCCATGTGGTTGCGTCAGCCCATGCCATCTCCACCACCCCAGCTCCATGGTTAGGCACATGATATAGGCCTGAGCCAGTCAATCTGTCCTACCACAGCCACAGTGAGAGTTTCAGAGTTGGGCACATGACCTAACCAGAGACATCTGTAAGGCATGCTGGGCTAGAGGAGAGTGGCTCTGAGAGGATGAGGTGCTGGAGCCATGCAGCCACCTTGCCACCATGAGGGGAGAGCTTAAAGAAGTTAGCATCATCTTGGGAAACATGAGGGTGAAACCAATATGGTGGAAGGCAGAGTCTAGAGATGGAGAAAAACTGAGTCTCAATGAATGTCTCAGCTTGAAATTTATCTGTGTCTGAACGCAGACCTGGACTCCTCAGTTACAACTGCCAATAAATTCCCTTTTTACTTAAGCCAATTTGAGGTGGTTTCCATCTTTTCAAAACTATTCTAACTGAAGTCCAATCATCAGACTCAAAATATACTCAATTTGGAAACATTTATTTTCATTTTATTTACCAAAGTCTCTACAGTCAGCCATCAAATCAGTCCCAGATGGTTAACGAACATCAGCCAAGTGCTTTCAAAATCAATGGCAGTGTTTTTGTTTTAATTAAGTCCATGCACTCAGGTTCCTCCTCCCTCCCCTCCTCTGCCTCCGCACCCCACCACTGCCCCACTCACACATCTAACTATTTTATAGCTTCTTCCTCAACTTTAGCTGAGGCCTGCTTGGAAAACATACTGAGTGACTGAACTCTTTTAAACTCTGTTTTTCAAATGGACTCTGACTCTTTGAGGGCAGGGACTTGGAGCATCTCATAGTCCCAGAGTCTAGCACAGAACCTGACAGGAAGTGGCAGTTCAGTCAAAGTCAGACTTGACAATATCCAGCTGGTGTCTCCTGCAGTGAAGTAGGAAGGCAGACACCCTCCCACACCCTTTTTGGGTGTGTGTGTGTGTGTGTGTGTGTGTGTGTGACTCACCAGATTCCTGCAGCGAGAGGGTCATCCAGGGCCTCCCTGGAAGTGAGTCGGCAAGATTGGACCACCTGAGGCCACCCGCTGTGGACCCCCAGCCTCCTCAGCTGTATGTCCCTCTCCTCCATTATCTGCCCCCTCCTTGTCTCTTTCTAGTGCCCCTCTCCTCCTCCTCCTTCATGTCTTTTCTTTCTCCTTTCCAAGATCCGCCCGCCCCCCCCATGCCTTACCACAAACATGGGGATGCTCCCATAGGCAGTGTGTACCCTTGCAGTAGTCCTCAGGGCTATGCTACAGCTAGTCATGCCCCACAAGTCAAGACACATGGTATAGCAACTCCAAAGGAGTACTAACCTGTTTGAAGACAGATTTCACGAGATAGGACTCTTCAATTTGGAAATCAAAGGCTAAAAGGAATTTGTATGAAACTATGATGGATTAGTAGCTATCTGTTATTGAGAAACTACTCTAAAAATGAATGTTTTAAAACAACAAGAATGCTTATTATCTCTTCGCAGGCGCAGGGGGATTGGTGTCTGAAAGTTGGACAGGGCACGGTTGGATGGCTTATTCCTAATTCATGATATCTGGAACTTCAGCTGGAAAACTCCAAAGATGGTGGCAGGAATCATCTGGAGGCTTGTTTACTCACATGGTTGATGCTGGCTGTTGGTGGAGACCTTAGCTGGGGCAATTGGCTGGAACACTTACCTGTGGCTCATCCAGATGGCTTGGGCTTCCTCACATCATGGTGGCTGGGTTGCCAGGACAAGTATCCTGAGGAGAGAGAGACAGAGACAGAGGCAGAGAGGAAGAAAGAGAGTAACACAAGGTCAAAGTTGTGTCCTTTTTGAAACAGAGAAGGATCCTGTGGGGCCCTCCTGGGTACAAATCTTTTTAGTGTCCCCTGCTTCTTGTCTGTAGAAAACAGGCTTCCTTCAGCCTCCTTGACCTTCCCTGAGTTCCAAAGAGCAGATTCAAGCAGTTGCTAATCAGAAAAGGGAGGAAAGGCAGAAACAAAGGAGGAACAGTCAAGAAACAATAGTCTGGTGATATAGCAGGGTTCTGGTTCCTCCTCAAGGAATATATGTATAACAATATATCTTTGAGTTCTTCTACAGGAACTAAGGCTCCCACCCATGTGTAGGATGGTAACTTCAGGCTGAGCACAAGACTCCTGGAACACCTCCCTGTTACCTCACCACCAACCAATCAGAAGAAAGCCTGCACACAGTGGAAGATAAAGACTCTGACCCCCTCGCCAAATGATTAACTGCTATTAACTTTCCCTTTCTCCCTTTAAAAACTTTCATGGTTGAGCAGAATCTTCAGAGTTGATTCTTAGACACGAGTTTGCCTTCTCCCCAGGTTGCCAAGTCTCCTGAATAAAGCAACCTTTCCTTTCCAAGTAATACTTGTGTTCCAGAATTCTTTTGAGCAGCCAAACCTGAGTTTGGTAACATTTTCATAACCTAGCCCAGAAGTCATACAGCATCATTCCTGCCATAGTCCATTGGTCAGAATAGTCACAAGTCCCCATCCAGATTCAAGGGGAGGGACATAGATGCTACCTCTCAGTGGGTAGGCTCGCATGGTCTGAAAAGCATGGGGGTGAGGAGCTGAAATACTGCTGTGACCATTTTTGGGAAATGCAGTCTCCCACAGGTACTAATATATACGTCCTGTGCAAATTTCCTTAAAAATTGTGAAAACTCTAATAAAAGCTAACCTTGAGTGCTTACTACAAATCAAGAACTGTGTTAAGCACTCTCCTGGTGGTAACTCATTTAATTCTCCCCACAATCTGCTGAGTTAGGCACTATTTTTATGGATACAGGCAGTCCAACAGGATAGGGCAGCCCAGTACTCTGAATACATCCTTGTTTTGCCTCTTCCTCCTCCCTGCTCCTCATTCTTCTAGTCTTCACTTCTGTCCCCCAAACTCCCACTTTCCCAACAAAGTCCTCACACTTATCTGCTTTGAGGGGAACTCAAAAAGCAGTGACTTTAGGGAATGCAACTTTCCAAGAGGTGTTACAGACCAAAGTTTGATTCAAAGTCATAGACTACTGAAAACAAACAGCTAACTCTTTGGAGATCACCTACTAATGCTGATGAGAATCCGTAAGGTACATCTCTTCCCAACGGTATGTTCAGTGACTCTGTGATGGAAGCTTGAAATCAGCCACAGTGGAGAATTTACACCACAGCAATTGGCAAACGTGACACACCAGGATTTTTTATCCACAATCAGTGGTTAGACATTTACCAGCATACCACAACTGTCGATTCACATGTAGCTCTAACTGATTAATAATGGCTGCCTGGAGCAGTGCACTGGGAGGAATTCCAAGGTTATTGACAATGTCTATTGACCATCTCTACTCCAAACCAAGGCTCTCGTTTTATTAACTGAGGTCCCAGAGACTTGCTGAAGATCACTCAATAGTGGCAGAAGCAGCTAAGCTAGAACCCAGGCTGAGGTTTATTTGGTACAATATGGTACATTATTCTGAACATATTGGTACAAACATACTGTCATGTGAGATATAGCTGTAGATAATAGGTCTGTAACCTGATATCTGGGGCACAGCCCTCACTCTTGGGATTAAGAGCTTGAAACTCACCTCTCACCCTAAAGGTCAGAGACATCCATATGCAGGGGACCCTGCTCTGTCCAAGGTGGTATTTCTGCACCTGTTCTACCATCAAACAGAGGATCAGTGGCTGAGGCCCTGGTGGCCAGGTCATCTTATCACCCTTCACTCATATGCCAAAAAAGAGAAATGAAAGAAAAAGTGGGGGGGCTGTTATTTTCTTTTAAAAATGTTAGCGGTAGCCAGTCTGTCTGTCTCACTTTTTGAACACTGAGCCTGAAATCTGTCTCTTGCACCAGAGAGATTCAGAACAGGAATCATTCACTTTTGGCAAAGTACAGAGACCAAAGCAGCACAGCCACTAATGAGCTCCCACACCATGTTAAATATTTAAAAAGGCACCATAAACTCCAATTATATGTTCAGTGAAGTCAGTCATACCTGACTTCCCCTCCCCAGCTTCCTGTAGCTGCTGAAAGCCAGTGACGGCCAACAGATGCCTCCTGTCTGGTTGTGAAGGTTGACAGGGCACTGCTCTCTTGCTCTGTTGTAAAAGGCAGGTTGTGTCTGTTGTGGAAAGGAGGGTGGAGGGGCTGGGTTTGTTTTCCTTCTTCCCGGATAAACCCAGCAGGGGCAGCACTAGGGTGAGACAGGTGAGGGGCCAACAGTATAAAATGTAAGGACCCTGAACTTGAGCAAGCGTAAGCACCCTACCTGCCTCACCCTAGTCCCAGCCCTTCAGCCCAGCAACAAGCTTGCTGTAGACCCACTGACAGAACTCCCAGGTCCCCAAGAAGCAGAGGATCTGAAGCCAGACCCAGTGTGGTTATGATAAGGTCCTCAGCTGTGTGAGGCCCTCGGAGACACAGAAGCTGGACTGAAATCCAGATTCTCTTTCCCAGCTCTGTGACGTGGGGAAATTCATTCAGCCTCTCCTGTTTCCTCATCTATGAAAAGGCAGTGATAACCAAAATGCTTTCCTTGTTGTGAGCACTAACAGAGTTGTGGATAGAAAAACACGTTGGAAATGACAAAGCACTAGAGAAATGTCGGCTATTATTATTAACTTTAAATGAATAATATAAATAATGAATTACAATATGTAATTATGTGGTAGGAAAAATTATTAAAGTGTGGCTGTTCCCAAATTTCTTCTCTTCCATTTGCCTATTAAACCATGAATTCACTCACTACCTTCCTAAAAAGGAAATATTACTACATGTTCAGAGAGGTCATGCTAATTTCATAAGGAGATGGGAAGAGATGCTGAGGAGAGAGAGAGAGAGAGAGAAATCACCTGAGTATTGGGGGTATGAAGAGAGAGAAGTTTACAAAGTATTATGATAGATTATGATTAAGCTAAACTTGGATGTTCTCTAAGAGATGCAAGTGCGGGATTTTAGTTACATTTTAATTACTTCTGTTTGTTGGATTATGAATGTAACACCGTTCTTATCCTGGACCACATGGGTCTCCAAATGCATAGGGAAAACAATCATAATAATAGCAAGAGTGGTTGATAAATTCTGCCTCCCAGCTCAGGGTGTTCAAAGTCAAATTTACAACAAGATGAGAAGAATTCCTCAGAACCAAGTGACAGTCACTGCAAGTTCTGCAAGCTGAAATGGTGTAGCCAATGACCATGCATGGCTGAGAAAAAATCTCCAGGCTCCACCTCTATCCGGGACCTTCCACTGTCCTTGAGAACTCTCAAGGTGATGTTCAAACAAAAACAGTTCATGCTTTTTGCATAATCAATTTTATGGCAATGATGGAAATTTTTGAAAGAGAAAAAACTCACTCACCCTCTCCTGCCCAGTTTTCATTTTTGATCTGCGATTCAGCTCAAGATGATATTTTTAATCTCTTCTTGCCACTATGAACACAAATTGGAAAGGTTTTCTCACGGCTGGACTGAAGGCTAAGGATATCTTCAGACCAAAAGAAATTACCAAATGTTTCCCCAGCCTCTGGTAAAACACACCCCTAACCCTGTGGAGCTGGAAATGCCCTTTGCATATCAAGTAAGGACACAGCCCAGCCTTGCTTGTGTGTAAAGAGTGAGTTACAAAAGCTTGTGCTCCAGAAAGGGAAAGAAGTTATTCCTCAAGACTGAATTTTAATTGTGCTGTCTGAAATGTTAGACATTAGCTCATACTCTAAGAGGCCACAGTACTTTTGATTAAGCATCTTTATCATTTTGGTAAATTCTCTAGTTTTGTCATCACTTTTATGAGCACAGCCCGAAGTTCCCATTTCTGGGAGGTGCTCAGACTCACATTGGACACTCTGGAATTTACTTCCTTCCTCCTGAATTTGCCCCTCTTTCTGGGGTCTCCCTCCTGGTCAGTGGTACCTGGTAAAACCCCATTCAGTACCTACTCTTCACTCCATCTGACCTGTTGCTGAGTTTGGTGGTTCTACCTGTGAAATGGTTCCCAAATCCATTCTTACCTTTCCATCCTCACAGCTATAGTTCAGACCCCTGCCAATCTCATCAGGACTCTCATGATAGCCTCCCAAGTGGCCTCCCGATCTCCAAAGGCATTTTTCTCCAGGGACAGACACTGCTGTGGAGAAAATCACATCCACCCCCACTCAGAGGGTGGCACTGGCTTCCCACTTCCCATCCAAAGCCCTCCAACTCCTGCTCATGGCATCAGGGTTCTGCCTGCTCTGGTCCAACTTCCTTCTCTTGCCCCTGTGCTCCCCTAACCATACCCCACGTAGTATCTCAAACACTCATGTAAATTCTCACCTCACTATCTTTGATCTTACTTTTACCATCACCCGGGATGCTTTCCATACCCCCCCACCTCCTTTGTTTCCCTTCTTAAAATACCAATCAATATTTCAATGCCCAACTTAAAAACTACCTGCTCCATGAACTCCTCTATCATTTCAGTTAGAATGCATCTCACCTTGTTCTATGATTGCAAAAGTCCTTTGTTGTATTTTTTACTCATTTGCAATCAGTGGCTTATGTTTGGATGTAACTTTGGAGCTTCCAAGATACTTCTAAATAACTCATCTCATTTGATTGTAACACAGTGAGGCACACGTTTTACAAATGAGGGAATGTGATAAGGCAGAGGGCTGGGAGTGGAATGGTGGTAAAGAATGGGGTAGAGACTGCTATTTATGCATTTTTCCTTCTACAATGATAGAATTTCTTAGCTAGAAACATTACTCTCCAGCCAAAAACTAATTTCCCAGACTCCTTTGAAGACAAATGTATCCATATGACTAAATTCCACCCGATGGGATGTGCATACAGGTGTTGAGGGCAACTTGTGAGCCCAGCCCTTAAAGGGAGGGGCTGGTCTTCCTCTTCCCACACCGCCCCCCACCCCCGTTGGCCTGATTGTAGATAAGAGAGGAGCCAAGCACTTTTTTAGGGCCACAAGTTGGAAGCCCCATTTAAGGATGGCAGAGCAACAAGATAGAAGGAGCCTGGGTCCCTGATGATTGCAGAGCTACCACACCAGCCCGATTACCTCTTTAGACTTTCAAGTGAGAGAAACAAATGACTGTATTGTTTAAGTTGTTGCTACTGTGGCCCTTTACTATAGCAGCTAAACTGGTATGTTAGCTAATAGAAAAACTTGCCCAAGTTTATAGGGTAGTTAACAGTGGAGTAAGTATGATTCTAGAACCTGAGCTCTTTCCAGGAAACGACATTGCACACCTTTATAACAGCAATTTTGGACTTGGATAAACATCTTTTTTTTCTCTTTACCCTGCCCTTCTTGCACCTTGCTCATTTATTAAAAGAATATTTACTGAGTCCCTACAATGTACAAAACACTGTTTCAAGAGCTGCGGATACAATAGTGAATAAGACAGATAATATCCCATTCTTGTGGAGCTTACATTCTAGTGAAAGAGGAAAGACTACAAAACAAACTAATAAATAAACATACAACATGCCAGGTGGTGATAAGTACCATGAAGATAAACCGGGATGATGTGCTAGTGAATGAACCAGGGCAAGTTGTGGCTAGTTTAGCTGGTGATCAGAGATAGCGTCTCTATGAAGGTCAAATTCAGGCTGAGACTTGAATAATGATAAGGCAACCATGTGACGATCTCAGCAGAAATCATTTCAGGCAGAGGGGATAGTAAGAGCAAAGGTCCTAAGGCAGGAATACACATGGTGTTTTGAAGGAGCAGTGAAAAGACAAAGACCTTTAAATGCCCATACAGTGCCTTGCAGGTAGCAGGTGCTCAGCAAGTGTTTGATGAGTTAGAACTAAACTCTAATGCTTGACACCTAGCTCTCCATTCAGCTGTCTATTGCTCTAGAGCACAGTGGGGTCTGGACTTGCCCAGAATTTTCAGGGCTCTGGTCTGTGCTGCCCACTGAGTGATCCTTTGTTTTTCCTACAGTGGCTACAATGGCCCACTACCAAGATAAAATTTCTTTCATCAGCTGGAAATCCTTCAACATGTATCAAGTCATGGGAACCTGTTCTATCCCATTCAGAGGCCTCTGTGTTCCACCTCTGCATGAATAGCAGATATTTATTTCTGCAAATGTGCTGTGTAACAAACCATCCCAAAACTCAGTGACTTACTACACCTGTGTTTATTTTCTTAATTTACTGCTTTGCAGCTCTGCTGGGCTTTCCAGGGATTGTCAGACTTTGCTCTGGGCTGGTTTCAAATCTGCTATCATTTATTCAAACCCACTAAGACCTAGAGACATGTGATGGTGGGATCATGCAGAGGGTTGGTATGAGAACATGAAATAGAACCAGTTCTCCTCACTTCCAACTGAGCCTTCAAACTAAAAGCAAATTGACAATACAAACACCGGGAGAGGAGATCACATTAATTGCCCAATGTCTTTGGATGAGTGGCTGACCAGGGCACATCTTCTCATGGCAGACAGCAGACACACAATAACACAAATATATTTAAGGACTCTACTCATGTTATGGGCATGACAGTCCATGCATCAAACAAGTCACAGAGCCAAGTCCAATGCCAGCTGAGTGGAGAAACACAACACATGCACAGTGAGTGGGAGAGAAAAGAGATCTTTGCTCACCAGTAATCCAATCTATACAGCATATACATAATTTTGGCTCTGCTTAGATTTGGAAGTATAATCTTTTTTTTAATTAATTTCTTATTTTATTGTCTGTGTTGGGTCTTTTTTTGCTGTGCATGGGCTTTCTTTTTAGTTGCTGTGAGTGGGGACAACTCTTCGTTGTGGTGCACGGGCTCCTCGTTGCCGTGGCTTCTCTTGTTGCAGAGCTTGGGCTCTAGGTGCATGGGCTTCAATAGTTGCAGCACATGGGTTCAATAGTTGTGGCTCATGGGCTCTAAAGTGCAGGCTCAATAGTTGTGGCGCACGGGCTTAGTTGCTCCGTGGCATGTGGGATCTTCCTGGAGCAGTGATCGAGTCCATGTCCCCTGCATTGGCAGGCAGATTCTCAACCACTGCACCACCTAGGAAGCCCCTGGAAGTATAATCTTTAGCCAGAGATTTCCCCAACCATGTGCTTCTCCATGGAGACATTCTCCACTCTACAGAAGTACAGAAGCTTTCACTTCATGGGCTGGACCCCTTCTCTGAGTTGTATGATGTTGTGCAGTGACATTGCTCTCCTTGGGTGGGGGGGGGTGGGGGCTCCTTGCCACATCATCAGAATCCCGCTCCCACCTGCACCCCAAAGCTCAGCAGTCCCTTTCAAGACCCTAGAAACAAGGCCATCTGGAGATGGGACGTGACCCTTCTAACTAGATGCTGAGGGGACCTCAGAGGGGCACACAAAACAACCTTCCAGAATAGATTATAAAGACCACCCCTACTTATGCTAAGTGAAATAAGTCAGAGAAAGACAAATACTGCATGATCTCACTTATATATGGAATCCAAAAAAAGCTGAACTCAGAGAAACAGAGAGTAAAGTAGTGGCTACCAGGGGCTGAGGGAGGGGGAGTGGGTCAAAGGGTACAATTCCAGTTTAAAAATTGATAAGTTCTGGGAATCTAATGTGCATCATGGTGGTTAGAGCTAATAATACTCTATTATATACAAAAAAGCTGCTAATAGGGTAGCTCTTAAACATTCTCACCACAAAAAGGAAATGATAATTATGTGATGGGATGGAGGTGTTAGCTAATTTTATAGTGGTAATCATTTTGTGATATATGAGCGTATAAACTCAACACAACATACGCCTTAAATTTCCACAATGTTAGATATCAATTATATCTCAACAGGGCTGGGGAAAAAAAGGACCAGCCCCAATGGGGCATTTTATGGGAATTCCCTGGTGGTTCAGTGGTTAGGACTCTGGGCTTCCACTGCAGGGGGCACAGGTTCAATCCCTAGTTGGGGAACTAAGATCCCACACGCCAAGTGGCGCGGCCAAAAAAAAAAAAATTCTTTATTCCCAAAGGGGCATTTTACAAACTGTGGGACTCAAGAGGCTAGCGAGCAACTAGGCCATATATCACAGCTGCCTGCTGGTGGCAGGGATTTGAGACTCTACTAGTTATATTTGCTGTAGGTCCTGCTCTGCATCTCTAAGGGTCTGGAGATAAAGGCGTTGTTACAGCAAAGTAAGTGAGAAAACCATAAGGTGAATTGTGAGCTCCCATAGGCAGATCTACTTGGAAATGGGAAAGGATGGTCAGTAAACATCAGGAGGGGGACTGATGTGATCCTCTTTCTCCATGTTTGCTCTCTTGGTTTGCTCTTAGTCTGAAGGCTCATTTGGGAGTGAGGAGATCTGGTCTGTTCCAGGCTTTCAAGCTAACTAGCTGATCTCACTGAAGTCACATTTCCTTTCTGGGCCTTAGCAGGTTTATATAGTAGCTGTTCCCAATCTGAGGTCCCCAATGCCCAGGTAGGTCCCAGCAACAAGGGAATTTCTGCAAGTGTCACTCAGGGGCAGTCACTCTTGGATGATTGGTCTAGAGGAAATGCCAGAGGAGAAATCATGCCAGGGGAGAATAATGCCAGAGGAGAAATTCTGCAGCTGGCTGCAGAAAAATGGGGAGGTTTTGATTTAGAGAGAGAGAGAAGATGAAACAAAGGTCATGTTCTGAGCCCCTATCATATGTTAGGCAATGCAAGAGGTTTGCTGTCTGTGACGAGATGTTAGGACGACACTATTCCAGCGTGAGTTTCAACTGACAAGCCCTTATGACAATGTCAAGATCCCAAAGGGACTGTGAGAATACTTTCCATGTGCTGACTTGATAACCCATCACGATATTCTGTTCCTGGACCCCTCAGCAGACCAAGGATTTAAATTGAAGGGAAAGGACTTCTTTGTTGCCTCACTGAGTCTCCAGAGGTAAGGATACAGGTACCTCCTTCTGATCCCAAGCCCAGGGCTTTGACAAGTTGGAGCCTCAGAGGACTGGGGCCTGACTCATGCCTGAGAAATCTTGCATGGACTTGGATGGAGGATGAGGTGTTTGCCCCACCCAGGGAGTCCCGAACAGAAGTGAATGCTGATTACATGCTCTGGTGGGGCTCCAGCCCAGGGCTGCCATGTTGGGATTTGCTGCTCCCACAGGGATGGTCAGAACAGGGGTGAGAGAGTGCGTTCCCCCACCAGAGGTGGCCGAGCCAGAGAGTCACCCTACTGGCAGAGCACGGGGTCAAGGCTATCAGAGGCTTCATCTGAAAGGGAGAGTGGGTAAGTTGGTCCCCAGAGCTGTACTGTCCTCTGAAGAGAAGGCACAATCGATGCAGCTGCCTGCTGCACATCTGTGGGCTGAGGGGGGTCCCCTCAGAACAGAGATGCACCAGCCTGAGCCCAAGGCATGCAAGAAAAAGGGCTCAGCAGGGCCTCATAGAAGAGACGAGAAAGGTGCCTGCCAGCAAGAGCCAGCCCTGACCATCACCAGGCCCAAAGAGCAGATTCACAGAGAAGAATGTGGGCTGTCCTCTCCTATATGTCCCTTCCCTCCCCCAAGAAATGTTCAAACTGCAGTAAAGAGTGGATGAGGAGGGGAGCTGGGGACTGGGGGAGAAGCCAGCAATGCCCCCACTTCCCCACTGCAGGCCTGAGCTAAGTCAAGATCAGAGTTGAGTTGAGTAGCTTAGACAGAGCCTTCTAATTCCTGAACTTGGACTGTATTTAAGACTTAACACCATTGTAGTACTTTATTATTCCAAAATGAGCAGAAAATGACCTGCTAGAGTGGGTAGGAGAAGTTACCTTCACTGAATAATGCATAAGAAATGTGGGGGACAAAAAATAAAGTTGTGCTGGGACTTCCCTGGTGGCGCAGTGGTTAAGAATCCACCTGCCAATGCAGGGGACACGGGTTCAATCCCTGGTCCGGGAAGATCCCACATGCTGCAGGGCAACAAGCCCGTGCGCCACAATGACTGAGCCTGCACTCTAGAGCCCTTGAGCCACAACTATTGAGATTGCGTGCTGCAACTACTGAAGCCCATGTGCCTAGAGCCCATGCTCCAAAACAAGAGAAGCCATCGCAATGAGAAGCCCACACACCACAATGAAGAGTAGCCCCCCTTGCCGCAACTAGAGAAAGCCTGCGTGCAGCAACAAAGACCCAATGCAGTCAATAAATAAATAAATTTATACACAAAAATAAAGGTGTGCTTTGTTAGATCAGGAGTGATGCTTATTGAACATTCCTGCTGCATGTGTGTTAGCGCATTCAATCGTCACTTTTCTTTTTTTTTTTACAGCAAATGAATTTTAATGTAAACTTTGGACTTTAATTAAGAATAACATATTAATATTGTTTCATCATTTGAAAGAAAAGTACCAAACCAATGCAAGTCATCAATAACAGGGAAAACTATGAAGAGGGTCAATCCTCACTTTTCTTTGAGACTGAGCTTCCCAGGGGTGTTTAGGTAAAATCCTCCTGGCATATTAATGGTGTGCTGAGGGAAAAAGGTCTTCCCCTGAGTAAATGAGTTTGTTCAAGAAAATTAAACTGGCTTCTTTATCACAAGATTTCTCAGAACCTTTAATGTGCTAATGTGCATTTTGGACCTATAAGAGGTAGACCATAGCACTTCCCATGCTCATATGATCATTTATGTTCTTACAGTGTGCAATTAGTTCAATGAAGGGACTGAAAAATGCTGCCCCATAGCACAGAATAGTATCTCAATTTGGTAGATGAAAGATGTTTTGGTTCCATTTTTATTTTCAAACAGTAGAGACAATCATCTAAGTCACCTTAGGAGGAGGATAAACATGGAAATAAAGAAGTTGAGAATCTCAGGCAGAAGGTCAGGCCCCATAAAGACTGAACAAACTTTGGGAACTCGAAGTTCATTCAGAAAAGCCAAAACAGCTTTTTGGCAAGGATTTCTTGGATATGACACCAAAGAAAAAGGCAACAAAAGAAAAAATATATACGTAAACTGGACTACATCAAAATTTAAATCTTCTGGAATAGCCACAGAGACCAGGCAGGAGGGAGGGACCCCAGCCCCCTGTCTTAGGCAGACACATTGGAGTGTAAACTCCTTCAGCCCTTTTGCTTCCCTGAAAGCCCAAGTTAAGTTCTTAGGGTGCTAGTATTTAGCAGGACAGTGTGAAGATGGGCCAGTTCCCTCACCCGGGTGTCTGTCAGCCAAGGTCACCCCAAGTGATTAGCCCAGGGCAGTCCTCTCCTCCTCTGGTTTCAAAGATGTGCAAATGAGGTTTAAAAAACGATGTTTGATTCTCAACCTTTTGCTCTATGAATAAAGCAGAGTTTATTTTGAAAAACAAAATTAAAATTTCTGTGCATCAAAAGATGTTCAGCAAAATGAAAAGACAACTTTCATTCTGGGAGTTGGGAGAATGGGAGGAAATATTTGCAAATCATATATCTGATAGGGGATAATGTCCAGAATATATAAAGAACTCTTACAACTCAGCAACAACAAAACAAACAACCCAATTTTAGAAATGGGTGAGAGACTTGAATAAACATTTCTTCAAGGAAGACAGACATACAAATGTCCAAAAAGCATGTGAATCAGCATCCTCTCATGGTTCAATCAGCCCAGACCTGGGTGGTACTACAATACGGAGGAGAGAATAGCTAAGAGGTGTACTATGGCATAAATGGCTAGTTGCTTGACAGGGGTGCCAAGATAATGAAGAATAACCTTTTAAAAGAATAATCTTTTATAAAACATGTGGTGCTGTGACAACTGGGTATCTATATGCAAAAGGATAAAGCTGGACCCACACCTCACACTTTACTAAAAAAAGAACTCAAAAAAGATAATAGACCTAAACGTAAGAGCTAAAAACTGAAAAAATCTTAAATGAAAACAAAGGCATAAATATTTGTGACCTTGGATTAGACATTGGTTTCTTAGACATAGCATCAGAAGCACAAGAAACAAAAGGGAAAAATAGATCAATGGGACTTCATCAAAATTAAAAGCCTTTCTGTTTCAAAGGACAATTATCAAGACGGTGAAAACCCACAAAATGGGAGAAAATATTTGAAAATCATATATGTGATAACAGACTTGTATCTAGAATATACAAAGAACACTTACAACTCAACAATAAAAAGACAAATAACCCAACTGAAAAATGGGCAAAGGATCCACATAGACATTTCTCCAGAAAAGATAAACAAATGTCCAATAAACTAAGATGTGCATTAGTCATCAGGGAAATGCAAATCAAAACCACAATGAAATACTACTTCACATCTACCAGGATAGCTATAATAAAAAGGACAAAAAATAACAAGTGTTGACAAGGATGTGGAGGAAATTAGAACCTTCCTACACTGCTTGTGGGAATGTAAAACCATGCAGCTCCTTTAGAAAACAGTCTGGCAATTCCTCTAAAGATTAAGCATAGAGTTACCACGTGACCCAGCAATTCCACTCCCAGGTTTACACCACAGAGAAATGAAAATATGTCCATACAAAAACCTGTGCACGAATGTCCACAGTTGCATTATTCATAATACCCCCAAAGTGGAAACAGCCAAAATGCCCATCAACTGATAAATGAATAAACCAGTATGGCATCCATACAACAGAATATTACTGGACAATGAAAAGGAATGAAGTACTGATACATGACACAACATGGATGAACTTTGAAAAGCTCATGCTAAGTGCAAGAAGCCAGTCACAAAGGACCACATATTGTATAATTCCATCTATGTGAATGTCCAGAATAGGCAAATCTATAGAAACACAAAGTAGATTAGTGGTTGCCGATGACTGGAGGGGATGGAGGGATGTGTGATGGCAGGGGTGTGGGGAGTGGATAAGATGTCTATAGGGTTTCTTTTGGGGTAATGGAAAACATTCTAAAATTGATTGTGGTGACAGATGCACAACTACGTGAATAGTTCAGAAGATAAGATTCCCTGAAATAAAAAGTTCCTATGGGGTTGAAGTGGGAGATGATATGGGAGGGGCAAGATGGGAAGAGATTGCAGAGGCTGAACAGTTGAGGAGGTATACTTTATTCTGCACGTAAAAAACCATGAGATAGCAGGATGAACGGAATGCTTGGGAAAGATTAATCTGTACCTACTCCATGCTGAGTGGTTAGGCCAGGCAAGCTAAATTTGCCCCGTGGGAGAACAGAAAACAAGTACAGTAACGATCCTAGACATTAACTGTTCCAGGGACATAGATTACGTCACAGGCAAACTGTCCTCAAATTGACTCTTAGCGAATCCTCAAAGAAGCCAGTAAGAACAAGACATATTTATTTACACAAATGTGGACAGAAGAGGGTGTTTTCACTAGAAAAAATGTCCTTCCTTTCAGCCCATCACCGTCACTCCTCTCGGGAGATGAATAGCTTACAGTTTGTATCCTAGAACGTACCCATCACAGCACAGGTTTCTGGCTGACTCTTTGCGGGTCTCAGAAGAAATCTGTGTTACTGTCAGACCCTGGCCCAGGTGGGCCGGTTACCTAAAAGTAAAGTTGGATTTTTCTATTACTATCCTTTTTTTTCAAGAGCTTTAACACCCATCTTTTATTAGCTGATCTGTTTCTTACGACTTTTCTGGAAAGTGGGTGGAGTTAAAGGGTATCCCCATTTCTCAGTTGGTCAAACTGAGATTTGGGTGTTTAACCTGATTCTTTGTCATGGCCTAGAATGGGATCCAGGTCTCCTGAGCTTCTGACTGGAGCCACTGCTCCATGATGCCTTCTGCAACAATTCAGCTTTGTCCTCAGTGGTGGATACCCAGGTACCAGGGTGGGCTTCAATTTGGCTCTTGCCTCCTTATCCCCTCTGGGTTGGGTCTCCATACTGCCTCTCCACTGCTTGTGAAGAAAGCTTGCCCCCTTCCTTGAGCCCTTCTGGAGACTGAAGAGGCCATCATGAATGGTATTAGATTGCTTAGTACGTTGAATTTATATGGTTTATTTTGTTTAAAAAAAAGTTGAGGAGCATATGGGATCGAAAGTGTGAGCTCTGGCACCAAACCAGTCTAACATGTCAGCCTGGTGACTCCATGTGCCTCGGTTTCCTCACATATAAAATGGGCATAATAATGCTTGCCTACGTCATAGGTCATTGTGAGGAGTAAGCGAGCATGTGTGTGTTGCGCAGTTAGTATGGCACTAGACAACGTAAGTGATAAATAGTAGCTAAGAGACAGGCAAGAGAACACAAAACACTCTTTCAATATTTGAATAGCTGTGGAAGAAGATGAGACCAATTATGTGTGCCAGATCTAAGCCAAAATGAGCAGTTTGTCCTCCAAATAAAAAAGAACATTGTAACTACCGGATATGGTTAGCTATGGAATCCCCCAACCAGAGAGTGAGTTCCCCATCCCTTGAGGTATTTTAGCTGAGATCACTATGACCTCTTCATGCTGTAGCAGGGATTTCAGTCTCAAATGGGGAAATGGACCAGATAAGTTCCAAGTAATTCTGTAAAACACGTATAAGAAGGCTTAAATGACCAATAACCAAATGTTCTTTAAAGTTTTTAGAACGGCAGCAAGCTATGATCACATAAGGATCGCTGCTTGAAAACCCATGAAATACCCAGGCAAGAAAGGGGAGAAAATCCAAATGAGGAAAGCTTCTCTTTGAAGCTTACAGAAGGCCAGAAAAGAGAGAACAGCCAAGTTTCATAGCCTTAGCATAGACATTCTAGCTGAGGCTGGGCCAGTGCCAGCCAAACTGCCCAGGAAGACAAGGGAATGCGGAAGGCAGGCCTGGTAGGGGTTGCAGGTCTATAAGGGGCCAGCCAGTAGGGCTGCTGCTTCCTCCCTGGGTTTCCCGACAGCTGTCCAAGGAGCCTCCAGCCTTTGCCATTCTCCGGAGGAGGCAAGAATTGCTTCTGATAAGTTACCAGAGGCAGAGACAGATAGGTCACCGTGACCAGAGGCAGAGCAATCTATTCCCATTTACCGGTGCCAGATCCCAAGGATGGGGAAACCCAACCAGCTTTCACACTCTTAGAAGCTTCCCTTCTGACAACTCCAGGCTGGTTGTCATAACAGGCTACACCGTCGGACAAAGAGAGGCTCTTCAGAGGAGATAGTGGAGACGCAGATCTTACCACGGCAACGGCATCTGAAACAGTTTCAGTACTCATGTCTGTGGAGTATATTCGTTTTCTCACTCCGGCTGGCCGCCTCTGCCACTGGGGAAAGGAGCTTTCCCTTTTTCACGTGGTTCTGGGGAGACTGCCAATCACAGTGCTTCCGTCATCCTCCTGGTCACATGACCAGCACTTGGCCAATCAAAGGACTGCATTCTCTTGCATCCAGTGATTGATCAAGGGGAGGGTTCAGGACCCAGGCCCGACCAGTCAGAGCCTTCCATGAATGCTATGCTAATATGAGCCTTGTGAGGTATGCTTATTCTCTGAGAGAGTGGACCATTCGGGTCAGGTACACTTGGCACTGCCAGGGCCACCTTTCCCACCACATGAAGAGAAGAACCTCCCAGAAGGAAGAGAGAACTGAGAGTCGGAAAGAGAGTAACAGAGCCCTGCCCATACTGTTTAAGCACCCAAACCCAGCTATGACTCCAAGCAGCTCAACTTTCGGACTTCTAAGTTATATGACCAATGACCAAAAAAGAAAAATTAATTAGATTTCTGTCACTTTCAACCAAAACATATACATTTTTTTAAATTAATTTATTTATTGGCTGCATTGGGTCTTCATTGCTGCGCACTGGCTTTCTCTAGTTGTGCTGAGTGGGGCTACTCTTTGCTGCAGTGTGCGGGCTTCTCATAATGTGGCTTCTCTTGTCGTGGAGCCCAGGCTCTAGGAGTGTGGGCTTCAGTAGTTGTGGCACACGGGCTCAATAGTTGTGGCTCATGGGCTCTAGAGCACAGGCTCAGTAGCTGTGGCACACGGGCTTAGTTGCTCCGTGGCATGTGGGATCTTTCCAGACCAGGGCTTGAACCCTTGTCCCCTACATTGGCAGGCGGATTCTTAACCACTGCACCACCAGGGAAGCCAGCATATGCATTTTGAGGGGCCACAGACATTCAGACAGTAGCAGCCTTTTTCATGATGCTGTTGAAAGGGGATGTCAGATCCCCTAGGGTTGAAGAGACCTTTGGCGAAAGGTAAATAATAAACACAGAAAATTGCTTGGGTGTCTCTACTTGTCATTCTTACTAGTTACCTAGAGTCAGAGTGACTGCATGAATCAGATTCTAGCCCTTGCAGGGTGCAAACTAGGTCTTTGGCATCATATAACTGAGCTAATTTTGAAGGCACAGGTTCTCCTCAATTCTTAAAATAAAAAGCTCCCCACACTTGTGTCAATCATGCAGCCAATTAAAGAGGCCTAGAAGTGACAAACCACCGGATTGTCAAGGTAGATTAGAGACACAGAAGATGTTTCTGATGGTTGGGGTAATTAGACTGTCATCCTGCTGCATGGCCTCAACCACTTGCCTGGGAGGGGGATACGGAGGAGCCCAGGATGACTCTAACAGATGTTTAGGGAGCAAACTCCCCTGTAACTCTCACCTGCTTGGTCCTGAGCAGAACCTGGTATGCCAGAACCAGGAGACTGGGTAGGTGGAGGGGAAAGGCAGAGAGGTAGTCCTAGCATCTAAAGATGGCCAAGGTGGGCTTTAATCGAGCATCTATTTGCAAGCCACTGGCACCTTCCATAACTCATTTGCCCCAAAAGGCTTTGTTTGAGACAGAGTTTATTTGCTCAGCAATTTTCGTCCTTCCCCTTCCTCAGGGAGCCCACAGCCAGATACAACCCTTTGAATGCATGTATCAAATTTCAGATGATTCCTCCCAACTCACACCTCTCCCCAGACAGGTCACAGAAATCCCTGTGGACACTGACTGCTTTCCTCACTCCAGAGACCAGGAAAGCCCCAGCTGAAAGAGACCTCCGGGCTTCCAGGAGGCAGTTAGCAGGTGGGGTCCTGAGATGACCCTGGGTTAGGCCCCTCCCACCATTGTAACTGCTTTGCAGCAGGGAATCGCAAAGCTAGTGCTGTAAAACTTCCATGTTTGTGTACAGATGAGGCCCACAAGGGCAATCTCTAGGGGTAACTAAATTTGTGTACAGATGAGGCCCACAAGGGCAATCTCTAGGGGTAACTAAACAGCCTGGGAAACACACAAACGCGAAGAAAATGTCATTTGTCGCTGTCTTCTCCGTGAGATGTTTTAATATGGCGCTTGCAACAGCTGTTAGCTTAAGCCACCTTCCCAAGAGTGGGGCTAATGAACAAGACTTTTGTTTTCCTGGGTGAGAGGTACAGGCCTGGGGTCCGAGGGGGATTGCTTTGGACGATTGAGCAGGGAGTGGAAGTGGGGGATGGACAGCAGGCCTTGCCCCCGGGGCCCCCACTCCCCATCCCCCAACATAGCACTAAGCCTTCCCTCCAGTGTTAGTGACCTATCACCGCCATAGTAAATAACCACAGACATCATGACCTCAAACAACGGAAATTTACTCTCTTACACTTCCATAGGCCAGAAGTGCAAAATGGTTTTCCTGAGCTAAAATCAAGGTGTTGGCAGAGTGCTTCCCTTTGGAGGTGCTGGGGGAGACTATTTCTGCGCCTTCTCCAATTCTCCAGCTGCGGTCCTTGGCTCCTGGCCCCTTCCTCCATCCTCAAAGCCAGCAGTGTGACATGTCTCCCTGACTGCTTCCTTCTACTTCCATCACTGTGATCTTCTGTTTTGTCTGCAGTCAAATGTCCCTCTCCCTCTTATGAGGACCCTGGGCCCAACGTGGGTAATTTCCAGGATAATTTCTCCCTCTCAAAATGTCTAATTGAGTCACATCTGCAAAGACCCTTATTCCATACTGTGTAACCTGTGCAGGATCCCGGGATTAGGACGTGATATACTTAGGACTCACTATTCAGCCTATGATACTTGGTAATACAGACTGAAAAATCATGGCCCGCGGAGGGGAAGCAGGTACTCTCCCCTGGTGGTAGGAGTTCAGACTGATGCCAGACACCTTGGCATCTCTATTAAACAGTAAGATATTCCTTCTCATGGATTCAGCAGTTTCTTCATCAGTTCAGCCTCTAGGAATTCATCGTAGAGATATGCTTGAAAATGAATAGACAAGGATGTTTTTCCCAGCATTGTTTATAACAGCCTAAATTCGTAAACAACCTGACTGATCCCCCCAATAGGGGCTGGTTGGATAAATGAAGGACCGTCCATAGGACAAAATGCTGTGCAATTTTAAGAGAATGAAGAGGATGAGACAGATCTATGTGAGCTGGCATGCAAGAGTTTTTCAGATAAGAGGGTAAAATAAGGTATAAAACAGTATACAGCTTATGTTCCTATTTGTGAACATGAAAGGGAGAAGTGTGTGTCTGTCTCTAAAATATATCTGGAATATTCCTGAAGAAGACAGAGACAGGTTGTCCTTTGGAGGGTGACTGGGAGGTTGGAGGTATGGAGTAGAAGCAGTTTCAGCTTTTTTACCATGGACATTTATTAGTTTTTCAATTAAAAAAAAAACAAAACCCCAGTTAATGAAAAGAGAGAGAGCAAGGGCATTGGTTTGGGAGAGTTGACAAATTTTACTAGCCTGTCCAAGGCACTCACGAATTTCGGTCTTGTCCCCCCAACTCCCCCACCCCCATCACCAAGGCCAAGGTCCTGCCTCTTTCTTCCCCACACACCCCACAGGCTTGCATTGCCTATTCATGTCTCCTTTCTCCCTCCAGGCCCCCATGGATGTCCTTTGAAGCCAGATTACTTTCACCAGGTTACAAATGCGGATGTGGGGGGCAGCTGAGGATGGGGCTGGGAGAACATCAGTAATTTTCCCTGGCCACAAACCAAGGCTGGGAAGGGGTACAGGAAAAGAATCTCAGCCTAGAGCCTACCCACTCCACCGTTCAAATCCTGGTTATGTGACCTTGAACAAGTCATGGAACCACTCTGAGCCTCAGTTTCCTCATCTGGAAGGTAAGAATAACACTATGAGCACAGGATTGTAGTGAAAATCAAAACAAAAAATGAGAATACTGTGGATGGTGCTTCTCAAGCGGACACCCTTCTTGGGGATGGTCCCGACCCCACACTTGGACAGCAGAGGGAGGTGGAAGACATAGGTGTGAGGAGTGTTAACAGTTACCTACAGGGTTAACAGTACAGGATCTTGAGAGCATGTGGCTGCTGTGTTACCCAGAATAAAGCACATGGTCTGTGTGCCTGGGTTTCTAGTCCATAAAACAGAGAATTCATAAAACATAAAGTTAATAGACAAAGCAGTTACACAGTTTAATTAACCTTGCAGTACATTGAGAACCTGTTTAAATTAGAAAAAAGAAAAAAACTCTATTAGAAACCCATGGCCTCTTGACAACTGATACTGAACCAACAGTCCTGCTCCAACTCAAACAAAATCAGCCCTTCTCTGCTCATACACCGAAACCACTGGAACACAGTGTGCCCAGAGTCAGAGGGGAAATAAATACAAAAGACAATCGTGAGGTGCAGAAACCAGCCTGGCTGATGGGTCGAGGGGCTGGGCAAGTGAATTGGAAATGAAGCCACAGCCACAGGAGGCAAACTAGCTCTGTCCCAGGCCTGTGGACAGGCTCAGAGCTTCCCAGGCCCGCTGCGGCTGGGCTTGTGTCATCTGAGCACGGACCTTGGATGCACGGCCTCTCACCACGATACTTTGTACCCATCCTGGACACAATGCCAAGGCAGACAGAGATGAGGCCAGGTTCCAAAGGAGGGAAGCACCTCTTAGAAGCTCCCTGCATCCATTGTCCATATCCAAAGTGACACTCCATTGGACTTTTAAAAAGATAAACGCTGCTCAGTTTCTTTAAACTAAATCCGAGACGAAGTCCGGAGTTGACACGACAGTGGTTGCTCTGCGCTCGAGTCCAAGTTTTGACATTTACTAACTGGATAACCTTGAGCAAGTTCTTAAACCCTCTAAGACAATTTCCTCATCTACAAAATGGGTATAATACCAACTTTTCTCAATTCCAAGATGGCATTTTTCAACATTTCTGAAATCATGCTATGTCTTCTGATTAATGTGATATTTAATTTGCTACTACTTCTTTTATTCCCAAAGACGCCTGTAATATCACTGATTTTTTTCTACAGCTTTATTAGCATTAGCAGGTTTGTTCCCACACCATACAGATCACCAATTTAAATCAGACAGTTCAGTGGTTTTTAGTATATTCACAGACATATGCAACCATCACCAAAATCAACTTTATCACCCCATAAAAGTATACCTGTGCTCTTTAGTTATCATCTCTTTTGTCTCTCTGTCTCTAAAGATTCGCCTATTCTGGACATTTAATATAAATGGAGTCATATGATTAGTCTTTTATAACTGGCTTTTTTCACTTAGCATGATGTTTTCAAGGTTCATCCATGTTGTGGTGTCTTTCATTCCTTTCCATTGCCCAATAATATCCCATTGTATGAATTTTATTTATCCATTCAGCAACTGATTTCTACTTTTTGTTTCTGGTTTTTTTAAAATTATTTATTTATTTATTTGGCTACACGGGATCTTAGTTGCGGCATGTGGAATCTAGTTCCCTGACCAGGGATTGAACCCGGGCTCCCTGCATGGGGAGCGTGGAGTCCTAACCGCTGGACCACCAGGGAAGTCCCAACTTTTTGGTTTTTATATGAATAATACTGCTATGAACATTCATGTATAACTTTTTGTGCAGACACATGTTTTCATTTCTCTTGGGTATGTAGGTAGGGGTAACATTGCTGGGTCAGTCTTAAGATAACTCTATGTTTTGCTTTTTAAGGGACTACCAGATTATCTTCCAAACGGGCTGCACCATTTTATATTCCCACTAGCAATGCTCCAATTTCTCCACATCTTTGTCCACACTTGTTATTATCTGCCTTTTTTTTTTTATTATAGCCAGCCCAGTGAGTGTGAAGTGGTATCTCATTGTGGTTTTGATATGCATTTTCCTGATGACTAATGGTGGTAAGCATCTTTGCTCATGGGCCATTTGCACAACTTCCTTGGAGAAATGTCTGTTCAGATCCTTTGCCCATTTTAAAATTGGGCTTCTTTTTATTATTGAGTTGTGAGAGTTATTTATATATTTAAAATACCTGTCCCTTTCTAGATCTATGATTGCAAAATTTTCTCCCATTCTATGGGTTTTTTAATTTTCTCGATGATGTCCTTTGATGAAAAACATTTTAAATTTTGACAAAGTCCCATTTACCTTTTTTTCTGTTTGTTGCATGTGGATATCTAGCTGTCCCAGCACCATTTGTTGAAAAGACTATCCTTTCCCCATTGAATTGTCTTTTGCTCTTCTTGAGAATAATTTGATCATACATAGGAGGGTTTATTTTTAGACCCTCAGTTCTGTCCCATTGGTTTATGTGTCTATCCTCATGTCAGTGCCGCCCTGTCTTGATTATTGTAGATTTGTAGTAAGTTTTGAAATCAGGAAATGTGAGTCTTCCAGTTTTGTTCTTCTTTTTCGAGATTGTCTTAGCTATTTTAGGTCCCTTGCCTTTCCATATAAATGTTAGGATCAGCTTGTCAAAATCTACAAAAAGTGCAGCTGGGATTATGATAGTGAATGTGTTGAATCTGTAGATTACTTTAGGGACTATTGCCATCTTAACAACATCATGTCTTCCCATCCAGAACTTGGGATGTCTTCCCATTTATTTAGGTCCTCTTCCAACAATGACTTTTTTTTTAAATTGTTTGGAGAGTATAAATTTTGCACTTCTTTTATTAAATTATTCCTGTTTTAGTCTTTTTGATGCTATCGTAAATGGAATTGTTTTTTTAATTTGACTTTCATATTGTTCATTGCTGGTGAACAGACATACAATTGATTTTTGCATGTTGATCTTGTGCTCTGCAACTTTGCTGAACTGATGTATTAGTTCTAATGGATTTTTAGTGGATTCCTGAGGGTTTTCTGTATAGGAGATCACGTCACATGCATCTTCTTCCTTTCCAATATGGGTGCTTTTTATTTCTTTTTCTTACCTAATTGTCCTCACTAGAATCTGTATCGCAGTGTTAAATAGAAGTGACAAGAATGAACATCTGTCTCTTGTTTCTCACCTTAAGGGGAAAGCTTTCACTCTTGTACCATTACATACGATTTTTTTTTTTCTTTAATAGATGTCCTTTACCGGGTTGAGGAAGTTGCCTTCTATTCCTAGTTTGTTTGTTTGGGGGTTTTTGTTTGTTTGTTTTTGTTAACATTTTTATCATGAAAGCATGTTTGGATCTTTCAAATGCTATTTCTGGAGACACAATGATGGTTTCCTAGAGCTCTCTCTAATGTTTTGCTTGGCAATAGGTAGACCTTTGGACCACTTCACTACATTTTAGAACCAGGCCCAAGCAAGGAACACCTAAGTTCTGCCTAGCTGATGGCTTTGTGACATCTGAGAAGAGGTGAGGAATCCTTTCTCATTATACTGTAGTCCAGCTGGTCCTCCCCTTGAACCCTACTAGAACTGTCTTCTAGTGGCTTAAATGAGGTTTGAGGGCTGATTCCTGTTACTGTGGATGATCAGGGCCTAGAAGATCAAGAGGTGAATTTCACGACAATCAGATCAGTTTCTTCCTTAGCCCTCTGGAGAGGGAGATGGGGTTAGAATGAGAAATTGCCTTTTTTTTTTTTCATCTTGACCAAGCCTCAATTTCTACTCATAGGCCTTTGAACCGATGTATAAGACACACTCTCAACTCAGCTGTTTTGCTTTTCATAGGTTTTAATTTTACCCACACAGTCAGCTCTCTGAAGGCAGAGACCAAGCCTTAAATTTCCCTTGAAACTTTCATAGAATGAGGTAAAATCTTTGTCGTATAGCAAAGACTTGATAAATACAGTTTACTAGTAACGCCTGCCTTCTGGCAAAATTGTCAGATGTGAGACTTGGCTTGTCCACCACCACATCCCCTAGTGTGTGGAGGATGCTGAGCGGCAGAGGAGAGGATGACACCCACACTTAGATCAGACAAGACGCCGAGACACAGAGCGCTGGGGTTACCTGAGTCACTGGTTTCTGCTCTCCCTGTGTGCCCCATAGCTTCCTGTGCACAGCATGACAAGAGGGTCTGAATGAGTGAACTGAATGTGGTGTCAAAAGAGAAGGAGCAGCGCCGTGCCAACATTCCTTCCAAACTCCACGAGAAAAGTGAGGCTGATATAAGAGACTTTGTCAGTATCTGATGTCACAGTACAGATCATTCCATAGAGTACTGCCTGTCACTCCCGATGCCATTTGAAAAAAGATATTGGCAAAGCGTGGCAAGATGGCATTATTAAATGTCAGTGCTGTACATACCCCCCAGGAAGTGACAAATGCCACCCTCAGCTCAGAGAAGCTGCACTGCCAGGAGTCTTCTTAGCAGTGATGATAACATGAGAAAGCTTTTGAGTTAAGACATCCCATCCTCTCCTCCAAACCTCCCCTGAAAATTTTGATTTGGACATTCACGAACATAAAAACCAGAGCACCCTGCTCACTGAACAAGGAAAAGCAATAGTTCACTCTGCTCGCAAAAATTAAATCCATGTATATCACTTAGTACAGTCCCTGGGACGTGCTAAATGCCCAATACACATTCACTCTTGTTCTATTATTATTATTATTATTCTTACGGAGCGTTCAGGGTATCCATCATCTAAATTCTCAAGGCGGGCAGTCTTTTGGGCTGGATTTCTTTGGTAAAGATGAGTAGGGATTTTTGTTGTTTGTTTTCAGTGGCTGGGAGCCATTTTGCACAAACTATGCCCTGTGTGCACAGCCGAAATGAGTTGCTCACCTGAGTTCCTGGGCATGTGTGTCGCTCAGGGACTGAGCAAGACAGGTGCTAATCAATATTCATTTCTGGAAAGACGAAGCAACCATCACGCATCAGGTGCTGTTCTAGGTGCTGAGAATACAAATGTGCAGAAGCCAGTCTCTGCCTTTGAGGAGCTCACCGACTGGCAAGAGGAGGAGAAGGCAGGATAAGAACACCCTTCCTCGGTGGTGTGGAGTGGACTGTGCAGACAGGAGGAGGGCTGCCCAGACAGAATGACCTTCCCGTGGATCTAGAGGGATGCATAATTCATCAGACAGGCAGGGAGAGAAACTCTCAGAATCTATTTCTTTTTCTGTAATTTGAGAGTGAAAAGAACAGCTTTCTCACAGGAGGCAGGGCAGTCTGATGGCCAAAGGTGTAGGCTCTGGACAGGCCTGGGGTTGACTCTTGCTCTGCCACCAAGATTTTGGGAAACAAAAACAACAATAATAATAGCAACTAACATTTAATGCAAAGTTTTTTCTGTCCTCAAAAAAGGGACAACAGCAACAGAACCTACTTTAAGGAAGATACACGTAAAGCATTTGACACACTACTTGGCTCCTATAATTCACCCAGTAATAGATACTGTTGTAACTGTCACAGGGGACAGGTGAGGATAGAAGGAGATGTGTGAGAATAATTTGTGAAGTGAAACCTCTGGGATTATTATTCCAGGCAGAGGGACAATCTCATGCAAAGGCAGCGAAACTAAAGGAGCACTGATTGTTCCTTTTCTTTTCTTTTTTTTAATATTTATTTATTTTATTTTTGGCTGCATCAAGTCTTAGTTGTGGCACGCTGGATCTTCCTTGCAGCCTGCAGGATCTTTCGTTGTAGCGAATGGGCTTTTCTTTGTGGCACGTGGGCTTTTCTCTCTAGTTGCAGTGCACGGGCTTAGTTGCCCTGAGGCATTTGGGATCTTAGTTCCCGGACCAGGAATCAAACCCGCATCCCTTTTGTTGGAAGGTGGATTCTTAACCACTGGACCACCAGGGAAGTCCCTGATTGTTTCTTAAACAGAGAGTCTGTGAGCGTGGCCAGAATGAAGGGTATGTGGTGGGAAGGGTGTGGTATTTGAATTAAATGATCAGCCCATCAAAAGCCAAAGGTCTTGCCTTAATCAATCAGGGATGTGATCAAACAAGCAAAACAGGAACTCACAAGGGACAAAATTACTGTGACATGATTTTATTTGAGTTGACAATTTTAAATAATAAAATATTCACACAATTATAACAATATCAATACATAACACATATAAGAAATATAAAGAAAAATTTAAAATAATAATACCCATATATCCCCAACCCATATTTGATAGATGTTAGCATTGTAGTATTTGCTTCAGACCTTTAGGTTTGTTTTTTGTGTTTGTGTGTTTGTTTTAAGAAATACAATATTACAGATTCTCCTGCAGGGTTTGCACCCCAAAATGTGTCTCTTTGGCGTGAGGATTAATTTCATTATTTTTAAGACCCAAAAGACTCAGGAAGAAACTTTGACCTTCCCCCTAACTGCCTAAAAGAATGTAGATAGAGGGCCTGTTTCCAGAATAGCGCTATCACCAGAAAATCTGCAAAAAAATATGGTTACGTGCAGTGCGGAAACTCTTAGAGATCAGAGTTCACTCTGCGGCCCATTTTCTCTGCGCCCAGCAAACATTTATTTACCCAACATTTGCTTTCCCACTTTCATGTGAATTGCTTTCCTCCTCTTTGAAGTCCCAAACCACTACCAACATCCTCTTTTGTCCTTAGCTGGAGGTGAGGGCTTCAGCCATTTTGGCGATTTACTAAGTTTTCCGGGGTCTCTCCCATATACACATGTTATTAAACTTTGTTTGATTTTCTCCTGTTAATCTGTCTCAAGTCAACTTAATTCTTAGACCAGCCAGAAGAACCTAGCATTGTAGAGGAAAATTTCTTCCTCCCTGGCACTGTTAAAGCTTCACACTCAAACTTTCTGTGTATGTTTCGTGTTGATCTCAGCCTATCAATAACCAGTGTCATGGCTGGACTGGCCCTTGCAGTTCTTATTATGATTGCAAGACACCCTTCAGCAATAACCATCAGGAAACTTTGAAAAAAATAAAGCTTTACTACTTGCAGGACCTAGAAATTACACAACATACCTGGGGCCACACAGAGAAATCACAGGTAGAGAGAGAGGATACGGGCCTGGGCTTCTGTTTTTACTGGAATCAAGGTTGGGAGCCTAGGGTTTCAAAGCCTCACTCTTTATTGGTGAATTTAGAACATAAGAGCAGGAATTTAAAGCACAGGAAGAGAGAAAGCAAATTGCCCAAACGGTTAGTGATCAAAATCAACCAAAAGAAAACTAAATCAGCTAAAACAAAAGAGCTTCAATGGGGGGAGGTGGGCTGGCTCTTTATCTAATCTTGTGGCTTGCAATATATTTATCTGAGATTGCCATTGTTGAAATGGATGCCTTAAGTCAGGCACTTGTGTCACCAAAAGAGAAAACCCAACTGTCAGAAAACCCACGCTACAGTGGGTCACTCCCCTGTATGTTTTCACACTTTTACTGCATGTGCGGTTCCATGAACAAAATATACTTTGGCCCAACAATGCTGCTTCTAGATGTCTCCCTAGGGAAACCTTCGGGGATGTGAAGAAGGCAATAGGTCTAAAGAAGTCCACTGCAGAACGAGTTCATCAGAGGCCAAAATGCACAGGACCTGGCCCAGGCACTTATTGCTATGTAACAAACCTCCCCAGCTTAATGGCTTACAACAACAATAATCACTTATTCTGCCCATGAATCTTCAATCTGGGCAGAATTTGGTCCGGTCAGCTTATCTTTGCTCCATCCGCTGGGGGAGGCTGGAAAGCTGGAGCTAGAGGCAGCAAATTCCAGAAACAAGTGTCCCAAGACAGCAAGGCAGACACGTGTGGCGTTTTTCTAGTCCAGCTTCAAAAGATGTATATCATCACTTCTGCCACAATTAATTGGTCAAGGTAATCACAAAAGTCCACTCAGGTTCAAGAGGAGGACACATAAAGAAGTTAGCCCAGATCTACCCAGGTCCAAGAGGAGTATCCCAGTTACATTTTAAGACCATGCGTGATGGGATGTATTGGGGGGACCACTTTTGGAAAGCACAGTCTGCCACCCCACCTAACTGTTCCTGGTGTGGTACACAGAAATACACTGAAATTTTGCTTTATTTGATGTTGTTTAAAAAGCTATGAAAGGGTGAGTATCTTTTCTTGAGACAGCCACATAACTGCATGCAGAATAAAAAAGACCAAAGTGTTTGAGAGGGTATAATAGAGACTTTGCATTGATCTCTCTCTTACACTACGTAGGATGAAAAGATATTAGTTCCAGGCACAGAAAACATCTTCCTTCCATAGTGAAGTCTCAGGAACAAGCACAAGAGAGAATTCAGTTTTAAGGTTCTTTTTTTTTTCTTCTGAATGGTGTGAACAAAATCTCTTGGCTCTACAAACAGAGGACTTTGACAGACCAGTCGCAAAAACTGTATTTCCTTGAAGGTACGGCTTTGTTTTCTCCGGCTCCAGAAAACCCCTAAGAGAGGCTCTGGGTGTCTTCTGCAGCAGCACAGTGGTTGAAGAGACACTGGGAAGCAGGAAGGTTGGATCTGAATTCGGACTCTGCTACTTGCTCTCTGTGTGACCCTAGGCAAAATATTTAACTTCTCGGGGCCTCAATTTCCTCCTGTGGACAATGAGGCCAATAATACTGCTTGTAATGTTGTTGCAAACGTGTTAATTCAAGGATTCTGTTTAGATTTGACAAGTGCTTTAAATGCATTAGCTGTTATTAGTAGTCACAAGGGAGAAAGTTGTATGTGCATAACTTGCACCAAGTCCAGGGTTAATCACGATCACTAACCCCAGGAGTAATCTCCAGAATTCTTCCAGCAGGCCAGATAATTAACCTCAGGCTTTCAGTGGAACCGTCTCCGCTTGATTCCTTCACGTGTGAGAGTTGAAGTGGTCAAGATGGGCAGCTGTAGGACAGAAGACAGGTGGCAAGACGGCTCCTGCGTTCCCATTTTACAGAATGGGAAGCTGCTCTGCGAGCTCCTGGCGGGGGGGGGGGGGGGGGGGGGGGGGGGGTGCTGAGGGAGTGGCACCAAGGCCCGTTATTTCACTAGATATGAGTTCTCTTCCCAACTCCCCAGGTTTCCCTGATTCGGCTCAAAAAAAGCTCTTTGCCCCCACTCAGGTCGGGATGCGGAAACAAAATGTGTTTCCTTCGAATGGTGATGGGCCTGGGAGAAAGGAGGACCCACCTGCGGTTTTCTTGTCTGTTACTTATTAACACGGTGACCTTGGGCAAATGACTTAGTCTCTCTTGGCCTCATATTCCTCAGCTACACGTTGTCAAACGCCCACCAGATTGCTTTCTGAAGGGAATTTTGCACAAGGGCCACGCCCAGGGTCAGCCTCAATAAATGAGTTTAAAGTGGGCCTCGGGGAAACGGAGCTTTCCCGCAGTGGTAAGGGGAGCTCGGGATGTCAGAGAATTACCTTCCTCCTGCACCATCTCTGAGCTCAGAGGGCAAAGCGCTTGAAAACTCCGGGGTCTGGAGAGTGTGAGCGCTGGGGCGGAGCCCCCCGGGGGACTCCTGGATCGCGGGTCCTGGGACAAAGTGGCACTTGGGACCTGGGAGGCCGCTGTTGCCCAAGGCGAGGCCCGGGTTCCCCGCAGCTCAGGACGCTCGGGGCTGCTCTTCTCTAACCACGTCCATCTGGGCACTCTCCTCGGGACCTGCCTGTTACTCTTCCTTCCCCTGTGGGATCCAAGAGTAGACGCAGAACCTGAACCCCGGGTAGAGGGTGATCTGATGCCAGGGAGGGGGAAAGGCAGCCGTGCGGCTGGGCTACGAACCCCTGCCCCCGCTTTACAAGAGCAGTTAGCTCTAACCATGAGATACGGAGCTAGTAGCTAGGTGCTGGCCTATGTCGCCAGGATCCACATCCTCCTCCAGGTGTCCCCAGTTGGGCGCAGGACCTTGCCTCCCAGAGGGGCCCTTTGCATAGGCGGCCGCCCCACCGTGCGAGCGCAAGGAGGGGGCACCGCTCCGGTTCTGGCCATTCTGCATGTGGTGGAGCGAACAGTTCCGCAAGGGGGTGGAGGGATGTGCAAGAAAACCGGGGTGGGGTGTGTAAGACCGGAGGCTCTGCTCTCTCCATCGCCCTCCCTCCGGGCGAGTCTCCGGCGGGGCTCGGCTGAGCAGGACCCTGGAGCCGGCAGAGCGGCGGCGCTTTGATGTCGCACGGCCACAAGGTGGCGCTGCCGCACCGCCCGCTGGCGCAGGCGCGGGACCAGGGCCGCCCCGGCGAGGGAGAGCCTGCGACCGCAGTCGATGCTCCCTTCTGCCCCTCCCTGGGGACTAGTCTAGGAACCCGAGCACCTGCAGGGTCCGGAAGCAAGGGGAGAGTCCTTCCCCCATCTCCCCTCCCAAGCCACCCGCACGTGCTTTCTGGAGACACTCGCTTCCACGGACCCCAGGGCTGAGCCCCTTAGAAGTCTTCTAGGCTAAGGTGCCTTGCTTTACAAATAGGGAAACTGAGACCCAAAGAATTAGGAATCCTGGCTAATTTAGTCTCAGCTTTAGAAGCCCCAGGTGAGCCACCCTCCTGTCCTAAAAAGAGAGAGCATACAGCTAAGAGGAAAGAAGGGAGTGCAAGAGATTTATTCCCTGCCCTGCCCTAGTAACTGCCACAACCCAGGAGATTAAAATTAACCCATTTTACATATGAGGAAAGGAAGTTTAACACTGGCCAAAGACAGCTGTTCAGAGGTGGTATGCAACCCTAGGACCGTTTGCCACCAAGTCTGTGAACTTCCTGCCGCAGGCCCCTGCCTCCCACATCTGTGACTTTCAAATAACTTTGTATTTTTTGGCAGTGACCTATAGATACCTACACATCTATAGATATCTATAATTGAAAACAACACAGCCTCGATCAGTGTGTTGTACTTTCTTTTCTTTTTTAAATTCTATGTCTTTTCTGCCTTTCTTTCAATGCTGGGTATGATCTGCTAAAATGTTATCACTAGTCACTAGTCCTCAGATACAGTTTGAAAAAGACTGTCGTGGGTGCTGCCTGGGCTCTGTCAGCTGTAAAAATCAATGGAAAACTGTCTATGTAAGAGGCCAAAGTGAAGATCAAGTAAAGGTGTGGGGAGACAGTGCATTTCCAGGAGCCACCTGAAGATGTTGTTAAAGGGCAGATTCTGACTTAGTGGGTCTGGGATGGGACCTGAGTCCTGCATTTCTAACCAGCTCCCAGGTGATGCTGGTCCCCCCACGCTCAGAGCTGCCGAGTCTCCACAACCTCACCATCAAGTACATTACAATAAAAGCAATTCTGAGGCAAAACCCTGCCACACTACAAACATTTATTAATAAGTAGGCACCAAAACTAGATTTAGCCTGTTCTTGTGAAGTCCCAACCCTCTGCCCTTTTAAGTCCTTCAATGAAATCCTTGGGGAAGGGTTCTGTGGCAGAGAAGCCAAAATTCACTCTCCTTCCTTTCATGGTAAGAGAACTGAATGTATGCAGATGTTGTTGAGCCAGGGACCTCACTTCTCTCTAGTCTTCTTCTACCTAGGGTGGATCTGTGATGCATTCTAAGCCAACGGGATGTGAGCACAAGGGATGTATTCCACTCCCAGGCTATCTCCTGCGATATAGCCCAACTCATCCAACTTGAGAGACAACCTAAAACTTCTACTCCAACTTAAAAGTCAACCAACTTGCACCCAAGTTTCCTTCTTTTCCCTTTCTACAGGAAGAAGATAGAGAGAGAGCCCACAACTCAGCTCTGACCCTGCAAGGCAAAACCCTAGGAGATGACAGAGCACCAAGATGAAAGGAACCTGGATCCCTGAATCATTGCCTGGAGCACAGCTGCCCTGTCAACCTGGATCTCTCACCGAGATAGAGGTGGTTATTTGAGAGAGATATCAAATTCTTTAAGCCACTGCTTTTGGCGGAGGAAGGGAGGAGCTCTTGGTTACTGCAGCATACCCTAATTAACATAAGTTCATCTGAGGCAAATGCAAGAATAGTCTCTTGGCAGAACCAACTTTTTCATCTGATTAGGTGACAGAATCCTCTAAGTATGTTTGGGGATGGAGGATGGGGGAAAGATAAGACCAAATTTCTAGACCTAAGGCGATAGATTCTAATGCTACCTTCCTGCAAGCAAGGAGACATGCCTGTATGTATCTTTCTAGCCATCCTCATACCACGAACACTGCTCATTTAGCCAAAAAATATATTTTAAATATTTCTTAAACTCTAAGATTTAGGAAGCAATATTAGAAACTTGGGGTCCTTCACATGTTTACTAACTACCTCCTTCCCCCTTGGTCATCACTTGAAATTAACTTGCATACACATATACTCCCTATATCCACACCGATGTGTTTTAAAGAAAACACAGACAATATTTTACCTGTATTTTCTTGTTCAAAGTGTTGTCATGGCTTAAGTGGCTATCACCTTCCTGGTCATCATTTTCTTTATTACATTAAAGAAATTTGGCTCAAGCCCTATTTCACATGTAATGAAACCCATCTCCCCCTGCCCAGGATCTCCAGTAATCCTCTGTGGGGGACCTACCTTTATCCTCGTCACCTCATACCCCCATTCCTTGTGTCTCCTGACTTCTCTGGATCCTCTTTGGGTCTCGTGCCCTGTAGTTGTGCCATGTCTCTCACCCACATCCACACAGAAGTCACTTTGCTGAGGATTGGCAGGTGATGGGGTTGGGCTGGGGTTACACTGAAGTTTGGTGCTGCTAATTACTTAAACATTTAATATCAGACATCTGTTACTTGCAGAAGTGCTGCAGCCATCCTCACTCCAGGCTATTCCTCACCTCCGTGCCTCCCCCTAGCCGCCCTCTCTCTCCTCCTAGATGGCTTCTGTCACTTCCTAGCTGCCTTCCCTCTGCCTCTGGCTCCTTACATCTCATGGGGTCTCTCTCTCCACCATCCCACTCCTCCCACTGCTCCCTGGCCCCTTATCCAGAATAAAACCAGGCGCCTCCAATTTGTTAAAAAATCTTCTATCATCCCCCCTGCCTTCCTTCCTCATTCTGTACTCTGCCCCAGGGCCTATCTTATCGTATCACCTGTGGGAGGAGGTGGGGGGAATTTTGCTTAACACAAATAAACACGTAAACGCACAAATAAACCCACACCAAAAAAGGTCTCTTCCTGTCTGGCCAGCTCACAAAATAACTCTTTTTCCCTCCCAACTACATACAAATCTGATCGAGGTGTTCCTCTGCTTACATCTCTGCAGTAGCTCTTGCTAGCCTGTGCGCATCACCACTGCCATGGTTACCGGGCCCTTGGTGGCCAGGTCCTGCCCCCTCCGCTTCAGCCTAATATCTTACTGCTTTGCCCACAAGGCCTCCTGCTGCCCAGCCACTTAGCGTTCTCTGAATGGGCCAGCTCAGCGCTCTCTCACCTTCGCTCCTTTGCTTCTGTGTGCTTGCTGCTCCCTGCCTGTGCCTGGACAGCCTCTCCGTTAACTCTGCCCAACAGCTGCTGTCTCGCCTCCACCGAGAAGCCCTCCCTGATTTCTCAGGCTGGGGGCGGGGCTGCTCCTTTGTGGTCCCTGCAACCTCCTTTGGATGGTCTATTCTAGCACTTAAAACTCATCTTGGGAATGTTAGCCTCACTTGTCTCTCTCCCCCACCAGATGGAACTCCTTAAAGGCAGGAGTACATCGGCACAGTTTTGCATCCTGAAGATAAGCCCCCTGAGGTCTTCAATGCCTGTGTTTTGGTTGTTTTTTTTTTAAGATTTATTTCATTATTTATGTATGTATTTATTTTTTATTTTTGGCTGCGTTGGGTCTTTGTTGCTGCACACAGGCTTTCTCTAGTTGTGGCGAGCAGGGGCTGCTCTTCATTGGGGTGTGTGGGTCCCTTATTGCGGTGGCTTCTCTTGTTGCAGAGCATGGGCTCTGGGTGCACGGGCTTGAGTAGTTGTGGCACGTAGGCTCAATAGTTGTGCCTCATGGGCTCTAGAGCACAGGCTTAGCAGTTGTGGTGCACAGACTAAGTTGCTGCACGGCATGTGGGATCTTTCCGGCTCAGGGATCGAACCCGTGTCCCCCACATTGGCAGGAAGATTCTTAACCACTGCGCCACCAGGGAAGCCGTTCGATGCCTGTTTGTTAAATGACTGACTGAAGATGCTGAAGATGTGAGGCCTGTCACTAAAGAGCAGTCTGAAAGGGGCAGCAAGGGGGGATGGTGGTGGCTTGAGAAGCCACGTGTGGCTGCAGTGCTGCGGAGGAAGACAGACCTTCTGGGCAACAGGTCAACCACACCCCTCATTGGCTCTAACCCTTTCATTTACTTCAGCACCAGTGGACCGGACCCCTGTAGTCTTCTTCTTTCGCTTTCTCTGGGACAGATCTGAGTGTCTCGTCCCCCGCCCCCCCACCCCATATACTCATCGTTGAGTGCTAACTCTGCCTGTCCTCGGTGGGAGGGGCAGGACAATGGGATGGGCACTGGAGGTGGGTTTGTCTTGATCCTGGGCCTCCGTTCCCTGGGAGGAGGGCCCTAAGGGCTTAGATGACTATGGAGGGGGTTCCCCACAGCAGAGGAGGCAGGGAATGCCAAGGTTTTTGAAGCATATTTAGAGACATTACTCCCCTGGCCCCTCTTCCAAATCCATGCACCCTAAGAAGACTGTGTCCTCTCTCAGTGGAGGGCTGTATCACTCAGGACAGGCTAGGTCGAATTGCGGTCACAACATCTATAGAATGGAATTGAAAAGCCCCACAGTATAGTTCTGTCTCCCATGACATGCCTGTTAGGAGTCAGAGCAAAGGCGTGAATCACTGTACAATAGTTCTGATGGCACAGCCACCATCTCAAGCCAGGTCTTCAAAGAATGTTCTGGAGGGCCCTGCGCTGACAGTTAAATGCTTTGGGCTGGGAGTGACTCCCTGTACGTCTGCTCACAGCTTGTTGGCCAGAGTTGGTCACACGGCCCTACCCAACCACATGGGGGCCCAGAAGTACAGTCCTCCCAAAAGATAGGGAACTAGAAATCTTTTGTCCACTGCACTGACGGCTCCTCCACTGAGGAAGGGAAAGTCTAAAATAGAGAACAAAAAGGGAAATGGAGACTTTCAGAGAAGCAGGCAAATCTGATTGCCCTAGAAGCACAATAGCTCCCATTTTCGGCTGACCTTGAATAGAGCAAGGCAGCTGCAGGCATGAGTCCAAGCTGGATGAACACGGAGGAGGGAGGATGCTCCTGGGCCTCCACAGTACATTTCCCTTTCCCCAAACGCCTTTCTTCTGGGCCTGCTGGAAACCTAGTCAGTCTTGAAGGACCCTGTCCTTCCCTGGAAATTATCCCTGGTGAATACAGCCACCCTCTCTACTCCCATCCACCTTTCACTTTGGCATTTAATCATATTTCACCTGACATCAAACTCTATACTGTCTGATGAGATTCTCCCATCATTTTGTCTTGATACAGCCTCCTCTTGCTGCTGGCAAATCTTGTGAGTACAGAGTCAATTTCAATTCTTTTTCTCTACCTGCCCCCATTGCATGGAGTGAGGCATTCACTCAGTGTTTCTGGGTCCTCACAATGTACTCCACCCTGGGCAGATGAAAATGGACACCAAATGAATGTAAAGGGGAGGTTTAAAGATAAGAAAGATACAAGCCCTACTTCCATCTATCAAGTTGCCGAAGAACAGTTCAAATTGAATCACATCATCCTTGACACACAAAAAAACATTGTCTGTTCTACGTTTTCTGTATCAGTAATGGCTTCATAGAGGTGCCTCTCTCCAGCATTCTGTGTCTCCTTGTTGGCCCATAGAGAGGCTGCTGGTCACATGTAGCTACTGGGCATTTGAAATGTGGCTAGTGAGACTGCGAAACTGAATTTTGAACTAAACTGAGATATGCTACAAGTGTACAAACCACATCGGATTTCAAAGACTTTGTATAAAAAATGTAAAATATCCCATTAATATTTTGTTCTATTGATTATATTTTTAAATGATAGTATTTCAGATCTAGTGCATTAAGTAAAATTTATTTTAAGAAATAATTTCATTATCTTCTTGTACTTTTAAAGAATATGGCTCCTAGAAAAGTTAAAATTACATCTGTGTCCTACAGGATGTTTCTACTGAGCATCTTGGCTCAGAAAAGCCCAAGGCAGGATTTGTAAAGGATCAACCACCTTCACGTTTACATTTCCAAAGCTGCAAATTGTAACATTTGATCAAACCCTACTTTGCAGAAGTTCTCACAAGGGTGGCATTTGAAGTTTGGGACGTTTAATTTTTTTTTTCTCTGTATTTACCTTCCTGCTTTTCTCCTAAACCAATGACTTCAAAACCAGACTAAAAGCACCTTATTTATTCCACAAGCAGATCTTCAAATCTTAACAAAATAGCGATTGCTGCTCTGTATTTTACACACACACACACACACACACACACAAACACACGCACACCTCCCTACAGGGACCAACATTTTCCCATGTGTAAAGCGACATGCCTGATTGCTGCATTAAGCAACGGAAATTAATTATTACAGTAATTACTCGGCCACTAAATATTTGAATGCCAGACCTGACATAGCCGTCCTGGGAGCCACCTTCAGCTTCCTGAATGCATTAGTATTGACAGGGCAACTCAAGCCAACGTATTTTAAAAACTCTTTCCTTCTGCTGCTCTTTGCAGTGTGATCCAGGAGCATTTGTTTGGGGAAATAGGAGGCTGGACACCTTAGATCACAGAAGAAAAAAAAAAAGATAGCTGGCTTCTGGCACCCATCTTTCCAGGCCAGGAGAATATCAAATGCCTGAAAATGAGAACTTCCGGCTTCGGGGTGGCCATTCAGTAGGATGTGGACACGTGCAGTGTGAAAACACTAGATGGGCAGTGGGAGAAACTGCAGTGTAGCTGCCAAGACGGCTCCTACCCAAGCCACCATCCCTGGAGGAAGGGTCTGTCACCTGGCAATTCTAAAACTTCAGGAGGGACTTCCCTGGCAGTCCAGTGGTTAGGACTCTGTGCTTTCACTGCTGGTCGGGGAACCAGGATTCCATAAGCCTCACAGTGCAGCCAAAAAAATAATAATAAATTTTAAAAAATTAAAGCTTTAAGGAGTCATGCCAAGGTGCCTGCAAGCAGTCCCCCTGAATTCCTTCTAAACCATCCTTTCTGTTTTCTCTCTCCGTGGTATCCTGGGCACCCCAGCCATCCAGGGGCATCACCTGCCTTCTTCCCTGAGCCTAACTCTATTCAAGGCGGAGAAGAGATTTCCTTAAGGGAACAGACCCAGGCCAGTACGAAGTTTTCAAAAGCAGCTCTGCAGAATGGGGCTTCTCGGCAGTAAAATAAGAAATCCCTCCTGCTTGTCACCTGTCTCTTCATTTCCTTCTGCCGTGGGGCTCTGCCTTCATTCAGGAGACATGCAATGGTTGACATAGCTGAAGCTGGTCCAGACGGTTCAGAGCATGGATTTATGGGATAAAAATGCTTCAGCTGCTTGGGGTTTTTTTGCAACTTGGGGTAGGGTTTGAGCTCAATGGCACGAGGGTATCTGCACAACCTTTTGTATTCTCTTTCCACAAGTCATCCATCCCATTAAACCACTGTTTAGCACATCCAGGGCCACCAGGTAATTCTCCCTGACACAAACCTATTGTTCCTGCTTTAAAACTGTCAGTTTAACTCAGAAAACTATTAGCCACATGTCAGAGAGTATTAAAGACAGTGGCTTCACTAACAGCCAGATGAGAAACTCTAGTGTGCCCAGATCCCTGAAAGGCTGGCCTAACTCCTCCAGAGTAGGTCAAGGCCAGAACCATTTCCATCTTCTCCAAAACAGTGAGTCCTCCAAGCAAACACACAAGCCCAAATGTTACAGCGTCACCCCAAAAGATTCCCATTTCTCTTGGAAAGTATCATTGTCTATTAAGAAAAGGAAATTGATAATAGCAAGAATAGCAACTGGATGCACTATATTACTTTCGGGCACTGTGTTGAACATTTAAGAATATTATTTTATTTAATCCTTAAAATATAGATTAATTCAATATACATGTATTGAATGACTATAGTCTGAAGTCCCTCTCTCATGGAGCTCCCACTCCATCCTATAACCATGGAAATATTTGTCCACCTCTGACTGCAGCTGCAGCTGGATAGACGGTTCCCCACCTCCAGTGGCTTCTGATTTGGGGAAGGAGGAAGGTAGGTCAGCCTTGAAGGACTAGCGATGGGAGGTGCTGGAGAGATGTCAGGCCTTTTGAGGCAGGAGATAGATGGGCCCCAGACTGAACAGCTGGCATTAGTTCCCCGTGGACAGATACTCCAAGGTGAAGTGGAGGAGGAGCTAAGCCCTGCCCAGAGAAGAGACCATGTATTTCTCATTCTCAAGGTCAAGGACACCTTCCCAACTATACAAGAGCAGAAAGGCTCCTTGGAGGTCAAAAGGGAGGGGGAGCACCTCACAGTTAGAGAGGTCAACCTACCCATAGTCCTCTTCACTACAACCCATCTTGGCTAAGAGATGTGTGTGTCCACATGGGAGGTCCCTGAGATAAACCAAATACAGGCTCAGAGCCAGGCAAAGCAAGATGACTGGGCAAAGGAAACCTGGAAGAAATGCCCCATGTAAGTGATTCAAACTACCACGAGGGTGCGGCCCTCTCTCTGAGTCCGCCCATGTGTCTATCCACACGTACTCTTTTTCCTCCTATAAACACTTTACTTATTTCCCTACTTCCCATTTCTTTGTGGAAATTCATTTTCTGTGAAGCCGTAGGGGCCAGGGCCTTGTCACTGACCACTGGTCTAGTGGCTAGGATTCAGTGCTCTAACTGCCACGGCCTGACCTCAATCTCTGGCCCGAAACTGAAATCCTGCTTCAAGCCACTGCAGGCTGAGGCCACCTGAGATCATTTTCACCCTTCAGAGAAACACACTCCACACAGTTCCTCCAAGACTCCACAACAGGAGTGAGCCCCACCTGCCAGGCAGGGCTAACAAGGCCCCCTTGGCAGGCTCTACCTGTGTCTGTGTCCCCTCACTGCTGTTTCTCTTGGGTTTCCTGGGTCACCTCCCAAATGGATGCCCTGGCCTCACAGCCTTGTCTCTGGCTCTTCTTTAAGGGAACTGAAAGTGGGTTATTACCCCCATTTTACAGATGAGGTCATTGAGGCAAACGGCCTTCAAGTCCCACACAGCCATACGTAGCAGAGCCGGGACTCACACCAGGTGTGTCTGACCCCAGAGTCCACGGACTCAACATCAGTCTCCCATCACCAAATGCTTTTGTGCTGCTGCAGCCTTTCCAGTTGTACCAATGAGTTGCTGACCCCGACTGGCACTTTCCAAGGCAGCCCATTCCATCCTGGGCAGTTCTAATGACTAGAAAGCTCTGATTGATGTTTAGCCCATATGCACATCCATGAGATATCCTTCATGTATTAATTCCTCATCAGCAAACATGCCGTTATCTGTGTCCAGGGGCCAGGCATGGTGCTAGGCACTGGGGCACAGCTCCAGGGAGCCCGATGGGGTCCCTTTGGCCCCAGAGCTTTCTGCCCACGACTGATGAGGACCGTGCAGGGGGAGGTCCTGTCAGGGTACTGTGGGAGCGTGGGGTGAGCACCTCACCCAGCCAAGCTGCCCTCTGCCGCATCCTGGGAAAGGATGCTCCCTCATCCACGCAACAGTCCTGCAGCTATCACACCCCCTGAGACTCGTCCATGCTGTTCGTGTCCTTCAGTCCACCTTTGGATGGGCCTTGATGGAAGAATGGAGCCCACACCCCTGATACAATCAGAGAAAACCTCAATGCAACACACCCTCCCACAAGGGGAGAAGAGACCCCGTCATCGACAGGGAGTGTGGAAACCATGGCTGAATCCTTGAATCTGTCCCCATGTGTAGTCTTTGAAGACCCTTTTGGTTTTTCCAGTTGTAGAGTCATTCATGCCCCGTTCCCTATCTCTCCTGCCACCAAAAATAGGGCAGCACAAACCTAAGACACCTGATTAGATCCTAAAGAGCCAGAGACAATATTATACTCCATCTTCCCTTGTGTTGCAGTTGATACACGAGGTAGCAATTTACATAGCCAATTAGTGGGTAGAAGTCTTTGGAGTCTGCCATATGTATGTAAAAACAGGTCCTGAAACTGCTAGGCTCGCCTGCCTGCTTGGATTTCAGAAGGTCCCAGGGCAGAGCAACGTATCGCTTGGCAGTTAGATTGTCGGGATGCACTGGAATGGCGCAAAAGCAGCCACACAAGAACCTTGTTTTCAACTGGCTTTTCCTGCAACATAAATGAATACTCAAAGTTTTATTTCCTTCCCTCTGATCTATTAGGTTCTCACTTGGATTTTTTCCTTTTTATTTTTTATTTATTTATTATTTTTGGGGGGTACCAAGTTCAATCATCTGTTTTTATACACATATCCCCGTATTCCCTCCCTCCCTCGACTCCCCCCCATCCTCCCTGTCCCAGTCCTCTAAGGCATCTTACATCCTCGAGTTGAACTCCCTTTGTTATACAACAACTTCCCACTGGCTATCTATTTTACAGTTGGTAGTATATATATATGTCTGTGCTACTCTCTCGCTTCGTCTCAGCTTCCCCTTCACCCCCCGCCCCCTCCCAATCCTTGAGTTCTCCAGTCCATTCTCTGTATCTGCTTCCTTGTTCTTGTCACTGAGTTCATCAGCACCATTTTTAGATTCGGTATATGTGAGTTAGCATACAATATTTGTCTTTCTCTTTCTGACTTACTTCACTCTGTATGACAGACTCTAAGTCTATCCACCTCATTACATATAGCTCCATCTCATCCCTTTTTATAGCTGAGTAATATATTTTTTCCTTTTTAAATAACATTTTAAGGAATGGAATTCTAGACGCTCATTTCTGAGTCCTGGAGAGGTGAATCTCAGATTTCTGGGAAATGAAGCTACAACCTAGAATTACCCATCCATCCGTCATCTTCCCCTCACACCCACCTTTTCCTGATGATATGAAATCCATAGGTTTATCTCTTCTGTTATGATTAATAAGGGGTTAAATTCAACTTTAATCTCAGAAAGCCGCAGCCAGTCAGCCAGCCATCTATCCACCCATGCATACATCCATCACTGTCCCCTTCCATTTATTAAGTTATTCAATAAATATTAAACACCTACTACATGCCAAGAGCTGTGTTAGGGGCTGTGCTAAGACTTTGAGACGCTGCAGCAAATATGAGTGTCAGACCTCTTCTCCCAGGGCTTACAGTCTAGCAGGGAGTAGACATTATGCAAATAATTTTACAAATAACTAGTTACAACTATGATCTAGGTCCCTAAGGAGAGTATAAGGTGCTTTGTGAAACTGTAACTCGTAGGACCTAACCTTGCCTGGGTTCCCCAGGAGGTGACGTTCAAGCCAAGAAGGAGTAGGAGGTAGGTGTTAGCAAAATAAAGAAGGAAAGGAGAGAGAGGGCAGGGTCTGCGTGAGGGCCCCAGGGTAGAAGCAGTACTTCAAGGGGCCACAAAAAGGCCAGTGTGGCTACAGGGTTAGAGCTAAGGGCAGAGGAGCATGGAGAATATGGGATGCAGAGGGAAGTGTGACTCCAAGTGTGGGATTCAGGAGGAAAATGGGAAGCCCAGGGGAAGAATTAAGCACATGATGATGGAGTCAGATTTGCGTGTTAAAAGATCATGTCACTAACTGTTGTTTGGAGAGTGGACTCCAGAGGAGAGGAGGACCAAGGGGTGCGGGTGGGCGGTAGGGGGACAGATGCAGGGAGAGCTGTTAGGAGGCCAGCGCACTGTCCCAGGAGAAGTGACCATGGCCAGGACTGGAACAGGGGCAGTGGTGATGAAAAGAAGTGGGAAGTCAAGGTACATTTTGGGAGGAGCCCGCTAGGACTCCGTGGTGCTCTGTGGCCATCTGTGGGGGCCCTCAGGGCAGGGCGCACAGCTTCAGGGCTGAGCCAGATTCTAAGCATCTCTCCTTCGGATCCACGGCCGCACAAGGGTCTACAGGGCCGGAGGGAGACGACTGGCTGTTCCACCTTCTGTCCACCCCTCCTTCCTCTGAAAGTGTGGTGTGCAGGCAATGGCACTGTTCTCTAACTCCTCCTGTGGGTCAAGTAACTAAGCAGAGTGTAAACTTGGAATTTTTTGGTACCCCTCTCTCTTTCTCTGCACACCCCTAGCACTTACCAGCTTATCGGGTAGACAGTCAACATTCATTAGTCCGTGGGAATTGAGCCATCTCTCCGTAATCTCGAAAGGTGAGAATCAGATGCATTCTCACCTCCATGCTGTTATTATTTCACATCAGCCTTCAAGTCAGCTGAGAAGTTAGGCACACTAAGCAGGGAGAAGATGGGAGCAGTAAGTACTCTGCATCCTAGTATAGGAAGTTGGAAAAACCACACCATCATTACAATCCCTGAATACAAGAATGACCAAAAAACAGCATCAAAAGGTAAGATGGCTTAGATTTCTTAATAATTTCCTATAATTAATACAATTATAATTTTTATAGTGCACTCTCTTTTCTCCTTGCCTAGCTCTCATGCACACCACCACTCCGTCCTGTGCTCATAGCAGACATCACTAATCAATCATGACACTTTTCCTCAAACTGGACCTTCAGGACCACTCTCAATACAGTGTGTCAGGCTCTTCAGTTGACAAAAGTTAGTACATAATGTTAAATCCATTTCCCATTCCTGTTCTTGTGTTTTTATTCAAACTAGTCAATCTGGAAAGATTCTTTAAGCAACAATTTGCTTAAAGTTTCTAGGTAAGTAAGGCTCCTAGTTATCCCTGGGGTAGGTGATAGTCAGTTCTTCCTTTGATGAATGGTTCTTGAGATCCACATCACATTCCTGCACCCACCCTGCCTTGGCTTACCCTGAGAACAGATTCTTTTCCACATTTACCTAAACTCTCTCCTGCATCTTTCAGAGAAAGGTCTACAGAATTATGCAGTAAGAAGAACTTGCTGTTCAGATCTCCTCAACCTTCCACAGCTGTCTGTTATTTGGGAATCGTGGCTCTAGGGTGTCCCTGAACCCAACTGAAGTGAGTACGCATTTTAACAACTGTAGCAAAACAAATGACTTTGGACCCTCAGAGTTTCTTAAAGAAACTATTAGATTACTTTCTAATCTTACAATGATTAGGCCTCTGCACATACTAACCACAAGCCAAGGCCACTCTACAGCTTCTCAGGGAGATAAAAGTACTTTGACTGCTTGGTCCTCACTCCCCCTCAGGCACGGAGGTACAAAGAGCCTCTGGCTTCGTAGCAAGCAGAGGAGAGATGAGAATCAGAGGAAAACATGGACAAGAACTCGAGGAAGACAATTTGCTGGGTCATGAACTGCATCCAGAGTGTAGACGTGGTTCCCTCCTACCTGACCCAGACCTCATGGGGTTAGACCCTCCTGTCCCAATCACGTACACATCTCTACAGTCCCCCTTGCCAGGCCTGGCCTCACCCACACGCAACTGTGAGCGGTGCTGGGCTCCTGTGTACACTAGGGGGTGCAAGCAGGCCTGTTATCCAGCTCGGCCCTCAGAAATCCTCCCCAGCGGAGAGGAGAAAAGAGGATGAGGGCCAGGAGCCGCTCTTCTGCCCTGGAAAGTGCTGAGCGTGGAAGAGGGGGTTTGGACTGGGGTTGAGGGAGGAGCGCGACATCCTCGTTCATTGCGCTACGTCGTTTTCTGGTTTTATTTTCAGAGCAGGCCCGGCTCCTGAGAACCGGGGACGAAGGGGAGGTTACGTAAGGTGGCGGGCAGGCTCCTTGGCGGGGGCTGGCAGCGTTTCAGCCTCCCCGGGGTGAGTCAACACCTGGGAAATGGCATCCGAGGGCGGCTCTTTCAAGCTGGCTGGAACTTTCTACCATGACACTGAGGCCACTGTTTGACCCATTCCCAGGCCAGGGAGGCAGGAGCGGATCAGGTCCCAGGGCAGTGCCTCTGTCTGGCGCTAGTCCATGAAAGAGGCTCAGAAGGTTCTTTGGAAACTTTGGTGCTGGCGTTGGGGCAGTGGCACAGCCCCGGCTCGTTTCACATAATAGTCTTGTGCTCCACTGGCCTACTTTTGGCGTGGAGCGGACGGAAGCCAGCTCCAGGAGAGCAGAGCCTTCCTCTCCTCCCTGGTCTCCACCCCACTCTTCCAGAACCTTCAACAGAGGCCTTGTTCTCCGGGGCTGGAGAACTACGGATGGTGACCATAGTTTCCCAACCTATCGTGGGGAAATGAGTTGAGGAAATCAGCACAGGGTTTTTATTGCCAAATATTTCTTTCCCTAGGAGGACAACGCATTCAACTCGCCAAGTGGAGATTGGAGTTGGTCCAGCCATAAACCAACTTAATGAACACTAATAGAGAAGTGCAATTATTGTTGACTTCAAAATGCAAACAAGAACTTTAGACACTGATTCCTATCAGCCAGTCAGGCCGGCACAGATGCCGCGTGCTGTTTTTGCCGTTGCTTAGCAACAGGAAATGAACTGTTCCTGTCTCTTATCACTGGAGGTAGAGGTAGGACAAAGTGCTTTATTGGACTGAATAGGTATGAAATTAGTTTATTCTTTCTCACTTGGAGAAGGCAATTGGCAGCAAAGAGAGTCACTTGGACGATGGGTGGTTTCGAGGTTGGGAGGTGGCCCTCCTTTCCTGTTATCTCGGTAAACCCTAACCGTTGTGTGTTTTTCCCTACAGATAAAGTTTGAACTTTTGCCGGGAGTGTCCATCCAAAATTATCACTAGAGAAAAATAGCTTCATGTAGAGACCCACAGACCAGCGTCGGAATTAGGGGGAGGAGACTGAAGTCGAGGGTACAAAATTTAAGGGAGTGCCCCCTCCCCCAAATCAGTAATCAGGGTAATTCATATTTCAATGCAATATTTTTGCTTAGAATTTTTTTTTGAGGGGGGGCAGCACGCAGCAAGGTTTAAGGGATCTTTCCCCACCAGAGATCGAACCTGGGCCCCCACAATGAAAGTGCCAAATCCTAACCACTGGACTGACGGGGGATTCCCTTAATGCAATATTTTTTAAAAATCCAAATTAATGAATGACATTCCATGGTGACTAAAACCTCAAAATTTTGAATAAAGATAGAATCGGTACCCCTGATGTTTTTCCTTTGGCTTCAGGTTCCAACACGGCGTGGGTCTGCAGACTCTGTTCCTGCCTCACACGTACTTACAACATGGAAGACTTTTGGAGCAGTTCTCTCTTCAAAAGAATGATTGTGCTGTGGGGTAGAGGATTGTGTCGCTGGGCAGTGGGCTTCCCTTCCTCTACGGGAGGAGGACCTGTCTACGGTCCTTTAGGAAGGCTTCTTCCGAGACGGTGGGGAGGCAAGTGGCCTTGGGGAGGGGGACCTCCGTGTGCTTCCAGTGACACAGTGACTAAAGATCCAGGGCTCTGCTGCAAGTTGCCCAACTATTCCTAAGACAACAGGGACAGGCCTGGAGCTGACAGTTTATGGTAAATCATCTCCCCTTTTGTTTTTAGTATTAATAGTAACTCCTATATTATTGGGAGACTTTAGGTTGAATCACATGGAATTACCAATATGCAACTTTTTTTTTTCTCTACCTCAAACACATATGGTTTGATCAAATACCTGCCGAGAATGGACCCCAAAGATGTACAAGTCCTAACCCCTGGAACCCACGAATCTTACTTTATATGGCAAAAGGGTCTTTGCAGACGAGAACATGCTCAAGAGAGCACCACCCTGGGACTTCCCGGGTGGTCCAGTGGTTAAGACTCCATGCTTCCAATGCAGGGGGTGCAGGTTTGAGCCCCTGGTCAGGAACTAAGATCCTGCATGCAGTGTGGTGCAGCCAAAAAAAAAAAACACCATTATAAAGACAGCACCACCCACAATCAGATCTAACAAAAAGTGTATAAGTCTTTTGTGGAAAAATTATGAAATTTTATTGAAAGGTATAAATAAATAATCTATAGACTCAATAGGTTTTTCATGGAATTCGTCAAGATGTTTCTAAAATGTATGTAGAAAAACAAGGGACGAAGAGAAGCCAACACAAATGGGGAGCACTTGCCTTACTAGATGCCAGACTTGCTTCAAACTTCGAGCAATTAAGACAATGTGGTGTTTTCATAGATCAACAGCTAGATCAGTAGAACAGAATAAAGAGTCTAGAAGCAGATGGACCCATTCTAAAGAAGGGGGATTTAAACCGGCACTGACATTGCTGATCAAAGGGGAAGGAATAAATTAACCAATAAAAAGGGGGGAAAGGAAATATTATATACCATATAAATAAACTTTGATTGATAAAAGACAAAAACGTGAAAGATAAAACATTTAAAATTTTGGGAAATTGTAGAAACTTTAGAAAAAGCTAGTTTTTTTAACCTAGGTTCTACAGACCCCCAGTGGGTCAGTGGGTAGAATTCAATAGGTTCGTGAACACGGATGGGATAATAATTGATATTTATTTTCACTAACTCTAAGTAAAATTTAGAGATTCAATTATATATGTAAACAACAGACCATGGTAGTCTTTTAGTACCTGTGACTTTGTCGAAAATAAGAATACGGATATTTTCATATTACACCACAGTTGCTGCAAGTGTCTCAAAATGCTATTTATACTCATTAGTACTTGGAAATTTCTAGCAGCTATTAGATTATCTGCTAAATCTTGTTATTTTATGTATTAAAACGAAGCACACTTATTATATATCATAATATATCATAAATTTTAATTGAAAACCGAATTTTAGTGTAATTGATTTTCTTTGTAATCCTGTAATTTTTATCTTATCCATTTAAAAACAAGCCAGAGGATCCATAGCTTAAAAATGGTTAGAAACTCATGCTCTAGAACTATATTTGTATGACTTCAGCGTGAAGAATTTCTTAAATAAAACAGAAGTGCAAGCCATAAGGAAAAAGAATGATAAATTTGACGAGATTAGAGTTGTAAACTTTTCCCATCAAATACACTGAAGAAGATCCTTGAATTACTGACTTGTGATTTTTTTACTTTACCACGATGTCCCCGTCTTCATTTTCCAGGAGACTCAGTGAAGGCCACAACATTGCTTATTCACAGAGGCTGGATTGGAACCACATTTTTAATATCACATCTGCCCATTTAACGATAGCAATCAAAGCAAAAATATTCATAACGCTCGCTAAGATTTATGGAGGACTGACCACATGCCACCCACTTCACATTCATGTCCTTATTCAAATGTCATCTTGTCAGAGAGGCCTTTCCCTGACCAGCCTATTTTAAAATAGCATGTAGCCCCAGTCTCCAGCCTTCTCTATCTGCTTATTCCATCTTATCTTTCTTCGTAGTGCTAATCACTACCTGATCCCACATTATACTTACATATTTCATTTGGTTACTGTCAGAGCCTCCCACCAGAATGTACACCTGCTGACCCATGAGGCTGAACCCCAGGTCTGCCAGCTCAACAGGCCACAGTGCAGCTGTGGGCCTTTCTGCTACTGTTTTCCACATGCACACTGTGTGCGGGGCCTACACAGGTGTCCATGCCCGCCAGTGAGCCCCACCACGGCTCCAAGAACTAAGGGCCGCACACGTGCCAGCTTCTCCTCAAGTGACACACAAAGATGCTGTATTAGATTCCCAGGGCTGCTGTACCAAACCATCACCAACGTGGTGACTTAAAACAACAGAAATTTATTCTCTCACAGTTTTGGAGGCTAGAGTCTGAAATCAAGGAAGGCAGGATCCCCCTCTAAGGGAGAATCCCGATTTGCTTCTTCGAGGTTCTGGTGGGAGCCTACAATCTGTCATGTTCCTTGGCTTGTAGCTGCATCACTCCAGGCTCTGCCTCCACGGTCACAGGGCCCCTCCCTTGTACGTCTCTGTGTCTGAATTTCCATCTCCTTTCTCTTATAAAGACACGAACCATGGATTTAGGGCCTGTCCCAATCCAGGATCTGTAAAGACGCCATTTCCAAATAAGGTCACGTGCTGAGGTTCAAGTGGACATGAATTTGGGGAGGATGCTCTTCATTGCACAGATATTAAGATGGCAAAAGTAACTTCCCAAGGTCATGGAGTAAGAAGAGGGATTGGGATTCAAGCCCAGGTCCGCTCTGCCGCCAAGCCGAAGCTCTCTATTACCACCCTTTACGGCCTCTCAAGTTGTCTCCATTTGTGGAATTGAATCAGAGTTTTATTACCTTCAAATTGCTGGCCACAAGTATCCTAACAGCATTTCAGGGACCAGGGCCCTGGAAATCTCATTTCTGTTGGTCTGGGCCCTCCAGGGAGCAATGTTTTTTCATAGTCTCCAGATCTTGGAAATGCTCTTCCAGAGTCTCACTCACTGGCTAGGAGGTCTTTCCAGGTCATACCCTCAGTCACTTTCCCTAATTAAACTCCCAGGGCCTGGTGTCTGTCTTAAATCCCCAAATATGAACAAGTGGTTACCATCAGTGTCTAATAGGGAATATGGGAACAGAGTCCTGAGGCTCAGTTACAAAATACTGAGAAGAAACGCACAAAAAAAATCCCACAAAATGTCCCACCAACCGCATCCTACTAACTTATCGAGCCAATTCATTATTTCTTCACATTTGCTTAAAAACCCACCCCATCTTGTTTTCTGGGTGGTGTTAGCTCTGCCTATCACTGTGTGTATGTTTCTTCCTTCTTCCCTCCCCGAGAAGAATTCTAAACAGCACAACAGAGCTTCCCTCTCTTCCTTCGGATGAGAAATCACCATCTAATGAGTGTCACTGAGATCTAAAATCACTAGGAAAACTATTCTCTTTTATTTGCATGGTTTCCTTCTCTTTATTGCTAGTCTGTTTGCCAGCTAAACTAAGCCAGCAACTATTTTTAATCAGTTTGCCTAATTCTTGTTCCCCAAGCCAGCCAAACTCACTTCTCTCCAGACCTTTGCACTAGGTTTTTCCTCGTCTGCGAACGCCTTTCCCCAGTGTTTTGGGGTTTTTGTTTGTTTGTTTGCTTGTTTTGTTTTGTTCTTGTTTTTTTTAATTGAGGTAACATTGGTTTAGTACCATCATATAAGCTACATGTGTATAATATTATATTTCTACATCTATATACCCTACGGCGTGGTCACCACCTGAAAGTTAGTTTCCATCCATCACCATGCAGTTGATCCCCTTTACTTGTTTCTCACCCCCCTTACCCCCCACTCTCCTTCCCTCTCTGGGAACCATTACTCTGTTCTCTGTATCTAAGCATTTGTTTTTGTTTGTTTATTCATTTGTTTGTTTTTCATATTCCACATGTGAGTGAAATCACATGGTTGGTGAGGATGTGGAGAAAAGGGAGCACTCATGCACTGTTGGTGGGAATGTAAGTTGGTGCAGCCACTATGGAAAACAGTATGGAGTTTCCTGAAAAAAATTAAGAATAGAACTACCATATGATCCAGCCATTCTGGGTATTTATTCAAAGAGTATGAAAACACTAATTTGAAAAAATATATGCACTCCTATGTTCATTAGTTACAACAGCCAAGATCTGGAAACAACCTAAGTGCCCATCAATAGATGACTGAATAAAGAAGATGTTATGTATATATACACAGTGGAATACTACTCAGCCATAAAAAGATGAAGGCTTGCCATTTGCAGCAACATGGGTAAACCCTGAGGATATTATGCTAAGTGAGCTAAGTCAGGAGAAAGATAAATAGCCTTGTGGGTTTTTATGGCCGGTTCCCTCACCTCCTCAGGTCTCTGTGCCCATGTCACTTTCACAGAGTCCCACCCTGATTAGTCTCTGAATGAATCATGCCCCAGTGCCCACCACCAGCTTCTAGCCTCTTAGCCTCCCACTTAATGTCTCCCGAGTCGTTATATGTTGCTTTGGTTTTCTGTCTGCTCCCCTCAACTAGAATATCAGCTTCATGAGAACAGGACTGTTCTGATCTGTTTTGTGCCCCCACTGTGTCCCCTGGGCTTAGAGCGGAGGCAGCTAAGCTCTTCTAAGTGCTCACTTTAAGCTGAGTGCGCAGTACATATTTGCATAAATAAGTGATCTCAAATTTTAATATAAACAGTAAGAGTCAACATTTAAATTTCTATCTGTCTAGTCTCCTAAGGGAGGCAAAGGATGCACTTTGCTTCTTTTATCCTCAAGGTCTTGGGGTGGGGGAAGTCATTTAGCCAAGGAAGGAATTTGGACCATCAACATTTACATCAAAGCTTTCTTAATTTGGGGGTGGCATGAACCGCTTCCTTAATTTCGGGGTGGCATGAACCACTTCCAGAGCCTGATGCAAAGCATAAAACGTCTGTTTGGAAAAATGCGCACATTTGGAGCATTTTACATACCATCAAGGGGGTGGGATGGGGTCGTGAGCATCCCCAGCCCTCTCCTGCCTGCTTCCACCTGTGCCTGCACCGTAGCTAATATTTGTTGAATGCATGAAGAACGTATATTATCAATTCTCAGCTATATACCAAATCTATTCGTTTCCTAAGGCTGGAACAAATTTCCACACGTCTGATGGCTTAAAACACTGAAATTTATTCTCTCACAGTTCTGCAGGGTAGAAGTCCAAAGTCAGTATCACTGGATTGAAACCAAAGTGTCGGCAGGACACGCTCCCTCTGGAGGTCCTGGGGGAGAATCCGTTCCTTGCCTCTCCAGCTTCTGGGGGCTCCCGGCATCCCTCGGTTTGTGGTTGCATCCTCCAGATCTCTCCTCCATGGTCAGATGACCTTCTCTTCTGTGGGAGGAAAACCTCCCTCTGCCTCCCTCTTATAAAAATACATGTTACTGCACTTAGGGTTCACCATGAAAACGTGGGGTGAAAATCTTCCCATCTCAAGATCATTAGCTTAATCACTCTGTAAAGTCCTTAAAAAAAAAAAAAAAGCCTGTATAAAGTAATATGTGCAGGTTCCAGGGATTATTACCTGATACCCATTATTATTATTCATTAAGGGGTCATTCTTCAGCCTCCTACATAAGAAGAATCATAGCATAAATGAAAACACACACACAAAGAGTTATTTAGGGATTTTCACTGTGTTTCAAATCTGAGTGTGGGGCTTCCCTGGTGGCTAAGTGGTTAAGAATCCACCTGCCAATGCAAGGAACACGGCTTCCATCCCTGGTTCAGGAAGAACCCACATGCCGCGGCAACTAAGCCCATGTGCCACAACTACTGAAGCCTGTGTGCCTAGAGTGCGTGCTCCACAACAAGAGAAGCCACCGCAATGGAGAAGCCCGTGCACCACAAGGAAGAGTAGCCCCTGCTCACCACAACTAGAGAAAGCTCGTGTGCAGCATCAAGACCCAACACAGCCAAAAATTAATTAATTAATTAATAAAAATAAAGATTTTAAAAAAAGCCAAACAGAAATCTGTGTGTGCCTACATTTCCAGTGTTCACAGGATTTCAAATAAGGGAGCCAGAGGGTGAAGACAGACTCCATCCCTCTCCGATGCCAGCCCCTGCTCCCTTCTCCACCCCACCCCCCACGAGGCTTTGTGTAAAAGTCACAGGAGGAATTTCAGGTTGCCTGGGGACCAAACACAAATAAGAGGGCGCAGTCAGCGTTGTTTAAATGGCTCTATAACTGAGTGTGTCCACTACTGTCGATAGGAAAGTGCAAGCCAGTTTGTCTTAATGCACCGGTGCCCAATTCCATTGCGAGTTAACAGTATGCAGAGCGTTCCCCCCTTCCCAGTGCCCCGAAGGCAGCACTGAAAATAATCTACCTGCAGTAAACCTTGTGACTGTTTAGGAGGAGAAATAGGATTTAAAGTCATAGCTCTGAGGCAGTACCAGGAGCCTGAGCACAGCCATCCAGACTGAGTGGCAAACCTTTCCTATGAAGGGTGGCTGGAGTTCCCTCAGGGGCCCTCCTGCACTAGCGTGTTAATTAAAATATCCGAGAGAGCATCCTCAGGCTGGAGGGTCACAAGTCGCTTCTCCTTCTTGGCAAGTTAATGGGGCTTAATATTTGTCTAACATCTACCTGGTCTCTTAAATAAGTATATGATGCCATTTTATCCTGCAGAGTTTTGACAACTGTCATACATTCCTAATTCCTCTAAGCAATCAAGCAGATACCTTTTTCTCCCCTCTTCTATCATAGACGCAAAAACCTTTTCCAGAAGGCTCACTGGGTCTAGGTGCTGTGCCTGGCACCAATTTTCAACAAATGAGAAACAGACCCTGCCCTCAAGGAGTTCATAGCCTGGAGCAGGAGGAACGTACACATCGCTGGTGTTTGGAATGTGACCTTTCCAGATTTGGAAATCCAGGTAGAGCCTTGAAGTTGAGGGCAACAGGCAACCTGTACCCCATATCCTAAAGAGAGCTGCCCTACACAAGGTACTGAAATGTGGCAAAGCCCATCCTATCACCAAATCCCACTGCCCTTCTCCAGCCTATATAAGACAAGACTGGAAATTTGAAGGAAGGGTCATAGAAACCACGGGATGTGGTAGAACAATGCTCCCTCAAAGATGTCCACATCCTAATCCCCAGAACATATGCCTATGTTACCTTACCTGGCAGAAAGTACCTGGCAGAGGTGATTAAGGTTAAAGACCTTGGCGTGAGCTTATCCTGGATCATTCAGGGGTCCCCAGTCTAACACGCGCGTCCTTAAAATCAGAGAAACTTGCCCAGCTGTTGTCAGAGATGGAGGCGTGACTTTGGAAGAAGGTCAAAGAGGCAACATTGCTGGCCTCACAGATAGATGAGGGAACTTGTCCATCACCAAGGAAAGCGGAGGCCTCTAGAAGCTGGAAAAGGCAAGGAAACAGATTCTCCCCTCGAGCCTAAAGGAAAGCAGCCCTGCTAACAAACTGATGTCAGCCCCATGAGACACATGTCAGACTCCTCCCCTCCAGAGCTCTGAGACAATAGCTGTGTGTTGTTCTAAGCTACCAACTGTTTGTAATTTATTACAGCAGCCATAGAAAACCAACATAGGGTATACCCAGAGAACATCATAATTCAAAAAGACACATGCACTCCGATGTTCATTGCAGCACTGTTTACAATAGCCAGGACATGGAAGCAACCTAAATGTCCATCAACAGAGGAATGGATAAAAAAGATGCGGTATATATATGCAATGGAATATTACTCAGCTGTAAAAAGCAGTGAAACTGGGACATTTGTAGAGACATGAATGGACCTAGAGATTGTCATACAGAGTGAAGTGAGTCAGAATGAGAAAAACAAATACCATATATTAACACATATATGCGGAATATAGAAAAATGGTACGAATCAACCAGTTTGCAAGGCAGAAATAGAGACACAGATGCAGAGAACAAACATATGGACACCAAGTGGGGAAAGTGGGGCTGGTTGGGGGGGAATGAATTGGAAGATTGGGATTGCCATATATACCTTATTAATAAGAAAAAAAAAACCAAATTGTACACTCTAAAGATATGCAGTTTATTGTATGTTAACTGTATCTCAATAAAAGTTCTTTAAAAATAAAAAGAAAAGAAAAAGCAAAGAGAAAAAACAACAACAGCAACACAGGGGATTGGTGGGAGAAAAGAGCACTTTAGATTTCTGGGGGAACCCCTAACCTCAGCCAAGTGGGGACCCCAGGAGAGCCGCTCCTGGAGACTAGCAGAGGCTTCAAGAAAGAACTGAGCCCTCACCCCTCAGCCAGAGGTGGCTCCCTGAGCTGCAGACGTGAAGGCCTGTCTCAGAGAGGCCGTGGGGCTTAGGAAGATGGTTCTTCGGAGAAGGCGATGTGTCCCCTGGTGTCTGGGTGGCGTGAACATGGAGTTAGGTGCCTCCCTATTGGCTGCAGGACAGCGAAGGCAGGAAGCTGGCTGGAAGAGGGAAGGCGGCAGTGGACCCCACAGAAGGACCTTCTCAAGGGCTGCTGCCAGGTCCAGGACCCTCACCCTAAATATCCTGCTGGCGCAGCAGGAGGGGTGAGCGTAAGAACTTCAGGGTGTTGCGGGGGGTCAGAGATAGGGTGTATCACATAGCTGGGGACGTCTCAAGACATTCATCAATGAACGTTCTGAGGGAGGGCCTGCCACGCAGATCCTGAGAGCACCAACCCTGTCCCTGGAATCCCTTCTCCCCTTCCCAACTCTGGAGGAACCAGCAGGAGGGAGGGAAGGAGTAGAAGAGCAACCTGGAGGAAGTGATCCCTGCCCTGCTCCCACCCATCTCTCTCATCCTCTAGCCACTGGCCTGAGCTGGGAGGGAAGCTCCATGGACCTGGATGTGAGATGGAAGTTTTGATCTATACTGGGCTGGCCTTTCCACTACCCCCCCAAATAAAACTATTCTCATAGCTGCAGGCGACTGAAAAGCTGTGGGGCAGGAAAGGGAGAGACCGCAGAGCATGTTGGGAGGCCGTGGACAGAAAAAGTAAAGCTGTTTCCTCTGGTTCCCACTGGGCTCAGCCTGTGTGATAACACAGGTTTTCTGCAACCTAACACAGTAAATCACAACAAATGCATCTCAACTTCTGCAGGAGACCGAGCAGAGGGTCTGCTCTTGATATCTATATATTTTAAAAGCCAAAAAAGAGTTATACAATTTGTGAGATGTTTCAAATATTTGCATTTAACAAATTAATGATTTTAACAAAAATACAATGTAATATAATTGTCAGTCATTACATAATCACAGTTGGATATTTGAAAATTACCACGAATTTATAGTGCCCAATGGCCAGTGTGGTTGCGTGATGAGACACGTTTGAAGGCAAATGGTGAGTCTTCTTGTTCTTCACTGCAGTCAGTCCATTATCTTGTGCATGTACGGGTGGACACATGCATCTTTTTGAAGATAGCATCAAAAGTCCAAATTTGAGACCATCCCTGAATGTGTGGCCCATGTCGAATGACCCTCCTGACCCCCCAGTCCTGCCATGATTGGCCCTGGGAGGGATACGTGAGTTAAGGAAAATGTCCCTGAACAGGTGATATCTTTTTTTTTTTTTTGGCCGCACTGCCCTGCAGGCAGGATCTTAGTTCCCCAACCAGGGATCAAACCTGTGCCCCCTGCCGTGGAAGCAATCGTCCTAACTACTGCATCCCCAGGGAAGTCCCCTAAACATGTGCTGTCTAAACTAGGTCTTGCGAGGTCATGATGACTTCTCCAGGTAGGAAAGAGCCCTGGGACAAAGGATCAGCCTTGCAAATACAGAAGCCTGCAAGAGCCTAGCATATTTGAAGAGCAGCTGTCACACTGGCCGTGCTGTGGAGAGCAGCCAGAGGTGAGCGTGAAGCAGTGAGGACGGTAATGACACTTGACTGTAAGGGGCCTTGACCATCAAGCTTCGACTTGATCCTGAAGCCAGAGGAAGCCAAGAGAGGCTTGAAACAGGGAAGGAGCAGGATCAGACCAGTTTTAGAAGGTAACTCTGGGGTGGGAGCATGACAGAGGAGAGGGGAGGCCTGATCCCACAGAATGTTGGTGGCCAGGAGAGGAGCAGCCAGATAAGAGTTTTCTGAGATGGAATCAGTCAGGGCACAATGACTAGGTTCTGCTTAGGGACCGAGAAGGATCAAGTGTGACCATGAACTTCCATTTAGGAGCCTGAGAAAAACCATTGACCACGACCTGGACTAGGAATCAAGATGGGATAAATAATGGATTTGACTATAGATGTTTTAGATGTTTAGATTCAGCGTGAGTTTCCTGCAGAAAACATTCACCCAGGAGATCCCAAGGCTATAGTCCCTTCTTGTGTCTTGAAATTCCACAGCCTCAGGAACTGGTGGAAGGTCAACCGTTTTCTTCTCCACTTAGTCCTGGTGAAGGGTAATTGTGAATTAGAGGTGGTAATGGGAAGGAAGGAGCAACAGACTGGGACTGTTTTCTTCCTAAAGATCTAAAATAAAAACAAATTTTATTTTCAAAGACCACTCAGTCAAATCAATAAGAAAAAATTGTGTGTGTATATTTAATGTACACATGTATATATTTCTTCTGAAGTGATTATAGTCTTATTTCTTTAATAATAATAGTGATCTTGGGGCCAGGCTCACGCCACTTCTCCTGACCACAGTGGATCATGAGGAAGAGGTGGACGGGAAGGAAGAGATACTGTGGTCCATCGTAGCAACTGCATATTATACACATCTGTACATAACCTGAGATGGTGAGACAAGAACATGTTATTTAGGTAGTAGAACTTCAGGTGGTTTTTAACTTTCTCCTTAATACTTCATATACAATGAGGATTTTTCTAATGAACATATTTTTCTTTAAAAATAAAAGGTAGCGGGGAGGCAGCAAGGCTAAGGAGCAGTAGGCTTACTCTTCTGTCAGTGGGAATCCTAGTCGGCCTTTAGCAGCAGTACCAGAGCTGAAAGATGAAACATCCATTTGAAACAACAATTTTTTTCAGTCGTTCCCAATGCCCCCCTCCCCACTCCAAATCCCTGCCAACAGCTAATCTACTTTATGTCTCTACGGAGTTACATATTCTGGACATTTCATATAAATGGAATCATACAATATGTGCCCTTTTGTACGTTTCTAGCTTCTTTCTCTTAGAGTAATGCTTTCAAGTGAACCAACAATTTTACTTCCAAGAATGCATCCTAAGGGAATACTCTCCTTCCTACTGCAATATGATAATCACATTCCTAAGTTTATAAAAATTGCTTTATTAAAGAAGTTGTTGCAATGACTTAAAAGAAAAAGGAGGTGGGTTGGTACTATATTCACGTTCACAGTAAAAAGTTATTTTCTTTTCCCTGCAGGAATTTGAGGAATAAAATATATTTAACTATATGTGCATTTTTATTATTGCAAAATAAGGCAGTTGATCTAAACTGACCCAAAAAATCTGAAACCACTGAGCAAATCTGAAAAGAACACAAGCAATCAAAATAATTCCGTTTCTAGACCACTTTTGCTCAAACCTGGCCGCATGTTAGAATCATTGGGCAGGTTTGTAAAAATACTGATGGTTGAGCCCCGCCTGCAGGGGTTCTGATTTAGCTGATCTGGAGCGGTGCGGAGAGCAGTATTTTTAAAACACATCCCCGGACGATTCTAATGTGCAGCCGGAGTTGAGAACCACCAGACCATTGAAATAAATTGCCACACAGCACATAATTCATAACTGTCTTTAAAAAACGCAGTGCCCACTGAGCAACCAGTACTGAGTTGCTGTGTTCTTCTGCAGCCGGCTCACCAAGTTCTTTCTCTTTTACTTTTTATTGACATGCACTATTTATACAGAAATGTGCACGCATCATAAGTGCATGCATTTTCATGAGATGCTCAACACATTCTCATCAAGTGGACACAGCCATGTCACCAGCGCCCGCATCAATATCAAGAAACAGAACATTACCGTTACTTCAGAAGCGCCCTTGTTCATTCCAGATTGTCCCCTAGTCTTTTCCCTTCCATGTTTGGTGCTTTCTCACTAGGTATTTGAGTTGTAATCAATAGAGCTCTCTATCATGCAAACATGTTCCTTAAATCATCTGTCACATTCTATCTCATTTGACTTAAGAAAACTTGTGTAAGAGGAAATAGTATGAACATATATTTATCCATAAGAAGTTTATCACCCAGACTCTTTATAATAGAAAGCACTGGGTGGGGGGGAAAGTACAACTAAATATCTAATCACAGGAGTCAATTAAAAAACTTAACATCCATATGAGACTGTCTGGTTTGTATGCTATGGCATAAATTAGATAGGATAAAGAGAGGCCCTTCTGCAAGAAACAGATGATTTTTCCTAGCAGAACCCTAGAATGGCACTGTTATGGGTAAATTTTGTGTCCCCTCCCCCCAGTTCATATGTTGGAGTCCTAACCCCAGTACCTCAGAATGTAACTCTATTTGGAGGTAAGGCTTATCAAGAGGTGATTATGTTGAAATGAGGCTGTTAGGGTGGACCCTAATCCAATACGACTAGTGTCCCTTTAGGAAGGGGAGATTAGGATACAAATGTGGGTAAAGGGAAGACCACGTGAAGACACAGGGAGAAGGTGGCCATCTGTAAATCAAGGAGCAAGGTCACAGAAGAAACTAGCCCCTGGCACCTTGACCTTGGACTTCTAGCCTCCGGAACTGTGAGAAAATAAATTTCTGTTGTGTAAGCCACCCAGTTTGTGGCATTTGTGTGTTTCATTTGACTCAGCAGTTCCTTCTCCAGGTATAAACTTTAGAGAAACTCTCACACGTGCACAAGTAGACAAGCACATTGTGTTCTCTGAGGCTCTGTCTCTCATCTCAAAAAACTTATATGCAACTTAAATATCCACCATGAGTGGAATGAATAAATGCATTGCATGTATAAAAATGTCTATTACACTGTGGTTAAAAATGAATGAACTAGATATGCAACAACCTAAAAAAATTTCCCAAAACTTATTGCTGAGTGAAAAACAGCTAGTTACAGGAAGGTAAAGCCAGTGCGATACAATTTATCCTAAAAAGCTAAAAAACTAGGAAAGACTGAGGGATAGTGGAATATATATATATATATATATTATGAACACATAATGTTTATGATAGTAATTACTGTGGGGAAGATGGAGAAAAACAGTAAACAGGAAAATAAATTTAGTAGGGAGAGGAACAAACTGAAATTTTATCAGCATATTTAATTTATTTTATCAGAAAGGAACCAAAGCAAGTATGACAAAACGTTAATGCTTGTTATTTCTCAGTGATGGATACATGGATGTTGTTATGTTAGCCTCTGCAATTTTCTATGGTTTATAAATTTGTCAAATGAAAAAAATTCCACAGTAGATGGATTGATAAATGAAATGTGTACAGTGGAAGAGTGCATTACCAAACTGGTATACAGAGAAGAGCAACCCACCCAGACATTAAGCAAAATTCCAGGTGTTGAAAAGTGGGAGATTAAAAAAGCGAAATGAAAAAAACAGAACTATGAGTTCCAACCTTTATCTCAAAGAATATCCAGAAGGAGAATGGATAGAAAAAATAATAAAATAAATTATACCCCCAAATTTCAAAGCTAAAGAGAGTCTTAAGTCTTCATACTTTAGTATGAAGCCAAAAAACTATTGAAAAGAAACACGAGAGAGGGGTGTGGAGAATTCAGTACTAGAAATATTGGTAAAATTTCCAGGAATAAAGAAAAAAAAATCCCAGACAGAAAAAAAAACCAGCAATAGTTTAACTCAAAGGAAGAAGAAACAGGTGGACATCAGACTTCTCAAGTGCAATGAGCATAAAATTGTATAAGACATAGTGCCATAGAGTTCTGTAGACAAAAAATTATTTAAGAAATTAGGTTTAGATGGGCAAGGACTCAGAAGATTTCTCTCCATGAACGCTTTCTGAAAGATTCTCTACGGGATATACTCCAACAATAGGAAAAATGAATCCAAGAAAGAGGCAGATAGGATACAAGCAACAACGGTGTACAAAGAAACTAGTAAAACTAGTAAAGCCCAGATGATCGCCAAAAATATGGCCATGAAGTTTAATAAATTGTTGAGAAAAAATTCCAACTGTTAAATGCCCAAAGATTTCAACAAAACTTGGGAATGGATGAAAGGGAGTCCATGGAAAGGGAAGAAGACATGATAAAATGTTGAGGTCTAGCCTTCTTCATGGGGGTAGATAATAGATATTGAATTACTTTTCAACATCATTGGAAATATATACTTTCAAATATGTTGAGTAAAGTGTAAAAAACACATGCTTGAAGAAAAAAAAAAGAAAACAGAATGTACATTTAGCAAACTACTAATGGATAAAAAGGAAAAAAAGAAACTAGTCAACCTGTTACTGTTTCTTTCCTTCTACCCTCTATCCTCAAAGTGAAAAAGCAAATGCTCAAAACCAGAGTGATTCTACAAAGGTAATTCAGGTTTGATTTTAATCACCCAGCAGCTGTGTCTGTAGTAACTGAGTAAGAGGAAACCCCTAAGCCAGTGGTTCTCAGGGTTTGTAAAAATAGAGATTGCTGGGCCCCACCCTCAGAGTTTCTGGTTCAATGAGTCTGGGTTGGGAGCCCAGAATTTGCATTTCTAACAAGTTACCAGGTGATGCTGATGCTGTGGTCCAGAGACCACACTTTGAGAACCACTGTCCATGGTGAATGAATGTGCCCCCATCACATACACCAATTGTCAGCGTTTGCTGATTTTCTTCTTTCTTTTCATGTTTATCGTAGAGCACAGTTCTGGGACCCAGTGCAAGGAGGGCTGGTTCTACCAATTCCTGATTCCCAAGAACAGGTCATTTTTGATTCAGAAGAATGTCTTTCAAGAAACTCTTGTTGCTGATGAAGGAACCCCCTAAAGTAATTTTTAAAAATTAAATAAAAGGAAGAGGAGGGCAGTTGCAGAAGCCAGGTCATTCAAGTGGAAATACTGGTTGGCCATGCCTGGGAACAACCTTCTCTTACTCCACTTGGGCATAAAACCACTTAAAAAATTCTGGGGTTGCCAAGTGTATTAGACAGAACTCTTTGCTTCAATTTTTTAAAACCCTAAATTAAAATAGACCTAAGAAGGAAAAAGAAAAAGCAAGTTATTGATTCCTGTAACTTAAATCCCAAGGGTTAAGTTAGATTTAGGACTAACTGGGTCCAGGTGTTCAAATGATGCTATCAGAGCACCATCTCTCTCTCTCTCTCTCTCTCTCTCTCTCTCTCTCTCTCTCTCTGTCTCTTTGCTCTGTTTTCCTCTGTGATGCTTCACTCTTGGTGGGCATTTACCATTCAGTAGCCCCTGGGAGCTGGAAACATATAATTGCCTTTAGAGCCAAGACTCCTAGTAGGAAGAGAGCCCCTCCTTTCCACCTCACCAGGCAGAATCCCAGGTTTGACTCCCACTGGCCTGTCTGAAATCAGGTGCTCATCATCATGGAACCAATCAGTGCCCAGAAGAAGGATTGCTCTGACTGGCTAGACCAGCTCAAAGCCGTGTGGCCTGCCCCACCCAAATCAAAAATACTGCGGTGGGGGAGGGACGGCTCAACAGAGAAATGTTGTTACAAAAAGCAAGGGAGGATCCTGAGCAGACAAAAGTAATTTGTGAGCCCAGAGCTGTTTTTATCTTGTCAGATTAACAATACATTAAATAAAATAAGATAAATAAAATTACTATGTAATTTGATGATCATCTCCTGAAGGAAAGCCCATTTTAACCATGAAACAAAAATGAAAACAGCAAAGAAAGTATCCAAAGAATTCTCTTGTATTTAAATAAAGGTAGCTTTATCTATTTTCCTGTTTTTATAAAAATGTCACTTAGGTAGAAAATGCATTTACTTTCCATGCCCCCAACTCCCACCCACCGACAGGCACTGTGTCTAGAGGCCACAAAAATGTTTTAATTTTAATTTCTTTTAAAATCAGAATTAAAATAATGATAATTACTATCAACATATAATAATGAATCCAAGTTATATTCATCATTATACCAATGCAGTCATACAATAATAATTTAATTTTCTTTATGGAAGAAAAAGCCCATGAAGGCAAATATGCCTTGAGCCCAGGAAAGTTATAATGTGGTCCTACCTGCACCTCTTTCCCTCAAAGCCCTTTCTTAAATTTCTGAAGGTGAGTGTCGTGTTCTGTCATCTCCAGAAAAAGTCAGCTCTGCACCTGCTTTAGTGCCCACTGTGTAACCCTCCCCGAGGAACAACTGCTTCTTTAATGGTTTACTAGGGGCACTGGGGCAGCTACCCGGAGGTGAGGCAGGGGCAAGAGATGCTTGGTGTGTGCTGGGAGGGAATTCCCACTGCCCCCCCTCCCCCCAATCCACAACCCTGTTCACTGCATTCATTTCTCATCCTAATACCTATGTCTCATTCACTGAAATTTCCCTCTGTGCCAGGTACAGGCAAGCTAAGAGCGTGTCCATGCCTCTTGAGTTGAGTCTCCCCAACACCTGACGACCAGCTGAGACACCAGGCGGTGAGCTTCCTCCCATGGTCACATAAGAGAGAAGGGATGCTTGAAACCAAATCTGAACCCAAGCCAATGCAAACCCAATGCCAGGATCTTGAATGCTGCACCGCACTGCTTCTAGCTTCCAGCTTCTTCCTGGAGTGAAAGGGGAGGCAATGGCAGGTGGGGTGTGGCGGGGCACCGCCCGTCCCGCCCCCACTGTTCTCTGCCCTCTACCAGATCGACGCATTTCATGGGGAAGAACAAATGTCTTCAGAAAGCAATTACTCATAAAGTCGAAATTTCCTACCTTCACAGCCTTATGATTTCCACGCATATGTTTTTGTCCTTTCACCTGTAATTTAATTTTTCTGTCTAGCGACTGTACAGCAAGCTCCCATTAACTCCGAAAGCCACCTACCCCCTCAGCTGAGCTTGACTCACGCACCATATGTTTATCCACGTGGCTCCAGGCACTCAGATTTCCCCCCAGATCTCATCCGCAGGCCTCTAGGACACCGGCAACAGCAACGGTATCCTGAATTCCCCTCCCATCAGCAGCCCCGCCGCCACCGCCCCTTCCCTGCTCACAGCACTCAGCCTGCTATAATTAAACAAACAGGGTTATTTGTGACATCCTGGTTTACACATCAACAAGCTATTTTCTCTGATTTTGCTATGGATGGATTTGCTCTGCTTACATCAAACAAAAACAGCTCACCCAAAAATGCAGAATGAGCAAGGCGGCGGAGCCGTGGCCGGCAGCTGCCTCTTTCCCTCGAGGCCAGACCGAGCCTTCCCGTTCCCAGACTTCCTGCCTCAAAGGAGCCAAGCCAGGCGACTCTGGAGCAAACAGCCATGGAGGGTCAGAATTCTGAACGGGAAGAGAGGGGTCCAGAAACAAGGAAAGGTCAGATGGAAGTTTACTGTGGAGGATTCCAGACTAAAGAGCATAGGAGAGTAGTAGACGTACGTGGGATTCCCCAGGCAAGTGTGTGCTAGGAAGGACCCCTTGGTCTTGGTTTCTGGCGAATTAATCGCTTTGGGGGCTGCGCTATGAGGTCCACGTCGGCCAGCAGAATTGGGGGGTGCGGCTCCGGTCCGTGGTCCATGACCTCTTCCATCTGCCTCCGGGAATGCTGCATCCCATCCCCCGCCCCCACCCCCACCCCCTTGATCCTGTCCCGCAGCCCCCCCCCCCCCCACCCCCCGCACAGCACAGCACCCACGAGGGTCTTCTGAAAGGCTCAGCAGTCCATGCCACTCGTGTATTTAGAGGGAGCCTCTTTGTCCTCAAGAAAAGTCCTTAAATGGCTCCTTGGCCCTTCAAACTCCAGCCCCTGTCTACCTCTGCCCTTGATCTCACCCCACTCCCCACCCCATTCTCTAGGCCCCAGGAACAGGAACCATCAAGCTTCGCAAATGCACAGTTGGCACCAGCGCCTCCTTCTACCTTGAACAGCCTCTCTCCAGCCCCGATCGCTTGCTTCCCCTCAAGCCCTTGTTTTACTGGGTTCCTCTCCACCCTTGACGAGCTCTAAGCTCTCCGCACTCTGCCTCTGCACACACCCACCTGCCTTGCAGACGGTCAGCTCCACAAGGACTGGGTCACGGTGACCTTACTCTCTGTCGGGTCCTGTGCTTGTCCACATGCCTGGCACATCCGAAGTCCTCCAAGATGTTGGCTGAATGAATGAATGCCTCTCTTTTGTGTTCAGCATCTCCTTCAGAGTAACTGGCCTTTTTCAAGGATGTGGTACAAGAGCAGAGGCCACATTGTTGCTCCATGCTGGAAACAACCCCAATGTTCACCAACAATAGATGAGATAAACGGCGGCAGAGCCACAACTAGAAAAGGATGTGCCTTGTATGACCGCATCTCCAACTGTGGATGTATTTCACAAGTAAAATGTTGAACAAAAGATACCGGGCACGAAGGAGGATATCCTACAGGATTCTATTTACATAAAGTACAAAAATGGGTAAAATAAATGTAGCAGTCCAGAGAGTGCCTCACCTGGGAGTGGAGGGACGGTTGGGGGGCTTCTGAGTGCTGGCATGATCTGCTTCTGGGTCTGGATGCTGGGTATTCACGCACATTCAGCTATGAGAAGTCACTGAGCTGTGTACTAAGACGGGTGCATTTCCCTCTCAAATATGTATGAATATATATAATATATATTTTGTATATATTCAATGAATATATACTTTCATGAATATATTATATACAATACTTGTATATATAGATAAGTATTATATAATGGATATACATCTACATTTACAGATACATATAAAATACTTGAATAAAAAGTATGCAAACAACTAGAGGCCCCTCCAGTGCTGGAGCAGAAGAACTGGGTTCTGCTTCCGTCTGTCCTTCCTGGGAAGCCACCTTGGGTCTATCCCTTCTCTCATCAGCTACTTCGTTGGTGGTCAGAGGGTATGGTCCCTGATCTCTCAGCATCTGTCTCCTCCTCCGAGGACCTCTTCTACTAGAATATGCCTCTGTCCTGCCCCAGCCCCAAGTAATGGAGATGCATGCTTGTACAATTGAGCTCCTGAAGACCCTTCAGTCCCACCTGCCCCCTGATGAGTTTGAGCTGCAGACAGGACTCTGGAAGCAAGTGCGGGAAGAGATGTGAGAGGAAAGGGATTGCTCTGTAGAAGGCAGGCGAGGCATTTGGATCCCAGGTGATAATCTCAGGAAGGGGATACGGAAGGGGATGAGAAGAAGAGAAGGAATCAAGATTGAGTGAGGTGGGATGTGGTCAGCGTACCATGTGGTGACATTCGCAGAGTCAGGCTGGCCAGGAGACTTTGATGCGAACATTCAATTTGACACTGTTGAAGTTTTGCAGTGGAAACCCCTTCCTGCCCACTTCCTCCCAAACCTCCGATGACATCAACTACACACACACACACACACACACATACACACACACACGCACACACATGTGGGCCGCGAGTCTTGTCTAAGTGGGATTTTGGGGGAATCCAGGAAGAGGCTGGGCTCCCTGTCCGGTTCACTGAGACAGTGAAGAGGGACAGGGAGACGGTCCTTAAACTGATCTACAGTCAGAGGCAGCAGGGACACAAAGCCAGCTGGGGGACCGAGGGGCTGTGACCCTCCGCGGGGTCCTCACAAATCCTGGGGATGACTTTGGAGTTGCATGGAATACAGACTGAGAGCTTTAAGCAAATCTTACTTAGATTTTTAAAAGCTATGACATCACAGCTGACATTAGGGTCCTATATTAGTATATTTAAGTAGCTATTAAAGTCTTAGGTCCCTTAGGTAATTACAAATCCCTCGAAGACAGAAACTGTGCATTTATCTTGGTGTCTCCCTAGAACCTGAGGGCCAGGTCTAGAATGGATACATCTCTTGAGGTCCTTAAGAGGGACAGGTTGACTACACACACAGTAGTTTGCACTGTATCCTTAGAACACACCTGCAAGCCGGTGTTGCCTTGCCACGGGGTCGCCCCACAAGGAACAGCAGCCAGAGCGCCTTCCTGTGACTTGAGAGCCTCTGGTATTTTCACACCTGTGATTCCACCTGGTTTTCACAACAAGCCAGGGAGGGGGGGTATGCGGTGATGCCCTTTATGTCACTGAGGAAACTTCTTCCAGGCACCCCCATTTGTCAATGGGGGCAAATGGGATTCGAATTCAGACCATCTGAGACCACGCTGCCCATCCTTTTCGTGGCACTCAGGAATGCAGGCTGGGCTCCCTCTCCCAGGAATTATTTTTTCTGTTGGCAAATCATGTTTCTAACTTACTTCCCAAGCACTGAAACACGCTTGACATGAGTGCCTCCACCCCTATCTGTGGCAGGGCTTAACTCAGTGACCAGGGCAGCCAACAGGGGGAGACATGCTTCTGTCCTCTTCCCCCCATCACCTGGCTGAGAAGGGAAAACCAGACCACAGCTCACTTGGGGTGTGACTGCCCCCAGTATGACCCTGTTGGGGAGCACCCTGTGGGTCCCCATGCATCCATGCATCGAGTAAATGCTACAGAATGAGAGAAACCCTGCGGTGGGCTCTGGTGGGGGAGAGGGGAACTAGACTCTTACTTAGGGAGTCCTTAGGCTGACACTGGAAGTCTCAAATCCTAGTGAACCCAGGAGGAAAAGCTGACTCAGCTTTTGGGGCCCCAGGGAAAGTGTCATCTCAACCCATGTTGGAGGGCTGGTTTGGGTTGGCTGGGAGAAGGGGTGAGGTAGGGTATTCCAGGACAGGTGAGCAGCGTGAACTGCAGCCTGAGGGTCAGAAAGAATGCAATTACTTAGTGAATGACAACTAGTTCAGTCTGACTCCACTCCGAATGGGGAGATGGGAGAGTGGAGAGCGTGGCCCACCTCACGTGGTCCATCTGTGGTTCGTGGAGCACCCGCACCTTGGTCAGATGAGAACACCCTCGCACAGCTCTCTTAGCCCTCGGCTCACTTAGTTCACAACGTCCCTCCAGTTCCAAGAGGCAGATCCCCAGCCCTCTCAGTGTTTATTGGAACCTCTTTCACCAGATTAGAAATAAAGGTAGAGACCCCCTCCCCATCATCTCCATGGGGAGAGTGCTCTCCAAAGAAATCCTATCCCCAAAGCCAGCCCCTCTTTTGCAGGTGATGGTCCTCAAAGTGTGGCAAACTGGCTTTCCATCAGCCTTTACAAACCCTCTGTGGTGGCCCTGGAATGTGGTATCTGTTGTCTACGGTATGATTTCCAAGTGAGACTGTCTAGAGGGAAGCACAGAAAGGACGGATAAGAGCTGACAGGGCCAGGAGGCCAAGGAATAAGCCTGAGCTCGCAGAGGCCTGGCAGGCAGGGCATCCAAGCGCTCTGGGCCGGACCACATGGTGTGGTGGGAACAGACCAGCCTCCAGAGTCTGCAGGGCTGGTTCAAATCCCCACCCCCAACAACTCGCACTCTTGAGTCTCAGTTTTCTCATCTGTGATATGGGAATAATAAGACAACTCACAGGGCAAGACCAATGACGAAAGGCACATTCAGCCCTTCTCACAGGGCCTGGCACAGAGTAGGTACCCCACAAACAGCAGTTCCCACTGTAGGTGTCCAGGGAGAAATGTTCCACTATTTCAAACTCCTAGTCTCCTTTAGCTTCCCCTCCAAGTTGGATGTCTCAAGGTTTGATTGATAATTAGAAATATAAGCCCCTTATAAAGATAATGTGATGCAGGGACCTCCCTGGTGGCGCAGTGGTTAAGAATCCGCCTGCCAATGCAGGGGACACGGGTCTGATCCCTGGTCCCAGAAGATCCCACATGCCACGGAGCAACTAAGCCCATGTGCCACAAGTACTGAGCCTGTGCTCTACAGCCTGTGAGCCCCGACTACTGAGCCTGATTGCCACAACTACTGAAGCCCACGCGCCTAGAGCCTGTGCTCTGCAACAAGAGAAGCCACCACAATGAGAAGCCCGTGCACCTCAACGAAGAGTAGCCCCCACTCACTGCAACCAGAGAAAGCCTGTGCGCAGCAACGAAGACCCAACGTGGCCAATAAATAAATAAATAAATTTATTTAAAAAAAAAAAATAATGTGATGCAAACCCAGCAGCTGGCCCTCTGTGCAAACGGAGGCTCCCAGGGCTTGTGGTTTAGGCCTCAACCCTGAAAAATCTTCCTTTGTACAGCACAACAAAGCTCTGAGATTACATCTCAGGGCTGACAGTACAGGCAGCCAGGACCCCAATCCTTCCCCTCCTAAAAAGGTTTCAGGCATTTCCAGGCCAGGAACATTCATTTTCTGCTTTCTGCTCCCAATTTACCAGGAATCCAAGAAGCTGGCTCAGAACACTCTGAAATTCGAGTGTTGAAGAAAAGAATCATGATACAGTGCAGGAAAAAGCACAGAAAGACCTGCCTCTGCCCCAAACTACCTGGCCAGGCAGCTTTGGACAGGACAGTCTAACCTCTGGGCCTCAGCTACCTCCTGTTTTAAAATGAGGAGAAACATTGGGACGCCAGGCAGGCCACATGCTAGGGGGGCAGCAGGTGCTAAGGCAGGTATGGGCCCTGCTCTCTCAGACAAGGCTTAGACTCAGAGGAACCTGGCAGCCCTCTGCTTCATAACCTTGTTGTGCTAATTAGCTGGGGCTACTAGAACAAGGTACCCCAGTCTGGGGGACTTAAACCACAACATTTATTGTCTTAGTTCTGGAGGTTAGAAGTCTGAGATCAGTGTCATCTGAGTTAGACCCTCCTGAGGGTCATGAAGGAGAATCTGTCCCAGGCCTCTCGCCTAGTCTCTGAGGGATTGCTGGCCATCTTTGGCTTTCCTCAGTTGGTAGAAACATCTCCCTGATCCCTGCCTTCCTGTGCATGTAACATTCTCCCTGAGGGTGTGTCTGTGTCCAAATTTCCATTAAGACACCAGTGGTATTGCATTTGGGGCCCACCCTACTCTAGTATGGCCCCATCTTAACTAACTACATCTTCAAGGACCCTCTTCCCAAGTGAGGTCACAGTCTGAGGTGACCAGAAATTCAACACATGAATTTGGAGGGGATGCATTTCAACCTGGGACAACCTGTGAGGTCACGCCCTTTGACCTCAGTCTCTTTGCCTCTACAATTACTGATAATCTTGAGGAATAAATGGGACAAGGTATGTGAAGTTCACTCACACATGATAGTTGCCTGCGCAGAGTAGGAGCTCAACCATCCGCAGAGGTGCCCGAAGCCCAGTCCTTGTTCTTCTCCTCCTACTTTCCTCTCTTCCCACTTGCCTCTGGCCAGGTGGAGCTGACAAAGTGATTAAATGTAAACGGAAAGAGCTGAATCCATTTTTTAATAAAGGAAGTTGGCTGCTGAAGTCTGTTTGGGGGCATTGCTTTTGTACTCCTGAAACCGTGACACGTGTGTGACCTGCAAAGCCCAGCCTCGCCATAAAGATAAAGGATGTGACAGCTGCGTGAAGGGTGACCGCTCTTCAAGCACCGACTGGGACCATTGGCAGCGTACAGTGTGAGTAACGGCACCCACCTTTCTCCCCCGCCCTCCCCCTCTTGTCGGCTTCGATTCACAGGCTGTATAATTCAAGTCATTAATTTTTTCCATTCAGCACGCTGCCAATTTCTTCTCATTTTGTTCCTGGAAATCTCTTGTGTGTGTCTTCTAAATTTAAAATAAATACACTGTACATAATTGGATGCTAACCAGACAACACTGAGCAATCATACGTTTTCATTGATTCCGCAGATGTATTTGCCTCAAACATGAGTGGAAAAGGTCTCTGTGTGTTCTGGTGGAAATGTTAAATGGGGCAAGCTGCTTTCCTGTTCTTCAATATCAGCATCAGCCTCTAGAATGTCTCCTGTCATGATCTGACTTGAACAATGAAAGGTACTTGCACCAAAAATAGACATCCAAATGGTTCCAGTTGCTGCCATTTTTGTGTGCACAGGGTTGAGTGGAAAGAGCTTAAGTATAGGCCTCAAGAGACCAGAGATCTGGCTGCAAATCCACCACGAGGAAGGTATGGAATAGCAAATTAGCCCTTCCATTGTGGGCTTTGGTTATGCAGTGAAGAGATTGGCTCAGATATTTTATTTTATTTTCCAAAGCATGGGATGCATCTTTGAGATATACTCAACATGATTCTTAAAGGATAGGAAGATGACAGTAAGTAGCATCAGATCTTGTGGAAGAGACAGAAACACACCCTAAAGAATCCATTTGCTTGCTTACATTTCCTGGCCTTCTTGCTGTTAGGTGGGCCATGTGACTAGAGGAATGAGGACGTGTGCCACTTCCCGTCTGAGATGTGGGAAGCCCATGCACACGTCTCCTAACTCTTCCCCACACGTGGTGATGGAGGCCACCGTGTATCCAGGTGATGTGGCTCCAGGAGGGCTGAGGCTTCATCAGCCTAAGGCTCTGAATGACTGAGTGGAGGAGAGCCCTGTGGACCTGTGTGGGACATGGGACATGAGAAGTAAACTTTCATTATATTAAGATATTGAGTTTTTTTTTTAATACAGCAAATTCCAGCCTGGTTGATATAAATTTTATAGTGAAAAACTTATTTCCTTTTCAATTCTACTTAATTCTTCTCATTTGTTGTCAAGGAGAGAGTCTCTGCTGGGAATGGTAGGTCTTTAATATTCCTCTTACTCTTATAATCTCAGTTTTCAACTACATGAGAGCAGACTTTGGGCTCAGCATCTTTAGCTGGCAATAATACCCAGTGTATTGGTCTGTTTTGGCTGTCATAACAAAGCACCATAGACTGGGGGGCCTAAAGCCTTAAATTTATTTTCTCACAGTTCTGGATGCTGGAATTCCAAGATCAAGGTGTCGGCAGGGTTGGTTTTTTCTAAGACCTCTCTCCGTGGCTTGTAGATGGTGTCTTCTCACTGTGCGTTTAGTGGGCCAACTCTTTGTGTGTCTGCTGTTTCTCTGTCCCTGTCCTAATCTCTTCTTCTTGTAAGGACAGCAGTCAGATTGGATTAGGGCTGAATTTAAGTTAATTACCTCTAAGGTTCCTTCTCAAAATACAGTCACATTCTGAAGTATTGGGGGTTAGGACTTCAACGTAGGAATTTGGAAGGAGAACCCAGTTTATCCCATAACACCCAGCTAGATTTTAAGGATAATATTTAGTGTTCACTGGTTTTTCGAGGGGTGGGAATTGCTTTTTACTTATGGGAAGCCATGCCGGTTTTCCGTTTATGATTATATACACATTTGTCTTAAAATATAAATGTATTTAAGTAGTAGAAAGGCTGATTTAAAGAAACCTGTAAGAATGAATAGTATGCCAAAACTTGTGATGGGTGATGCAAATGACTGAATTTTGGGAAACATTGCCAAGGTGATTTCTAAAGCCTGTCCCAATTCTGACAGCATTTTTTTCTTGTATAATGTGAATCATATTCATTTATGCACCGATTTAACCGAGTGCCTGTTAAGTGTCTCATTGGTGTTGGACACCAGGGTGATTAGAGAGTCAAATGAATACTGATATGAGAGCAGAGAAAGAAAATATTCAATTCTGCCTGGAAGAATCAGAAAGGCTTCCCAGTGTATTTTGGACTTCTCAGCCACACCGAAACCCACAGATTGCAGACACCGTCTCCTCATCCTTGATCAGTGTTTTCTGAATTTTGAGTGTGTGCATAGCCCTGTGATAGACCCTATCAAGAAGATACTGTAACTTTAAGAAGAAGGAAAAAGCTAATTAGTAGCAGAGAAAGACCATGCATAAAATTCATGACTTGCATTTGAGGTTGTAATTCCCCCAAAGATGATTTTAAACATGTTTTGGGTTTTTTTCCCCCTTGATTAGGAACCTTACATTTTCCTAGAGTCTAGCTGTCTGATGTGAAACACAGATTAGAAATATTCAGTCATAATTGTGAAAATGTATTTCTTAATCAGATGTAACCACAGGGGAGAAAATCTTTCTTTGGATAATCTCCTCTGAGGACAGAGAATTTATTTTGGGGGTAATTCATTCAGTGTTTTCATCATTGGTCCCTGATTTGGTCATCCAATGAAGGACAAATATTTATCGAGTTCCTACTCAATGGAGGACTGTTCTAGCTGCTGCAGCTACTGTGGGGAATCAGACTAGCTGGGTACTCTCTCAGGGGGCTTACTTTCTAGCAGGAGAGGCTGACAATAGCAACCAAGTAGATAAAGGAGAGCACAGCAGATAGAAATAAATGCTCTGGCAGGATCACAATGAGATAGGGTATGATGGGAGAGGGAGGTGTCTGCTTTGGATTGGGTGGTTGGGAAATCCTTTCCAAGGGGCTATTTAAGATGAAATATGAATAGCAAGAAAAAGCCAGTGGGAAGAGTGGTCCAGACCTAGCAGACAGGTGGGTAAGGACGCTAGGGTAGGTATGCGCATGCGCGTTTGAGGACCAGAAAGCAGACCTGTTTCTGCAGCCCAATGGGCAGGGCAGAGTGGTGGGAGCGGAGGTCAGGGAGGAGGGCGGGACCAGAATTCAATCTGATTGTTACTCCTGCAAAGCACACAGATGCAACTTTCCAAATCTCTCAAAAAACATTTTCAGGCACTCTCTCTCCTCTCATGCTAATCTCCCAGCCTTTAGCTTATTTTCTTTTTCCAACATAAAAATGTGTTTAAGTAATTTCCCCTTCCAACTAAGATGTGCAATCCTTTCCTCTCTAGAGAGTAGTCAGCTACTAAACATGATTTTGGAAAATAGTTCATTTGTCTCATTTCTATTAATGAAGCAGTTACTCCTTTTTTTCTTATGATCACTCTTTAAAAAAACAGTACCATAGTGGGGAGCTGCTTCATAGCACAGGGAGATCAGCTTGGTGCTTTGTGAGGACCGAGAGGGGTGGGCTAGGGAGGGTGGGAGGAAGGCTCAAGAGGGAGGGGATATGGGGATATATGTATACATAGAGCTGATTCACTTTGTTGTACAGCAGAAACTAACACAACTTTGTAAAGCAATTTTACTCCAATAAAGATGAAAAAAAAAAAAAAAAAACCCAGTACCATAGCTTTAATGTCTATATGGTTATTTTTGCAGGGAAGATGGTACTGAGAGAACCATAGCAGTGTACTGGTATATGGAAACTTTGGGGTTTGGTAAGAGCAGCTGATGTGCTGGAAACTGTGGCTGAGTGTTGCTCTTGCATTTCTTCAGCCTCGCCTAGTCACCTGTTTCTCTCCATTCCTACTGGCACCATCCCAGGCCAGCCCTCTTTATTTCACAACTGGATTCTTGCAAGAGTTGGTCCCAATGTCTCTGAACTATTTTCTTTCTCATTTCTTCTCTGTACTACAATCAGATTCATCTTCCTAAAACACCTCTTCAGTCATATCATTCCCCTGCTAGCCAACCTACAATGGCTCCCCATTGGCTCTCAAATCAGGCTCCTCTGTCTGGCAACCACCCTCGCAAATGTGGCCTTTTAGATTTATGTGAGTAAATATGATATTTCTTTCAAGGCAATGTGTCTCAGATTCCAGCAGAACACCTCTGATTTGTGTAAAACATTCCTCATCCTGAAAATGCCAGCAGCACCCATAAGAATCCACGAAAGTGGAGAAGCAAACAAAATTAATAGTATATAAAATCCAGCAGTGCCACCAAACTCACCCACCAGTTGAGGCACACAGGACCTGCACAACAAAGGTCCTACCAGGTGGATGGGTATGGGGATGGAGGAATGAAACTTGAACCTGAAGTTCAACTCACACAAAGCAAATATTCCACCCAGTTAAAAGGGTGACTCTGTGCATGTGTGAATTAGGAAACTACTGAATTCATTTAAAAATATATATGTTCTATTAATCAGCATAACACAGCTGTTATAACAAATGTCTCTGGATTTCAGCAGCTTGACCTAATAGTTTATTTCTTGTTCACATAACAGTGATCGGGTGTCCCAAGGCAGATGTTTCTGGTTGGTGGACGGCTTTCTTCCACGGGGTCATTATTGTCAGCTTCATCTGCTGGGCAGGGGAAAAAGCCAGTTGGGGGAGGGCACACCTTCTTCTTAACAGTCCTGTCCCAGAAGTGATACCCGTCATTGGGGCTCAATCCCACTGACAAGAACAATGGAAACCAAACACAGCTGGAGAGCTGGGAAATGAGTCTCTGGCAGGGTGGCCATGTCCCAATAGCAGCCCAAACTATGGGAGGGGCATCAGGGGTTTTGATGGACAGCTGGGTGCTCCTGCTATATAGCTCTAGGCTGTTAATAGCAAGACCAACGGTAATGGGTCCTCAGGCTAAATATTACTTGTTATCATTATGGCAGTCAGAACTTGAGAAAACAAAGTTCCTATTATTAAAAGTTTTTTTTTTTTTTTTTAAATCACACCGCTTCATCTGGTTAACTCGTTCATCTGGCTAATTTAACGTCATCTTGTTAATTACACTTCATCTGGTTAATTCCCCAGATCTCAGCTCAACGGTCACATCCTCTGTGAAGCCTTTCCTGGCATTTCTGCCTACGTCACATTTCCGTGTTCTGTGTGCTTCTAGCCCTGCACCATTCCCATTTGTAGCACTTACCACATTGCAAGTTTACATGTATGAGTGTGATGGTTAGATGAATGCCCGTCTCCCTCATTAGACGCTAACTTCTGTGAGGACAGGTACATCAACTGCTTTTTTTTAAATTAATTAATTAATTTCTTGGCTGCATTGGGTCTTCGTTGCTGGGAGCAGACTTTTTCTAATTGTGGCAAGTGGGGGCTACTCTTCGTTGCAGTGCATGGGCTTCTCAGGGCCGTGGCTTCTCTTGTGGAGTACGGGCTCTAGGGGCACGGGCTTCAGTAGCGGCGGCTCGTGGGCTCTAGAGAGCAGGCTCAGTAGTTGTGGCCCACGGGCTTCGTTGCTCCGTGGCATGTGGGATCTTCCTGGACCAGGGATCGAACCTGTGTCCCCTGCATTGGCAGGCGGATTCTTAGCCACTGTGTCACCAGGGAAGTCCCCATCAACTGTTTTCTCATCACTTGTTTTTTTCCCAATGTCTAGCACAGGGGCAGGCATGCAGGAGGTGATCAATATATAGCCATGGACCGAATGAATTAAATAACATTTTTTTCCATTGTAGAAAACTTGGAATTACAGATATATAAAACAAGAAAACAAATTTTGAAAATCATCTGAAACCTCCTATATTAGTTAGCTCTTGCTGAGGTAATGCTGTGTAGCAAATAACTCCAAAAATCTCAGTGACTTGCAACAACGTATGTCTATTTCCCACTCAGAGGTTTGTGAGTTGGTCATCATGGCTTGGCTCAGGCTTCAGGTCAAATCCAAGTCTACCCCTCCTCTGTCTTTGCCAAGACCTAGGGTAAAAGATCAGCCCCTACCTGTGCCACTTCTCATGGTGCCAGACAGGAGGGCAAGTGGTCAAACCAATCCACAGAAGCAATGTTGAAAACCTCTTGTCGGGTGTGGTGTATATTTTGACTCCACCTTCTATTATTAGCCAAAGTGATCTGGCCACGTGTGACAAGACTGCTTCAGGGAACTTTGGCAAGAATGGGGACAGATGGAAGAATTACGGAAAAAATAGGGTGTAATCCACCACATCCACCTCTTGACTTTTTTCTCCATATATATTTAAATATTATGTGAAAAAAAAATATTATGTGTGTGTGTGTGTGTGTGTGTGTGTGTGTGTGTGTATATTTCAGACCAACATACTTTCTTCTAAAGGCAGAATATTTAAAGTTAGAGAAATCCTGAGGGGACGATCGTTGTCAATATATCAATACAAACTCCAGGGAATAAAAAGTATTTTATTAACTGCTCTAGGGATTCCCTCCCCTGCCCTGGCCCCCCCAAAACCCTTTCAATCTAAACAGCGCTGAAACCATGCCCTGGCTTTATTTATAGCTCCTTTTAAAAATAAACAAAATGTGACTCATTAATAAGTGTAGCAGGAATAACCAAGCTGCAACTTTGCTCCTTCAAATATTGCCGTTCCCAACCCACTCTAGAAAACACACATATGCAAAAGCATTTCATCACCACTCAAGCTGGCTCGGGTGCTCAACAATTCTCAGTGATGAGAAGTCCTTTCATCTCTCAGCAGTTTAAGTCTTTTCTCAGTAGAAGTGGAAAAAAACAGGTCTTCTCTACCATGAACCCCTCCTTCGAATCACCTTTATGTGCCCGGTGAGTGACAGGAGCTGAGCTCTTCCACAGATCAACAGTAACCAAGTACTTAAAAGTCACTCTCTCTCTCTCTCTCTCTCTCTCTCTCTCTCTCTGCAAGCTCTTGGTGTATTCAAATACAATTGACGCCTTAATTCCTGACATTAAATAAGAAAGAAATGGTTTACTGTTATCTTATGCTGAAGCTGCTCAGATGTTGGGGTGAAATGTGAATTGCAAAATCAAGGAGCAAGGACTTTTTAAATCCCTCTTGGCGTGTTCACATTTGAAGGCGGAAGATGTAATTGTTCAAACAGTTATGTTGCTACATTTCCACTTCTACGAAAGGTAATAAATACTGCAAGTGGGTTCTTAGACCCTAAGCTGCCTCTGTATTATTTTTGGCCATATTCTTTCTATCTTTAATTTAAAAGGGGCTAAGTTAAAATAAATCTAACAAAAGACTCAAGGCTCAAGTTGATAATTGTAAATAGAAATTACAGATTTCAAGCAACCAAAGGCCAGCCTGGGTGACCCAGTCTCCGCAGAAGTGTGGGAGGTCGCGTGTGGGAGAGTGCCTGTGCCACTGCTTAGCATTTAAGTCCATGCTCCATGGACGTTAGTCCAAACCATTCCCCTTTCCCACCAGAGAGGGACTGGGATGAGGGTCACTTAATTCTGTTTGGAGACACACTGACAAGCAAAATAATGGTGTAAAGACCGTAGCAATCACCTATTTTCTCAGACACTCTTTGGGTCGTCTTTAATCCCACCAGAGGTAAGATTTGGAAGGACTCATTTTTAATACACTTCCTCAGCCAGTTTCACCTGATCCTGGTCCTTTGTGCTTGGGCACCATTTTCTTGGGTGCATTCTTATTCTTCGCTTGATATCCCGCAGTATGTTGCCATCACTGTGCACTTGGCCTTGCTAACTGTCTTCGTGACTCCATGCTTTCAGTTCATCAGCTGATGCTTCTCTTCCTTGAAAGACGGCAAGACATGTTCACATGTGCATGTGCACACATGCTGGTGTGTGCATGTGCGTGTGTGCTCGTGTGTGTGTACAGTCACAAATAGGGAGCAAAAATATGTCAGGGAGCAAAAATATATCAGGAGAGGAAAGGAGTTAGGTGACACGTGATCCTATTTAACACTGCAAACTCTGGGACTTCAACTGTTTTCAGAGGTGTTGCTTGTTAGGTCCATAAAAAAAAATAAACAACTTGAGAGATACTGGGACATTTTAGCCAATAACTAACATGGCCCACTGTTTTCAGGAACTGTTTTGAGTGGAGAACATATTGCAAGAGGAAATTCCCATCTTGCCACTCTTTTCATCAAGGCTATTAAGCTAATGATTTTATTTTAACAATGGCTTTCCTCACAGCCAGGCTGTCTGGGGTATAGACTCTGCCAGACACGGTTACTAAACACCCAGAGACTCAAGCAATTAGAGAAGATGCTATTTTTAAGTTCTCTTATAGAGTCTCCTGAGCAATAAGCCAGCAACATCAGCCCCAAGGGTTCTGGAAGCTTCTGCTCTCACCAGTGTGAGCTTTGACTTCCTTCAGGTACCTCTGGTCATTTCTGCCCAGGACTTATTTAAGAACTGGATGTCTCAGGGGCAAGGGGCATTGCTAATCCTGCAATAATATGGGTGGAGTCCCCAGGGCTTATAAGAGATGCTATTTCTCTCTCCCCAGTAGCTGTGGGGCTATTTACCAACATTTCCTTCTCTTGGCTGGTCCTCCTTGTGACCAAAGATACATGTGTGTGAAACATCTGAGTTTAAAGCTTCTGCCTGAGCCAGGTGGCAACTGATGCCCTTGGGCAAATTTTCAAAGTAGATCAGGTTAGTTGTTTGTGGCATCACCTCCCTTTAGGAGGTCTTTTCTCCTCTGGACCTTCTCTCCCCAGAACCCTACTGGTTACCCTCCCTCCCCCACTCCTGTTTAATTATGAGGTTGCACATCCCTCAAATGCTCTCTGATCATTTTGTCACGGTCCACGCCCCCTCCCCGTCCCCCCTCCTTGCCTCCTAAGGCTTCGCTCATGTATTCCTCCTTCTCTGCCCTCCGTGGGCATTTGAATTTGCAACTGGAATTCAAGGCCAGCCTTCCTGCCATCCTCCTCCAATCTTATACACAGGTCATCAGCTGGGTGCAGGGTTCCAGGGGCAGACTTACAGGGTGAAAATTCAAAAGGGGGCAATCTGGGTTGGGGAGAGAGAATGGTCCACCTGCTTCCCCCACCCTGGGACTAGCCCCATCTGGTTCCCACCCTTAGAAATAGTGACCGTCATTCCAATGGGAGGTAGTTAACCCAATCAACTCCATCTCAGCAGATGGTGATGGGGAAATTCCCCTTGGGAAGGAGTCAGATTCATCTTCTCTCGGTCACACACTGAGACACATTCTGGAACTTATTTCTTGCAGAATTTGAATTCTCTACATCTCCTTGCTCCCACCCACAGATACGATGCCTACAAAGGCAGCGACTAGTCCAAAGGATGTCTTTCTTCGACATCTTTGAGACGAGAGCTTTTCTTGGGGGCAGACTCACACCACACCCAGGAGCATGATGGGATTCAGCACACCTCCATCCCTCCTGTGGTACCCTCATACAGAGAATATTCTTCCCACTGAAATCACACAGCTCTGGCCTGATTGTTATGTGGTTTGAACACAAGTTTACCATTTTTGTCTACATTATATCTTGTTCCAGAGAGGACTTATGACAATTTACAAACACAGGAGATCAAATTGAAAAGTTACACATAAATAAAAATCAAATCCAAAGAAAATGTCAATAAAGCTAAGCAATTTTTTTAACAAGGGAAAGTCAGAATTAAGACCTACAGGCTGTATTTTGTTTTGTTTTTTTAAGAACTTTTATTGAGATACAGTTAACATACAATAAACTGCATATATTTAGAGTGTACAATTTGGTATTTTTTTTCTTATTAGTAATGTATACGTGGCAGTCCCAATCACTCAATTCATTCCCCCCCAATGGAGCAGTGTTCTTAACCGCAGCTGTACATCCTTTAAAAATAGGATGTCTGGGCCCCACCCCCAGAGGTTCCGTCTTAATTGCTCTGGGGTGTGGCCTGGGCATCAGAATTTTTAAAAGCTGCCCAAGGGAGTCTAACTGCAGCCAAGGTTGAGAATCACTGTTCTCAATAAGCCTAAATCTGAGCTCCCCAGGAGCTGAAGCAAAATGGGAAACCTCATAAGTTTCATAATACACTTTGTCTCGAGGATAAGAGAGCTTTTCCTGACTCTGAGGTCTGAAGGAAATGGCTGAAATGTGTGTTCTTCCAACATTTGCTGCACGGGTGCGTGTGTGTGCGTGCACATTCCTTGTGTGGCTCGTATGCTTTTGTACCTACCTTCCTTTTTATGCAAATGGGTCATATGCTCTCCTGCAACCTACTCTCCTGTTTACAAGCCTGTTGACACGTACACACGTTCAGGAAATATTTGACAGACTTGATCTAAGAGTAACCCAGAAGAGCATAGATGGCCTCTATCTTCCCCTTTGGTAATTAAAATAACAATAATAATAATAGTATTAATAATGCTTTTATCTTTGTAAATGGTAAACTCAGTCTCTTGTCTTTTCTCTGCATCTGCCTTCTTGGTAGCATTCTCAATCCTCAGAACAGACGGTGACCAGAAATCAAAGGGTGATGAATGGATGAAGCTTGCAAACCCCCTTTTTATGGACAAAGGATGCCAAGAGTAACCATGTTATGGTTCTTCCTTTCCAGAGACAAAACTGGACACATAATCTGTGACCATTATTCCAAAGTAGGAGCCAGACCAGAAAGAGCTCTAGTGGAAAAAGCCAGCCCCCTGGTGTGACAAATGATGTCAGGCAGTTGCAGTTAGGGCTGCCATAGCCTATCATTTTGGCTCTAAAAGAGGCAGCAAGAGGAGACAGAACCCATCTCCTTTTAAGCAGTTGCCCGTGTACCTGGATACGTGGGCAAGCTTTGCTAACGTCTTGGAGGTGGGAACTGGGTGTCTATGACAGCTGTCTAGATGTCTAGATGCACCTCCCACAGAAACAACGAGGACACGTTCCAATGTCACTCCGTCTTGCCTTAAACAAAGACCAAAAGGCTTACTGAGCAACCCCTGTGCCTTGGTGGCCTGAAACTTTCATTTCATCATTTTAAAAAGAGTCGCCATAGGCCTGGCACAGAAAACAGAGTTGCCCCTACTTGTGGCAAGATTTTAAAACAACATCCCTACAATAAGCATGGAAAAGACAAGCTGCTTCTTGATGCTTATAAGAAAGTAAACCCCATATGTGAGAGACTGTTTTGTTTTTTTCAGCTGCCACATACTTGTAGACTATGACAACTGGCAAAATGTCACAATACTTCCAGACCAGTTGACAGTCTCTGTTCTGAGGCTCAAGTGCCCCCTGCTGCTCTGGCTGCCCCCACCTGTCCCCAGGCTTCCCTGGCCTCCCTATGTCCAGCACCTAAGGGTGAGTGCCTGGCCCAGCAGGCCGCCAGGACCCTGTTCCAGACTCCGTTCTTGTTGGTCATCGCCAGGGCTTTGCCAGCTGTTACTGTTCTGCAGACCCTCCCTGCTGCAACCCCAGCATCTGGAGCTGTGTTTGGCACCCGGTAGACCCTCCATAAGCATTCGCTGAGTGGGTAAATGAAGGTACAACTGTATTCTGCCTGCCTTTTGGTAAATGGGCCACAGGTCTGAGCACAGGCCCCGGCCAGACAATGGGCTGTTCTGCGGCACGAAGGAGCCGAACTGAGAAGTGTCATTTACTGGTGAAGACTTAACACAGTATTGCTCGAGACCAAGGGGCAGACCAAGCGTGACCCACCCCAAAGAAAGCCGGGCTCTGCCTGCACCGTATCTCGGGATCCAGGGGCAGCCCTGATGCATCTCCAAGTTGCCCTCACGCACATCTCCAGGCTGAGCTCAGGATGAAAGGTGGGCACTGACAATGCGCGAATAACCGCAAACACGCTGATGTTAAAATCCCATCCGGTTAAATTTCGCTCTGCGAACACTGATTTTTGCCAGGAAATAGGGAGGACTCCTGTCCCTCCCCTTCCCTTTCTCTCTTCCTTTTCTTTTTTAAAATACATTTAGAAGTGGTTTAATGGCTGTTGAAAGAAATTATTGCTGCCGCAATCACCGCTCTCTGTGTGAAATGCCTTCAATAGTCCGCAGCCTCCCTCCTGGGGGGGGGGGGGACATTTGGATATTAAAATGCTACTGAGCTACATCTGCCGACAAGCAGCCACTAATCATCTCTTAAGGCAGCGGGGGACGTACCCCAGGTCCTCGACTCACCAATCCCTTCCTTAGGCGGGTTGCATCCAGATGGTGGTTTCTAAGGCAAGGACAGCAGAGAACAAGGAATAAAGAGGTGGAAAAGGACCTGGCAAGAGGCCAGCACAGAAAGCATCATTTGCTCCTCCTCTCTGCTCAAGGTGAGAACAGACCTGCACGCCTGGCATCCAGGAGGTCCAATTTTCCGTTAAGTGGTGCCTCGGAAGAAGCATGTGGACTTCTCATTTGCAGTTACATCTACAGACTATAAATTCTTTTCTTTTCTTTTCTTTTTTTTTTTTTTTTGAGTGTTCCTGTAAGTTGGGCAGCTTCATCTGCTGGATTGGGGGAACTGGGCCCATCACTTCTCCATCCTCTGCGTTGAGGACCCTCTTTCCCTCTGCCTTCCACTGGAGTCTGGCAGTGGGAGGCAGCAACAGGAGTTAGGAGGGTGGGAAGAGAGGAAGGCCGGGGCCTCCATCCCCAGCTCACTCCCTGCAGAGATGCCACTGGTCGGCAGCATCCATCTGACCGCCGGCTGTCATTCCTGCTGGATGGCCCTCTCCGTCCTGCCACCTAGATGTAGCATGGCTTCTGGATTCTGATGACTGCTCCCTTCCCTCCCCTTCGGGCCTGGGGGCAGTAGTGGCTACGCCCCCACCATGTACATGGGACTGCTGCTCTGGTACTCACTGCCCCTTGTTAGTGTCCCCATCCTCACAACACCTTTGTAAACTGCTCTTTATTACACTCTCTCAGATCACCCAGTTTGAATGCACCATCTGTCTCCTGCCAAGCCCTGGCTGGCATACAGGTGCACTCAGGTCTTTACATACCGTCTCACAGACCTTCATACCAATCCCGCAATGTCATCATAATGATCTTCCCTCACAGAGAGGATGCTTCATGACTCCCCCAAGGCCACTCAGCTGGAATTTGTGACTCTAGGCATCAAACGCATTTTGGTCTCACTTCCAAGTTTAGGTCTTGCTCACTGCCCCATAGGGTCTCTCAGACTTCATGGGGCTCTGCCTGTGGCTCTCTAAATCCTTCCCTCAGTCACCTCTCACCTCCAGCTGCTTTATGAACTAAAATTTGCTTACCATCTTTTTTTTTTAATTTATTCATTTATTTATTTATTTATTTATTTATTTTTATCAGCTGTGTTGGGTCTTTGTTGCTGCACACAGGCTTTCGCTAGTTGCGGCAAGTGGGGGCTACTCTTCCTTGTGGTGCACGGGCTTCTCGTTGAGGTGGCCTCTTCTTGTTGCAGAACACAGGCTCCAGGCGCGTGGGCTTCAGTAGTTGCGGCACATGGGCTCAATAGTTGTGGCTCACGGGCTCTAGAGCGCAGGCTCAATAGTTGTGGTGCACGGGCTTAGTTGCTCCGCGGCATGTGGTATCTTCCTGGGGCAGGGATCGAACCCGTGTCTCCTGCATTGGCAGGCGGATTCTTACCCGCTGCGCCACCTAGGAAGTCCTGCTTACCATCTTTATTGCATAGCACTTCAATGCCTATAATTTCCTTAGTGCCTCCTAACATGGGTTTGCTTGGATCCAAATCATTCCAAGGCATATGAAGAACTTACCAGCTATAGGGCATCCAACAAGGGATGCCTTTGTATCATCCTTCAGTATCTGAGACATAGTGGGCACTCAGGAATGTCATGTGGAAGGGTGGTACTGCCCCACCAAGTGAAGCTGACACATCTACAGAGGTACATCTACACAGGTAGTTTGAGAAGCACTGCACTAGGGCTCCGCCACCCTGTCTGATCAATTCGTCAAGCAAGAAAGGGAAAAAGAGCATGGAAGAGGCACACCCCAACTCTTAAGATGCCAGACTTCATAAGGAGAGTGGATTTGGGTGGACAACTAGTTGGTTTTTTGTTTTGTTTTGTTTTGTTTTAATCACATCAGCTTTCCTGAACACAGTTTACTCCATCTCAAATCAGTCCCACCTTTCCTATAAACTTGCCTGGTAGGCTTTCCTGCCCTCTCAACTCTCAGTTTTAACGTATGGGAACGATATCAGACCAGCATCTGAAGACTTGCATTCCCTCCCTGCCTCTGCCAAAAATGGCTCCATGATGTGGAGGAGGCTGCTTCAACTCTGTGCTTCAGTTTCCTCCCCTGTCAACAGGGGAGAGTCATATTTATCTAAGAAAATCATTGATGGCCAAGCACTCTATGCATTATTTAATAACAATAGCTAACATTTATTGAGTGTTTGCTGTGTGCCAGGCATTGTTCTAAGTATGTTACATGTATTAGTTCATTTAACTGTCAGTCAGCCTGTACAGAAGGTGTTATTATTATCTTCATTTTGCAACTGAAAAGAAATGAGGTACAGAGCAGGTACGTAACTTGCCAGGGTTTCATAATCAAGTTCATAGCCACTGCTATCCTGCTTCTTTAATAGACAGGTAAAGGATTTGGGGAGTATTTTATCCTGTTTTCCTTGAACCTCTTGAACTTTCACTTTAATTCAAGGGCCATCTGGCTTATCTCTGTGTGTGATAAAGAATTACTTTTACAAAGGAGCATCTATTCTTCATCCTCACGCCCCTCGTTAAGCTTCCCAGCCTGGTGCTTTCACAGAGGAAACACTCTGTGAATGTGTGTGGATCATCTAGGCAGATATAACAACGCAATTTTTATTGAATTCATGATGCTGTCGTGGAAATGGCATAAATTTGCCATCATCACACCTGGATTCAAATGCCCTCTCTCCTGGGTACTAGCTGTGCTAGAATGGGATAGTTATTTATCCATCCAACCTCACATAGCATCCATTTTCTCATTATTAAAACAGGTGTAATAAAGAGAAGTTTAGTTCTTGAAACCGAGGCTGGCTGTGGTAGCTTCTGCCTCCTGCAGGCGGTAGAATCATTCATAACAACACTGGGGATTGGATCACTGATCCACGCTCCCCGCAGCAGAGATGGGGGTGGCTGGGAGAAGTGCAAGACAAAGTGCAAAGCCAAGCTGGTTCCTCTGTGCCACGGGACAGAGAGCGACTGTCCCACTGATGACCAATGTGTTCACAAGCCTTCAGAGAAGCCCAGAGCTTGAGCAGGGGTGAAGAACTAACTCCTTTTTTTTTTTTTTTTTTCAAAAGTGACTGGGAATTTAGTTGGAAAGAGGAGAGAGAGAATGAGAGGAAAAGGTAGAAAGAGGTGTGAACCTGGAGAAGTGAGTAATGAGGAATTTGGAAGAAGAGAGAGGGCTTGGCAACATGGCTGGGATGAGAAAGGGCACAAGGGAGAGAGTCTTCTTGCTGGAAATGGCCAAATAAATAAATGCAGAGGGATGCATACTTGATTTCTTTTCTTACCCAATCTATGATGTAATCCCTCGCCATCTCTCTAAACCTTCAGTAAAGTCTTCTACATACAAATGGCTTGTGTTAATATGAGTTGTTAATAACATGGGGGAGGTGTGGTTTCCACACCTCAGCAAAGTGACCTGTAACTCAGAGGAGCTTGAAGTCAGGGGAGAGTAAGAAAACCGTGTAAACCACCATTTCCACTCCCCACAAAACCCCAGAGAGACTGGAGGAAACTTGGCTGGCTGTGTCCACACACAGAGTAGCATTTGAATCTATTTAATTTGCACCTCAAAGGGCAGGGAGCCTCTGCTGACACCTGGGATACAAGGAGATGATAGTATCCAGGAGTCACACCTAAACACTTTAGCAGCCTATGTGGCATCAGAATTGGATGCTGGTCTGTACATCATCATGGTAATATTGGGTGAGTATCAGAACTCACAGAGGTGCAGTAACATATGTAAAAACTCAACATATGTGAAATCTGGCACATATTAAATCCTTCATTAATGCTAATATCCTCTCCTACTTTAGGAAGGAAAGGGTCAACAGATTCAAACAATTTGGGGGAGGTGGGGTGGGAGGGAGTAGAATGGAATTTGGAAGAGGGTTCAGAATTCTGCCACTGCTCATCCCTGTTAGCCCAGATACATTCTAGAGGCAGAGAGAGGGAAAAGGAGGGAGCAGGACAAGGTCTTGGGGGTAGGAGGTGTCTTCCCTCGGTCCCATGGCAAGGAGTCAGAAAGGACCTTCAAAGAGGAGAGGAGAGTCAGACCAGGCCTCCAGCACTGATACAGAGAGAAAAGGATGCTTGGGTTATATGCTCTACCTCTGAAGTTAGCTTCAAGAAGTAGGACTTTTATGGCTGCAAGATTTATTTAGAAAAAACAATTCAAAATAGTTTAGGCAAAAAGGAGGATTTATTGGCTCCTATAAACTGAGAAATCTTGACGTTGTGAAGTTTTCAGGCTCAGTAGGATTGGGAGACTCAAACAACATCACCCATCTCTGGACTCCACTCTGCTACATTTCAGCTTTGTGCTCTGGATCCAAGAGGGGACAAGATAGCTACTGACTAAGCCCATATCTTTATAGCCCATCCCTGAACCAATTACTGTGCCAAGGGAACTAAATATACTGATTGACTTTGCCTTCAATCTGGCCCTTGACTTCATGTCATCCTACCTTTTCCCTTGCCTACTCTGTCCCAGTCACATTGGCCTCCTTGCTGCCACTCAAACACTTCAGATATGCTCTACCTCAGGGCCTTTGAATGTGCTCCTCCTTCTGGCTGAAGCACCCTTCCCCCAGAAGTCTATGGTGGCTCCCTTCCACATCTCCTTCAGGTCTTTGCTCAAATGCCACCTTCCCAATTAGCATCACTGGATATTCAATTGAACTTACCTACACACTCACGCTCTCTCTTTTTCCTGTCTTATTTTCTCTAGGGTACATTTCCCCAACACCAAATCAATAAGTAAAATGACAATATGTCACTTTTCTCCCACCCACCCCATGGAAGGTGAATTCCATGAAGCCATGGATTTTCTTTTTTTTTTTTTTAAGCTCTTTATTGGAATACAATTGCTTTACACTCTTGTATCAGCTTTTGAGGTACACCAAAGTGAATCAGCTGTATTTATACATATATCCCCATAACCCCTCCCTCCCATGACTCCCTCTTACCCTCCCTGTCCTGGCCCTCTAAGGCATCACCCATCATCGAGTTGATCTCCCTTTGTTATACAGCAAATTCCCACTAGCTATCTATTTTACAGCTGGTAGTGTAAATATGTCTATGCTACTCTCTCACTTCATCCCAGCTTCACCCCCCAACCCCATGTCCTCAAGTCCATTCTCTGCATCTGCATCTTTATTCTTGCCCTGTCACTGGGTTCATCAGTACCTTTTTTTCTCTTTTTTTTAGATTCCCTATATATGAGTTAGCATACAGCATTTGTTTTTCTCTTTCTGGCTTACTTCACTCTGTATGACAGACTCTAGGTCTATCCACCTCATTACATATAGCTCCATTTCGTTCCTTTTAATGGCTGAGTAATATTCCATTGTATATATGTGCCACATCTTCTTTACTCATTCACCTGTTGATGGGCATTTAGGTTGCTTCCGTGTCCTGGCCATTGTAAATAGTGCTGCAATGAACATTATGGTACATGTTTCTTTTTGGATTATGCTTTTCCCTGGGTATATGCCCAGTAGTGGGATTACTGGATCATATGGTAGTTCTATTTGTAGTTGAAGCCATGGATTTTCATCCATCCTGTTTATGGCTGTGTCCCAGGACTTAGAATAATGTAGGGCACATGGCAAGTTCTCAATAAACTGTTGAATGAATGAATAACAAGGTCAGAGGCTCCAGATCAGGAAGCAGGATTGAGGTCAGGAGAAGTAGTTCCCTGACTAAATCGGTGGGAGGGGTATCTACCAGCAGGAGGGTGACTGGCAGGTTGGGGTCCAGAACAGCAGTTGTCTAGTTTCCCTCCCTCCCCACAACACACACACACACACCCACTATCCTTCTGGCTTCCACTCAGAGTCACAGCTGTAACATCCCACAGCAATTGCCCCTGTTAATGTAGCACCTCTGAATGCAGACCCTGGCTCCTCCCAATCCCATCCCAGAGACTAGCCCTGGGAGCCAGGGGCAGAGCCATCAGGGCCCTCAGACGGCAGGGGACAGGGATGTTTCAGTCCTACTCAATCAAACCCAATCCCTTTGTTCCCTCCTCCCCTACACCCCACTCCCCTTTGTGTCTTTTTACATGACAATCAATAGAGGCCGGGCTTTGGGGATATTATCAGAGCCCTGATTGCAACCTCTAACATTATAATCCACAGGGTTGCGGGCAGCATTAGTACATCCTGGATAAATTAATTCAGTGTAAGTAAGCACTTTGAAGCCGGGCATATCGCTCAGCTTTTGAAGCTTAAGTCCTGTTTAGATTACTTGATTAAAGTGGGTCCAAAGCTTTGGCGATCAATATATTTTGCTTAAGAGCAGTGTTGCTACAGAAGCAGATTTAATTGCATCTGTGGTGCCCTGCTTTGTGGATAGCTCTTTAGAATACAATGAGATATCACCAAGCCAAAAATCAGGGCTGAGAGGGAGGGGGAGGGACAGTCATTCAAGTCACCACTCTGAGAATGTAGGGGGACACATATTTGCAGGACGTGAGCATAAATAATCCCTGAAAATGAGAAGCTGGAAAAAATAACGATGATGATCACTGCTTATAAAATCTTGGTGCACCAGACACGAGAGAGAAAGCTTGGTTATCTGGCTCTTTTGAGGATGGTTTTCTGGATTGCGACTGGGTATTCTACTCTGTCTCAATAATGGGACTTTTTCAGGATTACAGGCTGACACTTAATCAAAATCATTGTGGTTAATGAGGGTGTTGACCTCCCCAGTCCCCACAAGGCAGGAGACAGGGGGTGTCTCAAGTATAAGGGACAGTCATGCCAAATCAGAAGCAGGAACACTGGACTAGGAGTCCAGACTGGATGGGAAGAGAGGAGATAGCACATATTACATGCCTGCTATGTGCTAGCTGCTGCTCTAAGAGTTTAACACTTTTATTTCATTCAATTGCAAAAGTAATGCTGTGAAGTAGATGCAACTATGCACATTTTACAGGGATGGGCTGGTTGGCAATGAGGTGAAGGCACAAGTTGAACCTGTTTTGTTTGATTCTAAAAGCCATAGTCTGTGTCAGTTCTGGTCTCCATTGGGCCACTAACTAGCTGTGCCAATGTTTGCTAAGTCATTTAACCAACCCGGGCAATGGTGTTCTTGCCTATAAAATGAGAGCGATCCTAAGGTTCCTTCTGACTCAAAATCTTCAGTCTAGAATAACTCTGACTGGGGAGTCAGAAAACTTGGGTACCAATCTTTGTGCCATCAAGAATCAGCCACATGATGGGCGGGTAGTCATTTCACCACTTTGCTGAGTTTACCCATTTACAATTCAAGGTAATAACTTGGTGACAATGAGATGTCAGATGAAGGAGGTCTTTAACACATCATAAATACTACACAAGTGAATCTGTTTAAAATATTTAAATCAGATACCCCAAAGCTCATCTCTTTAATGGAGCAGGAAACTCTCTGTGCTGTCACAGATTGTCAGCCCAGGACATGAGCCATGGCAGGGTCAATAGACTCAGGTGAGAAGAGCCATCGACTGACCAACCAACCAACCAACCAACTAACAGTTGTGGTTTTCTCCATCCTATGTATTCTCTCTCCTACTAGATTGCTGGAAAATTCACACCTCAAACCAGGTGTTACCAAACCAAACTTGGGTCAGCTCAGCCGTGCACAGTAAAGCCTACCTACTGACACCAGTTTGTGATGAAGGAAAGTGCAGCGTTTATTGCAGGCACCAAGCAAGGAGTCCAGGCAGCTAATGCTCAAAAGACCTGAACTCCCTGATGACTTTCAGCAAAAGATTTTTAAAGACAGGGTGAGAGAGGGGGTTTGTGGGATGCATGATTGGCTTGTGGACATTCTTCTGATTGTTTGGTGATGAGGTAATCGAGAGTCAAAATCGTCAACCTTCTGGTTCCAATCGATCTGGGGTCTATGTGCTCATGGTCAGCATACACTTAACTTCTTCCACCTGGTAGGGGTTTCAGTATCTGCAAAACAGCTCAAAGGATATGGCTCAGAATATTATCTGTAGCCCTTGAGGAGAAACTAGATGTCCTTGACTTGTTTAACAGCTGAACAATTATTATTTTGTCTTGCTTGACTGTTTTCTCTTCCTTCTGCATTTTTGCACTTCTCTGATTAAATTTATTCTTTGGAACTTGGGGAAGGCCTAGGAAGCTGATGTTTTGCTACAGACAAGAGGCAAGTGGAGGATATGGGGGGTGGGGGCAGTTCCTGTCCTGGGAAGGCCCCTTAGGGTCCTGCACAGTTACACAGGGAGCCTCTGCCTTTCCAAGCCATGCCCAGTTAATTGCCTTGGGGGTCAGGGCTGGGGGAGGAGACGGAGGACGTGAGGAGAAAGACTCAAACAGACAGCAGGAGAGAGGCAGCCCGCCCCCAGCATCTTCCCATGGAGGCCATGTGGACAGCAAATACATTCTGTTAGTGGCTTGAAGCCACTAATAGACTGTGGAGGCTCCAAGAGGCCTCCATCTCTTAGGTTTTATTTAAGATATTTTTATTTATGTTACAACAACATGGTACAGTGCCATAGGCTTGTGAATCAGGCCCAGTATAGAGGCTGCAGATCTGCCTTCCAAAGGAGCAGAGAGCTGAGAACAACAGGTTTTGGAAAGCTTGGCAAAGGGAACAAAATCCCAGAAGCAGGAAAGGGGGACTGATGGCATTTGCTTTTCAACATCTAGGGTGGGGGTTGGGGAGCAAGTCAGCAGTTCCTGAGACCGCATTTACTCCCATTCAAAATGTCAAGAACACTAGTTCTGGCCATCAAATACTTGAATCCCTTTTCGAGGTCTGGGAAACTCAACACCTTTTGGAGTATTGGTGGGTGGCATGGGTGCTTCTCACTCTAAAAGCTAAAATTGCCAGATCCTTGCCTTCTGCCTCCCTTGCAGCTAGGACAAGCGTGCATGACATAGGCTCTACCGATCACATGTACCCAACTAGAGTTTGAATGCAGGGTTAGCAAGATAAGGAGGCAGGAACCATAGCACATGCAGGAAAATGGAGTTACAGCATGTGTGTGTGTGTGTGTGTGTGTGTGTGTGTGTGTGTGTGTGTGTGTGTGACACCAGCCAGTGGCTAGGCATGGCATCTGGTGCTTTTATTTTTGGTAGTGCCAACTGTTGTGTCTGGTGCTGGGCAGTGGTGGAGGGGGTGTCCTGCAGGCCAATTCGGCAGCAATTCGTGTATTACTCTTGCCACATGGCCCCCACCTGTTTCTCCGACCCCTCCAGCAATTCTGTAAGCTCTCCTTTAAAACATTCCTTTGGTTTGCATTTCTGTGGCTTCCTCTTAGGAGCTCTGGCAGTTGCAGAATGGAAATCAGAAAGCTGGGGCTTAATCTCGGCTCCACTGGGCCTCAGTAAGATGGAGCAGTGGGACCCTACACTCACTGAGTCCTATCTAGCTCTACCATGCCATGATGGGCAAGGAGAATGTGGAAAACAAAAACAGCATCCCCAGGTGACACACGCAGGATGCTCAGGCAGACTTGAGTATTGGCCCCTTCCTCCACTATCTACTATCTGTGTTCTTTGGCAGAGTAACTTGCATGCCTGAAGCCTCGGTTTCCTCATCTTTAAAATGGAACTAATAGCAGTGCCTATCACCAAGAGTTAGGTAAGGATTAAATAAAACAATCCATGTAAAGTATTCAATAAATACAAGGTATAAGTCAGCACAGGAATAGAATTACATAAAGAAGTGTCCTGAACATGCTTGCAAAAATGAATTCCCACAAAGTAAATTAGGCTTTTATGTTTACTTAAACCAAAGATAATATACATGCCACTTATCTTGCATTTAAATTACATTCTAAGGCTAGTAGAAACTTTTCACATTCTTATGTCTTTTGAGCTTTTCAACTATCTTATGCAAAGTGAATATTCTCATCTCCATCTTAGAGGTTGAAAGCCAGGACTTAGAAAAACGTGACTCACACAAGGTCAATTACCCTACCCAAGGGCAGAATGAGAAATCTAGATGTCTTTGGACACAAAAACTTAGTTCCTTTCTATCCCTGCAGAGGTGTGGACCCTAAACAGAAAAATATTTTTCTGCTCCAATGGTTTATGTCTCATGGTTTCCTAGAGACCTTGGAATCTAGTCATGGCTAAAACCAACACCACCACTGGACTCCCTAGTTATATTAGCTGCAAACTCCCCATGTTTGTTTAAACTAGTTTGACTTGGTTTCTGTTGTTTGCCACCAAGAGTTCCCACTGGTACAGAAGTATTACCACTAATGTTGTGTTCTTTTATCTCTTCCATTTGACAGCTATTCACTGAGTTTTTGTGATGTGTCAGGGACTACGTTGGGCTCTGGGAATGCAATGATGAATAGGGTACAGTTCCTGCCCTCAAAATACAACCACCGCATGAGCTAGGGTTTGTCAGATGCTCCTACTTTTGTTTTCTAGAATAGAAAACCTAGTCTCAGAGAGATGGAAGGACTTTGCTCACGGTCATAGCTTTTTAGTGGCAGAGCCAAGGAAAGGACCCCAGCAGAGAATTTTCTACAGAGAACATTACTTCACAATTGGAGTCCACAGCTGATGGATGAGGGCACAACTCAACCACAAGTCTCAGGGGTTGCCTCTATCATTTGGAATCCAATAAAGGCTGAAAGAATAAATAAGTTCCAGAAGGGCTTAGAGGAGCTCACATGAATGATAGAGCCAGAATGAGTTATTAAGGGCAAGTCAAAGAGGCTCACATCCCTAACCTTTGGAAATTGACTTCAGCGAAGGCAACTACTGTGTCTTCCCATAAAGCATCTTTTGCTACTACTGTCAGAGACAGAACAAAGGGACAGACCAAACTTTATTCCATTCTCACTTAGTGGGTTTTATATTTCAGATTTTGTTCTCTGCCTCCCTCAAGAAATAGGACACAATTGCCTCAGAACTTCTAATCAGGAAATGGAATTCCTTGGAGGAGACAAGCAATGGCAGGAGAGAAGGAGATTTGCTCTTAAGCTGAGTCAAACAAGCACAGAAATGTCCTACTTGGGCCCTTTCTTAGAGCCCCAGAGGTGGTACCTACGGACAGGATGAGAACAAAGAAGGAAGTGGTCACAGCACAAAGCTGCACTCACACTGCCTAGCCATCTCCATGGTAACAGCAAGTGCCCTCCAAGCTGGGAAGAGGAAGCAGGTACTGCTGTCATTTTCTGCCTCACAGTCTGAGCGGCAACCTCCAGGTCATAGGGAAAACTAGGGACAGAGCTGCCAAGAACCCAGGCTCTCTTCTGTCCTGAGGCCCCGATTTCCCTAAGTTCCACCTGACCTCCCCTGTTCCCTCTCCAAATCCTCCCAAGGATTATTCCCTCAATAGGGATCTCCTTACTTCTCTCTCCCAGCAGCCAATCAGCAACCTACTTTTCAAACGTATTATCTCCCAGAATATCTGAGCTGGATGGAGCCTCAGGCATCATCTGTTTCAGAGCCCTTCCCCATTTTTCATAGGAGGACATGGAAGTCAGCATGTCACAACCTACTCCATCTTGTCCCCAGAGAGCCATAACCAGAGCACACTTCCTGGCCTCTGTCACACTGTGATCAGGACCTGTAACCTACATGCTTCCCATTTTTCACACCCCCGATAAGTTCCTGTCTGCAGAGTTATCTTTTCCCTCTTTCTTCCCCGAGCTGGTCTCTTTAATGACGAAAGCTGAGAACGATGGCCCAATGACCTCGCTTTCCTACACGTGTCACTGTGCCCTGCGCCGGCCCTGAGAAACTTGACTTGTGCTTCCTTCCCAGGTTTCTCCATGGCAGTGATTTTAGAAAAGAAGCCTGCCGAGGGGAGCCAGCTGGACCATAGCACAGAATCACATTTTCAGAGTCTCTAAAAGAACTCTCTAAAAAGAAAGGCAACAGTGGACTTTTAAATGTTGATTAACTAGAATCAGCTTTAAAGCCTTTTAACATTTTAAAACTCTCCCTATAGTCTCTGCTGTTTAACAAAACAACTATTTCCATTAATTCCATCCCTTTTGCATTATCCACAGAAAGCCCTGTAAGGTGAGGTGATGTGGCAACCATGTGCCTAACAAGTCTCAGTCTTGTGACCAGACTTTTTCCACTGAAGGACCCTAAGAACCCACATAGCACAGACAGATGGGCCTCCATGGGTTCCTTTCTAAGGAGACCCCCCCCCCCCCCCCCCCCGCTTACTTACCATCCGTGATGACAAACACCTTTCAGAGCCTGGACCAGTGGTTCTCCACCTTGACGGCACCTTCGAGTCAACTGTACATTAACATTTTTTAAAGCTCCCCATGTGATCCCATGTGCAGCTGCAGCTAAGCACCATTGCTCCAGGACTTAGAAATGGTTCCACCAATTCCCAATTCGTAGGTGATGGAGGAAGCTGAACGCCACCTCTCGCTTGTCAGACCACTGTCTGCTACTCACAACCCTTGCAAAGACTCTGCCTGCAGCAGGAAGGATGTTTATGAATATGAATTATGTGGGAAGATTATAATGTGGCAGGTATTTTTATTAGTTTTTTATTATATTCTATTCTTATAGACTACAATAAATTTGTATTGTAAGGTATAATAAATTATAAAAATAAATACATTTATTGTGTTTTAAAATTTTATTGTTTTTGTTATTTTTCTTTTCTTTATTACACCCACATCTATGAATAAGTTCATATTTGTAAGCTGCTCCCCTACAAGCCCTGCTACTTAAAATGTTGGCACAAGGCCCTCTCCTGATGTTTGAGTTGCTGTGTGAGACTACTGTGGGCCCTACAAATTGTGGTATCTGCATGGAACTGTTGTCTGAGAAGACACAGGAGCTTAGTTGGAGCTCTACTGACTTTGGTGTTCCACTGGGAGTTTCCTTTTTTTCCACATCCCATACATCTGCATAGTTTATTATGTTTGTCTTCCACTTGACAGAGGAAGACTAGGGAAATGTTTCTAGCTGAAAGTTCTGGTGCAATCTTTCTTTGCACTAAAGACACATGGTCCATATACTCAGTCTAGAGGGAAAAACAGACACATTCATTCGACATCCAACATGTAATTATTGAGGACATATTAGCTCACTTTATCCTAGCTCACAACAGCCCTAGGAAAGAACAGCCCTAGTAGTATTATCCCCATTTAATAGATGAGAAAACAGAGGCAGAGGGATTTAATAATTTGCCCAAGGTCACAAAGATGGTAAGTAGAGAAGCTGGGAGAAACTTGGAGGCCAGGCAGCCTTGCTAACACCTCACAGAAACAGTGTTTTGAGATAACATGGTGAGTGATGCACTGGCTTCCAAGGTGGTACTTTGAGGGGAGGGGGACACAGAGTCTCGAGGCTGGTGGGATCTTTGAGAACATTTGGACCAATTTCCCACTGGGGCTCAAAGTCTCCATTCAGATGCCTTTACAAGTCAGGAAGTTCTGCTTTCTAGTGAATGAAAAGAGCATCTCCCACAGAGGGACATATCCTTGGGACCAAAAACTCTGCCAAAGCAGGAAAGCACCCAGGGTAGCAGGCCCAAGGCCAACCTCCCAATGAAAGCTTTGTATTTTCTATTCCTCTTTTCTCACCCCTGCTGAGAGGGCAGGTATCTCTGGGTCAAGTTTCCATTGTCCCTGGGGTGGAGGAATCTAATCCAACACCAGTTATTACGTACTGAAAGGATCCTATTATCACCAATAGCTCACCCAGTCTCCTATCCCTATACTTTTGCCTTCATGCCAGTCTAAGAAAGGATCCAGCAAGGCAGCCAATGTTCTTCCCGACACACAACCAGCACTTCTCTGCCAGCCTAGAAAGTTCAGATGCAGGCAAGTGGGACAGGTGAGGCACAACTGGACTGCATGCAGGATGGGCTGGGAGCCAGTTACACACTCAGCTGATGTGCGTCCCTCCTCTGCATGGTGATCTTTGTTTCCAGTGCTCCTGGGCCCTGCATCCCTGTCTTTTTCCTTTGGGTGAACTCCTTAGCCATTACTAGGCTGAGTCACCTTTACAATCCAAGAAAAAATTTTGGTGAGATGTAGTCCTAGACTCTGTTCTCCAGCATCCCTAAAATTGTGGGTTCCTCAAGAGCATGGACCAAAACCTATTTACATTTACATTTCCTACAGCAAATTAAATTTCTGATTTTCTTTAAAAAGTGACGCATTTAAAAAGGGAAAATTTTAATTTGGAAAAGCAAGATGAATGAAGAAACACAAAAAGTAGAATTTGAGACTTGGAAGGGATCTTAGAGATGCTTGATCCAGGTACAAGCAACTACATTGCAAGAGACTGGAGGATTTGGGCTCTTATTCCCACGACAGATATCAGTAGTCAATCACTGCATTTCTTCCCATGGTAGACATTACTAGACAATCACAGAAGTCTTTCCAACTTTTCAGATTCAGTTTTGGATTAAGATTCCAACATTTTGGGACTGGTTCCGGGTCACACTGGGTCCGACTGAAGCTGGACAGGGGCCAGCGTGAGGTGTCAGGTGAATACAATTTTGTTTTAAGGCTGAACAAGCAGGTTAACCTGACTCAAGATAATCTTGAATTACAGCAGCCGCAGCAAGAACTTTTAACTTGGATAAGCTTCTCCATTTAGGAGGTGCCCTAGAAAAAAAGGGATCTCAGCCAAGCACTCACTAAAAAGAGTAGAGAGAAAACTATTTTTCCACCTCTTCATGAGCTCCTAGTGACCAGGATAAGACCAGCTGGGACATCCCACTCGCTCCAGAGCCTGCAGAATCCTGGGGAAAACTGACAGAAGATGGCAAAGGGGAGAAGAAAGATGGCAGCGAAGTAGAAGGATGTGGAATGCATCCCTCTCCACAGATGCAACAGGAATACACCAAAAGATGCAATAATTCCCCCAGAGAACCAGCTGAACACCATCAAATGACCTCGGACAACAGGAAGGACTGCAAATATCCTGACATAACTGGGACAAGCAACCTCTGAAGTCTGGACTACTCCATCAGAAGTCAAGTAGGAGGCTCTGGGGAGGGAGCACTGAATCCATGATGCTAGACTACTAGGGAGTCCTGAGATACAGGGAAGATTAACTGCAGAGAACTCTCACAGAGCCCTGTATCAGAGTCTAAGACTCGGCTTCATCCGACTGTCTGCAACTGCCAGTGCTGGACAGCTCACACCAAACTACAAACAAGACAGGAACACAAACTCACCCATCAGCACACAGACTACATAAAGCCATATTAACCTCACAGATATCCTAAAACACACCACCTGACATGGGCCTGCTCATCAGAGAAAAAAGACACAGAGCCACACACCAGAAAGCAGACACCAGACCCCCCCACCAGCAAGCCTATTCAAGACAGTGGACAAACCCCACCACAGGGGGCAGAGGGCAGAAACAAGAGGAATTACTATTAGGCAGCATAGGGAAAGGAGACAGCAAATCCTATAAATTAGACAAAATGAGAAAACAAAGAACCACCATGCAGGCAAAGGAGCAGGAAAAAACCCCACAAAACAAAATAAATGAAGAGGAAATAGGATAATTGCCTGAAAAAGAATTCAGAGTAGTGATATTAAAGATGATCCAAAATTGTGATAACAAAATACAGAAAATACAAGAAATAGTTAATAAGAACTCAGAAGAACTAAAGAGCAAACAAAGAGTAATGAACAACACAATAACTGAAATTAAAAATATTCTAGATGGTATAAACAGCAGAATAACTAAGGCAGAAGAATGAGTAAGTGAGTTGGAAGAGAGAATGGTGGAAATAACTGCCACAGAGCAGGAAAAAGAAAAAAGAATAAGGAGAATGGAAGACAGTCTCAGAGACCTCAGTAACAACATTAAGCAAAAGTAAATAATTAATCAAGTCCAAGAAGCACAGAGAGTCCCATACAAAATAAACTCAAGGAAAAATAACAGAGGCACATATTAATCAAAGTAATGAAAATTAAACACAAAGAAAAAATATTAAAAGCAGCAAGAGAAAAGCAACAAATAACATATAAGGGAAAACCCATAAGGATAACAGCTGATCTTTCTGCAGGAACTCTGCAGGCCAGAAGGCAGTGGCAGGATATACTGAAAGTCCTGAAAGAGAAAAACCTACAGCCAAGAATACTCTACCCAGCAAGAATCTCATTCAGATTCAAAGGAGAAATCAAAAGCTTTACAGACAAGCTAAAGTTGAGAGAATTCAGAACCACCAAACCAGCCTTACAAATTGCTAAAGGAACTTTTCTAAGTAGGAAACACAAGAAAAGGAAAATGCTTACAAATACAAACCCAAAACAACTCAGAAAATGGTAATCGGAACACACTTGTCAATAATCACTTTAAATGTAAATGGATTAAATGCTCCAACCAAAAGACACAGACTGGCTGAATGGATACAAAAACAAGACCCTTCTATATGCTGCCTACAAGAAACCCACTTCAGACCAAGGGACACATACAGACTGAAAGTAAAGGGATGGAAAAAAGTATTCCATGTGAACGGAAGTCAAAAGAAAGCTGGAGTAGATACTCATATCAGACAAATTAGACTTGAAAGTAAAGACTATTAAAAGAGACAAGGAAGGACACTACACAATGATCAAGGGATCCATCTAAGAAGAACATATCACAGTGGTAAATATCTATGCATCCAACCTAGGAGCACCTCAATACATAAGGCAAATGTTAACAGCCATAAAAGGGGAAATCGACAGTAACACAATAATAGTGGGAGACTTGAACACCCCACTTACATCAATGGACAGATCATCCAAACAGAAAATCAATAAAGACACACAAGCTTTAAATGACACATTAGACCATCTCAACTTCATTGATATTTATAGGACATTTCATCCAAAAACGACAGAATACACTTTCTTCTCAAGTGCACATGGAACATTTTCCAGGATAGATCACATCTTGGGTCACAAATCAAACCTCGGCAAATTCAAGAAAATTGAAATCATATCAAGCATCTTCTCAGACCACAATGCCATGAGACTAGATATCAATCACAGGAAAAAAACTGCAAAAAATACAAACACATGGAGGCCAAACAATACACTATTAAACAACCAAGAAATCATTAAAGAAATCAAAGAGGAAATCATAACATATCTAGAAACAAATGACAATGAAAACACAATAACCCAAATCCTACAGGACGCAGCAAAAGCAGTTCTAAGAGGGAAGTTTATAGCAATACAGTCCTACCTTAAGAAACAAGAAAATTATCGAATAAACAACCTAACCTTACACCTAAAACAATTAGAAAAAAAAGAACAAAGAAACACCAAAGTGAGCAGAAGGAAAGAAATCATAAAAATCAGAGCAGAAATAAATGAAAAAGAAAGGAAGGAAGCAATAGCAAAAATTAGTGAAACTAAAAGCTGGTTCTTTGAGAAGATAAACAAAATTGATAAACCATTAGCCAGACTCATCAAGAAAAAAAGGGAGAAGAAGCAAATCAACAGAATTAGAAATGAAAACGGAGAAGTAACAACAGACACCACAGAAATACAAAGGATAATGAGAGACTACTACAAGCAACCATATGCCAATAAATTGGATAACCTGTAAGAAATGGTTAAATTCTTAGAAAAATACAATCTTCCCAGACTGAACCAGGAAGAAATGGAAACTATGAACAGACCAATCACAAGTATGGAAATTGAGGCAGTGATTAAAAATCTCCCAACAAAGAAAAGCCCAGGGCCAAATGGATTTTCAGGCAAATTCTATCAAACATTTAGAGAAGAGCTAACACCTATCCTTCTCAAACTCTTCCAAAATATTGCAGAAGGAGGAACACTCCTAAACTCATTCTATGAGGCCACCATCACCCTGGTACCAAAACCAGGCAAAAGATGTCATAAAAAGAGAAAATTACAGGCCAATATCACTGATGAATATAGATGCAAAAATCCTCAACAAAATACTAGCCAACAGAATCCAACAGCATATTAAAAAAATCATACACCATGATCAAGTAGGGTTTATCCCTGGGATGCAAGGATTCTTCAATATATGCAAATCAATCAACATGATACATCATATCAACAAATTGAAGGATAAAAACCATATGATCATCTCAATAGATGCAGAAAAAGCTTTTGACAAAATTCAACATCCATTTATGATAAGAACTCTCCAGAAAATGGGCATAGAAGGAAATTACCTCAACATAATAAAAGCCATATATGAGAAACCAAAAGCCAACATTATTCTAAATGGTGAAACACTGAAAGCATTCCCTCTAAGAACAGGAACAAGGCAAGGGTGTCCACTTTCACCATTATTATTCAACATAGTTTTGGAAGTTTTAGCCACAGCAATCAGAGAAGAAAAAGAAATAAAAGGAATCCAAATTGGAAAAAAAGAAGTAAAATTGTCACTCTTTGCAGATGACATGATATTATATATAAAAAACCCGAAAGACTCTACCAGAAAACTGCTAGCACTAATTGATGAATTTAGTAAAGTAGCAGGATACAAAATTAATGCACAGAAATCTCTTGCATTCCTATACACTAACAATGAAAGAGCAGAAAGAGAAATTAAGAAACTCTCCCATTTACCATTGCAACAAAAAGAATAAAATACCTAGGAATAAACCTGCCTAAGGAGGCAAAAATCCGTATGCAGAAAAGTATAAGACACTGATGAAAGAAATCAAAGACGATACAAACAGATGGAGGGACATACCATGTTCTTGGACTGGAAGAATCAACATAGTGAAAATGACTGTACTACCCAAAGCAATTTACAGATTCAACGCAATCCCTATCAAATTACCAATGGCGTTTTTCACAGAACTAGAGCAAGAAATTTTATGATTTATATGGAAACGCAAAACACCCTGAATAGCCAAAGCAATCTTGAGAAGGAAAGACGGAGTTGGTGGAATTAGGCTTCCTGACTTCAAACTATACTACAAGCCCACAGTGATCAAGACAGTATGGTACTGGCACAAAAATAGAAAGGAAGATCAATGGAACAGAATAGAGAACTCAGAGGTAAACCCAAGCACATATGGGCACCTTATCTTTGACAAAGGAGGCAAGAATATACAATGGAAAAAAAGACAGCCTCTTCAATAAGTGGTGCTGGAAAAATTGGACAGCTACATGTAAAAGAATGAAATTAGAACACTTCCTAACACCATACGCAAAAATAAATTCAAAATGGATTAAAGACCTACATTAAGGCCAGACACTATAAAACTCCTAGAGGAAAACATAGGCAGAACACTCTATGACATACATCAAAGCAAGATCCTTTTGGATCCACCTCCCAGAATAATGGAAATAAAATCAAGTATAAACAAATGGCACCGTATGAAACTTAAAAGCTTTTGCACAGCAAAAGAAACCATAAACAAGACAGGAAGGCAACCATCACAATGGGAGAAAATATTTGCCAATGAAGCAACAGACAAAGGATTAATCTCCAAAATATACAAGCAGCTCATGCAGCTTAATACCAAAAAAGCAAATAACCCAATCCACAAATGGGCAGAAGACCTAAATAGACAATTCTCCAAAGAAGACATACAGATGGCCAACAAACACGTGAAAAGATGCTCAACATCACTAATCATTAGAGAAATGCAAGTCAAAGCCACAATGAGGTATCACCTCACTCTGGTCAGAATGGCCATCATCAAAAAATCTAGAAACAACAAATGTTGGAGAGGGTGTGGAGAAAAGGGAACTCTTCTGCACTGTTGGTGGGAATGTAAGCTGGTACAGCCATTATGGAAAACAATTTGGAGGTTCCTTAAAAAACTACAAATAGAACTACCATATGATCCAGTAATCCCACTAACTGGGCATATACCCAGAGAAAAGCATAATCCAAAAAGAAACATGTACCATAATGTTCATTGCAGCACTATTTACAATGGCCAGGACATGGAAGCAACCTAAATGCCCATCAACAGATGAATGGATAAAGAAGATGTGGCACATATATACAATGGAATATTACTCAGCCATTAAAAGGAACAAAATGGAGCTTTATGTAATGAGGTGGATAGACCTAGAGTCTGTTATACAGAGTAAAGTAAGCCAGAAAGAGAAAGACAAATACTGTATGCTAACTCATATATACGGAATCTGAAAAAAAAAAAAAGGTACTGATGAACCCAGTGACAGGGCAAGAATAAAGATGCAGATGCAGAGAATGGACTGGAGGACACAGGATTGGGGGGGGAGGGGTGAAGGCAAAACTGGGACAAAGTGAGAGAGTAGCATAGATATATATACACTGCCAACTTTAAAATAGATAGCTAGTGGGAATTTGCTGTATAACAAAGGGAGATCAACTAGATGATGGGTGATGCCTCAGAGGGCCAGGACAGGTAGAGCGGGAGAGTCGCGGGAGGGATGGAATATGGGGATATATGTATAAATACAGCTGATTCACTTTGGTGTACCTCAAAAGCTGGTACAAGAGTGTAAACAATTATATTCCAATAAGGAGCTTAAAAAAAAAAAAGATTCCAACATTTTCTCAACACAGTTCCCCAGTCCAACAAAGTTAACACTTGAGTTGAAATCTAATGCCATCTCTGATTTCTCATTCCAAAAATGAACAAATGGGGGCCCAGAGATTTACTTCAGATGCTTAGTTGCATGCTGATCCCATGTCTTGCATCTTTCAGTGATTGAGCTCCCAACTCCCCACACTGGTTTTCAAACCTAACGGCCATGTGGAGTGAAAAGAATTGTTGAACAATACCTACTGGCCGGAACACCAGGATGAATTTTGTTTGCTTAGAAAAAAAGTCACATGTATTGTTTGGGTGTGTGTGTTTTTAAAAGTAATGGATGATTCTTGCAGAAAATTTGAAAACATCATAAGTAAAAGGAAAAACAATAAAAGTCATCTATAATCCCACCTCTCAAAGATAACTGCTGTTAACATTTTGGTTTATAACCGTTATGTCTGAACGGAGCATATATGTATGAGTAGTAAACATTAAATATTTTAACAAAATTGGAATGTAGTTATACATGTATATGTGTATGTATACAGGTATATATCTTTGTTATCTGGTTTTTTTTCTGTTATCCCAGCAACCCTGTTGTTCAAACAGTGGTAGAGTGAGATGCAGGATAGGGACCCGGCTTCAAGCGTCAGGGAGCAAGACAGATGCATGCTCCTGCCCTGTGCTTTGATGGTGTTCTAATTCCCCATTCTAGAGCTGTTGAATCAGAATCACATATCAACATATCAATGTTTTAGCCCATTAGCCAAAGACATTTTTAAATATTGGCATCCCAATATTGGGGTGTATGGGATGGGAGAAAGCCAGTACTCTCACATTTGGCTTGAAGATGTGTGCATTAGTACAACTTGTCCAGGTGGGTATTTGTCAAAAGGTATCAAAAGCCTCAAAAATGCACATTTCTTTAGCTTTAGAAATTTCACATTAAGAAAAATCATGTATAGGAAATAGGGAATATACAATTGAACATTAATACGTAAATATATATGAACATAAAATCTATAAATGTACACTGAGGCAGTTATTCTTATAATAAAGAATTAGAAATAATTTAAATATCCAACAATATAATGGAGTACAATGCAACTGTTAGCTGTTAGAAAGATGTTAGCTACTAACAAATACAGCAGAAATTAGCACAACATTGTAAATCAACTATACTTCCATAAGAAAATAAATTAAAAAATTTTAAAATAGAATAAAATACTAGCAAACATTGGTGAGGATGTGAAGAAAAGGGGACCCTCATGCACTGTTGGTGGGAATGTAAATTGGTGCAGCCACTGTGGACAATAGTATGGCGGTTTCTTAAGAAACTAAAAATAGAACTACCATATGACCCAGCAATTCCACCTCCATGTATTTATCCAAAAACAAAAACACTAATTCAAAAAGATACATGCACCCCAATGTTCATAGCAGCATTGTTTACAATTGCCAAGATATGGAAACAACCTAAGCGTCCATCAACAGATCAATGAATAAAGAAAATATATATATATGTACACAGTGGACTACTCAGCCATAAAAAAGAATGAAATTTGCCATTTGCAACATGGATGAACTTGGAGGGTATTATACTAAGTGACATGTCAGAGAAAGACAAATACGGTATGATATCACTTACATGTGGAATCTAAAAACAAAAACAAACTAGTAAATATAACAAAAAGGAAACAGACTCACAGACATACAGAACAAAGCAGTGGTTACCAGTGGGGAGAGGAAAGACAGGAGGGGTAAGATAGGGGTAGGGGATTAAGAGGTACAAACTATTACAAATAAAATAATCTACAAGGATATATTGTACCACACAGGGAATATAGCCAATATTTGACAACTATAAATGGAGTATAACCTTTAAGAATTGTGAATCACTGTGTCATATACAACAAACATATAATATTGTATAACTATACCTAAATGAAAAAAAATTTTAAAGACATTAGCTAAGAATATCTAAAGAAAATCTAAGAATATCTAAAGTGTTTGCAATGTATTGCTGAGTTACGGCAAGCAGGTTATGAAGCAGTGTGCCCAGGCTGATCCTGTTACTGTATATACGAGAAGGTGTCTGGGTGGGTGTGTTCACATGTAATTACGTTGGTATGTCTGTTTATGTATATGGGATGTGTGTGTGTGTGTGTGTGTGTGTGTGTATCAGGCTGGAAGTAAATACTTCAAATGAGCAGCTTTTGCATGAACAGCATGGTGAAATTATAGATGATTGTTTTTCTTCGGGCTCTTCTGTATTTATCATATTTTCATCAATGAATATGTATTACTTTGGTAATTTGAAATAAAAAAGTGTTTAAAAAAGCACCAGCCCATTTGCCACCTGACAGATGGGAAACTGTTCAAGCACAGAGAAAAACAATTGCTTTAAAGTTTTAAAATTAAAGTTAATGCTTTTTTAAAAATCAGATTTGAGTCTAAAGAGTGAGCTACAGACAAGATAATCGAGGTGCCCCCCGTGGTTTCAAAACTCTTTGTGTAGTTTTCAGTAAACATCATTCATTTCAACTCACTATTTGCTAAAATGAATGTTTTTTGAAACAAACTCTTCGGATTCCAAATCACACTGTCTTAAATGAACACCTTGGCCTTTCAGTCTGCTCTCTTCACCAGGCTCTTCTTTGTGATCAGACGGGCCCCATCTGCCGTTTTGCATCAGGCCAGCTTAGGACAATTGTCTATAAAACTTGTAAAATACCAAATAAAATCTGATTAACTGAAAACCGTAATTAATCAGACGTGGGGCTTTGTTTTTTTAGGAGAAAGATCAAGGGAAGAGAAAATAAAATATTAGGGCCTTAAAAAGAAAAAAAAAGCCCCTAAAGCTCAGCTTTGCTCACGTGCTTTGTACCTTCTCCACTTTCAGACGAATCCTAAAAACCCAAGCAAAAAGAAACCCCCAAAAGCAAATAAAAGAAAATTAACATAGGCCACAATCTCTCCACTTTGATTCAGCAACCGTTTGTGATGCTGTACACGTTACCCATGCTACCGGTCTTTCATGCACACCCAAAACACATGCGTGTGCATGCAAACCGTCGGCTGAAAAAAAATGCACAATGTGAGGGTGGTGAGTTAAGTTCTATGTGGGGCAAAATGAGGACTACAGCCTGGGAGACAGCATCTCAGATAGCTCAGAGGTACCAGCTCCGAAGATGTGGGGGGAGGTCAATGTCATATATGATTTTAGTGAAGGGGCTACGTGCAGTCAAGCACACGCCTTGGCAGAGTCTTCCTGCTAGTCTTGAGGAGAAGACATCACCGTAAATGATTTTAGTGCTTTTTTAGGTACAAGGAGGTGCAAGATGTGGGGCTCATAAAATCTTCTCCTGAAAATATCTATCTGAAGACCTGTCCTGGCAGGTTTTCCCTTAGCACAGAGAGCCTCACTCCTGATCTCCACCCTGAACTCCTTTCAGGGTGTGTAGAAGGTCAGCAGTTGCAGTGGCTAGTGACTTGATCCTTATAGAGGCAGATGGCAAGTGCCAATTTTTAGTTGGCAACACACATAGTCATACATCTGGTAGTGGATGATAGCAGGGAAGTTGCTCCCTTCTGCATGGAAGTTTGTCACTGGAGTTAGTTTCTGGAGTGGACACATCATTTCTTCTTTGGAGCAGTCTTGTAATATTTTTAGAAAAAGCCCCAGTCTGGGCTCTTTAGTTACACAAATGTAACGAACTTACTTAGGATACAGAGAGAAAATGACAAGGTCACCATCAATATGCCCACAGCTGCACAGTATGACATGGCTGCTAATGGAAACAAGGCTATTCTTTAGCACGTAATGCATTGGAGAGATGATTTTTGTTTAAATGTTTGGGTTGGACTGCTGGTGTTCCTTTCGTTGTGTTATTTACAGTTGTATAACTGGCTTTGGGAGTTGTGCTGACAACTGCTGTTTTTGCATTTTCCGGATCAGAGAGGTGAGAACAAACCCTGTGTGTCCCTAGGCATGTGGGGTGTGAGTCTGAGGGTGGGTGGGTGTGTGTGTGTGGGGGTATAACCCCGGAAGGAAAGAGATCCCCTCTCTTTCTGTCATCTGGGGTGGATGGGAGAGTCAGTTCTCACACCTAGGAAGGGCTGCTTTACCTCATTAGGGCTGGAGGAGGGCTGGACTGGTGTCTGCCCTGGATTGGTGCCTGTGGGAACTCCCGGACTCTAAGCACAGACCCTGAGGGGGACTTTGGGCCAGTGAATCCCAGCGGGATGTAGAGCCCTTAGCTACCTGGGCATTCGCTGCCCTTGACTCTAGGTTATTCCCTTTCAGCAAAGACTTGCGGAACACCTGAGCTTGAATTTAGGCAGATGAAGCATCTAAGGAAGGGGCCCTGCTTGGAGCTAGAGGCTTAGAAAAGAGAGCTACTTTCCAAAGCAGCTGCCAGAGGTGACCTGCAGGGCTTCGAAGCTGTACTTACTGCAGCAAAGCAAGGCTGCTGCAGGAGGAGCAGGCAGGTTGGATTTGTGAAACTGCCAATCATTCCCTTGCTCTTCCCAGAATGATCTTGGACAGGAACAGGAAGAAGAATGGATTTCCTGTGATCTTTGGGGTGCGGAGTCTGGAATCATTATAATTTGGATATAAAAGATAATGTAAACGTCTTTTGTGCTCCAGCTGGGAAGTGGGTGGCATGTACTAATAATATGCATATTCTTATAAAAAAAAGAGGGAAATACATTACATTGTATTTTATAACCTGATTGTTTTGCTTAAGACTGTGTTATAAACAATTTCCCATAACATTAGATATTTTTATAGAACATTTTTAAAAATGGCTACCACATTTTTGAATGCATGGAGGTACTGTGATTTATTCAACCAATTTATTTCCAGTGTCACTAACATAAGCCATACTGTGATGAATATCTTTACTGCTAAATCTTTAAACACACTCACGACCAGCCATTTAGATTAAAACCTTTGAAGCAAAATTTCTAGGTCAAAGGATATGCACTTTCAACATTTTGCCATGTTGTCCTGCCCAAAGATTGTATTTCCACTGGCAGCCCTGAATCCTTAGCAATTCTGGCTATTATTACCATTAAAAAATGTGACTTTTGATGGCAAAATTAAAAGGGCAGCTCCTGGTTCCTTTCAAGATTAAATTCATCATGGCTTGCAGTCCTTTGAAGTTCTTGGGGCACAGTTCCTATCCCCAGCCGGATGGTGGGGTTTGAATAGAAGTTTGCAAAAATGATTTGAAATAAATAATGATAGCACAGAACCTAAATGTCTTCATTCTATTGTGACCACTTGGAATTTGCATTTGTGTCTAAATTTAAAAGGAAACAAAGTACAAACAATGAGATGTAGTAGTTTAATTTTGAAAGTGCAAATTTTAGTTCATGCCTGAATTATTTTACTGAATTTAAGTATGATCTTTAAAATATTTGAAATCTGTTCTTCTTTGTACGTTGTTAATTGTGTAGAAGCAAAAAAACAGGTCAAGAAAATAAAACATTACTGAATAATTAGTTACTGGACAATTATTTTCATAACATATTATTAGTTTAAACTGTTAGGTAAATATAAAAACTGTTGAATAAACAGTTGAGCTTTTTTCCTTTTTTGTGCTGTAACACTTGTTTTTAAAACTTTTATTTATATATTATACATACAAAGATCAATAAAAGAAAAATGTCAGTGTCTGCATTTCTCTTCTGGCTGTTTTTATTTTTCATTTCATTTCATGATTGTTACTGAGAAGAATTTTGTCCTGTAAAGGGGGTTTAAGCAATGGCCTGCTTCAAGCAGGACTGGCTATAGCATTTCTTCAATAGCATAGTGCAAGATCCTTTGCTCAAAAAATGATTAAGAATTTCAAGGTGGAAATAGTAGTAGAGCATTAAACCAAGTCTGGAGCCCTTCTGATCATGGGCCCTGTGTGACTGCAGAGGCCACATACCCATGAAGCTGGCCCTGACTCTGAGTGTCTGGTATGATGGGAATGCCATTGTCCTCAGGTTGGTTCCTTTCCTGGACTACAGGTGAGGCCCCCATATTTGCCGCCCCTCCCCGCAGCCATCAGAGCAGAGCTGCAGCTCAACAGGGTAGCTCCAGCACCCTTCTGATTCTCCATCATCCTGAAACTGAACAGGACCCTGTAGGGCTCGTGGGCACGGATGCCTTCCTGTGTCCCCCGTTTCTTGTTTGTAGGGAATAGGCTCCAGCCTCCATGACCTTCCCTGAATTCCAAAGGGCAGGTTCAAACAGTTGCTAATCAGGGAAGGGAGGGGATACACAGACAAGGGAGGAGCAGCCAAGAAACAATAGTGCAGCCTTGGGACAGCGTCCTGGTTCTGCCTCAAGGGATACACAAAACGGTATCTTTGAGCTCTTCTGCAGAACTAAACCCCCAACAAATGGAAGATGTCAGGATTCTTTATTCCAAAGAAGACCACCTGAGGCCAGATTAAAGAAACTGGAGAAGCTCATCAAGAGATTACCTGAGGGAATTCCCTGGCGGTCCAGTGGTTAAGACTCGGTACTTCCACTGCAGGGGGCACGGGTTCAATCCCTTGTTGGGGAACTAAGATCCTGCATGCTGTGCAGTGCAGCCCTGCCTCACACCTCCCCCCCCCCCAAAAAAAAAGAGATTACCTGAGACCAGAGTAAGAAGTGCAGGCCCTGCACACACCTTAAACTTATCAGCAACACTGTCCTTGAACTATTACTATAAACCCCTCACCAAATCCTCCTGGTTGGGACACACAGTTTTCAAGGGCAGGAGCCCTCTGTGTCCCCCTTTGCCTAGCAAAGCAAGAAAGCTATTCTTTTCTACTTCACCCAAAACTCTGTGTCTGAGATTTGATTCGACACGGGTATACAGAGCTCATCCTTCTCACCCCCAGCTGCAACCATGAAACTTTTTAAAAAATTATTGATTGACTGATTGATTGATTGGCTGTATTGTGTCATCATTGCTGTGCTCAGGCTTGCTCTAATTGTGGCGAACAGGGGCCACTTTTCTTTGTGGTGCTCAGGCTTCTCATTGTTGTGGAGCAGAGGCTCTAGGCACTCAGGCTTCAGTAATTGTGGCACATGGGCTCAGTAGTTGTGGCTTGCAGGCTCTAGAACTCAGACTCAGTAGTTGTGGTACACGGGCTTAGTTGCTCTGCAGCATGTGAGATCTTCCTTGCCCAGGGATCGAACCCGTGTCCTCTGCACTGGCAGGTGATTCTTAACCACTGTCCCAACGACGAAACTTTTGAAAAGTTGATATCTGAGAACTGCCCACTCCCAGATCTTTTTGGGAAAAAAATCATTATTTTACCAAATGAATTGTTCTTACTCTATTGCATCTCTGGAAAAACTGTTGGGTAGTTGTTTCTTTGTCTGTGATCTCTTTGGGGTTGAATTTTATGCCAAATATGTGCTGGGTAGAGAGAGTTAAGATTTTTCATACTCACTTCCTGGCACATCATTTTAGGAAAACACTAACAATGGTTTGGATGCCACAAAACTGTGACTGTTTGAAGATAAAGCAATGGTGATGAAGGTAAGACATTTTTATTCAAGTACATATTGGGGTCCAAGTTGCAGACATAGGAGGGAAACAAGGGTACATTAGCACAGTCCAGCGTGCCGGGGCAGAGAGGGCTCCTTACACAGTGGAGGGACAGCCCTCCTCAGAAGCAAGCAGAGACTCACAGGAGAATGGGAAGGCGGGAGGTTGTGGCTTCCCAGCTGTCCTGATTTGATGGAAGAGGCTGTGAGACAGTGAATGTCTCTTGGCCTTGATATTCCCATCTGTAAAAGGAGCATCTATAAAACGCTTCAAACTTCACAGGTCGCTAGCGAGAAATAACTAATAAAAACCCACTTGTGATTCTTCAAGTGCATTTGACACAAACTGAAACCATACAAAGTAATGTGCTTCTTGGGTTTTCTTGTGAAAGGCTGGGAGTAAGTGACCCGTAGCCTTTGCAAAGTGGCCACAAGAGTATTTCTGAGACAAGAGTCTTGTTTTCATCCATGTACATAAAGGGATCATCTCCTTGAAGTCAAGAATCCCTGATGTGCTAGATCAATGGCTGCTGATGTGCCCGTTGGGAGTTGGCAAGAAACTTAAACAGGGATTTCAGAAGATTTGTCATTGTAATTTAAGATAAACCAATGATGCAAATGAAGCTTCCATTTAACTCCAAGTGCCAACTGTGTATTGTGATCTTGGGGTCCCACCCCTGCCCTGCATATCCTTGAGAATGGAGCCCCTCCCTGGATCCAGCTCATAGGTACCACTCCGACATTGGTCTGTCCCCAAGCCCAGTGTGCCTCTGGTATATGTGTGAAGGGGTCCCTGCAGCCATGGAGTGGGAGCTGATTTCAGGGATGTCTGCTCCAGGCCAAGAAAGAGCCTTCTAGTGGAAGCCCTTACAGATGGGTGAAGTCTGTGTGATTTGGGGATGCTTTGTCAGTGAAGCTCAGAGCCTCGTGGGACTAAATCCTGAGCACCCCACCATACTACCCTGAGACCATGGGCAAGTTACATTCTAAATTTCACATTCTTCACCTGCAAAATGAGTGTAATCATAATATCTACTTCAACACCTGGCATGTAGTAAGTGCTTGATAATTATTAGAAGAAAAATAAAGCTTTTTTTTTCAGTTGAAACAAAGGCAGAGGAAGTGCATTTAATGCCACTGAACTGTACACAAAAAATAAGTAAAACTGCAAACATTATGTTATGTATATGTTACCACAAAATTTTTTTTTAATTAAAATCTTATGGGGACTGATGCTTTCAGCTATGACAGAGTACAAGGATTGGATTTACTCTCCTTCCTTAACTAAAAATGTGGATACAACATATGAAAAATCACTTTTCAGATGTTAGACAATAGGCAGTATAGAAAGTGATCCCTGAGAGAAGAGAAATAATCAGGGGAATGAATTTCCAGAAACAGCCAGGGAGGGAAGCCCAAACAGAGCCTGATGATCTTTCTGGGCTGGGGAGACAGAGTTGAGAATTCAAGGCTACTACTACAGCCTCTAGATTTCACAGAGCAGGACACCTGAGAGAAGACAGTTGCACGGAGAGGAGAGAGCTACAAAGAGAAAGAGTGTTTAGGACCTGCGGAGGTTCTCCTTGATTGACTGCTGACACTGCATGATGTGAGGAAACTACCTGAGGCTGGAAAAAGAACCAGCAAACAGCAGACCAAACACTCCATGGGTTCACCCAGGGCTAAGTAGTTCATGTTCCCACCAGCCAGAATGGAAAAAAATGTCACAACACACCAAGTGAAGATAGAAGTGCTCAGAGGGCCTTGTTTCAGTAGTGGGAAAAATTTCCCTAGACTAATGCATGCTCTGGTCTCACCTAACAAAGCTTGAAAGCAAGACTCAAAAGGATTAAAATAACTTAGCTACATCCCAGAACAAAGTTCAAGAATATTTAAGGAGACATAAAAATATCCAGCACCCAATAACCTAGCATTTGGCATTCAATTAAAAAAATTACTAGGCATGTAAAGAAGCAGGAAAATATAACCCAAAATGAGTGGAAAATAATTCAATAGAAACAGACAAGACACAGATGATATAATTAGTAAACAAGGACATTAAAACAGTTATTTAAACTGTATTTCATATGTTTAAGAAAGTAGAGGAAAGCATGAGCATGCCAAGGAGAGACACAGAAGATATTTTAAAAGACCCAAATAGAACTACTAGAGATGAAAAATACAATGCTGGCAAAAAGAAATACACTGGGTGAGAGTTACAACAGATGAAACATTGCAGAGTAAGATATTAATAAACTTGAAGACATAGTAATAGAAATCATCCAGAATGAAACAGAAAAAAAGTGAATTGGAAAAAACCAGCAGAGCATCAGTGATCAACGGAGCAATTTCAAGCAGCCTAATATGAATGTAATTGGAGTCTCTGTAGGAAGGTGGGAGGAATGGAAAAAATATTTGAAGAAATGATGACTAAAATTTTTCCAAATTTGAAGAAAAGTATAAACTCATACATCCAGGACACTCAGTGACTCCCAAGCACAAGAAACATGAAGAAAACTACACGAAGGTAAACAAAAATGGAATTGTTTAGAACCAGTAATAAAGAGAAAACCATAAAAGCAGCCAGAGGAAAAAATGTACACTTTACATACAGAGGAACAAAGGTAAGGATGGCAGTAGTTTTCTCACCAGAAATAATGTAAGTCAGGAGACCATGGAGACACATCTTTAAATAGTGAAGAAGAAAAAAAAAAAACTCTAGACCTAGAATTCTATACCCAGCAGAAGTATCTTTCAAGAAACAAAAGCTGATATACTAGAGCTGAAACAATTTTTTCCCAGCAGATCTACACTACAAGAAACATTAAAGGAAGTCCTTTGGGAATTCCTTAGTGTTTCAGTGGTTAGGACTTGGCACTCTCACTGCTGGAGCCCAGATTTGATTCCTGGTCAAGGAACTAAAATCCTGCAAGCTGTGCAGTGCAGCCAAAAAATAAAAATAAAAGAAAGAAAGAAAGGAAGGCAGTCAGTCCTTTGGGCATAAGGAAAATGAGATGAGATGGAAATATATATATATTCATACAAAGATATAAAAAGCACTGGAAGTGGCATCTGTGTGAGTGAATATAGAAGACTTTCCGCCTTACCTTGACAATATCTTTACAAATTAAAGCAGAGGCTCTCCTTCTCTTGCCATTTAAATTGTCCATTGTCTGGACTGGGTAATTCAGAGGATTGGCTCCCATAATATGAGACTCATCCTGCTTCAGCCTCTTGCGAATGACGTGACTGTTGGCCTCTCTGGACCTTAGTTTCCCTCACTTGTCAAATAGGGGATTCTGTGTCTCAGCCTGTTTACAAGGTGGTTGTGAAGATAAAATAAGCTAGTAAATCACAAACCTTTGTAAAATTTAAGTAGCCTACAGTGATGAAGAAAAATTTGGAGTTCATAGCTTTCTGCCTGCTCTGCTTCTGTAAAATCTGCTTGCTGCACTAGAGTGAGGACAAAATACTTTAACAATCAACTGGAACCTAAAAGATGATCAGATAAGTATGGAATGTTCTGTTCCTGCCCCTGCTTGCCTTTGTTTGAAAACCCTTTGCATGTAACCCCTAGCAATTCCTGCGCTCTGTAATCACCTGAAATCTATGGAAACTGAGTAGTCAATCAATTAATGCCAACTGTAGCCAATCAATTAATGCCAACTGTAGCTGTGTGTCTTAACCTATATAAGGAGAGAATTCACCTGGAACGGGGCCCAGAATTTTGGAGCGTTAGCTCGTCTGGGTCTGCCGGCTCAGTAAACCTGGGTTCTCCAATCCTCCGAGCGTAGTGCTTGGTTTCTTGTGGGATCGATTTCTGCAACAACAGCATAACTGGTCTGGTTTTAATTTTGCAGCCCCTTCCAAGAAAATAGCTTCTCATGGTGAATCTGCCCAGCTGATGCTGAAAGGTATTTTTTTTTTCAATTAATTTTTATTGGAGTATAGTTACTTTACAATCTTGTGTTAGTTTCTACTGTACAGCATAATGAATCAGCTATGTATACATATACACATATCCCCTCTTGTTAGGATTTCCTTCCCATTTAGGTCACCACAGTGCATTAAATAGAATTTCCTGTGCTGTAGGATGTGTTCTCATTAGTTATCTATTTTATACACAGTATCAATAGTGGCTGAAAGGTATTTGTGGGGCAGCAGGTCTGTGTCTCTACTCTCTCTCCATGGAGACTCCTTCTCCATTGTTTGGGGTAGGAGAGATCCCTTGAGAACACACCTTCCCTCATCCTGGTCAATCCCACCCAAGAGTCCTGCCCAGTCCTCTCATACAGAGCATCAGTGCCCCAGTGGTTCTTGCTGGCCCTTCCTGGTCAGGCTCACAGAATAATATTACTTCCTGGCTGGGCACAGTGCAAGGAATGGAGGCTTACTGGGAGGGGCAAGAGGCTAGGTCTTTCTGACTGTGGCCTCTTCCTGTTGGCTCAGGCCAAGGTGGCACTGGGGTGACCTACACAGGGGCTGCACTGGTGGGCAGAGGGACAGGCCCAAGTCTGAGGTTTAAGAGTGATGAGTCAGGCTGGGGTTATGCCCTGGGCTGGGAGAGGGGCCCAATCCCAGCAGATTGGTCAGGACAATGGCCCTCCTGTTTTTGCTTCAACAAGTGTTTACTGAGCACCCACCACATACCAGATTCACGGCCGGTCTGCATGGTGTCTAATTTCTTCACAACAGCCCTGGGAGGTTGGTATACATCCCCATTTCACAGATAAGCAAACTAAGGTTCAATTTCCTTAGCTGGTGGCACACCTGAATCCAGCCCTTTTCTCCTACCTCAAGTCTAGAGCCCTTTTCCACAGCTCCGGGCCACCTTCCTGCATGACCTGGATGTTGGGGGCTCACGGGGCACAGGGAACTGGGTGGGCTTCAGAAGAAGGTGCAGGAGAGTAAGGATGGCTAACATTTATGGAAGGATGGCTCTGTGCCAGCCACTGTGCAAACTTCACAAGACCCATCTCATTTAATCCTCATAGGAATTCTAAGCACTAAATACTAGTTTTCTCCCCATTTCACTTGCCCAGCTTGGAAGAGGTTGACAGGGCTTTGCAGGATGTCCATTCTTTCGTTCCAAAGAGGCCATGGGTCTTAGGTTGGTTCTGGCAGGAGCAGATCGAGAGACAACATAGTTTACTTGGGAGGGAGTCCCAGGAAGCAGTGGGGGGAGGGAGAGTGAGACATGAAAGTGGAGGAAACTGTAAAGGTATGGTGTGGAGAAGGCAACTTCTAAGGGCAACCAGACCGTCATCCCTCGGGGGAACTTTGGAAACAGCAAAAGACAGTGCTTCTCAAACTTTAAGGAGCACACAGATCTCCTGGGATCCTGACAATATGCAGATTCTGATACAGACATTTGGGGTGGGGCCCAAGAGTCTGCGTGGCTCATAAGCTGCCCACAAAGTAGACGCTGCTGGCCCCAGGACCACACTTTGAGTAGCAAGGGCGTAACACACACATTAGAATGACCCTGTACCAGAAGGCTGAGAGCGCTGGGATGTTTAACTCTGTTTCCCATCTGTCATTGGCTGAGGGCTGCTGGGGGTGTGGCATTAACTTCCATCTTCTGGCTGGCCCTGGAAGGGCCTTGTGCTGCTTAAGGGCCTGTTGGCGGGGACTGGAGTCTGCATGCTAGGAGGACCTGGGCAGGGGACACCGACAGCTTCACGACATCCTGGAATTGTCCTGATCACATGCCCTCCCCGCCCGGGGTCCTGCCCGCCGTCTGTGGGAGGAAAGCCTAACTGTGCCCATGTGTAGGTGCCGAGAGCAGCTGGGGCGTCAGACAGAGCCACTCCCCAGCAGGGGCCCTGGGCTGCTCCTATCCAGTCCAGACCCCAGAATACCTGATGTGGGTTCCTCCCCACTCCCTCAGTCACTCTGGAGCTCCAAAATTGGGCGCCAGCTTTAAAAGACCCCCCACTGATGAGTAAGGGGCCTGGGAGGGACTGGGCCAGGATCACTGAACACAGTCCTGCTGGGCCTTGCCTCCTCACTTCCAGTCATGTTGTGACCCCAGGGACTGGGCACAGGGGCCCCTCCCTACAGGGACCCAAGACAAGTCCCAGATGGGAACAGCACACGGTGTTAAATCGGGATGCCGGGGACGGAAGCTGGCTACTTGTAGAATTCCTGGAGCAGGCTTGCTTTTATTCCAGATGCAGAAAGGGGTATGTAAGACGATTAAATTGGGTCCCTGCAGAACTGCCTGGTTCCAGACACATGAAACAACCGTAGAGTAGTTGCCGGGCAGCAGGCTCCCGTGTCAGCTCACAGCACTGCGAACATTCCTCTCCATTCTTCTGTTTATCTCCACCTTCTGCCACATGCCTACAGGACATGTCAGGTGGCCGAGGATTGTTCTGATTTTTGTTTGGCTTGTGTTTGGGGTTTTTAAGACTAGGCTTCTGATATAATTACCCTTCCTTCTCATCTCCCCCAACTGTCATTCCTTTGGGTCTTTTATCTTAATTGCAATCTGTTGATTCATACCTTGCTGGCTTCCAAAAGGAAATTGAGGTAGTTTATTTTCATACCAAAGGAACAATAAAACAAGCCATCATGAAGCAAAAGAGAAGAGGAAAACGTAAAATAGAGAAAGGAGAAAAAGTGTACCAAAACCCCTTGGCTGAGGGAAGTTATAGTAATGAAACCCAAGCTTCCTTGCTGTCTTCAAAAAAGTGAAGGAAAATATACACCATGTATATTTCATTGTATACAAATTCATGGCGGGAGCAGAGGGGAATAAACAGAAACCCAACTGATTCTTGGCTCTGAGCTTTGCGATTTTATCATCATGGGGGCTTTGGCCAGGGTCCTTGAGTAACTTAAGGAACAATACCTTAAATGTCATTCTCAAACACAGAGGAGGTCCTTCTGTTGACAGTTTCTTATATCAATTTTCAAAACAAGATGAGTGCAAAATACAGCAAGGTTTCCTTAAAGGAATTTATGAAGCTGTCTTATAATAAATAAAGCCAAGAATGTAAATGTTTTATTTAAAAAGATTTTGTCATAATACTAATAATGTGATTAGTATGTATGCGTGATAGCAGATTATCCCCAAAGCCTTAGTGATTTTTTTTTCAAGTGTGAAATTAGGAAGCATTTACCCACAATGGCAGCAAGATTGGCCACCTGTAAGGCCACCCGAGTGGTTGATGGCTGTATTCATTTCCTAGGGCTGCCGCTACAAAGCACCACAAACTGAGTGGTTTAAACAAGAGAAGTGCATTGTCTCACAATTTTGGAAGCTAGAAATTCAAGATCCAGGTGTCACTAGGGCCAAGCTCCCTCTGAAGCCTCTAGGGAAGGATGTACTTCAGGCCCCTCCCCCAGCTTCTGGTACTTCCTTGGCTTATGGCTGCATAACTCCAATCTCCACATGGTGTTCTCCCTCTGTGTCTGTCTCCACATTTTCCTTTTCTATAAAGACACCAGTCATATCGGATTAGGGGCCCACCCTACTCCAGCATGACTTCAGCTTAACGAGTTCCATCTGCAATGACCCTATGTCCAAATGAGGTCACATTCTGAAGTGCTAGGGGTTAGGATTGCAACATATGAACTTTCGAGGGACGCAGTTCAACCTGTAACTGGGGCCAAGGATGTGGGTGAACCCTGAAATCAAGTCACAGGGACCGAGCTGTTCCCTTGGGAGGAAAAGCTGACATGTCACTGAGCTAAAACCAGATTGAATGTCTCATGTCGAGGCTGGAGGGGAACTTTTTATAATTGAAACTGCAAGATTTCTCCTGGAGCCTGGAAAAAGAGAAAGCCAAATAAGAATTTGTCTGTGTTTATCCAGCCCTGGCCAAGAGCGAGAGTCAGCAAACCTGGGGACTCCGGCAACCTGGCCTTCATGCAGTTACAAAGACTATCCACGGAGCTTTTCCTCAGCTTTGATGAGATCTCTCTAGAGATCTTCTTGGTTCTAATTTTGAGCTCACCAAATTCACTACCTCACTTTCTCAGGGAATCTAATACACGATCTATAATACAGACCTAGGGTCAGGTTCTTTGGACTAAAGAGGGAGCATACAGGACTCCCACCACTCCCCCACCCCCCACCACTGCCAAGGACTCTGTTGTCAATTAACCCTTTGGCAATATGGTTTATCCATTAGTCTTTTGTGACCTTGGTTAATGGTAGTCTGTCCTGCCCCATCCATGTCCCTTGGGAGCAGCTGCTAAGTCCAGCATGAGTTCCTTGGAGGTGCTACTTCACATAATAGAAAGGAAAAGGCAAGGCCTGAGAGGAGAGGGGAGGAGCGGAAGGACGTAGAGAGAGGATGCCAGAGTAGAGCTGGTGGAACAGGTGGAGGAAAAACAAATTTCCTGTGGGCTGGAGTAGAGAGATTGTTCATGTGTACTTGGCAGTAAGGGCAAGGATGTGGCAAATTAAAAGCTTTAAAACAGCACTGGGTGCAAGAAAATTGGGAGGAGAGGAAGGTGATATGAGAAGCATTATTGACACATATATTTTGCTTGTTCATTGTTGTTTTTTAAAGAGAAACAAATTAAAGATTGGAATTCTGAGGGGTTTTGTTCGTTGCTTGCTTTTTGGTGTTACTATCAATTTTGGCTATTTTGATGGGACTTCTTTGAAAGCAACTCACAGGACAGCACTGTGCAAGAGAAATAGAACCTGAACCACATATGTAACTTAAAATTTTCTAGTAGTAGCCACTTAAAAAAAGAAAAAAAAAGGTGCAAGTAATTTTAATAATATATTTTATTTAACACAATATATCCAAATATTATTGCAAAATGTAATCCATATTTTATAAGGTATTAATGAGATATTTTACATCCTCTTTTTCATATTGAGTCTTTGAAATCCAGTGTACTTAGGGCACATCTCAATTTGGATTCCACATTTCAACTGCTCTCCAGTGGCCACATATGGCTTGTGGATCTTATATTTATCAGTGTCAGCACAGATATAGGGGCTAGACTGTGTACTTCTGGGATTCCTAATGATAACATAACAATAATAGCAAAAATAATAATAGTCACTTTTTGAGCCTTCTAGATGTGACACATGCTATATTAATCCTCTTTCTCCCATGTAATCCTTTTAACAACCCTACATGGTGGTATTGTTATCATCCCATTCTATAGATGCAGAAAAAGAGCCTCAGAGAGGGTGAGTGATTTGCCCAAAGTCACACAGCTGGTAAACAGCAGAGCCGGAACTGGAAACCTAGTTGGCCTAACACCAGCCAAATTGCCTCATTTGCTCAGGGTCAGCAAAGAGGCCAGCCAGTGCCCAGGCTGCCTCAGGCCTTCCTTTAGAGCCTGGGCACAAGGATTGACTTTCTTTTCTGATTAGTCAAGTATACGTTGACTGAAAAACAGACCGGAAAGAACATGAATTGTACAACAGAGCGTTCTGTGTGACTGACTGAGAACAGAGCAGTAACAAGGTTCTCTGACTCTCATCAGCTGGGGGAAGCTGCAAATTCAAGGCCTGTGACCAGATTCACACAATGTAATTGTTCTCAATGACACTTACTTAGCAAAGAGCCAGAGAGAGAATTGATTGTCATTAAAAGCTGGACAAGAGCATCGATGCCCCAGTGATGACTTGAGGATTCTGACTTAGTGATGCTGAGAGCATCAGTGCAGAGACATTTGTGATGTGATTTCCCCCATGGAAACAGGCTCTGGCGTGGCCAGTCAGTGTAAAAGAAGCAGGAAACAGAGGCCAGGGCAAAGGATAGGTGCCCAAGCCTCCCTCCTCCATCCCATCCCATCCCCCACAGACAGCAGGAGAGGACCAGCGGGAGGTGGGCGATACTGTGGGGCCTGGGAGAGGAGCTATACCTTTCCCGCTGGTCTTGTTTACCTGGGTGTTCTAGGAGAGCCCTTCGAGGTGTGACATTTCTGGGTCTGGGGCTCCGTGGAAGGGGAATGGTCCCCTTGCCCTGCTGGCCACAGGGGCAGCACCCTCTGAAGATGGAGGACCTGGCTGTGGATGTGCCCAGGACTAGCCAAGCCAAAGCATCCTCTATTCACCCCTGAAACCCCAGGCAAGGTGGCCTCACCCCCTGGGAGCTCTCCTAGGCCAGGGGGCGATGCTGTGTTCTCAAATGCTCCCAAATGCATTTCCAGCTCCCCCTTCATCCTGCTTCCTGACACAGTTGGAAGAGCACGTGTAAGGCTCTCCTGCAGAGCATCTAGGATCCCAGCAACCTGTGCTCCTCCATCCATCCATCCATCCATCCACCCACCCATCCATCCAAGAAATGCTAAGTGACCACTGCATGCCGGATGCTTTGGCAGACCCTGGGGATAAAGAAATGTGCAGGGCGCAAGGCCTGCCCTTTAGGAGAACATGGTACAGACAGACCAGGAAATCAATAGCTACAGGGAAACACAGCAAGTGCTAGAATACAGGAATTTTAACCACAAATACCTTGCATGCAGAGACTATGGAAGTTGAACACTGAAGGAAGATATGGGGAGAGAGATCTGCAGGATGAGAGGCCATCCCAGAAAGGCAGAGAGGAGGACCGTCTGTACAAGGGCACAGGGGACACCAGGGGACATTCTAGAGACTGCAGCTTACCAAGCAGCAGCTGGAGCTCAGAGTGGGCATGGGAGGGGGCAGGAGATCAGGCTGGGGGCCGGTAGGGGCCAGACACGCGGGGCTCACGTGCCGTGCTCAGAATCAGGGTCTTAGAGCTTAGGGCGCAGGGAGGATTTTAGGGGGGTGACGTGTCATTTGGGTGATCAGGATGGTCAACCTGCAGAGGACAGACAAGAGGGGCAGGACCCGAGTGTGGCCTGGGGCCTGTTGCCCCCCGTTTCGTTGCTTGACCTTCCCCTGCTCGGCTTTGCTCAGCTCATCTGGGCATCACAGCAGGGCTGACCCCAGAGGCTGTATCTCCTGCTCTCACGCCAGTTGGCTTCCCCTGGGGTTTGTACAATGGGAAGCAGTGACAGGTGATTGGAAGGTGGGAGGAGGAAAGGGCTTTTCTCTCCAAACTTCTCTGCCCCAGGTGATGTCTGTCCACGGCTTTGGCTCCTTGGCCCCCATTCCAGCAGGACAGGACTGCGCAGCTATGCTTTCTAGTAACCCTGCCTCCCCTCTGGCCCCTCTTGACTCAGGGCTGGTGATGGTTCTCTGCTCTTGCTGGGCCACCCCACTGTCTCCTGCACTTGGCTTCTCAGCTCCTCCATCACCCTCACAGCCAGCTCCCCTGTGGTCTCTGACTCCCTGGCTGGGCTTGATTGACACAGTGGAGGAGGGGGTAGGGTGCCAAGGATACAAGTTCTCTCACTGCAAAAGTCCAAAGGAGCCATGGCAAAGGTCTGAACAGAGGTTACTACTGTAGCGAAGATGGAACTTAGAGACACCTAAGAGAGAGAATTGATAGGGCTTGTTGACACAATGTGGGGAGCAGGGGCTAAGAGAAATTGTGGATAACTTCAGCAAATTTTTTCTGTAAAAAGCCAGATGGTGACTATTTTAGACTTTGTAAGTCACTGGCCTCTGTCTCAAATACTCGATTTTTGTTTTTATTGTGTAAAAGCAGCCATAGACAATATAAAAAGGGATGGGTTTGGTTGTGTCCCCCCAACACTTCATTTATAGAAACAGAGGGAGTCTGGAATTGGCCCGTGGGAGGTATTTTGCCGACTCCTGAGCTCATGTCTTAGCGGCTGGAAGGACTATACTAATGGGAACACAACAGAGCAACCAGGAGGAAGGGCCGATGTCGGACAGGAGTTAGGGGGAGGGTTGGGAGGGGTATAAAGGTGTGTCCTGCATCCCTGAGGAACTGTGTTTCACTGCGAGTAACAGACCTAAAAGAATCATGTTTTAAAGAAGACTGGGTTTTATTTTCTCTCATGGAAAGGAAGTCTGGAGGTTGGGAGTACAGGGCTGATATGGCAATTCCATGGTGTCATTGTTGTCCCAGGCTCCTTATAACTTTCCTCTGCACCATCCTTAGCACCTGGTTTTCATTTTCAAGGTCATCTCACATTTGCCTCATGGTTACCAAATGGCCTCTGATCTCCAGCTATCACACTGGAATTCCAGCTATCACATTGGAATTTCATGTTGTAGGAAGAAAGGTGGGGAGGGGGGATCAGCAATGAGATGTGTTAGTCCTCTTTTAAAGAGCTTTCCAGAAGCCCCACCCCATACTTCCCCTTCCATCCCACTGGCATCGATCTACAAGGGAAGCTAGGGAATGTAGCTTTTCAGATGGGCACACTGCCACTCCCATTGAAATCAGGGTTCTGCTGCTGAATGGTGAAGGGTGAATGGACATGAAATGGGCAACTAGAGGTCTCTGTCAACAGTGCTGGTTTGGCTCTGTTGAGTTGGAGTTCCTTGTGGTCTGGCCATGCAGGTCTGGACTTGGCAAGGGGGCTGGGTCTAAGAGATGATGTGGGAATCACCTTCAAATGGGTGGAGCCAAATGTGAAGATGGACGCTCCCTGGGAAAGGGCTCACCCCTCCCTCTCTGGACTCCAGTGTCCCACCTGGAGAGATTCGGTGCATGATACACAGGTGGCTTCCCACTTGGGGATTCTATCTTACTATACTGCGGCATTGCACTGCCTTGCAAACTTCCTATGGGCAAGCATCCTGTCTTAGTCATTCTGTATGCCCAGGGCCTAGCATGCATCTGACCCTAGAGTCCATGCTTAGTATATGTTTGTTGAATGAATAAATGGGCCTTTAAAAAAAACGATGGAATATTATTTGGCCATGAAGAGGAATGAAATTGTGACACACACCAGGCCCTGCCACAACCCTACATTATCTGAAATGATCATGGGAACAAAAGAATAAAAATGGCACAAAAAAGAGCAAAGAAAGTACAAATTCGGGGGCTACTTCTTTCATGCTAAATGGACCTTTTAAAGCTCATGCAGACCCTTGGGGATGGGAGGTCTTAGGGGACCCAGGGGAGAGAATTTTCAGATGTTGATGGTGATCTAATGTGCAGATCTAGGACCAAGGACATGCCTCATCCCAATTTCTGGTCTGAAAAGATCACAACACCTGCTTTGGACCCCTGACTACATTGACTACAGAACTATTTTCACACAGACTTTCTACCTTTGCTTCACAGATTGGCTGAGGATCAATATTAGGCAACTTTCTTGTAGAAAAGAGACAGAGATGCAGCACTGGCTCGGGATCAAAGGAAAATTTGGGTAGACCAACATATCATTGCCAACTATGTGTTTAGTCAAATGAGGACATTAAAAACTAACACCTCCATCTCTGATCACCGTAATTTTAGAGAAGACAGGACATTCTAACACCAATAGAGCAGAAGAGATGTAATCTTAGACTAAAGGATAGTCCTTTGAATGGAATAATTTGAATTTTTTGAAAAATTCCCTCCATCGTTTAACTATTCTCGTTTTCAACCACCAAGAACTTTGTCAGGAGCTGATGCTGATTCACCAACCAGCAAACAGAACTGATGCACGAGGTCACCGCAGACAAGTTAAGTGAGGTTCCCAAAGCTGGTAGAGATGGAATCAAAACTTTGTTTCCCGCCTCACCAAGTAAGACACTCTCACAAAATAAACTGGCTGAGCATCAGTGCGTTCTCAGTTTTATTAATCATCATGTGGCAAAATATCAACAGAGTTTAACATTTTTTGTTTTTTAAATATTTATTTATTTGGCTGCATTGGGAGTTAGTTGTGGCATGTGGGATCTTTCTTTGTTGTTGTGGCACACGGGCTCTCTAGCTGTGGGTACATGAGTTCAGTAATTGTGGCGAGCGGGATTAGCTGCCCTGAGGCATGTGGGATCTTAGTTTCCCAACCAGGGATCAAACCCACGTCCCCTGCATTGGAAGGTGGGTTCTTAACCACTGGGCCACCAGGGAAGTACCCCCAGAGTTTAACTTTTGATTTTAAATGCTCTACAGATCATGGTAAACCAGCAGATAAGACCTTCCAGCAATTCCGGTGGTCTCAAGGTGAGAGAAGTTACTCTCATTACGGGTCCAAACTTCCCTTAAATGGAAGGCGCCAAGTGAATTTACCAATGTATCAGTACTTTCGAGAACAGCGGGACATTGGAACCATCAAGTAGATAAAGTGGGATAAGGCTGAAGTAAATAAAAATGTTTAAAGTACCCAAGTGGCAGCGACTGCCCTGGGGGTTCAGCATAGAACAGCATCTGATGCCTGCCTGCATCCAAGGAGCACCCCTCTAAGGAGGGAGCCGACAGGCAGATGAAGAATCCCACTTGCCTGTGACAGCAGCCGTTGTACAGGCAGGACTTTGGTGCTACAGGGATGGACATGGGGAGACAATAATTTGACTTAGATCTTAAAGGATTGACAAGGATTTTTCAGGAGGAAAAAGGTTGGTGGGGGGGTGGGGTGGAGTGGGCAGAGAGCATTCATTCCTGGGAGAGTGAAAGAATGTGAAGAAGCCCAAGCCAGGAAAAGCCTGAGGAGTTTGGAGACTGGGGTCATCCACGTGGGCTGAGGGGCGCAAGATGTAGCTGGAAATTTGGGGCTCCTTTCGAAGGGCCACTTGTGGGGTTTGGCTGTTCTCCTGCAGGCAATGCAACCAGGTGTGAAGATTTAAAGCAGGTGACACAACCAGAGGTGATTGGGAAAGATGATTCTTGTGGCTCTGTGGGGAACGCATGGTCAGGGGAGGCTCGTGGTTACGGCTGGTGTCCAGATGAGAGGCGACAAGGCTTGACTAGAAGGGTGGTCGTGAAGGTGGAGGACAAGGAACAAGCAAAGGTGAGTTTGATGTACAACTGACCAAATTTGGTGCTGGATTTCCTGGAGGAGCTGACAGAGCAGGAGGGATTCAGGATGACTTGGGGGCTCTTAGGTTGGTTTGGGATGGACAGGTTGTATTCTTGATAAACACATGTAAACACTAAGAACCAATTTCATATACAGTGTGTTTATGTTATTACTAAGTTATAAGTCCTTAGATATGTGAAATGACTTCTACCCTTGAAGGGTAAGAAAATTAACTTGGGCATGAGTACAACCTCCTTCTGAATTTTCTTAATTGGCACTTGACCTTTTCACTCCAAAGGGGTTAATTATTGCCAATAAGGACGAAAAAATATTGAGTAGTTTTCCTGCTAATGGGTCAAGATGAAATCAGATGAAATTTTCAGTCTAAAAGAAATGGTCTAGTATAAAGGCTTAAGCATCAAAAAGTGACAACTTTTGTGCTGTGTGACTAGAGCCCCTGGTAATCAGTGTACATAGGCACATTCCCTCTGAGCTCTGAGTGGCGTTTGCTGCCGTGGTCCACCTGTGGGCAGGAGGCTGAATACGATGGACCTTCTCAGGTCTATGGGTTCATGTTCAGTAAGAATTTCAGGGAAAAGCCTAGACTGATAATCGACTGAATGCTTCATGCATTTTCCTGTACATCCTTGTTCTCCCATAACAGTGGCAGAATTACTAAAATAAAGCAAGAGGATGCTGTGCCGCTTGCATTCTCCAGTCTTCGCTCTTACAGCAATTTTGAGAAGGGAGTGATGAAGGCTAGGTGGTGGGGAGAGAAAGCAGGGAGGGGTGGCAGGGTGAGGTTGAATGCCTGCTTATAAACAGAGAACTTGAAGCATTGTGTAGAAGAGAGGGACACACCCAATCATTTCATCACAGAGCTGGTAACCAGTAGCAAGGATCAATTCAGTAAGAAATCACTCTCCCATGGGAGGGATGGCCACGTCTGCAGATGGCAAACAGGCTCTAATCTAATTCCTCACCAGCCAACAGCGGTGAGAAGAGGAGAGATGAGAGGAGGAGGAAGACAAAGGCTGTATTGATCTTCGCAACCAGTATTTTTATGTCTTGAAAAGACCACCCACTACCAAGAAGTTTGGGGAACAATATACCAGCTGCCAATGAGATACCCATTACTTGATACAGCTGGATTTTGGGAGGTGATCCTATTTGAAGGTAGGAACCAGATTTTTCATCTTCATCCCCAGCGCCATCAGGATAGGCACATAGTTGCTGAAAAACAAGAGTGGGTTGATTATGACTGTGAAGAAGAGAATCTATTTTAGAACTTCCTTAATCAATTTCTTCTTTAATTTCTTCTCTATCCTTTCATGTTTGGGGTAGCCTTCTCAGACTACTGAAGCTCTGAATGCTTAAATATATATGCCATGCCAGAGAGTGTCAAGTATTTAGAAAGAAATAGGTGCAAATGAACTAGAGGGGGGCAGAGTCAAGATGGCAGCGTGGGACAACGTGGAGATCGCATCTCCCCACAATTAGATAGGTTGCTGGAGGCTGGCGGGGGACCTGAGGCCCAAGGAGACTGCAGGAACCCCGGAGCAACGGGGTAGGACCTGGGGGAAGTCAGGGGGATGGGGAAGGGGAAGCCGGATGGGACCGGCGCCCCTGGGGGTGACTGGGTGAGGGGGGAGGTTTTCGCCTGGAGGGATCTTTGGGGGCTGGGGAGATCCAAAACCGCAACTGGGTTTCTCCTGCCCAGGAGGCCAGGAGGCCTGCTGGGCTCCCCAGGGGGGTCCTCTACCCTCCAAGGCCCTCTCCTGGCTGCCTGGGTCCTGGTGGTTTGGGAAGGAGGGAGGAGGGGCGAGGAGGTGGAGAGGCAGACAGGTGGGAGTGGGGGGTTTTAGATTGGGGGACTGGGAGGTGAGAGGGCAGTTCACCTGCCCTCTTGGCCAGGGAGGCCGACTGGGCTCCTGGGCCTGGTCCTTCACTCTCTGGACCCCGCTCTGGCCCGAGGATCCTGGGGGGAGGGGAGGAGGGAGGGGAGGGAGAGAGGCAGACAGTGGGGGTGGGAAGGGATCTCTCCAGGTCAGAAGAATTGGGGAGGCGCAGCCAGGTATTTCTTCTGGTTGGGTCCTCCACCTTCCAAGGCTCCTCCGGGCCGTTGGTCCCAGAAGTACAGGAGGGAAGCAGTAGGGGAGAAGAAGAGAGGCGGAAGTGGGGAGAGACCCTATGGGATCAGAGGATCAGGGGAGGAGCGGAAGGCATTTCCGCTGCCCACTGGCCCGGGAAGCCTGCTGGACTCCCGGGCCTGGCTCCAACTCTCCAGCGTCCCCTCCCAGACATGTCAGTCCCAGGGACGTTGGAGCATGGCAGGGGAAGAGGAAGAGAAGCAGACTGGTGGTGGGACATTCCAGAACAGTGGACCAGGGGAGGTGTGGAGGACCTTTCCCCTGCCCACTTGGGCCCAGCGGGCCTGCTGGGCTCCTGAGTGGGTCATACAGGTGTGGGAGGGAGGGAGGAGAGGAGAAGAGGAAGAGAGGCAGACAGCGGTGGGGGGGATCTTGCAGGACTGGAGGATGGGGGAGACGCTGCAGGAAATCTCCATACCCACTTGGCACCAGGATGCCTGTTGTGCCAGGCCTGGTCTTCGGTCCTCCAAGGACCCCTCTAGGTCTCACTGGTCCTAAGGGTGCAGAAGGAAAGCAGGGGAGAAGAGGAGAGGTGGGCAGGGAAGGGGGCCTTCTGGGATTGGAAGATCAAGGGAGGCGGAGAAGGTATTTCCCCTGCCCACTAGTTCTGGGAAGCCTGCTAGGCTCAAGGACCTGGTCTTTCACACTCCAGGGCCCCCTCCAGCTGCTTGGGACCTAGCAGAGTGGGGGGCAGGGGAGAGGAAGAGAGGTAGACAGGGACCTTACCAGACTGGGAGGTCTGGGGAAGTGCCGAAGGTGTTACCCTAGCCCAGTTGACCCTGGGAAGCCTGTTGGGCGTCAGAGTCTGGTCTCCTGCCTTCCAGTGCCCCCTGCAGCTGTGAGGGTCCTAGGGGAATAGGAGAGAGGGGGCAAGGAAGAAGAGAACCCAAGGGGGAGAGACCATATGAGATTGGAAGACTAGGGGAGGTGCCTAGCATTTCTCCCACCAACTCGGGCCCAGGCAGCCCCCTGGGTACCTCGACCTGGTCCTTTGCCCCCAGGACCAGAGGCATTCTGGGGCCCCTCTGCTTCATTGGGCCAAAGCCCCATTCCACACCCCACCCCATCCCCACCCCTGTCTAAGCCCCACCCCCACAGCCAAGGCCTTTTCTGGCTTTTTTTTTTCTTTTCTTTTTTTTTCTTCCCACCTCCTCACTTATGTGTTGCTCCAAATTCTTTTTTTAATTTTTTCTAACACATCTGTTAGTTTCCTATTATTATATTTTTTATCTTGCTCTTGTTCTGCTGTTCTCCTACTTTTTTTTCTTTTTCTTTTTTTCTTTTTTTGTTTTCATTTTCCTGCTCCACATGGCTTGTGGGATCTTGATTCACAAGCCCAGGGTAAGGCCTGAGCTCCTGAGGTGGGAGCTCTGAGTCCAAAATATTGGACTAACAGGGAAACCCAGTTCCCAGGGAATATTCATCAGAGTGAGGTCTCCCAGAGGTTCTCACCTCAACACCAAGACCTAGCTATACTCAACAGTCTACAAACTCCAGTGCTTGAAAACTCAGGCCAAACACCCAGTGGGACAGGAACACAATCCCGCCCATCCAAAGTGAGGGGAAAATGAGATGACAAAAAAACATGTCACAGATGAAGGAACAAGGTAAAAATACACAAGACCAAATAAATGAAGAGGAAAGAGGAAAATTGCCTGAAAAAGAATTCAGAGTAATGACAGTAAAGATGACCCAAAATCTCAATAATAAAATACAGAAAATACAAGAAACAGTTAATAAGGACTCAGAAGAACTAAAGAGCAAATAAACAGTAATGGACAACAAAAAAACCGAAATTAAAAATACTCTAGATAGTATAAACAGCAGAGTAATTGAGGCAGAAGAACGAATAAGTGAGTTGGAAGATAGACTGGGGGAAATAACTGCCACAGAGCAGGAAGAGAAAAAAGAATAAAAAGAATGGAAGACAGTCTCAGAGACCTTGGTGACAACATTATGTGCATCAACATTCGAATCATAGGCATCCCAGAAGAAGAAGGAAAAAAGAAAGGGCCTGAGAAAATATTTGAAGAGGTTAGAGTGGAAAACTTCCCCAGCATGGGAAAGGAAATAATCAAGTCCAAGAAGCACAGAGAGTCCCATACAAAATAAACCCAAGGAGAAATACACAGAGGCACATACTAATCAAACTAATGAAAATTAAACACAAAGAAAAAATATTAAAAGCAGCAAGAGAAAAGCAACAAATAACATATAAGGGAAAACCCATAAGGATAACAGCTGATCTTTCTGCAGGAACTCTGCAGGCCAGAAGGCAGTGGCAGGATATACTGAAAGTCCTGAAAGAGAAAAACCTACAGCCAAGAATACTCTACCCAGCAAGAATCTCATTCAGATTCAAAGGAGAAATCAAAAGCTTTACAGACAAGCTAAAGTTGAGAGAATTCAGAACCACCAAACCAGCCTTACAACAATTGCTAAAGGAACTTTTCTAAGTAGGAAACAAAGGAGAAGGAAAAGACCTACAAAAACAAACCCAAAACAATTAAGAAAATGGTAATAGGAGCATACATGTCAATAATTATCTTAAATGTAAATGGATTAAATGCTCCAACCAAAAGACACAGACTGGCTGAATGGATACAAAAACAAGACCCTTCTATATGCTGCCTACAAGAAACCCACTTCAGACCAAGGGACACATACAGACTGAAAGTAAAGGGATGGAAAAAGATGTTCCATGCAAACGGAAGTCAAAAGAAAGCTGGAGTAGCAATGCTCATATCAGATAAATTATACTTTAAAGTAAAGAATATTACAAGAGACAAGGAAGGACATTACATAATGATCAAGGGATCCATCCAAGAAGAACATATAACAATTGTAAATATCTATGCACCCAACATAGGCGCATCTCAATACATAAGGCAAATGCTAACAGCCATAAAAGGGGAAATCAACAGTAACACAATAATAGTAGGAGACTTGAACACCCCACTTACACCAGTGGACAGATCATCCAAACAGAAAATAAATAAAGACACACAAGCTTTAAATGACACAGTAGACCATCTCGACTTCATTGATATTTAAAGGACATTCCATCCAAAAATGACAGAATACACTTTCTTCTCAAGTGCACATGGGACATTTTCCAGGATAGACCACATCTTGGGTCACAAATCAAGCCTTGGTAAATTCAAGAAGATTGAAATCATATCAAGCATCTTCTCAGACCACAATGCCATGAGACTAGATATCAATTACAGGGAAAAAACTGCAAAAAATACAAACACATGGAGGCTAAACAATACACTATTAAACAACCAAGAAATCACTAGAGAAATCAAAGAGGAAATCAAAAAATATCTAGAAACAAATGACAATGAAAACACAACAACCCAAAACCTATGGGATGCAGCAAAAGCAGTTCTAAGAGGGAAGCTTTTAGCAATACAGTCCCACCTTAAGAAACAAGAAAAATCTCGAATAAACAACCTAACCTTACACCTAAAACAATTAGAGAAAGAAGAACAAAGAAACCCCAAAGTGAGCAGAAGGAAAGAAATCACAAAGATCAGAGCAGAAATAAATGAAAAAGAAATGAAGGAAACAATAGCAAAGATCAATGAAACTAAAAGCTGGTTCTTTCAGAAGATAAACAAAATTGATAAACCATTAGCCAGACTCAGCAGGAAAAAAAAGGGAGAATATGCTAATCAACAGAATTAGAAATTTTGAAAAAGGAGAAGTAACAACAGACACCACAGAAATACAAAGGATAATGAGAGACTACTACAAGCAACTATATGCCAATAAATTGGATAACCTGGGAGAAATGGATACATTCTTAGAAAAATACAATCTTCCCAGACTGAACCAGGAAGAAATAGAAACTATGAACAGACCAATCACAAGTACAGAAATTGAGACTGTGATTAAAAATCTCCCAACAAACAAAAGTCCTGGACCAGATGGATTCACAGGTGAATTTTATCAAACATTTAGAGGAGAGCTAACTCCCATCCTTCTCAAATTCTTCTAAAAAATTGCAGAGGAAGGAACACTCCCAAACTCATTTTATGAGGTCACCATCACCCTGATACCAAAACCAGAAAAAGAAAATTACAGGCCAATATCACTGATGAATATAGATGCAAAAATCCTCAACAAAATACTAGCTAACAGAATCTAACAGAACATTAAAAAAATCATACACCATGATCATGTGGGGTTTATCCCTGGAATGCAAGGATTCTTCAATATATACAAATCAATCAACATGATACATCATATCAACAAATTGAAGGATAAAAGCCATATGATCATCTCAATAGATGCAGAAAAAGCTTTTGACAAAATTCAACATCCATTTATGATAAAAACTCTCCAGAAAATGGGCATAGAAGGAAATTGCCTCAACATAATAAAAGCCATATATGACAAACCAAAAGCCAACACCATTCTCAATGGTGAAAAACTGGAAGCATTCCCTCTAAGATCAGGAACAAGTCAAGGATGTCCACTCTCACCACTACTATTCAACATAGTTTTGGAAGTCCTTGCCACAGCAATCGGAGAAGAAAAAGAAATAAAAGAAATCCAAATTGGAAAAGAAGAAGTCAAACTGTCACTGTTCGCAAATGACATGATATTATACATTGAAAATCCTAAAGATGCCACCAGAAAACTACTTGAGCTAATCAATGAATTTGGCAAAGTTGCAGGATAGAAAATTAACACACAGAAATCTCTTGCATTTCTATACGCTAACAATGAAAGATCAGAAAGAGAAATTAAGGAAACAATCCCATTCACCATTGCAACAAAAAGAATAAAATACCTAGAAATAAACCTAACCAAGGAGGTAAAGACCTGTACTCAGAAAACTATAAGACACTACTGAAAGAAATCAAAGACGAACCAAACAGATGAAGGGACATACCATGTTCTTGGATTGGAAGAATCAACATTGTGAAAATGACTATACTACCCAAAGTAATTTACAGATTCAACACAATCCCAATCAAATAACCAATGGCATTTTTCACAGAACTAGAACAAGAAATTTTATGATTTGTATGGAAATGCAAAAGACCCCAAATAGCCAAAGCAATCTTGAGAAGGAAAGACAGAGTTGGTGGAATCAGGCTTCCTGACTTCAGGGTATACTACAAGGCTACAGTGATCAAGACAGTATGGTACTGGCACAAAAACAGACATATAGATCAATGGAACAGGATAGAAAGCCCAGAGATAAACTACAGTCAACTAATCCATGACAAAGGAGGCAAGGATATACAATGGAGAAAAGGCAGCTTCCTCAACAAGTGGTGCTGGGAAAATTGGTCAGCTACATGTAAAAGAATGAAATTAGAACACTCCCTAACAACATACACAAAAATAAACTCAAAATGGATTAAAGACCTAAATGTAAGGCCAGACACTATAAAACTCCTAGAAGAAAACATAGGAAGAACACTCTTCGACATAAAGAACAGCAAGATCTTTTTTGATCCACCTCCTAGAGTAATGAAAATAAAAATAAATAAATAAATAAATAAGTGGGACCTAATGAAACTTCAAAGCTTCTGCACAGCAAAGGAAACTATAAGCAAGACAAAAAGACAACCCTCAGAATGGGAGAAAATATTTGCAAACAAATCAACAGACAAAGGATTAATCTCCAAAATATATAAATAGTTCATGCAGCTCAATATCAAAAAAACAAACAACCCAATCAAAAAATGGGCAGAAGACCTAAATAAGCATTTCTCCAAAGAAAACATATGGATGGCCAAGAGGCCCATGAAAAGCTGCTCAACATCACTAATTATTAGAGAAATGCAAATCAAAACTACAATGAGGTATCACCTCACACCAGTTAGAATGGGCATCATCAGAAAATCTACAAACAGAAAATACTGGAGAGGGTGTGGGGAAAAGGGAGCACTCTTGCACTGTTGGTGGGAATGTAAATTGATACAGCCACTATGGAGAACAGTATGGAGGTTCCTTGAAAAACTAAAAATAGAACTACCATATGACCCAGCAATCCCACTGCTGGGCATATACCCAGAGAACACCATAATTCAAAAAGACACATGCACCCCAATGTTCATTGCAGCACTATTTACAATAGCCAGGACATGGAAGCAAGCTAAATGTCCATCAACAGAGGAATGGATAAAAAAGATGTGGTACATATATAAAATGGAATATTACTCAGCTGTAAAAAGCAATGAATCTGGGACTTTTGTAGAGACATGGATGGACCTAGAGACTGTCATACAGAGTGAAGTGAGTCAGAAAGAGAAAAACAAATATTGTATATTAACACATATATGTGGAATATAGAAAAATGGTACAAATCAACCAGTTTGCAAGGCAGAAATAGAGACACAGATGTAGAGAACAAACATATGGATGCCAAGTGGGGAAAGTGGGGCTGGTTGGGGGGGAATGAATTGGGAGAGTGGAATACCAAATAGTACACTCTAAATATATGCAGCTTATTGTATATTAACTGTATCTCAATAAAAGTTCTTAAAAAAAAATCTCCCAACAAACAAAAGCCCAGGGCCAGATGGATTCTCAGGCAAATTCTATCAAACATTTAGAGAAGAGCTAACACCTATCCTTCTCAAACTCTTCCAAAATATTGCAGAAGGAGGAACACTCCTAAACTCATTCTATGAGGCCACCATCACCCTGATACCAAAACCAGGCAAAGATGTCACAAAAAAAGAAAATTACAGGACAATATTACTGATGAATATAGATGCAAAAATCCTCAACAAAATACTAGCAAACAGAATCCAACAGCACATTAAAAAGATCATACACCATGATCATGTGGGATTTATCCCTGGAATGCAAGGATTCTTCAATATATGCAAATCAATCAATGTGATACATCATATTAACAAATTGAAGGATAAAAGCCATATGATAATGTCAATAGACACAGAAAAAGCTTTTGACAAAATTCAACATCCATTTATGATAAGAACTCTCCAGAAAATGGGCATAGAAGGAAATTACCTCAACATAATAAAAGCCATATATGAGAAACCAAAAGCCAACATTATTCTAAATGGTGAAATACTGAAAGCATTCTCTCTAAGAACAGGAACAAGACAAGGGTGTCCACTCTCACCATTATTATTCAACATAGTTTTGGAAGTTTTAGCCACAGCAATCAGAGAAGAAAAAGAAATAAAAGAAATCCAAATTGGAAAAGAAGAAGTAAAATTGTCACTCTTTGCAGATGACATATTATACATAAAAAACCCGAAAGACTCTACCAGAAAACTGCTAGCACTAATCGATGAATTTAGTAAAGCAGCAGGATACAAAACTAATGCACAGAAATCTCTGCATTCCTATACACTAACAACGAAAGAGCAGAAAGAGAAATTAAGAAACTCTCCCATTTACCATTGCAACAAAAAGAATAAAATACCTAGGAATAAACCTGCCTAAGGAGGCAAAAGACCTTTATGCAGAAAAGTATAAGACACTGATGAAAGAAATCAAAGACGATACAAACAGATGGAGGGACATACCATGTTCTTGGACTGGAAGAAGCAACATAGTGAAAATGACTCTCCTACCCAAAGCAATTTACAGATTCAATGCAATCCCAATCAAATTACCAATGGTGTTTTTCACAGAACTAGAGCAAGAAATTTTATGATTTGTATGGAAATGCAAAAGACCCCAAATAGCCAAAGCAATCTTGAGAAGGAAAGACGGAGTTGGTGGAATTAGGCTTCCTGACTTCAAACTATACTACAAGGCCACAGTGATCAAGACACTACGGTACTGGCACAAAAATAGAAAGGAAGATCAATGGAACAGAATAGAGAACTCAGTGGTACACCCAAGCACATATGGGCATTTTATCTTTGACAAAGCAGGCAAGAATATATAATAGAGAAAAGGCAGCTTCTTCAATAAGTTGTGCTGGGAAAATTGGACAGCTACATGTAAAAGAATGAAATTAGAACACTTCCTAACACCATACACAAAAATAAATTCAAAGTGGATTAAAGACCTACATTAAGGCCAGACACTATAAAACTCCTAGAGGAAAACATAAGCAGAACACTCTATGATATACATCAAAGCAAGATCCTTTTTGATCCATCTCCCAGAATAATGGAAATCAAATCAAGAATAAACAAATGGGACCTCATGAAACAAAAGCTTTTGCACAGCAAAAGAAACCATAAACAAGACAGGAAGGCAACCCTCACAATGGGAGAAAATACTTGCCAACAAAGCAATGGACAAAGGATTAGTCTCCAAAATATATAAGCAGCTCATGCAGCTTAAAACCAAAAAAGCAAACAACCCAATCCACAAATGGGTGGAAGACCTAAATAGACATTTCTCCGAAGAAGACAGGCAGATGGCCAACAAACACATGAAAAGATGCTCAACATCACTAATCATTAGAGAAATGCAAATCAAAGCCACAATGAGGTATCACCTCACTCTGGTCAGAATGGCCATCATCAAAAAATCTAGAAACAATAAATGCTAGAGAGGGTGTGGAGAAAAGGGAACTCTCTTCCACTGTTGGTGGCAATGTAAGCTGCTGCTACAGCCACTATGGAAAACAGTTTGGAGGTTCTAAACTAAAAATGGACCTACCATATGACCCAGTAATCCCACTACTGGGCATATGCCCAGAGAAAACCGTAATCCAAAAAGAAACATACCATAATGTTCATTGGAGCACTATTTACAATAGCCAGGACATGGAAGCAACCTAAAAGCCCATCAAAAGATGAATGGATAAAGAAGATGTGGCACATATATACAATGGAATATTACTCAGCTATAAAAAGGAATGAAATTGAACTATATGTAATGAGGTGGATAGAGCTAGACACTGTCATACAGAGCGAAGTAAGCCAGAAAGAGAAAAACAAGTACCATATGCTAACTCATACATATATGGAATCTAAGAAATGGTACTGATGAACACAGTAACAGGGCAAGAGTGGAGATGCAGGTGTAGAGAATGAACTTGAGGACACGGGGCTGGGGTAGGGGATGGGGGGCGAAGGGAATCTGGGATGAAGTGAGAGAGTAGCATAGACATAGATACACTACCAACTGTAAAATAGAGAGCTAGTGAGAAGTTGCTGTATAACAAAGGGGGATCAACTCGATGATGGGTGATGCCTTAGAGGGCCAGGAAAGGGAGGGTGGGAGGGAGTTGCGGGAGGGAGGGAATATGGGGATATATGTATAAATACAGCTGATTCACTCTGGTGTACCTCAAAAACTGGTACAAGAGTGTAAAGCAATTATATTCCAATAAAGAGCTTAAAAACAAAAAGAAATAGGTGCCAGAAGTAAACAAACAAGTTCTGGGTTTTGTTTTAGAAAGGACCATTATTTTAGATGCATTTGACTATATTTAGAGCCTAACTACAGGCTAGATATGGCAGTGCTCTAAACGGGCTTGGACGTGGGGTGAAGAAATACCAATCAGCATTATGCTGAAACTTCTTGACTGTAAACAGGACAAGACTGTCTGCAAACTTCAGATCCATAATCTCAATGCTGTCCTTGGGCAAAATTCTTGGACGGGTTATTACAAGAATGGTTTGTCAGCTCTTAGCAAGGAAGCCAAATTGAGCTCACTAAGATATACTAAGTGAATGGATGGATGAAGTCGTGGATGAATAAATTGTGACTGCTTTTTTATTTTTTTTATTTTATTGTCTGTGTTGGGTCTTTATTGCTACACACAGGCTTTCTCTAGTTGTGGCGAGTAGTGGCTACTCTTCATTGTGGTGTGCGGGCTTCTCATTGCAGTGGCCTCTCTTGTTGCAAAGCATGGGCTCTAGGCACGTGGGCTTCAGTAGTTGTGGCACATGGACTCAGTAGTTGTGGCTCACAGGATCTAGAGTGTAGGCTCAATAGTTGTGGCGCACAGGCTTAGTTGCTCCGTAGCATGTGGGATCTTCCTGGGGCAGGGATCGAACTCATGTCCCCTGCATTGGCAGGCGGATTGTTACTCACTGTGCCACCTAGGAAGCCCCTGTGGCTGCTTTTTATATGAGGGTATGTTGCTTAAAATCTCATATTATTTAATACATGCATAAATGAAGACTAATTCTCCCACAGGAATAAAGTAGGATTTATACTATCTCAAGGTTTGTACGTTAAGTGAAACTTTATTCTTCTCTGTTGCCTAATTTCAAATTTACATAATTCATATTAGCATAGGGTAGGATTTTATTTCCTTTTTTATAAAGGAAGACTATGGAACTAAACTGGGAGATCAAGGATGTACTTGACAGACCTTTGATTGGATAGAGAAATGTAGGCTTCCTATGTCTCCATAAAGCCAGGTGCGCATATAACTAGTTGAAAGACTGCCCTCTGAGGGGGCTGACTGAAATGTAAGCTGACCTATAAGGGGTTCTCCAGAATAAGGCCACATGGCTCCAGCTTTGCCCTAATCAATATACAAAAGATATTTGCAGATTTGTGATCCAGCGATACCTGGAGGGAAAGCAAGTGTTTCCGATGGACCCTAAAACTGCCACCCCACTGCTAATCTCAACTGGCCTTGAACAATGGGCCAGATCCAAGAAGGTGACACTTAATAGAGATAAATATAAAGTCCTGCACTTTGATCCAAAATGAATATCTGGAGAAGCACACCAACAGCCAGGACTTAGCTGTTTTAGTTAATAGCAAGTTCAACGTGAATCCATGCTGTGATACCGACCTCCAAAAAAAAAAAAAAAGAATTTAGCCTTTGGTTACATTGGTAGAAATAGAGGATCTAGAATGAAGAAGAATTTCTCATCATCAAACTGTACTCAGTTCTCACCACAAACTGGAATATGTCTAGAAGAGAGAAAGAATAGACAGAACTTGGAATATTGATTCTGGAAAAGACTTAGGGAGGAAATTATCCAAATATACAAATGGTTGTCATGTACAAGATGATCTAGGTTTGCATCTTGGTGGCCTTCCAGACTAGTCCAAGGAACTTCAGCCAAACATTTTAGGGGGTAGAATTTCTCAATAGAAAGACAGAGTATCTGAAGATAAGAGGACCATCTGGGGTCAGCTGATGTGTTTGGTCATCCTGGCACCATTTCATGGCTAATCAGGAACATAGCTAGAAAAGAGACTGTGAATCTAATTTCTTTCTCCTCAACTCTTATTTTTAAAATTAAAAAAGAATTTTTTTTTTTAATTTTATATATTTTTTGTTTTGGCTGTGTTGGGTCTTCATTGCTGCGTGTGGGGTTTCTCTAGTTTTGGCAAGCAGGGGCTACTCTTCATTTACTCTTCTTCGTGGTGTGCAGGCTTCTCAGTGAAGTGACTTCTCCTGTTGTGGAGCACGGGCTCCAGGCTCACAGGTTTCAGTAGCTGTGGCGCATGGGCTTATTTGCTTCGATCTTCCTGGACCAGGGATCAAACCCGTGTCCCCTGCATTGGCGTGCAGATTCTTAACCACTGCACCACCAGGGAAGTCTCTCTCCTCGACTCTTGAAGAGTCAGTTACAGATGATTCAGAATAGAGAAAATAAATGGCCAGTAAATTATGGGACATCATGTAACTTTGCTAATAATTAAACGAAAACTCAAACAGTAATAAATTGTCAACTATCCCTCAATTAAAAAACAGCAATAGGGACTTCCTAGGTGGTGCAGTGGTTAAAAATCCGCCTGCCAATTCAGGAGACATGGGTTTGATCCCTGCTCTGGGAGGATCTCACATGCCGAGGAGCAACTAAACCTGTGTGCCACAACTGCTGAGCCTGTGTGCTGCAACTACTGAAGCCCACATGCCTAGAGCCCTTGCTCTGCAACAAGAGAAGCCACCAAAATGAGGAGCCCACGCACCACAATGAAGAGTAGCCCTTACCCGCCACAACTAGGGAAAGACCCAACACAGCCAATAAATAAAAATTAAAAACAAACAAACAAACAAAACAGCAATAAAATACTACTTTTGTCTGGTGGCAAAAATTAAAGAGAAAAACAACTTCCAGTACTGGTAAGGGTGCAATGAAATTGGGTTTTTCACTCATTGCCGTTGGCACTGATGCCTGTTGGAGAGCCTGTATGTAAAGCACTGTAACATCGATAATACTTTTGTTCCAATAGTCCAGTAGGCTATCTAACTGAAAGAGAAGTTGAAAATATGCAAATAGCCACTCGCCTGAGGACCTTCATTGCGGTATTGCTCAGAATAGAGAGAAACTGTAAGCAATTTAAACAATGAAAAGGAAGATAGTAGTTGAAGATGACAGGCCACCCACTCAATAGAGTGTTATGTGTCATTGACAAAGATGGTCATTTTCACCATAGCTATAGGGAAAACGCATACGACAATGTTAAGTGTGTATGTGTGGGGAATTGTTAGCTGTGAAATTCTACAGATGTGATGTTTATAACTACATACCAAATAGATGCATATGACAAAAGATAAGAAGGAAAATTTCCCCTTGAGTCCGGGTTTGCCACTAGCCAGAGCCAGCTGTGTCATCTTGGGCAAATCCCTTAATTTTTTTGTGCTTCAGCTGCCAGGTCTGTAAAACAGGGAGTTTGGACTCCAGGGTCCCCAGTGTTTTATGATGTGACTAGAATGGACCCATTTAATGAAGAAACTGCATTCCAGCGGGAATAAGACGTCAGCCGCTCTCTTGTTTTCAGACTTCCCTCATCATCCTGTGCTTCATCCATATTATATATTTTTAGCAATCAGTTTTGAGATGAGTAACAGATGAGAAAAGATAGAATTCCTTGATCCTTCTCAAATAACTTACTGCCTTTTGAAGGAGATTTAGCCATATGTTGCATAAGTACTTTATTATGGAGTAACATAAAACATTAGGAAACTTTACCCCCAAATGCCCCAGAATGATTTCAAATCAAGATACAATTGCTACGAGTAGTATTTAAAGCACTGTTTTGGGATTATTCACACGAAACAAAGAGAAGAAGCGAACATTGGATAAGCTGATTTATTCACTTGTGTTTGGGTCTTTTAAAAAACAGTTCTTACCAAGTTCCTGAACCTCTGGTTTTATATCCCAATAAATTAAAAAATGGTCAAAACACACATACAGAATCATTTGACTCCTAGGAGATCTGAGAAGCAGGGTGACAGACTTGAGCTTTCAGGTGATAAACAGAAACCTCCTAGTCATGCCAGATTCCCTCTGAAATTGCCTTCATCTGTTCAGAACTTTCTAGGAGGATGGTAACTTCTTCGCTCAGAACATTTCCTTTCACCAGGCAGAGCAGTCGAGAGGAGAGGAGAAACTGGTTAGGGACACCAGCACTGCTCACCTTCACTCATCCCACCAGCGCAGCATCAACAGACCAAACGGCCCTTTTGGTCCCCGAGGTACCTGGGCCGGGGGTAGGGGATGGGTAGTTTCACTGCTCTGAGGATTCATACAACTTTGAAGACAGTGTTGTCCGATCTTTTCAGAAAATAACCCATTTTCTATTGTCCAGGAAGAATTTTCAAAAAGCAGAGAGAGCCATCTAGATTACCTAAACATTAGAGGATACCTGTTACTTACATATGCAAATGAGGCCTCTATCCAGCAAATACTTATATCCTCAAGGCAGAGTCCAGAATCTTGTAGTTTTACTCAAAGGAAACACAGAACATTAGACATACAGTTCCCCAACCAAATGCACAGCGTGGAATCACAAATGCTGCTATTAAACCATGGATTGAAAGTCACTTATGAGTGTGAGCTTTATTTATACTTTTGATTTCTTCTTTCTTTACATTTATACCAAGCTGCTCGTAATAAAATGATGCTGGTCATTTCTTTGTTTACTTCTTTTCAGAGATGGAGTTGGAGAGTGAGTTGAAGAGGGAGGCCATGGCTGTGGTCCCATGTTGATGAGGGTAGAGGACACGGTTGGGGAGGCACATGAATATATGGTAAGGAAGTAAAGCTGCTTGAGCACATGTAGAAGCAGCTCAGAGACAAACCTAAGTGCTGTCTTTTCAAATCAGTCACCTGACAATACTCTGAGCTTATTTCAAGAAGATTCTCACTGCTTAAACCTCAGGAAACTCTGCTCCAGGAGGCCTGGCCCCAATCCCTCTGGGGCATCATCTAAGCACCTGAGCATGTGCTTCCCCAGCAACTCAGCTCCTCTTCCATTCCAGTCCCTTCCAGACCGACTCCCCTTGTCACTGTGGCCCAGCAGTCACTGGGATAGAGTGGATGCTAAATGAATGCTTCTTGAGTTAGAAAAGAGCAAAAAATAATGTGCAATGCCTACTATGGTGACTCTGACTTTGGTGACAGTTTTACTCTATTGTCATGCAGTGTGATTTCAATCCCATCTTCTTCACCTGTCTCCTTTCCCACTCATACCACCTTCTAGCCCAGAGACCACCCCATCTTATAGCCCATTGGTACACCCCCCTTGCAGGTAACAAACAACTACCAGATTTTTTCCCCTCTCTTCCTGTGCAATGGTCAATAACCCCTGGAGGTCAGGTCAGAATTTTGGAGTGGTTATCATCTTGACAGAGTTCCCTCAGATATTCTGATACTCAGGCTAACTGGATGTCTCATCTTCACACAGCATGAGAATCACTTACGGAACACCTTTGATAGAGGCTTTTTATGGTGGCCACACCTTATATTTGGTGTTAAGCATGACCCAACTTGGTCAACTACCCAGTTCATCAAATTTGACCCAAGTGACTTTCTGCTCCTCCTCCCGATCAATTCCCCTGAAATACTGAAGATGTGTCATCCAGGAGGGATCACCACAACTTTGAAGGTGATTCCAACAGTGCAGATGGGCATGGAGGCAACCCTGGATAACACACTGGATCCTGGAGTGACCACTTTGAGAGGCCTTGTTGGGAATCCATTCCAGTAGCCCTGCTAGGAGTGATTTTACAGTAACGCCTTGACCACAGGAGGTACAGCCTGGGCACCTAGAAGATGCTGGTGACTGTGGGAGTCCAGCAGAGGGGTATTGGTGGAGACCAGGTCTACTGGGGTTACTGCTACTACTGTGAGATCTACAGATCGACATAGCACACTAGAAAAACCATCACAAAAGGAACCAGAACTCTGAAAGAATATCCTTTCTACTCCTCCAAGCACGGTGACTGGTGTCCTGGGATCTGTTACTTGTCCTAATCACTCCTCTCCCACCCAGCTCCTTCTTGGCTCTTGGGGCATGTGTGTGGTCCTTGAGTGGTGATGGATTAAATCCTGGAAGGTCAAAGTCTCGGGGTTAGGAAAGTTGTCCTAAGAAGCCCTTGGAACCTGGGATAGGCTGGCAGGCTCCAGCCTCATTGTTTAGTTTTAGTATATTGTTTGACAACTTCCAAATGAAAGTCACAAGTGTCTTAACCACAAGTCCTAAGGTTTGTGGCAGAAGGCCTGCTGCCCAACAACTCTTCAGGTCAGAGCTGGAATTCTCCTGAGAGCTGCAGGTGAGCCCAGCCTTGGGCTGCGAATTTATGTATTTGCAAAAGGCGTGTGATTTTTCCACTGAAAAGGAAGCATGCATGAGGACAAGCAAAATTAAGTGCAGTGGAGACTCTAACACCGACCGTAAAAAACGGAACACACACCCTAGTGCAGGTAAGAAATAGAAATGATTTTACTGCTCAGCATTTGCATGTGGAGACGCAGTGCACACAATACTACGTGGCAGTTTTCTTCAATCGATGCAACTCAGTAATTTTTATTGCAACTGGAAGACAATACATCACAGAAACTTTATGGTAGGTCTGGGGAAAAGTGTTATTTACAATAAATGATGAAATAGTTTGTCTTTGGCAATATGATTACATATGAAGAATGCGAAATGCAAGTATGGATGCCTCCAAAGCAACACCATCAGGTCCCTAAAGTTCGGCGGATCGTGCCTGCTTCCACACTGCTCCTCTAAGTAACACAAACGCAACTGAACGTCACTTTCTCCTCCACGGTTCTCCCTTTCTATTCATGATATTGGCAGTTTCATACAGAAAAAAAGAAAACAAATATCGAAAAAAATTGGCTTTTGAAAACTTATTACTCTATAAATGAATTTGGCCATGGAGGTCTATTGGCCAGAGGTCAGACGACCCTAAGTATTGAGAGTAAACCTCTTATCTTCTGATTGCTTTATCACTGTTATTTATTTTTCTGTAAAACAGAAACAGAACTCAGAAATGTTACAGAATCAAGAATATAAAAAAATGTACAAGTGTGTAATGCTTCCCAGACACACACGGACACTTGTTTCCTCCACATTTTCACCATGGCAGTATAAGTAGTGAGTGTGAATGACAGCAGGAAACTGGTTACTGAATCAGCTGTGAGCGTCGCTGGCTCAACATACACTCAAGAAATGCTGAACGTTTAAATAACTGAACTTGTGCTAAGAGTTTCATCTAAAAAAAGGGAGGGGTTGGGAACTGAGGCCACAGTCATGAAAGGATGAAAGACAATTTCTAGGTCTGATAGATTCACCATATCGAAGTCTTTGAGAATCCAATATGGAATATTAATTCTTTGCAAAAAGTAGGGAAGGCTATTCTCAACTTTTGCAAATGAAATACAGTGGAAAACACTGTGGTATCTATTCCAAATAAATAGTCTTGATTTCAACGCTAACACAACGAACAGGAAGGGTACTTGTGAGCGTGATCACAGTAGGTCAGAAGTGATCTCTCACCAGGTCTGATTTCAAAAGTAGGACAGACAGCAAAATGCAGCACCATAGACACATTGGTTTCGGCCGTTAAAAGATGGATCGTTTTAAAAATCGCATTTTCCTTCCTTAATTTTTGGTCAGTGAAGCTAGCACTTGTTTGCTGAACTGTGGAAGAATTGCAAGGTCACACGCATTATTCATGATAAAGCAACGGAGCTGACGAGTCTGTGCTTAATTCAAGAATAACCAGTAGGGGAGAGAGCGAGAGAACAGGAGTTTACCACCATCACCGGTGCTCTCTCAAAGGAAGAGGGGTGGACAGATGAATTCACAAAGGCAGGTGGGTCTATACAGAACACTGAATGCCATGTGTAAATCCTCATGGGACTCCAGGGAACACCACACAATGTATATACTTTGATTTACACATTCCGTTACAAAGAAAAAAAAAAAAGACACCATTACAACTTTGTAACTGTGTTAACTGCATATAAACCAAAGCCCCGAGTTTTGGCAGGTAACTAAAAAGAGGGTTATCACTTAGGTTATATAGCAAAAGTGTTGATGTATATTATATATAGTAGTATAAATAATAAAAAAGTATTATTTAAATTAGATCACAGTGCTGCATTATGTGCGTAACAGTGTTTGATATAGTATTCGAGCTGGGACCTACAACACGAAGGACTGAACTGTCAACACTGGTAAGTCACAATCAAGAGGGGACACGGAGTTCAAATGTGTTCTTTTGGTGGCAAAAGAAAAGAAAAGAAAATCCTGAAGATGAAAGAAAAATACTCCTCTACAGAAACATAAGAAAATGGCAACATCTGGGCAGCTGTGATCCACCAGAAAGAAACGAGTCCCAACCTGAATCAAGTCTAAAAGGGGAAGAGAAGTCACATTGAGTTGAATCCAATCCCACGTGGAAAACCCTCCAATGTAGGTCACTTGTACATAACTGAGTCCTTCTCCGAGAGCCCTTTGATGAGAGAGGCCAAGGGCCCACACACGTGGAGCTGGGGTCACTCAAACGGGGAGCTGGTAGCACGTGACACTGGGCAGTCCTGCCTCGTCCCAGGACTTAGCTGGGCACAAAAACCATCTGGACAGTTTTCTCCCTACAGAGCCCACAGCCTGAAGCTGTCCGCAGGTGAGACCACCATTCAGTGCAACGGTCTCCTTCAGTTGCCCCGTGGTATTCACGGCCATGCCCAGCAAGGGCCAGACACCCTCAATGCCTCTGTAAGAAAAAAAATCAGCTCTTGGGAAAAGCCTTTTACCCATCCTGTCTTAAAAACTCAGCCCCAAGACTAAAGCCTGCCATAGTTGTCTTGGCCAGGGTTTCCTCAAACCACCATCTCGATGTGGGTTGGGTTCATTTTAGTTTCAGATAGACAGTTTTATCAAAGAACTCTTGAACGTATATATACTGCTTAGAGAGGGGGAAGGGAAGTAGGAGCTTAGGGTATATTATAAGGCTGGGAAAAAATCTATGATGCAAACCCTTTCCACGTAGTACTAGGTAAAGATAAAAGACAACTGTAGTAGCATAAAAATAACTGTCTGTGTATATCATTTAAGAAAAAAGAGCTTACAGTCTCTTTCTCTTAAATGTGTCCGAGGACCAACAGCAAGTAACTGTAGATGTCATGGTGCTGATGTGTTCATGGTTGTTTTCCAAAAGCATCTTCAAATATTGCTATAGTTCCCCATTTCCCCCTCCCCCCTGCCCCATGTGAGTATGTGAGTTACTGGAATGACACATGAAACGTCACTTCTCCCAGCAGGAGAAATGAAAGCAAAAACACCACACCCCTTGAACGGTGCTCAGGCGATTTTTGTCAGACTAATGAGTACACAGGCTAGTTTGGAAGCTAAAAGAACACCTGACGTTTGGGAAGAAATTCCAAGACTAAAGTGGATTACACTTGAGCAAAATATTCTTTCACAAAGAGGCTTGTGCTTAAATTCTCTACTGCTCTTGGAGGAGGGGGTGAGAGGGTGCCTCCTGCCCCTTGGCTTGGCAAGGGCGTGGACAACCTCATTCTGCAATGAATTCACTACAAACCGCCACATACACATTGATACTTTTTTTTTTTCCTCAACAATCAAAATACAAAGTTAAACACAATTGAGCCATTGTTTTGGTTATGCATAATGTGTATGCCTCCAAAAACAGAAGAAAAATAGAAAAAAGTACCCTCACTAAAGTTTCCCCTAGGTCTCCCAGCGGCTCCTATGAAGGGACTGAGGGAGACTCAGGAAAAATAACACTTAGAAAGCTGCCCGATGAGGTATTTATGCAAAAAGAGTGGTTCTGGAGTTAAGAACACACTTTTATAAGATATTTATCTATTTCTCAAAGAGATCAGAAAAGTAAATCACACACATTGCATTTTCTTATTTTCTAAAAGAGGCCTTTGCTCCTTTAGAAAAAGGAAATGAGGGGAGACAGCCCACGGTGGGGGTTTGAATTGGAAGAAGTCCCCTGCCAGAAACAGTCCTGGACATTTACCTCTGCCTTTCAGGAGGGAAGTCTGAATTTGATCTTGCGGGGTGGGGGGAGGGTGGGGGACTGAGGTGGGTTCCGTCAGGTTCCATGGCTGTGGATGGCTTTTGGGGTGTCAGATATTTGGGGAGACGGAGGGAACAGAGCACTTCAAATAGACATCCGTATTCCCATCTACACCCTGAACAAGTATGCTGGAAGTGTTCAGGTTCGGGTCATGAATTTGACCTGTTCAGGGGTGTAGATCTTTCTTTTCCCCCAGGTTCTGTCATCAGCAGCCCAGAGGAAGATAATGCACCAGTTAATTCCCACTGTCCTGGCTGATGGAGCTTCTGACAGTGCCTGGTGCTGGCAGAGGGGCTCCACGATGGCCCACCCTGTCCCATTTTCAAAATCAAGATTACCCCAGTTCCCTCTCTCTCCCTTACCGCCGTATCTTGAGCCACAGGAGTGGGCATGTTTGCTTATGTTTTAAAATTCCCTTCCATGTGGGTGGAAGATCAAATTCTTCTCAAGGTTTCTCTGGAGCTCCCCAAATCATTTCTTTCAGGCAAAGATAACAGGAGTTTCTGGGCTGCATGGTATCATCTGGTTGTCTACATACAGTGCTCACAATCTAGGTGGGCTTCATTCGAGGTTGGTTCGTGTGCCCAGGTGGTAGAGACAGCCGGCTCCTCCTTCCCACCGTGAGACGGCGTCACGGGAAAACGTCTGGGGCTGGTCCTTCCAACACCCGTGTCACTTCCTCCTTCCCGTGTACCCTAACTCACACCCTCATCCAATAAGGCCCATTCATGTGTTTCCCCTTCTCCTGGCGAATTTGCATAATTATCCACTGCCTTTTTTCTAGAAACCAAATCACGGTCATGGTTTTCTCAAGTCAGCGTCCCCTAATTCTCTTGATTCTATCATACACACTCACTACTAAGTTTGCCCTCAAATTATTGCGTCATGGTAAACATGTACAGACAAAGAGAAAGGACACACTTTTCAACAAAGAATCAGAGGGGGTCGGGGGCTGAAGTGCAGACAAGGCAGTACAGAGCTCCACCATCCAGGCCCTACCAGAACATGAAGAGATTTTTGTATTGCAGAGTAAGCTCCCCAACAGTCAGAATTTGTCCCTGAAGAAGGTTAAACCTTAAACACCTGCTTCAAAAAACCAAAACAAAATCACTGGAAAAAAGGACAAAAAAAAAAAAAAGAAAGAAAGAAAAAAAAAAAAAAAGAAAAATTAAAGGAAAAAAAAAAAGGAAAAAAGAAGAAAACCAAAAGAACCTCTAAGCCTAAGGGCTTAAAAATTAGAGGCATAGCCTTTTCTCTATTTTCTATATTTATATGAAAATAATTCATGCTTCATGCTAAATACATTATTTACCTTACAAGAACTTTGTTATTTTTGAATAAAAAAAAGTTTGTCTTTTTGTGATTTTTTTTCTTTTTTTCTTTTTCTTTTTTCAAAGGAATTCCATGCATTGTGGATCAGAAATTTCTGCTGGCTACACTGGCTGAATGTGGAAATCATTTGATTTTCGCAAAGATGAGTCCTGACTGACATTAATTGCAAACTCCATTTTGAGGGCAGTATAGGAGTTTTTTCTTTCTTTTTGCTATGTTTTACTTTAGTTTGTCCATCAATGTGCCTTTCATCTTTTAAAAATACACCGCAACACTAATGGCAGGTTCCGTAGCTTTTTGTTTTGCTTTGTTTTCACTTGGATCAAATGGTTTTGACAGACAGAAAAAGATCTGCACCATTATTTCCTTCCTTAACAGCTATTGTAATTTCTTGGAACGTGACTGGGCAGTTAAGAAGACATAGCTTGTTTTCTGCATCAGTTTTTTTCTCTCTCTCTCTCTCGCGTGTTTGTGTGTGTGTGCGCGTGTGTGTGGTGTCCGTGTGTGCAGGACCAACCTTCAGGCTTATGGCTTGTGGAACCTTCTCTTCATTTAATATAGAACAGAATTCAATGATTAGCAACATCACTAAAAACAGACCCAGTTTCTTCTTGTGAGTCACTGACATCTGGTGAACGTGAATGGTCCAGTGTCCACCTCGGAAGATGCTACTAGGCCTCACGGTTAAGAAGCACAAAGGACTGGTGACAGCCCCGACCCCGGCTTCCCCAGCTCGCATTGCATGCTTGGGGCAATGCCACGGGTTTTCCGGGCACTATTTGATGCTCAGTGCCATGAGCTCGGGTCTGCTCCTAGGGGAACCAGGGGTCCTTCCTTCTCCTCGGTTGCCTTACGTGCATTCACTCAGTGAACCCAACTGGGTGCACAACCTGACCTTTTAAACCTAAAGGTTGGGCCTGACCGATGGTAACTCTGCACACGTGCCTTCTAGGTGCCCGATGTGTATCCCCGTGGCATTATCAATGCCATCCCTGCGGATTCAGCCACGGGTTTCTGACAAGCTGGAGGAAGCAATGGTAATTTTGGCTTTTTCGGTTTTGTCTTCAGATAATGAAAAGCTTTTGTAAAACAGCTGAGTGTCAATATGAGTTCTATGGCTTCAATCTCCTTTAAACATAAAATTCTTAAGGGTCCAAAACAAAGGAGGGGGGCAAATTAAAAAAAAAAAAAGAAAGAAAAGAAAGAAAACCAAACCAAATGAAGAAAAAAGAAAAAAATAATAAATCGCTGATATTGCCACAAATCATTAGAAATCTCCTGACATGCTGAAACCAAATGGCCGTAAGTTCAAAACAAATCAGTGACTTGTTTTTAATTTTTTGTGGTTTCCTTTTGCTCTTTCTGCCCCTTTGCCGTCCGATTGGTGATGTTATTCAAACAGGATCGAATCCCTGCCAAGTGCAGGAGCGACCCTGCCGCCTCCTTCATCTCCTCATCATCACTCTCGGGGGGCTTTTCCGTGCGTCTCTTTTTGAGGGGCAGCGAGTCGCTGGGGACCTTCCTTGCCTTGGCGAAGTGCTGGCGCTTCTTGTGCTGGGACGCGTAGCCGCTGTCCCCCAAAGCATCCTTGGCCTCCTTTGGGCTGCGTTTCCTGTCATCCTCCTCCGTCTCGCTGTGGCTCTCGTGGCTGTGGAAGCTGCCCTCGCTGCCCTCCTGGCTCCCCTTGGTGGCAAACTCGTAGTGGTCATCGGCCGAGGAGGAGGAGACGGAGTCGCTGGCGGGCGAGGTGCTCCTGGCGTGGGAGGACTTGGCACTGCTGTAGTTGTGATCCTCCTTGGGGTCTCCACTGACCACCGGGGAGCCACACGACGGCTCGCTCTCAGTCCGCATCCGGCAGCTGGTGAGGCCGTTCCTGTGGGACGGGGACGGGGGGGGGGGGGGGGGGACAAGAGAGGACACAGATTAAACCCCCTGTGATGAGACAGCCAGCAGCCCCGAGTTCACATAGCAGATGTTTTGACGTCCAATCCGGCGATGTGCCAACAGGTGGCTCTGCTTTGAAGATGGGGTCCTAAATCCTGACACCTCCATCTTCCCTGCTTATCTCCCATCACTGACATTTTCACTCAATTTGTGCAGCTGAGACGTCAAAACAACACTCTTTTGAAGTGACAGCGGTGGAAGTGCAATCTCTTCTATTAAATCATAAAAACCAAGCTGTGCTTGGTTTCACATACCCGCCAACACTGCAGAGGAGACATTACCAGGTGATGTTGGCTGGGTACTTCAGAGAAAAAAAGCCCTCTCTCTCCTAAAGCAGGTCCGGCAGGAGCCTTTTGTTGGAAGACTAAATCTGGTGTTCAGCAAAAAGAGATACCTGCCATGTGGTGACAGCTACTCATTCCCACGTTCCCTCCTTCATTCATTCATTCATTGCACAAATAGTCACCGCACACCTAATATAAATGCACGGCCTTAGGGAGGGTCCCAGGGGAGGCATTGAGGTGAAATCAGATCCAGACACTGTCACAAAGATGCTTACAGATGAACAGAGAACAAGTCCTGGTTAGATCACAGATGAGACAGCAATAAGCTACCATCTACTAAACTTACCACCTGCCAGGTGCTCTGCTACATCTGCAGATGATGTGTTTAACTCTATAAAGTGGATATTAGCATCCTTATTTTAGACACTGGAATTGAGGCCTGGAGAAGTTTGATAATTTACTTACAGCTACACAGGTAATGAGTAGCAGAGTTGGGATGCGAACCAAAGGCTCAAGCTTGAGCTCTTTGTAACATCATCAGATCGACTCTCGCTCTTTTCTGATTTCCCTGTAACTAGGTCACCTGCTATACATCCCCATCAGGATCTGACAGCACCCATCACACCTCTGATGATGTTATTGTGTCCATACATCTGAGTAGTGAACTGACCTCCCTTGTGCCTCTTTACTGGCAAAGCGAGTATAGTATCTGCCCTCTGCCACCATCCCCCCTCCCCCGCCCCGCTCCCCGCTTCACGGGGTTGTTTGGCTGAGGATGTGGGCGAATGCCTGCTGGTGTCTGAACCAGGACTCTGATGCTTATTCCTGGTTCGACCACGCATTCTGTGGAATGGGCACCAATCCTGTCTGCACAGCAACTCTTAGTCTGATGGTGCCTGGCACACAGAGGGTGTTCGGAAGAGATGGTGATCAGAGATGAATACTCACAGGCAGGGAGCGTTATTTACAGCTGGAGGGTGCAGAGGGAGGGCACAAGGAGAAGGTTTGTGGAAGACATGGCATCTGGCCTTGGATGTGAGGGCTGGAGGTTCTGGGCAGGGAAGAGAATGTTCCACTGCACCCTGCTGGCCCCATTTCCCATGGACTCATTCACTGGTGATACATTTCTAGATCTTGGGAACATGGGCACACTTTTCCTTCCTACACAGCTCCAACTGTAAGCACCCTACGTTCCCTCCAGAGACAGCACTTCCCACCATCACTGGGATCGTGCGATGATGTCCTGTGTCTGTGGTTCCCATTAGAGTGTTAGTGTCACAGGCAGGGCCCAGTCACTGATCTGTCCTCAGGGGCTAGCGCTGTGCCAGGTGTGCAGTGGACCCACAACAGATACACTGAGCAAGTGTCGGAGCAGATGGGACCGTGTGGCAGAGAGCGGGAAGTCTGTGGCGACAGCGGTGGGTCTCCACCAGCACATCTTCCCGGGCACTCCCTGAGGGTGCAGCCCCGGAAGAAAGGCGATGGGGTGAGAGTCAGTCTGGAAGCCCTTTCCCTTTGTCTCCTCCCACCCCTGTGGGCCTTGAGGCTCAGGGAGATCCTGCTGCAGCCCACAGAGAAAGGAAGAGGTGAAGAGAGTCCTTGATGTAAACGGGGTAGTAGGTGTCTCCCTCCCTCTGCTGCTCTGCTAAATTTAAGCTGGTGGTGAGGAACACTGCCCTTGTAAGGTACACCGGCAAAATGCATGAGGGCCATTATCAAAATTCCACCTTTCCCAGATGCCTCTAGATCATCACGATACACCCCGACAATTACCATGTGTGCATCTGTACGATAAAGTCCTAGCAGGCTCCAGAAGGGGTCCAGCGTCTGTCCCCCACTCCATGATCCCAGACTGACACCCCCTTCCCTGAAGTCGTTATAGAAAGAGCCTGGCTTTCGAGACAGACTTTCGGGGTTCACACCCCCGTGCTGTTTTTTCAGTGAGACCTCCAGCAGGCTTCTCATCTACCTCGTAGGGCTGTGTGACGACAAAATGAAAAGTTCCAAGCACAGAGGACAGCTCTTAGGGGTGCTGATGTGGTCTCCTCCCTTGCTGTCTGTCTGCCAGAGCTCTCCCTGCCGCCCCAAGCAGTCCCGTCTTCTTTCTAGGCCGGGTCAGGAGGCTGAAGGGAACGCAGCATAAAGTAAGAGTTAGAGGCCCAGAGACAGAAATTCCTCACGGGCTTGTCTGTAAACACAGACCCTGTACTTCGGGGCGTGGCCTCTGTGATATGTTTTCTGCTGACTTCCTGTTTTTTGGGTGTGTCTGGGGTGCATAAAAGTGGCTACGGAAGATTCCTGTGAGGTGTTATCAAACATGAAACAGAACCACGTGTACAGGCAGCTATGAAGAAGTATCAAAGCAAATGAAAACGAAAGTCCCGTCCAACGGTTCTCAGGATCGTTGCTGCAGGCAAGTTCTGTGAAATCCCCAAATAATCAGTCTACTGAACTAGCCTAAAAGGGTTCTGAGTGAACCCAACTACACTTGGATGAGTCTACTGGGCTACGGTTGGGTTTTAGAAAATCAATGTCGCTCTGAATCCTTATTTTTTAACAACATGGGGTTTACAATTCACTACTGCAGTTAAGCAGAATTTGATACCTCTCTGAACACCTATGGAGAGGAAGACTGAGAATTCCTGGAGCAAAGGAGTAAGAAAAATGCAAGTGTTGCAAAAGGCTAATTCTTAGTGAATCCAGGTGAAAGGTATATATGGTGTTCATTGTGCTTCTCTTTCTGGATCCTGCTCCCACGCCCTGAAACATTTTTTTAAGTAGAAAGTTTTGAGGTGCAGGGTGAAGTGAGAGAACTACACCAGGATGAGAGCAACATTGTACTGAAATGGTATTACAAGAGAGAAGGTTCTGAGCCTGAGAACATTTTCTTTCTCTTTCAAGGAAACAAGGAAGCACAAACCATAACGGAAAAGAATATTTTAAAAATGTATATATGTGTATAACTGAATCCGGTTGCTGTACAGCAGTAATTAACACAACATTGTAAATCAATTATACTTAAAAAAAGCGAGTGTGAGAGAAGCACTCAAGACACACTCGAATCACAATGAAACCTTCTTAAAGGCGGCACAGGGATTGAAGGAGAGAAAAGCAAATCACTTCCCTAGCTCTTGAGTTCAAGGTTGTGTAGTGCAGGGTCTCTGGTCCCACCTGGGAGCACACTGCATGCCAACAGGGATTCTACAACCCATGCCTTGCATCACTGGCCCCATTCAACCACCTCACAGACAGACAAAATAAACTCAGGGAGCCCTGTGACTGGTCCAAGGTGGCCCTGCTAGCTCTCAAAGACGGCTCAAGCAGGAAACTGAAATGTCTCCCTGTCCTCCCCAGGAAGGAAGCTTACTGTGATGAAGACAGGAAACCAACACACCATTGACAATATTTCTAGATGAAAACAGGTACACGGACATAACTTCAGGGAGTTAGAACTGAAATGTAAATGCATCTCTCTTTCATTTGATACAATGAGCTTTCCCTGAGATTTTAGCATGGGCTCATAAGCCATAAATTACACACAAACTCAGCAGGAAGCGACAAGCTCCTTCAATGATTAATCACTCGATGCAATGTTGTTCATGGTAGGGCACGCTGGCTGCACTGACTTGGTGTCAGACACCTCCTGCTGCAGGGGCTGATTCCAGGGAGCCAACTACTTTCAAAGAAGAAACCAGGCATCCTGGACATGTTGGAAGGGGAATTTCTAAGCACCTCCTTAAAAACGATTCATTAAAATGAACACGTGATATATCTGAAATGCCTGCCATCTTTCAGTTTTAGTTGAGTTTCTATGTTACAATACAACGATCACGTTAGCATAAATTAAAGCCACCTGATTTTACTAGGACTCCAAAGAAACACGTGTTATTCATCTCAAATAAAAACCTGGTATTCATTCTCTAAGCAAATCGGTGGGAAATACTGAACATAAAAGGTGAGAAATCACATTAGTTCAGGCCGAGAATGAGCAACGCTTGCAACTAACAAGTTCAGGCATAGCTTCTGATCAGACCTATGGCTTCATGGTTTGTTCCATTATCGTATCATCAGTACTGATATCATCAGTGTTGTCTCCACCTTTCACCTGCGCACTAGGGTTCTCTCTGGAGCTGATGGCTTTAAACCTAGAGGTTAGCAATGAGGGTGAAGTTGTCCTCCTGAGGGCTTTACTTGAGAACTCTGGTCTTTTGCCAAGTATGAAAAGAAGCAGGTGGAATTCATGGGATTATAGAAGCAGTGTTCGAAGTTTAGCGCTTCTATCCAAAACTGACTGTAGGTAGAAAGAGACAGAGGACAAGAGATGAGTGGATGCTTCCATTTCCAGCCAGTGGCAGAGGAGCTATTCAGAAGGCATTCTTCCAGCTATCATACAAAAGATCCTGGATAAAGGAGAGCAACATATTTTTGAGTCATTGCTGGGTTCCCTGGAAAATAAGGGGAACCTTAGAGATTTACATAAAGGCACACGTACTGAGAGAACTTTACATATGCACAGATGCAAATCTTAAAAAAGAAAAGAAAAGGGGGGGACAAAATCTGAAATGTGAGCAGCAGGCAACCGAGAAAAGCAGGGTATTCATGGAAAAAATGCCTCCTCTAGTCCTGGGACAAGAGCCCAAACTTAAGTGGAGGGAGCAGCAGAACTGATTTTGGCAGCTCCTGGGTAACTGTGGCCCCTTGAGGGGGTTAAAGTGGCTGCAGATGCATTGGTCCCCAGGCTCCCAGCAGAAGTTTTAAAAGCAAATCCTAAAAATAGAACTACCATATGATCCAGTAATCCCACTACTGGGCATATACCCAGAGAAAACCATAATCCAAAAAGAAACATACCATAATGTTTATTGCAGCACTATTTACAATAGCCAGGACATGGAAGCAACCTAAATGCCCACCAACAGATGAATGGATAAAGAAGATGTGGCATATACATACAGTGGAATATTACTCAGCTATAAAAAGGAATGAGATGGATATATGTATGAATTGAAATTGAAACTATATGTAATGAGGTGGATAGACCTAGAGTCTGCCATACAGAGTGAAGTAAGCCAGAAAGAGAAAAACAAATATTGTATGCTAACTCATATATATGGAATCTAAAAAGAAAAAAAAAAAAGGTACTGATGAACCCAGTGACAGGAATAAGGATGCAGATGCAGAGAATGGACTGGAGGACACGAGGTTGGGGCGGGGGTGAAGGGGAAGCTGGGACAAAGTGACAGAGTAGCGCAGACACATATATACTACCAACTGTAAAATAGATAGCCAGTGGGAAGTCGCTGTATAACAAAGGGAGATCAACTCAATAATGGGTGATGCCTTAGAGGGCCGGGACGGGGAGGGTGGAGGGGAGTCGAGGGAGGGAGGGGATATGGGGATATGTGTATAAATACAGCTGACTGACTTTGGTGTACCTCAAAAACTGGTACAAGAGTGTAAAGCAATTATATTCCAATAAAAAAAAAAAAAGCAAATCCTCTCTTGAAGAAAGCAACCCACATTGAGGCCATCAGGATTCCTGTGTATCAAGTTTAATCAAATATTTAAGTAGAAGCTCATAATCTAAAATCAGCAACAGGCCACTAGGAATGTATAAATGTAAAAATGCCACGTAAAAAGCTAGGACCCTTGAAAGATGATGCCTTTGATGAGATGCTAGGGAAAAGTAACTGTCCCTCACAGGCAGACAATGGGGATAAAAGACAGCCTCGACCTCAGCTCCAGATGGAAATGGAGACAAGAAAAGCCTCCCTTGAGAATTTTTAACTGCAAGCCTGAAGTCTTGTGGGGATGGGGCCAGAATTCCACAGTGTGGACCAAAAGACCTCAAGCTAAATTTAGTTTTAAGTGCCCAATGGTGCCTACTAGAAGAAAATACAAACCCTTTTTGGAAGAACATACTTTAGACCCAGGCCACAAAGAATTCCCACAGGTAAGATTTTTAAGGAACACAGGTTCACAATAAAAAAAAAAAATCATTAAACACAGAATAAATAAGCCACCATAAAGAGACAACAGAAAAACAACCTACAGAATCTGAATTGCAAAGTCTGAAAATATTGTGATAATTAGGTACAGATTGTGAAGTATGTATAAAAAAGTAAAAAAGGGAATTGACATTAGAAAGACAGACTGGGTTATTAAAACCAAGCAGACAGATTTTGGAATGCATCAAACAGAATTTCTAGAGCTTAAAAATAATCCCTGAAATTAAAAAACTCAATGGAATTGAGCTATAAAAAAAAATTAGGGAATTGAAAGATGGACCTAAAGATATGATAGAAAATGCAACAGAAAGAGATAAAGGGATGGGAAATATGGAAGAGAGACTGGGTAATAGGGACATAGTAAGAAGATCCAGTATAAATCTAACTGGAGTTCCAGGGTGAAAGGAAATATGGGGAAGATCCAATCCCAGCATAGAAAATGGCTAAGAATTTCTAGTTTTGATGAAAGTTACCAATCTTCAGATTCAGAAAGCCAACAAGTCCCATGGAGGATAAATAAAAAGAAATGCATATTCTAGATATATCATAGTTATCACAGACATTACAAAAAAAAAAAGAAAAGAGGGAGAGAAGATTTAGAAGCAGTGGAAAGGAAACACATCACCTAAGGAGGCGTAGCAATTAAGATAGAACCAATAACACAGATGAAGGTAGAACAATATTCCCAAAGTGAGAGAGAAAAAATAACTGTCAAACTACAATACTATCGTCTAAGAATGAAGGCAAAATAAATATATTTTCAGACAAAAAGTCAAGACTTTAATTAAAAGTAGATATTCAACTACAGGAACTTCTTAAGAATATATTTTAGGAAAAATAGAAAGTGATCCAAAAAGAAAGGTCTGACTTAGAAGACAAATTTATGGTTACCAAAGAGGAAAGGTGGAAGGCAGAGATAAATTAGGTTGGGATTAACATATACACACTCCTATATATAAAACAGATAATCAACAAGGACCTACTGTATAGCACAGGGAATTCTACTCAATACTCTGTAATAACCTATATGGGAAAAGAATCTGAAAAAGAATAGAAATATCTATAACTGAATCACTTTGCTGTACACCTGAAACTAAGATAACATTGTAAATCAACTATACACCAACATAAAATAAAAATTAAAAAACAAAAAGGTCTGAGATGCAAGAAAAAATGATAAGCAAAGAAGATGTAATCAAGTATTGACCAGATAACACAATATAGCTGTCTCTTGGTGTCTGTGGGGGCTCTGGTTCCAGGACCCGCCTCGATACCAAAACCTATGAATGCTCAAGTCTCTTATATAAAATGGGACTTTGTATTTGCTTATAACCTATGCATATTCTCCCATATACTTTAAATCATCTCCAGATTACTTACAATACCTAATGCAATGTAAATGCTATGTAAATAGCTGCTGGTGTGCAGGACAAATAAGTTTTGATTTTTGGAACTTTCTGGAATTTTTTCCCCTGAATATTTTTTTTATCAGTGGTTGACTGAATCCATGGATGCCGAACCTGTACAGAGGGCTGACTATAATAACAACTAACTTAAAAAAAAAAAAGAAAGAAAGAAAGTGAAATAGACCTAAAGTCCTAGACAAATGTAGCATGTCATTTGGGAGGTGGAGAGAACAGAAGTTAAAGCATTCCAGGGGCCTTGTACTGATCAGGAGGTTAAAGATACTGATTAACTCTATACATTTTAAAATACTCATGTTAAAAATTCTAGGATCAACACTAAAAGAAGAGAAAAATGTATATAACTTCTAAACCACTAGAAGGGGGAAAAAGGAATGAGTGGGAGAATCATGATCAATTTAAAACAATGTTAGAAAAGAATTTGGAAAAGGGGGGGCAAACAAATGCAAACCAAGATGGTAGAAATAAATCCAAATATGTTGTTAAAAATGGGCTAAAAATCTTCATTAAGAGGTAAAGATCATTAACACAGATTTTTTAAAAAGTCATATGTTGTTTGCAAGAGATGAACCTAAAACATAAGGACTAAGAAAGGTTAAAAGTAGATGGAGGAAGGGGACTTCCCTGATGGTGCAGCGGTTAGGACTCTGTGCTCCCAGTGCAGGGGGCCCGGGTTCGCTCTCTGGTCAGGGAACTAGATCCCACATGCATGCCACAACCAAGGAGCTTGCCTGCTGCAACTAAGACCTGGCACAATCAAATAAATAAATAAATAAATGTTAAAAGAAAAAAAAAGAAGGTAAAAGGAGGAAAAAACACTGTGCCATGCTGGTGTAACTATATTAAAACCAGATAAGACAGATTTTTAAGGCAAAAATCATTACTACAGATAAAGAGAGTCATTAAACATTCATAAAGGTTCAATTCACCAGGAAGATATAACTGTTCTAAACATGGAGACTTTCAATAAGATAGCCTCAAAATACACCCCAAACTGGAAGAGCTACAAAGAGAAATGGTCAAATCCATATCTCCTTCCCTCCCTCCCTCCTTCCCTGCCTCCCCGCCCCACCCACCCCACCCCGACATGGTTAATAGGTAGATAATAGGTAGATTTGATCTAGTGGACATATACAGAACACGTGCTCATAATGGAGAAGGTTTATTACTTTGAAACACACACAAAATATTTATAAAAACTGATATACATTCCTAGACCACACAGCAAGTCTCCACAAATTTCAAAAAAGCAGTATCTTATAGATTAATTCTCTGACCACAATGCACTGTAATTAATAATAAGTGTTGCAGAGGTCACTAAAAACAAAAATAAGAAATAACCACCTCCTCATAGATTTGAAAATTTAAAAACACACTTCTAAAAACACCTATGGTCAAAGAAGGAATCAAAATGGAAATTAGAAAATACTCTGAACTTGTGACAATAATGGAAATAAAAGGTATCAAAACTTACGGATGCAACTAAGCAGTGGTTTGAAGGAAATTATAACTTTAAACTTTTATGTAAAAAGAAGAAAAGTTTAAAATAAAAGTATTTTATCCAGACCACAACAACAAAAAGAATAAATTCAAAGAAAGAAAGGAAATTATAAAGTAGCAGGAATCAATGAAATGGAGAACAGATACAACTTTAGGCCAACATATTTGAAAACAGGTGAAATGGACAAATCCCCAGTTACCAAAATGAATTAAAAAAGAAATAAAAAATAAGTTATACTATAATCATTAAAGAAATTGAATCAATAGTTAAAAATCATCCCACAAAGAAAACACCAGCTCCACAGTGTTTCATAAGTTTCATCAAACATTAAGCAATAGATAATTCCAATCTTAGCTAAACTCAGAGAATCTGAGTGAATACTCTTTAACTCATTATATGAGACTAATGTAATCCTGACACTAAAACTAGATAAAGATAGCACTAGAGAAACATGGATATGGACAAATATGCAAAATTCATACAGAAGATGTTAGTGTACCAATGCTAGCAATATGTATAAAATATAATGTATCATATGTGCATCAAAAATGCAGGTTATATTCAAAATTGGGAATTTATAATGTAATTCATCACTGTAAAACAAGGAGAGAAAAAATTTATAGTTATCTTAAATGATTTAAACATTTCTTTGATGAAATTAAACAACCATTTATGATAAATTATCATAGCAAGCCAAACAGAGGGAATTTTTTTATGATGAAGTATATTTCCTAAAAACCCTATAACAAACATTCTATCAACTGTTCATCAATAACATAGCTCCCTTTAAAATAAGACACAATATAAAGATGTCTATTATTATTCCTCTTACTCAGGTCCTAACTGCAATAGGAGAGGAAAAATAAAATATATAAGAATTAGAAAAATTCCCACTGTTATTTACATAAGATATAATTTTATTCATGGAAGATCTACAGATAAATTATTAAAGTTACTAAGGCAGTTTATTTCACTTTGCAAGGCTGCTAGAAAAAAATCAATATACAAATAACTCCAGATGGATTATAGATTTAAATGAGTAAGAAAAACTTTTAAAATCTTTTAGGAAAAAACTGTAGAAGACCAGATGATCTTGGAGTAGGGACTTTTAAAAGACACTAGATTTCATTACAAAATATTTAGTAAGCAAGAAAATTAAGAGCTCCTGTTCATCAAAAGACATTGTTATGGACAGTGAAACGACCATCCACAAACTTAGAAAAGTTATTAGCAACACATATAGTCAATAAAGGATTAATATTCAGAATATACAAAGAACTCCCACAAAGATACGGAAAAGAGAAACAACCTGATAGAAAAATGAGTAAAATGTTGATCAGGCACATTCAAGCAGCCAACTAAATATATGAAGAAAACTGTAACATCTTTAGTAAGAAGGGAAATGGAAATTAAAAGGCAAAGAGATACTGTTACATATTCACTAGATTGGTTGAAATGGCAAAGTATGACAATTCCAAATGTCTGTGAAGATGAAGAGAAATGGGAAGTATCATACTCTGCTGGTAGGAGTGTAAATGGATACAAGCACTTTAGAAAACAATTTGTCCTCATGTGGTGAAGTTGAGCATGTCCATACCTTACAAACCAATAATTTCCACACCTAGACATGCATCTTAAATGAAACTGGAGACAAGTATAAGAATTCCCATAGCAGCTTTCCTTGTGACAGCAAAGAACTATAAACAATTCAAATGTCTTAAAAAACAATGTGGTATAGCCACATAGTGGAATATTATACAGCCATGAAACCCATCATCAGTTACAACCATATGCTGCAAGCCAAATAAACCTAATAGTGAGTATAAAGAGTCAGAAAAGAAGACAAAGTATCATTCCAGTTTTATAGAATTCAAAACCAAGCAAAACTAAATATGTTATTTATGGGTATCAAAAACACTTTGAAAAGCCTAGGAACAGTAAACACAAAATTTGGGATTATGGTTATCTTTCAGCTAGGAGATGCAGGGGCCTCTGATGCCTGCTCCAGCTGGGTAGCCCTTCTCAGGAAGCATATGGGTTCAGCAACTCTAGGACTTCTGCCTCAGTGGTCATCTCCAGGGCTGAAGGCAGGAACGGGCACAATTTTCTCCCATGAGCTGCAAACTGTTCCCTTAAAAAGACTGAGATGAATGTGACTCCCTCTCTCCATTAGATCGCAGAACACAACAGGAACGATCCTAAAACTCTTCCATGAACCTCTTTGCATCTGGCACAGTCCAGCACCACCAGGAGTGCAGAGGATTTTTAGATACAATAGGAAAAGCCGCCAGAATTTCAAAGGTATTAACCAATGCTACTGTTTTGAAATATGGGGAGCAACTCCAGAACGTTGATCAAATTTCACACGGTGAATTTGCTGGTCATTGTTTAGATTTCTGGCCCAGAAGTCAAGACAAAAAGCCAAGCCAGTGGCCCAGTGGGAACTCAATGTGCAACCTTTGTCCTTCTAGTGTTGTTTTTTCCTTTTCCCTTTAATCGCTCCCTTTGGTAATATTTCCTCCTCGCCTTCCCACCACTAACCATAACCTAATACTGAGCTTTAGAACTGCCTTCAAAGACCATGATTTCAGAAGATAAAAGCTGACAGGTACTTGTTTTTTTTTAAAAAACAAAACAATACAATCCGTCCCCCCCCCCCCCCCCAAATTCAGTGGCAAACTTTCCCTCCAGTTGTATAATCGGGCCCCACCCTATCTTAAAACTGAAGGTTGCAGGCTTCTTAAACTCCTGTTACAAACATCTTTTCCAAAGGAAAGACAAAGAGAAGGCCAGGAGTAGATCTGAAGCTGATACATAGGTTTTCCTGGTGACTCTGTTTTGACAGGACCTTACGTATTAATGTTTTGTACGTATAGAGCCATTAATTCCTGACTTGTTTCCTGTTCCACGGGAAGTGCAGGTTTCACTTGGGGTCCTTAGAGAACCAAATAAAATTAAGCAGCCTTAGGTGGTGATCAAATGGAACGTTCTTATAATTTTATAACATGTTAAGGTTTAGACTACTGTCACGATTCTTCAAAATTATGGCTTTGACACGTATGTGCACTGTCCTCAAGGTGGCAGAGAAGCCCAAACTAAGCCTTTTCTGGGATTTGGGATTGAGCTTCAGGTACCCAGAAAGGGGACCTAGGAAGGTCTGTGGAGGGCAGGCTAGATGAATCCATGAGGTTCTCCACATTACTCATTTCATTTTTTCCCATCTAAAAAATTTGTGATAAAATACACAAACCAAAAAGCTTACCATCTTAGCCTTTTTTAAGTATACAGTTCTGTGGCATTAAATACATTCATAACCTTGTGCAGGCACCACCACCATCCATCTCCAGAACCCTTCATCTTGTAAAATTGTAACTCTGTCCCCATTAAATAATTACCCGCCCCCCACTCATTCCCTCTCCCCATTGTTACTGGCAACCACCATTCTACGTTCTGTCTCTATGAACTGGACTACTCTGGGTACCTCACATAAGGGGAGTCATAAAGTATTTCTCTTTGTGAGTGACTTATTTCACTTAACATAAATGTCCTCAAAGTTCATCCATATTGTAGCATGTATCAGAACTTCCTTCTGTTTTAAGGCTGAATATTCTACTGTGTATATATACACCACATTTGGCTTGTCTGTTCATCTGCTGATGGATGCTTGAGTGGCTTACACATTTTAGCTACTGTGAATAACGATGCTATGAACGAGGATGGACAAATATCTCTTTGAGAACCTGCTTTCAATTCTTTGGGGTATATACCCAGGAGTGGAATTGCTGGGTCATGTGTTAGTTCTATTTTTAATTTTTTGTGGACCCGCCATACTGTTTTTCTCAGTGGCTGCACCATTTTACATTCCCACCAATGGTGCTCAAGCGTTCCAACTTTTCCACATCCTTGTCAACACTTAGTATTTTCTGTTTTCTCGACAGTGCTATCCTAATGGGGGTGAAGTGGTATCTCACTGTAGTTTTGATCTGCATTTCCCTAATGATTAGTGATCCTGAGCATTTTTCTATGTGCTTATTGACCTTTTGTGTATTTTCTTTGGAGATAAGTCTGTTCAAGTCCTTTCCCATTTGTGAATAGGGTTGTTTGTTTTCCTGTTTATTTACTGAACACCTGTATAATGTTTACTCTGTGCCAGGCATGTAACTGTGTGTTAATCCTAATAACTCATGAGGCAGGTGCTGGTTTTCTCATGAGAAGCCCAGGTATACCTGGCCCAAGGTCACATAGCTGCACGCTATAGACCCAGGAAACTTGGTTCCCAAGTTCATGCATGCAATTTCTGGGCTCTCTTGACATATGAAGGACAGCCCTCCCACCAGTTCTCTCTCAATCCCCTGGCAAGCCCTGGACATTTAATTTTTCTCTGCCACCTGAGAGGTCACTTGGAGTCAAAAAGTCTTAAGAGTTGAAAACATGTGGCTCAGACCCAGGAGAATTGCTATGGCCTGTACCTGGGAAGCAGGACATAATTTTATGAATGTAAGAAATCTTATGCTCCCATTTCCTAAGAGTTTCAGAAACAGTTCTTTTAGGGCTAGAACTGTTTGTCCCATTCAATGTCTCTGCAAGGAATTTCACTAGAGAAGGAGCAGAAGGCACAGGCATAAAACTTTGAGACATGGGAGCAGTCATTTTGAGGACAATGTGTCTTGAGGACTCTCTGCCCAGGTAAATTTAAAAATAAGCAGGTTTCCAATGTCTAAGGATGGGCTGATCCCTGAGGTTATTGAGTAAAAAGTCAACATTGTAAAGTCAATTACACTATTGACAGATACTCTTACAAGGAGATTTCACATCATAATTATATGCAAAGGAACCCAGCAAATACAAGCTGTGTAATGATCAGCTAATAAAAGTAACACTTCATCTATGTCAATAACAGTTTCAGAGTTAAGACAAACAAACATGGCCTTTGCCACTCAGTGGAGAGAAAAAAAAATCCCTGAAAGACAAATATTTTCACTTAAGAAGTTGCTTAGACTCACACAGAAAATCTGTCACACAAAGCAGAGTAGGAAACAGGTCTTCAGGGGGTGCTAATGACGTTCTAGCCCTTCTGCCAGCCCCAGCTGAGCTGATGGGCGCAGCAACCCCTGTAAACATGTGAACACCCCCGGGACCCGTGGTCACTGCCACGTGGTCTGGCGGATGACGTTGGCTGTTCTTCTATTTTCGGCTGGACTGTTTTCCCTTTAACCTCAGCTGAAGTTAGGTTCAACTGACACATGGCCAAATTTAAAAAAAAATTTCAATTGCAACCAATGTGAAAAAGCAAAACAAGATCCCTCCTGCCCCTCCAAAACACTTCTTAATGGGTTTTACACAGTCTCCAGCAATTACCCACCTAGCTATGTTTACATTCATTTTTCTCAAAAGTGTCGCACTGTCTCCTATTTGCCAGGCATTTGGGACATAAAGAGGGCAAAGGTATTATAAGCAAGGGTCCCTGACCTTCCAGAGCCTGTGACATTCCTCTCCACAATGTCTCTTAAAACTGAGGTGGAAAGTGCAGAGGTGCTATTTGGATAATGGACTGCTAACGCACAATGGTTTTCTTTATCTCTATTTATGCAGACGGGAACTTGTCTAGTTTCTGCAAACTGTGGTTGTACATTTCGCTGAAACGATTCTGCTCAAACCTGTGATGCTGAGGAAGGTCACTCTCTGACGATGCATGCTTTCGTAGGGGACGGACGTTATGAAGCTCTCGGCATGGAGCCCCAATCCCGGCCTCCCACAGTGTTCCGCATGCTGAGGTGGGCTGGGCTGAGCGAGCCACGTTTCTGTGGGACACCTGCCTCTGCCTTTGAAAGACTGGGAAGGGGGTGGAGGAAGAGCGGACACATTCCCTCCTATGTGCTTCCTGTTCCTGCATCACCCCAGCATCGCCTCTTCCCCTCTGCAGCGGCAGTTCAGTCCTATACAAGCTGCGGAATCCAGTTTACGATTCTTCCAATACTTGGGAGACACAACGTCTTCATGTTCTCTGAGAGGCATGTGTACCAGCAGGAGCCTTATCCTTGGAGATCCCCTGGTCCTTCCACAGGATCCCCGTCCAAGCTCAGGGACTCCAGCCCAGCTCAGGGGTACCTCCTAGGAGGTCTAGATCCCAGCCCCAGCCCCGCGTTGGGGTCTAAGGTCCAGTCATTCCAACCCCACCCAAGGGGGTGTGGCTGCTTCCTACTGTTCCCTCTGTGATACCCCGAGTTCTCTGCTCCCCTTCCAGCTGTCTGGTGAATAACTTTCCACCTGGTTAAGTGTTCTTTATTTTGAAGTCTCCCTGTTCGAGTACCTAGTGTGGCTCTTGTCTCTCGACTGGACCTGAATGATACACAGGTCTAGCCCCGGAATCTGTTTGTGGTCTTTTACAGTGGAAGGAGCCTACGTGAGGCGCTGGCGGGACTGGATGAGTAATAACTCTTTGACCGGAAATAAGACGTCATTATTTTGCTGTAGTGCTATGTTATCTTCTAACCAGAACATAACCACTCAAAAAAAATTAATATTTTGAATAATGCCTCTAGAGGGTACTAATCAGTACAATTTGCAATAATATATGCCACGAGGGTAATAATTACAATTGGGAGGCAGCTCCTGCTGAAGGCCAACCCGGTCTCAGTCCTCCCTTCCCTCTGCCTGGCTCTTCCCTTCCCCGAGGGAATGGCTGGAGCCACATGGAGAGCTTTGCTTTCAAAGGCACTGAAAAGACGCTGAAGGCGACAAGCTGAAAGTCTATACCTAGAATCTGCTTAGGAAAGTAGATCGTTACTCCCCATGCAAACAGTCCATGTCTCAAAGTCTTCTCAACCAAAAAGGTAAACTAGGAGGTTAGGGAGAAAGGGTTTTAAGAGAGAACGGAAAACAGAATGTCTCTCTTATAGTCTGAGGCCAAGGCATGGTTATTTAAGCTTCATGGAAGAGGCTTACTATTTATAAACTCAAGAATTATTGATCTCGGGATATCTAAGAAAAATACAAGAGAAGTACAAGAAAAAGAACCTTCCCATATACTTTTGGAAAGTATCACCATGTCTTGTTAACAGAAATGATAAGTGGTTTTATCATTCTATTACTACTCTAATTCCTACCAACTTCCCTCTTTAGCAGGTTCCAAATACCAGCGTCTACCCTGAAGATTAAGGACTTGCATCCTGGCAAAGGCAGTCACTTTGTGGGGAGGGTTAAAGGACACGTGAGTGGAGAAGCTCCACGAGGTTGATTCACACTAGGGAGCTCAACCCTGAATCTCCCCCAGGTCACAGCTAACAGATTTCCTGGGACAGTTTCCTTTGGGACATGAAAACCTATGAAAGCAAAATGGCCGTTAGGTGTGAACTTGATCCAAAAGTGCTAAAAAGAAGCTAAGAGGTAATGCTGTGAAGGGATGCAGTGCAGCTTGGCAGTCCTTTTCTAAATAACCAGCCGGGGCCCAACATTGTGCAACATGCAATGAGGCATCAGCCAAGTAGGTAAGACCCAGCCCCTGTCCTCGGCAAGCAAACCACGGAGGACAGAGTTGGGGATACACACAGGATCACTCATCAAAGGGCCACAACCAAAGCGTGGGCTTATGGGTTCCAAGAAAAGAGAAATTAATCTGATGTTGGCTCAGAGGCCTGTTCAGAAAAGCTTTGTGAAGGAATCATTTTTGTGATGGGCCGTGAAGGTTGTGCTGCCTTGTATGTGGAGGCTGAGGGAAATCTACACATAGGAAACTGTGTGAATAAGATGGGCAAACACTGGATGTATTTGGAGAACAAATTTGGCTCTAGAAGACAGGAGGACCGGGGGGATATCAGGGTGATGTGGTGGGAGTCAAGGAGGATGCTTCTGCAGACAGCTGGAGAGGCACATTTTAGGAAATCAGTCTGGCAATGGTTGATGGGTGGGCAGGGGGTGGGCAGAGAAGAAGGAAAACAGGAGGAAAGCATTCACACTGGCACACGTGAGGCTTCCAAGCTAGTGATAGACCCTAATCTGGGCTGGCAGTGGAGGTGAGAAGGATGGAGGAAAGAAACTTCTTCCCAAGGAAGAGTTCATGTGGTTTGGCAACTGACCTGATTCTCAGACGCAGGGGACTGTTGCCACCTGGTATTTACCTATCACTTACCAGAGCACTTTTCACACATGATTTTTAGCATGTGCATTTCATTGCAACCCTTCCCAGGAGGCCGAGGAGTTTCACGGATGAGGGAACGGAGGCCCAGAGAGGTCAGACATCCACCCAAAGTCAAAGGACTGGGAAGTGACAGGGCTCGGTCTAGAGGTCGACCAGTTAGCCTAGAATCTAATGACTAACTTGCCCACCATTTCCTTCTGTTCACTTTACCCCAATCTTAGAACAAAGCAACTCAGTTTCATTTGTCTTCATCTCATCTGCAAAGAGACCAGGATAATTTGATGGTCCAAGGAGAAGCTGGCACTTGGATTAGGATCCCTGGAAGTTACTGTAACTTTTTCAAACACCAAAAATATTTCTGTCTTCACTACTTAGAGTCTGGTCTTCTCCATCCCCTCAAGTGGTCCTGTGGGACACACAATGCCTATCCCCCTCCTCAGGTGGGCTTTGCCCAGCAAGCTCCTGCCTTACCTCACGGCTGCTGTCATTCCAATGGGAGTGATTGGCAATGGCCGGACTCCGGGAAACAGGCCTCGGCTCAGAACCCGCGTTCCATTTTGTATCACTCCTGGAGGAACTGAAAGAGCAAAAAGGGAAAAGATACCACATGTGAATCCAACTGTGCAGGTTTCTATTCTGAGTCAGAAATTTTGGATACACCAGAGAAAGAGAGAGAGAGAGAGACAACACAGAGAGAGAGAGACAACACAGAGAGAGAGAGACAGACAGAGAGAGAGAAAAGAGAGAAATAGATGGTCATAGGTACACAGAGAAGCAGAGGCAGAGAAAAACATACACACGCAGAGGGAGACAGATACAGAAAAAAATACCATGACAGCGATACAGAAAGAGAGAAAGATACCACGCCTGAAGAAAGAGATTTAGTCAGCCAAGTCAGACCAATAGCTTATTACTGAGGCCTTGGAAAAAGAAAAAAAAAAAGATGAGTTTTAAACAGTGGGCTTCAAATACTATTTTCTTGAATTTGTTAAATATAATCTTTTATCTCTAGTCAGACCCTAAAAAGATCTTAAGAACCTGAACCATCTGACAGCAGATGCGCAAACATAAGCTTCTCCTTATGCTTCTTGGGTCATGGTCAGAATTGGAAACATCTTTCTAAGTGTCCTTAATCCAACAAGGGAAAAAGCCAAAAGAACAGCAAAGCTGATTTTACAAGCTACTCGGCACCTCAGCACTCACGACGTCATCTTATAACCATCCTCACAACCGTCTCTGCTGGGAGTAAAGGGTTGTCAACAGTAGGGTTCTGGCTTCTGCCTCAGACTCACACAGCCCACTTTGGAGGGCCTGCCTTCCCCCTTCCCTGAAGCTTCCCTCAAGCAAATCTCCGGAGAGCTCTCTCGTCATCCCAGGGTCTCCTAAACATACTCATCCCTGGATTAATCCTGAACCAACGTTTCTGCCAGTGACCATCAGATACCGCCCATGTTGCATAGAAACTCACAGTGGCCTCACACAAATGTGAGGATTTACAGAACAGTGGAACCATAGGAAATCCCTGATAGTCGATCTTTTTTGATCTTCTAAACAGTGGTTTCTGCTGGTTCAAGCTAATACTCTTACTGCACCATCAGCACTCCTCCATGTGTCTGTCTACATGGGGCCAGGTATGCATCCTGTGTGAGCACACGGACGGAGGGCTTCTACACCTGGGTTTTAATCTTAGTTCTTCTGGTAGGACTTCGTACAAGCTCACCGAATCTCTTTGCCCTCTCTGAGCGGTGTTCTCTAAGACCTCTTCCACCGCCAGCATCCTGAAGAGTGCCCGGGGCTCTGGGTGTGTTCATGTAGCCCCTGGCACAGTCTCACCTGGGGGCAAGGTGGATCAACTGTGCTTTCTCACACAAAGATCTTACCAACAAGACTGGAAAATCATACCTTCAGAAATGAAAACCACTCCGGATACTAAACTTTTAAAGCTGATATTATTTGTGTAGAATAACTACTTTCCCCAAAACACACAGTACATACTTTTTACTCCTATAATTTTCAGGTCTCTAAGAGCATGTACACATAAATATTCCAAACCTTTAGTCAGGTCTTTCGTGTAGGGTGAATGCCCACTCTGGAATATGGGATTAAGTTATAGACCAATTCCCTGGGCATTCTGTGGCTGCTGCTAATATTTTTTGCCATGTCTCATCCGGCTTTGTGTAATAATACCCTTGTTACTAGGTTTTATACAAGGTGGGATGGGAGACAGAATTGAAGCTAGTATCTGAAGTCAGTACTACTAGTGCAGTTGGGGTTCCAGAATCCCCTGTCTCTTCCCATATTTAGTTATGAAGGTTGAACTAGATCAGGAATTCCTACCCATCCCTCACTATCAGCCTGACTTCAGATATTAGATCATCTGAGACAGGAGATTCACCAGATATCTTAAAAGCATGACACCTGTTATGACATGATATTGCAATTAACTACCATAGTTTGCTCAGTTGATGAGTTCTCTAGAATTTAAATTTACCTGAATTATCGAAAGATTTCCTATAAAGCTACAAGACAGTGTGGTATTGGTGTAAGTGCAGACATACAGATCAATGGGACAGAACAGAATCCAGAAATAGATTCATGTGTATGTGGTCAACTGATTTTTTTGACAAAAAACATGCAGACAACACAATGGGAGAAAGGAGAGTTAGAAAATCAGAGATCCACTTGGAAAAAAAATGAACCTTGGTCCTAACCTCATACCATGTAGGAAAATTAATTAGAAATGGATCACAGACCTAAATGTAAGCACTAAAATCACAAAAGTTCCAGAAGAAAACACAGGAGGGAAAATACCAATAATTTCCAAGGACAGACAGATGTAAAAACCAGTAGAACTCTGGAGTTTGTAGACAGATGCTTCAGGTGGCCTGAAAACATAGGTGTTTTAGGTTTGTCTCTCTGTTTTGGGGATTGTGTGAAAGGGTTTTTCCATTATTTTGCTGTACGGTACTCTCCTCAAAACGGTCAGATGACCACAAGTTCAGTTTAATTCTGACAATACAATTAATATATTAGTCACTAGGGATCTCATCTAGAACAGGAAGCAAATCCGATAGAATGGTACCCCCCCCCCCAAATAACTTAAATATTTAAAATCTATACCACAGGTATAATTCTTATCAGTAAAAATTATTATAGTTCCATATACAGATTGTATCAATTAATGTAATAAATTACCAAGTACCTGCCTATGTATGAGATGAAGGGGACACAGGGTCCCCATAGTTAGGTGGATAGACTTGAAGAGGCAATGAAAATACACTATGGCAAGTGCTAAGGCAGGGGGCCTATGGGCATGAAGGATGGAGATACCGAACCCAAAATAAAGGCTATCTGGGATGTCTTCCTGTAGGAAGTGCCATCAAAGTTGGGATTCAAAAGCACATACCAGGCCTGGAAGTGACAAAAATCACAATGTGCAGAAGAACTAAAACATAATTTTGATAAAGCACATAATCCTAGCAGGAATGAGATGCATTTGGACTTCATCGCATGGATATTGGGAAAAGCATTAAAGGGTTTTGAGCAGGGAAGTGGTCTGCAGCGTAGTGGCTGAGAGCCGGACGCTGGTGTTACACACCCTGTGTCTGTGTCCCATGAGTGTCCTTTACTGCCTGTGTCCCCTGACAAGCTACTTAAGTAACAAGGGAACAAATGGTATTTACCACACAGAGTATCTAGAGATTTGATTGAATTAATAAAGGCCCTGCTATTTCCAAAATCCAGGTTAGTCATTAGTCTTGCTGTCATCATCACTGTCAACATGCTCCGCATCCCAGAGCAATCCTGGGGCGGCTCGTGTGCCTCCAGTCCAGGTGAGATGAAAGCCTGTAAGAACAGGATGAAACAAAACCAGACCGTGCTGGAAGACCATCTCTCTGGTCACAGACTTGGCCGGAAGAGCCACCACGGCTCTCAAGGTGTTTCCGTTCCCTTTGGACAAATCGTGTCAGTCACCACTGTGGCAAAAACACCTGAAGCATCTACAGTCCTGGGACAAAGATTAGGGAGCCCTGGAAAGTGAAGAGGGCAGATGGGCATCACGGAGCGCACGTTCCCCTGGCCTCTGGCACAGCCTTGGAGTCATCTGCCCATCAAAGGAGAAATGCAGCCCCACTTTTCCTTTGGCCCAGAGTCCTCTGCCTAAGTGTCTAGAACCTCAAAGCACCAGGGGTACACCCAGCATGAAGGGAAACAGAAAGGAAGCCAGCCCTCACCAAGCACCTACTGGAGACCGCGTTCTTTTGACTCTCCTTGCCTCATTTAAGCTTCAAGGAAGAAGCCTCCTGCAGAGTTACCAGTACAAGCTTGGGGCCACAAGGCCTCCGTCCAAAGTCTTACCCCACCACTAGCTCCGTGGCTTTGGGCAAGTGCCTTACCCTTTCTGTGCCTCAGTTTCCCCACCTGTAAAGCAGGCATAAACATACCTCAGAGGATCGTTTTGAAGATTAAACAAGACAAAGTACACAAATTGCTAGCTCAGTGGCTGGCCCATTATATAAGCTCACAGTCACCATCATCACCATGTTCATCCTTCCACCATCCCATCTCACCGCATTGGCACCCTCTTACTAATTATCTCTAAGGCAGAGGACCTAACAGGGTCAGGACACGGGGAAATTCTTTCAGCCTATTGTGCTTTTCGTAGCTCTCCCTAACTCTGCACTCACCCATGAAAACATCTTCCTGGTTAATGAACTGTATTCACTTCAAAGAGAATCTCACGGATGGAGCTAACGTGCAGCATTAAAAGGTTTTCCCCGAGCTATCTTATGAACCTTGCAAGACTTCTGGCGTGCAAACGCGGCTCTTCTTCTGAATTCTGGAGCTCGTTCTCAAATGAGCTGCCACTGAATGCTGCCTCTGCCAGTCCCGGCATTTCTCAGTCCTCATCACTGGCAGTGCTCCTCACATGGGGAGGGCGGGTGTGCTCCTCTCGGCTCGCGGGCTGCCAGCAGCCAGCTGTGACACTTAACTGTTCCCCCATCTTTTCTCCTTCCTGTCTCCATCCCCAAGTGTCAAGAATGTAGCTTCTGAAAGATGAATCACAGCCAGTCTAAAATGTCTGAGAAAGGCATTCTGAGGTCCCTATTTCACGACTTTTCTGAGTCTGGGATCTGGAGGAACACGAGTCCATCACTTCTCAGTCCTATTCCTATCAGCACATCTACTCCTTCCCTTTCATTTCCTCTGCATTTCCCTCAATGTAAAACAAAGCACAGAAACCCCAGTGCACCCCACCCAATGTGCTGACATTATACCTGGGCTCCAGCTAGAGAAGAAATGTCATAAGAAACTGGATATTTAGAATCAACCTCAAACTCAAGATTTGTGGCTCTCAGTAACGTAACTATACTCCAATAAAAATTAAAAAAAAAAAGAAAGGAAGAAAAGAAAAAGAAAAAGCACAGGGCTCCAGCATCATCCCTTTCTGTTAGATCAGTTAAATATTCAGTTCTTACTAATACTCTGTAATAACCTAAATGGGAAAAGAATTTGAAAAAGAACAGATATGTGTATAACTGAACCACTTTGCTGTACACCTGAAACTAACACAATTGTTAATCAACTCTACTCCAATATAAAATAAAAATTAAAAAAAAATTTGGCTCCTATAGAAGAGAAGACATATGTCTGAGATTCTCAAATCCTGGGATGAGGTGCCAAGGACATCAGCACCAGGGCTCCCAGCCCTTGCAGATCCACCACTTTATCATAAGTTATGCAACGACCCTAAACTTCCTTACTTTTAACCAGCAAGAAAGCAACACTCTCACACACACACAGAGTCCAATTAAGTAGCACCACTCACTGTGATCTAAATGTGATCGTCTCCAGAACCTAAAAAAATATTTGAAGGCACAAGAGAAACTTTTTTCCATGCTCCACCGCCCCTCAGCTCTTCCCCGTCCTGGCTTCCCCAGCTTCCCTCCTGATGCTCAGTTTCCTTGATTTTCACAGCTTCTAAAATTAACCTCTGAGCTCCTACTGCTGCCTTTGGAGAGCAGCCCTGGCTAAGCTACCAGAGGCCATAAGCTGAGCAGCAGGTGATTCCGATAATCCTTCCCTTTCCTAAAATCAGCCTTTCCACCTGCTTACTTGGAAGGATGCTGGGGAGGGGGCTGAGAGAGGGGAGTACTACTTCCTAGTAGCCCTTCTCCTCCAGCGCCTGGTGCATCTATACATATCCCAGTTCCTGGGGGAGGGGTGTGGAATCCCCCCACCCCCCGCCCTGTCCCATTTTGTTGTTTTGTTTATAATCTAGAGTTCCTCTCTGGGAACATTCCAACCAGGGATTATGCAAGCCTTTGAAGATGAGTAATGGTGACCTGACTTCTGACTTAATAACCATTCCTCCACTGGGGTTAAAGATGACTCACAGGGCTTGGCAAAGGGGAACCGCAAAGCAGGTACTTAAGTAGACTCCAGAAGCTGGAATTAGTCTACAGAGCCACTTCTTTTTGGTGGGGAGGGGTAACTGGATAGATTTGACTAGAAGAATAACCCAAAGTTCAAGAGATAATGAGGCAGCAGTGTCCCGCCTGGATTTTTCTGGAAGTAGTGTCCTACAGAGTACCTGAGACACGACGGTACACCTTGTAGCAAGTTCCCCATACTGCACACTGACAAAGTCTGGAAAAGATAATGTTACTGCCCCGGCTCGCTGCTGCCGGGGGAGACAAAGTATTGTAGCCTGAGGTTTTGATTGGATGCTCACAGCTGCCTCATTGAAAGAGAAGCGTGAGAATGCAGGGAGGGGTGGAGGAGACCCACAGGGAGGCCAGCTCAAGCAACACACAGTGCAGTCAGCACCCCTGGGGCAGGATCAGGTCCGCCCAAGATAAGGGGCTTGGCTGACTGCGGTTCTCATCAACTTCTGGAGACGCTTCCTTTGTACGACCAGCTCATCAGCTCAGACCCGGACTGTGGCCAGCTGTGCAGCTGCTGAGCGGGACGGATGAGAGGAAAAGACCTAAGTGGCTGCCGCCTGGTGACCTGAAGTGGAGTGGCTACGAAGGGCGATGACAAAGGAAAAGCCTTTCAAACCATCCAGGCCAGCCTCCGACTGCTGGGAGTGCCAGCGGCAGACAGACTAGGTTGGTGGCTCCTGTTCAAACAGGGGCATCGCACAGCTCGGGAGGTGAAAACAACGGGCTATAAATAGCAGCACACGAGGAGGCTCTATAAACAGAGCCCAGCCACGGAGCAGCAGGCAGGCTCCATGCAGACAGGAACCCACGCTCCCCACGCGTGGGCAGTGGCAGGACCCCAGAATCTGTGTGATGCACGTACACATCCTCACTGGGACACGTGCGCACAAACACTCCATTGCTGCCTGGGCGTCTGCTGCCTTTGAATCTTTTGGTCGAGGGGTCACCTCTCACTTTTTCCAGGCTTGGGGCAAAGCTGGCAGGGTAGGGCATGGTGGCTTCATCCCTGTATGTCTGGAATGCTTCTCCCTTCAGGAGATGAGGTACCGCATCACATCCCAGGACAAGAAACATCAGGCAGGGAGGGGAAGGAAGAGTGAATCAAAGAAGAGCGAAGCGAACACAAAGCCCTGGCATCAGAGACACAAACCTCTGACTACGTTTCTCAGGAGGCTGAGGCGGGGCCCCCTGGTTCCCCCAAGTGCAGGAGCAGATGCTCAATGCACACTCACTTCCTTCCGACGCCACTGCTCTGATCTTTGGGGGCTTTACATTCGGCCCACTGACTAAGCCCTAGCTTGGCCTCCAGGGGATTTTAGGAGGCCTGGGGTCAAATGAGAAGGTGAATATGAAGGTGATGTTCTACCCTCTGCCCAGACTTTAAATTGACTTCTCTACTGCTCCTGCCAATATGTCTCCTTCCACGACTTTCATGGGCCTCTCGGTTCCTTCCTTCCAGGAAACTGGAGCCCCCTCTTGGCCATGGGGCCTTCACAAAGGCTGTGGCCAGGCTTCTCACAGTGGTTAGAGTGAGGTAGGAAAACCCTACATGACTCTACAGCTTCAAGACATGAACACGGAGCTTTGAAAACTCAAATTCAGCATTTCAATGTAAATAAGAATATGGATACCCTGAAAAAATAATTATTACAGTTTGTGTTACAGTAGGGAGAGGGGAGAAGTTCATTTAGCCATGAGAACAATTAACTTCTCAGCTAATCAGGATCAATGCTATTCCTTTTCTATCTGTGATCAAGAATCCAGTGATCATGGATTTTCATAAAGCTCCTGTTAATAATGACCAATCCCCCTGCCTTTTCCCGCTTACCTCCATTGAATAATTCATCAAATTATTTCCAGTTCAAAAAGTTATTTCTTTAAACCAACGACCACTGTGGGCAGTGGCTGGGTGCAAAGGGAAGTGCTTATACCTTACACACCTCTGATAATATCAGTACGCTTAACCATGATGAAGTATGCAACTTGATTTCAGAAACCATTTCAGACTGTAACTGGATTAGTCTGGTCTACACTCTTCCTGCAAGAGTCATCTGAGAACAGAGTTTTTTTTTTTTTCTTTATTTTCATTTCCTTGTAACTTCAAACATCCTTTAAAACCCACACTACAGGTTAACCGCTAGTTATAGGACTGCACCGGTTACACATCTGCTTAGCAGTGGTGTTTCCTTCTCAGAGGTGCGGGTAGCCGTTATTTCAATCGCTGCTAGCAAGCTGAGTTTAGCAAACAGAGAATGAGAATTCTCTGCCTTTAGGATAAGGTAACGGCAGCCAGTGGCAGAGGGATGAGTCTCTCCCGAGAACGTCTGGCTGCCTCTCTTGGGGCTTTTAACAAAAGGAACAGGTAAGGAAGGATGTAGCCAAGTTTCCTAAAGCTGTTGGAAGGCTAGGAGGGATGGTCTGGAACTCCACATCAAGGGACACCTGGGGAGGGCCTGGGAACAAATGTTCTCCTGTGGGAACACTGTTAGCTCCGAAGTGGGGGATTCCCTTTGCGCAGGAGGCCATGCAGCCCTCAGAATGAGACAGGTGGGCGCCAGTCCTGGTGGGTGTTATGGCGAGTTCTGCTGCTTCACACCACCGTCTCCACACCGTGAGTTTCACGCACAGGAGACGGTGATGCAACTGTCCTGCCAGTGAGCTGAGAGGGCCATGGTGGATGAGCTGGCTGTCTGCTCAATTGGCTTCTGGTGGGGGTAGGATGTGGCCAGAGAAACTAGCCTCAAGTTGGGAGGAGGAGGAGACAGATGCCTGCATTTGGGACATTTATCATCACTTGGGAAGGAGATCTCTCTAAAGACGTGGTAGCTCCAAGAAGTAGGGAAAAAACACCCGATGGTGGATAGAAGGGAAGTTCAAGTTAGGAAAAGAGTTGTCTCAAGCTTGACATTGCTCAAAGGCCAAAAGAAGATGAAGACAGGAGCCCTGCTTCGCTAAACCAGCCCTGTTCTTCCATCTTTGGCACTTCGGAAGGCTGGTGGGGATGACACAGGGTGGGGGTCACCACGATATTTCCATTTTAAGGCTGTTCCAAGTGCCTGCACCCCCGCTTTGCCAGATTTTCTTCTTCTCGCTCTAAAATGGTAGCCTGTTACTAATGAGGTCCCCAAGGGGAGAGGAATGTCTAAAAGTGGGCGCTGCTGGCCCCCTGTAGCCTCTTCTAGCAGAAACTACAAACTCACAGGAGCAATTCCTGCAGGAGAAAGGGTCTTCACCCTCTCCTCTGGGACTCATTACAGGGTCACTTCCCTGCCTCCAAGGTTTAAGCCCTGAAATTACATTAGAACTCTGTCATCTTGGAAACACACCTATGCATTCGTTCATACACGTGCGTGGCCGCATCTTTACACGCACATGTATGTAATCATGCAAGGAGGTAGTTTAAAGTGATTCTAGAAGGGAAGGTCTGCTTGAGCATTAGTTCTTCCTATGGCCTGGTATATAAAGGAGAAGGTTAGGTTCACAAACTATGGTGCTGTAGGCTATAGAAATATCTACTCACAACCTGCTTGTATCTCAGGGGGAGTATTCAAAAGCATCATGGCACTGGCAGCGTCAATGTCAGGATCTGGAAAAATCAACCAATAAACAACATTATTTACAACGGGGCCGGTGTGCGTGGCTGTGTTTTTCCCCCTGCAAGTTACAGCTTATGAATGCAACAGAGGAGAAGAAAAAAAAAAAAAAAATCCAGGAACTAGAGGAGCTATCCCAAAGGTGACTTTCTTCCCCATTTGGATTTGCAAGGAAGAATGTTATTCTAGAATGAGATTTAAGGGGCATGTTGGCAGGTTTTTCAGACAAAGCACGGGGTTTCTGTGCATTTTGCTAATTTCATAATTTGCACTGTATGTTCCTGATAAGTTGCTGGTCTTTGCACCCACACAGCTTTTCCCCCTGGGGTGGAGGAGCAGGAGAGTGGGGTGACAAAAGAAAGTACAGCCATGGGAATCTTTAATGAACCAGGGAAGCTCACAGCACCAAGAAGAGAAAGCACTAAATACACCTGTATCTAGTGAGATACAAACAAGACATTCGGTCATTTCCATTTGTCAGCAGAATGTAGACTGTATTTTATGAGGTTGTCACAGCAGCGGTGGAGGTGGTGAAGGCATTAAAAACACATACACTTCAAATATAAAGAAAAAAATTAAAGTTCTGATGTTGAGGGTACAGCATTTGTTTCCACATCTATTATTGCTTTTAATATGAACCAAAAAAAAAAAAAATACTCATCACTTCATTGCTATCAATCTTAATAGGTTTCTGAATCCTTTCTGATCCACCGGTTGACAGATGGCAGGTTATATACAGACAGAAAAATATTATCCTTTTATAACTAAATTCATTTTCCTCTGAGAAACAGCAGCGCTGCTGCTATGGAAATGAAAGTCACCATGGCAACAGTAAACAACCCCCAAGAATGGTCACTGAATAGGCTGAAAAGAACATCTGCCCCAGCGCAGCATCCCAGCTGCCCTGGGGCGAAATTTGCTAATAGTGCAGTGATGCCGCGTGACAGGAGCTGCCGCCTGAGCCCGGTCCGAATAAAGGACGTCGACATCCAAAAGCCTGCCCTTGAAGATTACTACCTCTGCATTCGCTACATCGATGACTAATGATGGAGGAACTGGGGGGGGGCTCGCACTTGTCAGTTTTCATACAAATTACATAGCAAAAAATTCAATTTACTGCTAATGGCTCCATGGCACTTTATTTGGGGTTTTATGCTAGAAAATGACTTTTTTACTGTTTAAAAAAGTACATTTTTCATAACTTTATACGCACAGTTTAATTCCAGGGGAGTAATGCGATGCAGTATAAAGTCCCACCAATGATTAATAATATGGTCGACGCTGCTTTCAGAAGACAATGTCTCAAAACAAGAAAAACAAAACAAAACAAAGGCAAAGGGACTTGACAATTCAGGTCTTTTTCTGTTTTGCCTGCAGGAGGCCTGTTACTTACACTTCATAATGGAGTGAAAGTTTAAATTAACTTATTTGACAACTCCTGGGGTGAAATTCCTAAAACAGTCATCGATTCCCACTGTTATTAAAATTTATATATTAGTTACGTGATGAACCAAAAAACTTAAGGTTCCACTCAGTGCTCCCAGTGTTACCACTGCCCCTTGCCCTGCCACGTCCCCACCCAGACAGAGGGCTCGTGGGGTCAGGGTACTGCTGGCACCCCACAAGCCACGGGCAGCAAGCAGCTCCTGGGAGGGGCCGTGGGGGCGCTGGGGCCTTCCTCTCCTACTCCCTCCTTCTGGAAAGGGCCTTTCTCAGGAGTGAGAAAATATGCCTGGTTCCCCTCACCAAGCAAAGGTTCTTTGCCATCTTTGAGAATGCAAATGCTGCAGGCAACTCAGGATTGGCCTGGCTGGAGGGTCCCTGCCTCCCCAGGGTACTCTCACCAAGAGTTTTCCTGAGTGACCAGGAGGGTTTGCTGGGGGCAGAACACGAGGAAATACAGGTAAGAATTCCGGAGTACTTTTCCTATTTATTTTGTCAGGAAATTAAAAAGAGCCGTTCCATATTCTTCAGAAACACAGCTGACCTCAGGAGGAAGGTGTAAAGGGCCACCGATAGAAAGATGTAATGGAAGAAATGAAAAAGAAGGAAGCGAAAGAGAACCTTAAAGGGAGAGAGTGTCAACGTCACATGGATTTCGAAGAACCTAAGTGGGGCAGCCCCCAGAGCAATATGAGGAACGCTTCAGACCTAAGTAACATCCACCCAGGACATCTACCCCCACCCCAGCCAAGCCAAAGAAACACATAACCTAAGTAAAAATAGGATGCTTCAGGACAAGCCCTCCAATCCTTCTTTGCAACCAGATTTGCCATGCCTGAGGCCTCCACAGGCAAAACTTCTGTCGCTAGCTTGGCACTCCTGCCGGTCTCCAGGCATTTGGGGTAAATGTAACACCTAGTCTTCTCATTATTTCATTCATAATCAATTCCTAAGCCCCAGTCTCCATTCTGAATGGGTCAGTTCCTGGGTGGCATAAGCCTGAAAATGCAGCCCTATGAGCAGAACGAAACGGAGGGAAAGGCACGGGATGCCTCCCTCATGATACCTGGGCAGGTGAACTGGCAAACATGAGGACTGCAGATGGTATGCGAAAATGTGATCGTGTGTTTGTGCAGGTGTGTGCACCCTGGCACCACGGTGCCAGCCCTTCCCTGGGGGATGCTGTGAGTGTCATCCTTGGTGTATAGTTAGATGAGTCTGACAAATTTTATACCAGTGCTACCACCACCATAATCAAGATAAAGAGCAGAGCTAAGACAGATTTCCGTCACCCCAAAGTTTCCTTGTGTCCCTCTGCTGTCATCCCTACCCTTGCTCTGGGCAACTACTGATGAGCCTTTAGTTACTCACTTATGCAGTGGTGTCAGCAGTTCATTCCTACTACTGTTCTTCTCAAGTAGTACCCACTGCATGGATACACTGCAACTTGTTTACCCACCTACTTGTAGATGGACATCTGGGTTGATTCCAGTTTGGGAAATTACAAAAAAAGCTGCTGTGAACTTCTGCACCTGTCTTTTGAGAACATGTTTCCATTCCCTTGGGTAACTGCTGGTAACCACATCTTTAACTTCACAGGGGATTGCTCCTCTTTTCCAAAGAGGCTGCACCAAGTGTGAGTTCCAGTTGCTCCACTTGAAGTGTCAACATTTGACATTGTCCATCTTTTAAAACTTGAGCCGTTCTAGATGCGAGGTGGTATCTCCTTCTGGTTTTAACTTGTATTTCCCTTCTGACAAACAATATTGAACATCATTTCATGTGCATAATGGCCATGTATATATTCTTTTGTGGACAGGCTGTTCAAGTTTGTGCCTGTCTTTTAATTGGGTTGTTGAAGTTCTTACTATTGAATGTAAGGTTTCTTTAAACATTCTACATAGAAGTCCTTTGCGAGATATATTTTTCTGAGTCCATGGCCTGTCTACTCAGTTTCTTAATAGTGTCTTTGAATAAGTAGAAGTTTGAAATTTTTGTAAAGTCCAATTTATCAATTTCTTTGATAAATTTTTCTCAATGCTTTCTGTGTCCCAACTAAGAAATCTTTGCATCCCCCAAAGTTGCACAGAATTGCCTCCTGAGTGGCATCTTTTTATCTCATTTGTTAGTGTATCAAATATAACATTATCTGGGTTCAATCCTCAGATATAGATAAATGAAAATGGAAACAATCAACCAGACAGATCTCTTTCTTGATCCAGTATGCTGGGTAAGCACAGACCTCCCAGAACTGTACAGATCAACACCAGAAAGGCCCTCTTTGGCTCCAGGGGTGTTGAAGAAATACCAGGAAGCCTGAAAGAAGCCTTAATCAGCCTTGTTTCTATGTCACAAAGTCTCTCAGATCCTCTACTAAACATCTGACACACCTTTATGCTTGTCACACCCTGACATTCTGTGCATGTTTCAGTCTTCAGAGCCGACAATCACCCATCTCTCCTCTCTAAAGAGATGCTACAGTATTATTAAAATGTCTAAGATTTTTTTCCTTAAAAAAAAAAATCAAGACAGTTATGCAGGCCCACTGTGAAAAAAACTATACACTAGGTGGATATAATTTGAGAAATAAATACCTTCTCCATAGACCATTCCCAGATTTACATTTTCTTGTACATATGTCCAAAAACTGTCTATACAAATACAGGCGTTTATGTATATTCACTGATACACCAGCACATATATGTAGACTCATGCACACATATCTGTTCTTTATAAATTGGTTCATATGGAAAATACTTTTCTGAAAATAACTCTGTCCCCCTATTTTTCACTTAATGTCGGATCTTGGCACACTGTTGTATATATAAGCTGAAGTTTTTCTGTGGTGACTTTTTCACGCATAAAAACACACCACAGTGTTGTACCAACCTTGAGACTGCAGATTCTCAGAAGGCAGAAACAAAGTGTTTGTAACTGGAAACATGTGTCCAGTACACTGCTTTCTTCCTACAAATCTTGAGCCCCTGAAGACACCGCCTTAGCACAGGAAGCCCCTCCTCCTCTCCTGGTCCTCCTCCCTGTGGGGACCCAGTGTGGCCTCCATCTTTCCCTCCTCTGCCCATGCACAGCTCTTACTTCTCAACCTCTCTTTGGGGCTCAACCCCAGCTGCCACCTTGGTAACAAGTTAGTTTCCACGAGCACACTTTGGATGTCCCTAAAAGATTCTCAATCGCTGTGCTCAGGAGAGAGCTGGCGGTGGTCTCTGTCCTTAGGCAGCCGAGGGGCTTTCTGATGGAAGCATGTCTTTTTGGTGGGATGCTTTTGACCAAGGACACTTGTTTTGGAGCTTTTTAGCTGGAGCTGTTTGAGGGGACCGGGCAGTTGTTTTGGAGCTAGGGGATGCTTCTGTTTTGGAGGCATGGTGGATTCTGAAGGATTAAGGTCCAGGACTAGGTTCAGGGGAGGAAGAGCAGGGAGTCAGCTGCATCAGATTTTCCCCTGAGCTTAAAAGAGAGGCTTCCTCCCCTCTCCCCCCAAGATGGTTCAATCCAGTTTACCAGCATAAGAAAAGAGGAAGATATTTTGGCCAGGAACTCTTTAGGAGGAGGATCGACTTGGCAGAAGCATCCCTTATGTTGTATCGCTGAGGAATGAGGGTGAGGAAGAGGGAGACAGGGGAATAGAGCAGCACAACCCTCTTTATATTTGGAGCGGGGGAGGGGCGATGTTTCCCAACAGTACTGAATTCAGTGTGCTAATACCAGAGGCCATAGCATCTACCACTAGGTTATTTCAGTAAAACACCAAGAATGCCATCACGGATGCTTAATGACCACCCTTAAAACCCAGCCAATCTCAAATCCCATATTTAAAAAAATTCCTCCTTTTTTGTGCTTCAGTAACAAATGTTACTTCTCCTCTGGCCTGGTTCCCAGCGGCCCATTTCAATTTTCATCTTTAATACAGTTGTCTTATCACATTGCCTCTTCTCCGCACTATGAGACTGAAAAACGGTCACACATCTTAAAGATGTTTTCAAATCCTCTTTCTCCTGAAGGTATATACACAATTATATTATCCTACAGTGAAATAACAGGTAACAAAGTTTCCAGAACTAACGGTTCAGCTGTTTGGATTTTTAAAAAAAAAGATAGTGCTTCCTTTTACCAAAATGTGGAGATGGTTTCTTTTGGGCACCGGGAGGAGGCTTTTTCTTTGTGAGTATGATGGGAAGACCACTACGCCAGGCATGAGGGTTCTTGGGTTTGAGTCCTGGGGCTGCTGTTGATTAACTTTTGACTTTCATTTTGCTGGGTCTGAGTTTGTTCCTTTTAAAAGGGTGGGGCTTCCCTGGTGACACAGTGGTTAAGAATCCACCTGCCAATGCAGGGGTCACGGGTTTGAGCCCTGGTCCAGGAAGATCGCACGTGCCGTGGAGCAACTAAGCCCGTGTGCCACAACAATTGAGCCTGTGCTCTAGAGCCCGTGAGCCACAACTATTGAGCCCATGTGCCACAACTACTGAAGCCTGCACGCATAGAGCCCATGCTTCGCAACAAGAGAAGCCACAGCACTGAGAAGCCTGAGCACCACAACGAAGAGTAGCCCCTGCTCACCACAACTAGAGAAAGCCTGTGCACAGCAACAAAGACCCAACACAACCAATAAACAAACAAACAAACAAAAAAACTTAAAAGGGTGATGGGCGGCTACAGACATGGGAGGGGCCAAATTGGTTTTAAATCTCATTCCACAGAGTTCCTGGCTCCGCCCATAATATCCCCTGACTTTTCCCTCCTTTTCCAGCTTGTGGTTGCCAGAACTATGCCACCAAATGAGGCAACTGCTCCAAGGCCTTTGGAGGCAGCTAACACTCTTAGCGAGGCTGGAAGGCTGCCCTATTGTCCCTGGAGTGTGGTGGGCTGTCATTCTGGGCATCTGCTGGGTCCACTTCAGAGCAATCCATCCAGCCTTGCATGTGTATGTTGTAGGTTCTTGGTGTGGCTTCTATCTATATCCATGCCCCTTCCTCTAGGATCTGGGGTCATAGGGAATTGACTGCAGAGACCATCTGTTTCAACAAACTAAGAATACAAAAGATGGCCAGAAGACCCTGGTTCAATCCTCACTGCTGTAGAAAGGCTGCAAAAATGTGAGTACCATCCTTAGCATCTCTGAGTTGACCAACCTAACAAAACAATGATAATGAAGTGTTTCCCACATGCAGAGCCTGAGAACAACCAAAAATCATAACTCTCAGAAATCACTGTGTTTCTCTATTTCTCCCTGCTCCCTTTCTTATCTGAAATGTTTTACAGGATGATAAAAGGTCTTTACGTAACTGAATAAGAGATTCAAGAAGCATCAAAAAAAAAAAAAAAAACAAACAAACAAACCGAACAATGGATGACACACACTTGGACAAAAATTACTGGACATATGCATACAGTATACACTACCAGACGCACACACCAGGGTGCTCATATTCTCTCTGACATTCTTCACAGGAAAGTGAGCCCTGCTACAAGAGCTCCTCCCTGCCTGCCTTTTCACTGCTGTATCCCCAGCACCTAGAACAGTGCCTGGAGCACAGGGGATGCTAGAAAAATAGTTGTTGAACATCTGAATGCACGGCTCATCCAATCCAACTGTCTGATGCTGATGCTCCCAGAGCATAAGCTTCTGGATGTGCAGTGGAATCCCCAGGACACTCCAGAAAACTACATGTCAGGCCCCATCCCAGATGACAATGAGTTTTTTTTTTTTTTAAAATAAACTTATTTATTTATTTTATTCGCTGTGTTGGGTCTTTTTTGCTGTGCGCGGACTTTCTTTTTAGTTGCAGTGAGTAGGGGCTACTCTTCGTCATGGTGTGCGGGCTCCTCATTGCCGTGGCTTCTCTTGTTGCGGAGCACGGGCTCTAGGCCAGTGGGCTTCAGTAGTTGCAGCACATGGGCTCAACAGCTGTGGCTCATGGGCTCAATAGTTGTGGCACACGGGCTTAGTTGCTCCACAGCATGTGGGATCTTCCTGGAGCAGGGATCGAACCCATGTCCCCTGCATTGGCAGGTGGATTCTTAACCACTGCGCCACCTAGGAAGCCCAACACTGAGTTTTGTGACAATTCATCAGGTTTTGATGTGCAGGAAAGGGAAAGAGCCTCCTTTAGTAATAAGGTATGTGAATACTATCCAAAGAAGGCCATTGAGGATGGCAAGTGTTCCCGAGAAATCCTTTCTCATTTATAACTTTACTCGATCTCTTTGCTTTGAAATATCTTTATCCATTTCCCTGTAACTCTGCATGACAGTGACACCTGAAAGTATTTAGTCAATCCCTGAGAAAAAAAATACTTGGATAACTTTTAGGGCTAAGGGAACAAGAAATAGATTAAAGCAAATAAGAGAGAAAAGAAATAAAAATCTCAATAAGTTTACATTTCCTGGGGAATTCTGAGTAGATATGCATGGTTTCATTATGTACACTCCACATACTCTATGAGTCAGTGGTTCTTCACTGGAGGTGATTTTGCACCCCTTCCCTCGTTTGGCAATATCATTTGTCCCTTGCATGGCAACGTCTGGAAGTAGTTTTCATTGTCATGACTGGGTGCGATGGGGAGGGTGCTACTGGCATCTCGTAGGAACACTTAACCCAGGGATGCTACCCAATATCCTCAGTGTATCGACAGCCCCCACAACAAAGAATTATTGGGTTCAAAATATGAATAGTGCTGAGGTTGAGAAACTCTGCATTAAGCTTACATGTACACATGCTATGGTCAGGAAAAACAGTTCTTCGAGCCAAAGTATCTCAAATGGAATACACCAAAAGTAAACAAATAGATATCAAATTCACTTTGTTGTTGATGTCTTTTTTCTCTCCCCGTTTTGCAAAATCCCTAGGTGTAGGTTAAGAGAGATGGGATGTCTACATTTGTGGCTTTGAAACCACTGAAGTAGGAGTCACACTCTTTGGCCGCTGTTATAATCCGTCAAGACATCTAAAACAGCCTCCTCTGATCTCAAAGACAACAGAATGGGGTGCAGGGGAGGCACTGTCAGATCTACTGAGGTCATTTACCAGGAATATTCTCTCCACCTCCCTTCTGGCTGGAGGTTATTAAGATGGTATTCACCATGGCTACATATCTGAGAGGCTCTCACAGCCAGACAAGGGAAAGTGGCACCGATGAGCCCAGTGGACAATCTTCACGATGGATGGAATTTTAGGGAATAACATTCTCAAACAAAAAATGACTCCAAGTTGTGACTATTAAAAACTATCTTTATGATGAGAGTTGGAGCTAGAGAATACCAAGAGCAGCCCTTCTTCTCCAAAAGATTAAGTCAAAACAAAAACAAACCAAGAAACCCTCCAAACTCATGCTACACTGAAGAAATGAATCGAATTAAAGATAACAATTAAGCAAGTTGAAATTAACAATTGTTTGCTGTCACAAAAGAGAATCTGAATCAGGTCGGGGCAAACTACAGGATGAATAACTTCCACGTGCCTTTTAGGATTATTAGGCTCCCATTCACACATCTTCTGAGTCTTTCTCAGCTTAAACCCAGTGACTGGTGAGCTCTGAGTGAGGGACTTACTGGCTCTGAGAAGCAGCATCACGGCCAACTCTGCAAACTAGGAACATATTTCTACAAGTCAGCTCCCCAACCGGGGGCATCCTTCTAACTCACGTAAATTGCCCATTTATTACCCCGATTCCATTTCATGCAGAGGGACTGGAGGAAAAGGTTCTGGAAGGTAAGTGCTGAGCTCAGGGTGCACCCTGGGTTACGAGTCAGATGACACACCTCTGTAGGTCTCAGAGGCCCTGTCTCTAACGTGGTGTTAGGGAGGCCATGGGTCCTCTGTGGCCTCAAACTCTTGATGAGTCAATCACCGCTTCTGTCCCTGCTTGAGAAGTAAAAGAAAGCTCCTCAGGGCAGACGCTTCTATCCTTCTGTTTTTCTTTGGAGCACAAGAACCGCTTTAACAGTGATGTGTTCTGAGTCGCTTATTCTAAAGTCTCCTTTGCTCCTTCAGAGGTCTGCGATTTCATTCCCCACTTTCCCAAATGAAAGCAACGCCTTCAGCCCTTTCTTGGCTCGCTTCAGGCACACCCCTCTCCTCTGAGCCAAGACACTGTCACATCAACACCCCTTTTACGGCCCTCTGAATTTTCCGCATGCTGAACGTCTGCCTCTTTAATATCTTTGACCAGTCAATGGAAATCTTTCTAGCAGCTGCTCTGGGAGCAAACAGAATCACATGGACGGAGATGGACAATACAAAGGGTTCAAAATTCTAGAACTTGAGCAGGTGGGCAAAGGTGACAGGAGACCCAGAAGGGTTATGACTTCCGTCCTGTGAGTTCTAACCATTACTTAAGAGGCAAGGAGTTCTGGTTTGGTTCTGTTTGGCCTGTTTAACTGTGCTACTGCTGCTTGTCTGCAGCGGGTTTCTAAAAAATCTTTTTTAAACTTCTTGTAGGTGAACATGAAACTTCGAAATGCCTTGGAAGTGCCTTCCCCTTTGTACCTCATTCAGCTGTAAATCTCTGCTTACTGCATTCTCTGATTTTTGCCGCTCTGGGGATGCTGTACCTGACCACCATGAGCAGAGGAGACATCTGGGGATTTTGTAGAGGGGCTTCTGATGCTGGGAGGGAGGAGTGAAGGGGATACAAGATGAAACCTTCTAGAGTCTGGAATCCTTCACTCTGAAAACCTCCTGTTTGCTCCTGGTTTCTTCAACCAGTGATGGAACAAAAGCCCACCACCCAGCTGGGACCAGGAAGCCAGCTCTGAGTGTGGATGGCTTCCAGGCACAGGAGAGGAATGGGGGGCTCCCACAAGAGCCCTGAGAACCAAAAGGCCGGGCCACACTGATATCTCGGAGGAAGGAAGCCCCAAGTCCAGAAGACAGAGACAGAAAAAGGCTGAGGGTCCCTGAGACAGGAGCTAAAGGCCCAGGGGGGACATCGAGAGCACCAGAGGGCTGGATGTGGAACTGGTGGGAAGTGTTAGGGGAAATCCAGGGCACCTAGCTTAGTTGGTTTTCCCCTCTCCATACTGTTAGCTTGTCTTCCCCAACTATCGCTTCTCCCCACCTACTGGAAGATCAGCTCCTGCCCAGCCCCCGTCCCAGAAGTCAGTTCTGCCTCTAGTAAAGGTCACAGGATTTCTGGAAACTCCTGCACAAACTCTTCCTCAGCTCCAGCTGTTCTCATGGGGGCCTCGCCCCCACCAGGCGCTGCAATGCTTGTCGTTGCTGACAGTTGAAGATGTCCATTTGCATGGTGTCTCCAATTAGCTCTGTCTTCAACTGGGCAGATGTGCAAAGCCTCTCTTCCAGAAGCAAAGATTCCATGTCCGAGTGACACTGGCAGGTGTGTTGGTAAATAGCACCCAGAAAGCCGACATCAGCGTTCCCAGGCACAGAGCGACTGCTTGCCTGGCTCTCAACTCTCTTCCTCCCTGATGCTCAAGACATGAAGAACTGGAAGAAGTAACTCCGAACACCAGGCTCACCTTGTCTGGGAATGTATCTATTACTCTGACTCAAAAGAATTTCAAAAGGGACCAGGGAACCACTGATTTTCCCAGATCTGACAGGCGACTGTCATCAGATAGGACACACATGGTCCAGTGGTTAGGACTCCATGCTTTCACTGACGAGGGCCAGGGTTCAATCCCTGGTCGGGGAACTAAAATCCCATAAGTACATGGCACAGCCAAAAATAAACAAACAAATGAATAAAATAAACCTTACCCCGTGGTTTCCGTATCAAGTCTACCATACTGCATCACACACACCATCCCATGTAACCCATTACCATTTTTGTGCTCCTGTACCATAAACGGTCACTTGGTTGAGTTGAAAAAGGTTTTTCCCATGCCGAAATCAGCTTCTTTACCAGAGAGCTGCTCCTCAAGCACCTGGAAGAGGAGGGCACTGCCACTCTGGGCCCTCATCTCTACCGCTTGGTTAACGCCACAGCTGGGCGATGGGTACGCTCTGCATCCGGGAGCGATGCCCAGCACTGCCCCTTTTCTTACCTCAAGACAAGTCAGAGGGTGTTCTCAGAACCTGTCCACAGTCAGAGGCTGTGGGCAGGGGTGAGGGGAACAAATCAAACATAAAATAATTCACCTGTTACAGCCCATGGGTTATACCATCCCCAGCGAGGGGTTCCCCGGGGAGGCTGGAACAGAGCCTGCAGTACGTAGTGATGGGCGGTGGGATGAGTGTGGTGGGGAAGGGACTTCAGAGGGACACACAGTTCCCCACCCTGACCCTTTGTGTCTATAACCCAGGGACTGAGGTCAAGTGCACATCGCAGAATCCTCTCCCTTTGGTACAGTGGATTTCAAATGAAAAGCTGAGGGTGTTCTCTGGGATAGAGGTCTGTCTACCCACCAAGGCCAGAGCACTCTCCTTTCCATTGGGCTCTGTGTCCATGGCAACTGACAGAGGCCAGCCTGCCAGTGCCCTCTCCTGAGGGGAGGATGGAGGGCAGGAGAACCAGCACCCAGCCCACAGCCTTGTGTGAGAACTGAGACGACAAAGCAGACCAAAGGAAGTAAGGCAGTGGGGAGGCAAAGTGTGATCAGGAAGGGCTCCTGAGTGTGGCTCAGACACTCGGATCGCAGCGTGGCGCAGGCAGACGGCAGACACGCAGGTGGGCTGGGGCTGGGCTGCAGGGGCAGCACTGGTGGGTGGAGGGCCAGGCAGAACCACAGCAGGCTCATGTAACCTTCTATGGTTTTCCTCTAGCTGGTCTGGAGGGCTCCGTCCACCCGGAGTGCCCCAGAGCTGGGCAGCTGACCAGGAGTGGGCCAGCGAAGCAGGGACTTCTGCATGCTTTCAGCTCTAAGAAAGGAAATATGTTAGTACTCTTTGGCCACCCTCTTTCCAGATGGAAAGTCATAAGAATTTACTACTAAAACTCAGTTACTTAAATCCTGTTTGGGCATCTTAATAAAAGACCTGAAGAAACAAACAGGTTCCCTCCCCAATACACAGCCGCCCCCGTGCCCCCAATCACCGGCTAACAGCATCATGCTTCCACTGGCAAGTGGGTCCTGAGAAACCCATTTCTTTCTCCCTTAGAGACCTGAGCTTCAGATACAAAAAGGGACCAAAGCAGGGGAAGCATGTTTCCCATTAGAGACTTGCAAGTCCTTATCCCTGCTTTCGTCCGTACACACCAAGCTAAAGACCCTACGACGCCACTCTTGGGAGACTGGGGTGCATTCTCCACTGGGACTGACGCTGAATGCTGTCCGACCATTTCCTCAGCTATCCTTCGAAAGTGAATCAGGGCTGCTGAGTCTCGCAACAGGATGACTGGTCACCGAGCTCTGTCTGGGCCTCAGTTTTAATGCTTTGCCTTTTATGCTTTCTGGTCTAATCCTCACGCACAAATACATTAGAAAAAAAAAAGATAAAAGCACATCTGCTGCTTGGTATTTTTTGTGTGTGTCATTCTCTGAAACGTGTTTATTCAGAAACAACTTACACTATGAAATATATTGATTGAAAAATAAAAACAAAGCACCAAAGAAGCATTTGTTTTCCTTTATCCTACATAAAGGGGAACTTTAGCTAATGTCTGTCTCAAAGCTGGCTCCTGGCATGTCCTGCACCTTTTAGGGGTTGCAGAGAAGGGGGATACAATGAAGAGGCTATAATAATATAATTGTCATCAATTCCATTTTCACTGCACAGTGCCTAGTCAATTTCACAGGAAGAGACATTGGTCCCATCCATCCACTGCTGAGAATAAAAAATATTGTAAGGCTGTTAAGAAGTAATTCATTTCAGACACAATTAAATATGGAAATACATGGAAATGTAGGTTTAAGATTAAGGCTACAAATAAAAGTATCATGGAAATAAAAGAATTAAGTCTTCCACCCCAACAAGATTTACACATAACGCTATGCTACTGGGAGAGAAGGCTACAGACCCTAAGGGTGGAAGATCCCTGTGGTCTGAGGGACCATGGGTGGGGAAGGTGCGAATGACTAGTGTGGGTTTAAAATTTAATCTAACCATGAAGCAATGAGCTGATCTCCTGGTGGGTAAATGGGAAACTGGTTCTAAAGACAATCTTCACAGAAGTTTTCAGAACAATTTCTGGGAATGTTTGCATCCCTGAATAAGTACTTTCTCTCAAGTCTATTGTGAAGGATCCCTCTTTTTTTTTGGGGGGGGGGGGTGTGTTTGAAAAAAAAAAATTGAGTTCCTTATTTTCCAGCCACATAGCATACCTGAGTAAAACAACCCGTACATAAAAACAGTGAGTAAATATATACTGTGGCATAAAGTAGGCCAAGTACTGAGGGCAAGAGCTTGGTTAGGGAGGCACGCTTTTCAAGGAGGTGAGTTCAGGCCAAAGCTGCTTTCCTTTTGCAGATGCTATGTATTCATTCCAGGACTATAAATGCCAAGCCAAGAAAAGGTTTTCAGTTTGTGTCTGGGCCACACGTGTTTTTGGAAAAGCCAAGAGAGATGATGATTATCAGACAACAAGATGAACAGACCCAGGCAGACTCCGAAGGTAAAATGGACGAAAGGTGACAGTGCGGGTGGGGGCAGGTCTGTTCCCGCTGGGGCTGCATAAGGACAAAACCATCTGGAGACAGCTTTGCGGGCCAGCCCGGCAAGCAGGTGCATCAGGTGACTTTGTGACAGCAAATGAATTCCTTCTCTTACCATGAAAGGCACATTTCACCTTTGAAAAGGAAAAAAAGTTACAGCAAGTATTATACGAGCAAAACCAAACAAAGAACACTGGAAAGCAGGGAAGGAAAAATCTACCGGAGCAATTGCCACCATGCTGGCACCTGTGGTTTTCTCTCCCCTTTCAAGATTCTTCTAGGGAGGCTTTTGGTGTCTTTTTCACTGAGCTGGAGCCCTGCCTGGGATCTTTCAGACCTGGCTGTGCTGGAGGTCAGTGGGGCAGCTGTCCCCGCAAACCCCACTTCTGCAAACTCTGACCACTGAGGTGCTTGGTGACAGGCATTCGGCCTGCCCCACTAGGCGGGCACAAGCTTATCCTACTGCCACCAGCCTCCTGTCCCCACACATGACACTGCTGCAGAGAACGTGCATGTGTGTGCTTGGGGCAGGTGGGGTGTGCAAGGGAGAGGTAAGGACAAAACATATGCTCCAGAAACTTGGGCTTTGGCTTAACTTATGATGGAGAGAAAAATTCTGAGAAGCCTAACGGTTCCCTCCCTCCCTCTCTCACTTAGTATTTATGTCTGTTTCTTTCTTCTTCTTTTTTTTTTTTTTGGCCGTGCTGCACGGCTTTTGAGATCTTAGTTCCCTGACCAGGGACTGAACCCGGGGCCTTGGTAGTGAAAGTGCCGAGTCCTAACCACTGGACTGCCAGGGAAGTATGACTGTTTCTCTCTAGGTAAGACAAAGAATTTGTTTAAAAAAGATTTTTTTGCTTTTTTATTTAAAAAAGTTCTTCACAGAGCCAATCTCACCTAAAATTGAACCCACATATTCAATGCAGCATTCCCTGAATCCTGCCGACTACGCCAACAAAACCGAACACCAAAACACATAGCAAAACAAAACCAAACAAAATACACAGTGGTCCCTCAAAGTTACCTTTCACACAGTCTGCTGTACTATGTGTACAGACTGATGGAATTGATGGCAAAATGGAACGAATGAACCCAGATCCCAGTGCAGCCCCGCTTCTGAGCAATGTTCCCCTCAGGTCACTGAGCTGTCGTCTGCTGCCAAAGAAGGCTCCCAGGTCACTTTTAGAACTTGTAACCTGGTGCCTTAATGGCCAGGTGCGGATTCCTGGATGTTAACAGCAGAGGGATGGCCGGCCATGTCTGAACACATGGATGCAAGTACAGCTCTGCCATGAAGCCTCATCTGAAACTCCTGCCCACAGTGGTCTCTCCCTTCCCAGACACCAAGAGCTCTCCTTACTATTTCCTGCCATCTGTCTCGGGTTATCTTCTAATCGTTTCTTGTACATGCATAGGGTCTTACCATAGAGGTGCAAAGAGGCCCTTCCCAAAGCTAACAAGCATGCACCTTCTGGGACAATATCTCACTTCTAACACACCTGCCTTATTTGCATTCTGGGAAAAAGAAGGAATTCTTTTTGCCACGGAATTCTTGGGAAGGATGCTTGCTTCAAGAGCAGAAGACATGCTGAGGCCCACAGGTGGAGAGCCCACACCTTCTGACAGTGAGCCATAACTTCAGGTATCTGAGTAGCAAGAAGAGAAACAGGATCTTGTTTGCTGAACTGCCAGGCAGCGGGTGTGGATTGCAAAGACTGTGACTCCTTTAGGTTGTTAAGACCCGATTAAGAGCTTGCAATCAAGGGTCCTCAAGAGATGGACTTTTAAGGATGTCCCCTTCATTCCTAAGTAACTGATCTGTTTTTAGGCTCTGCTGCTTCTAGAACCTACCACATGACTCAACCACAAAGGCTTCCTTGGGCCTGACATTTCCATATACTGTGATGTTGCCTGTAACACTGATTTCAACGGCAAAAGAAACATTAGTCTTATCAGTCTCAGAGTGGCTTATATGTAAACAAGACGTGCTTCTGAGCAGTTTGTAAACTCATGCCAAGAAGCCATACAGATTATCAAGGTGCTGAGAACTTAATTGGGTAGAACCTGAGATCCGTAACAAATAGCAGAACTACATGGTTAGAATTAGTGGTGGCAACGGACTGTAGTCTCTACCATCTTCCATGAAAAGAAATCAGGGCTTCTTGGAGAAATGGCTGACTCCTGGTCTGGAGCAGGAAATACACACAATGAGCCCAGAGCACCTTGTCATATCAGAAAAAGACACTCTTGAAGTCTATGGGCTTCATGCCAAAAGGACTCAGAAACCTACTTACAGGCCCTCCCATTGGCCAAAGAAGGGACAATTTGAGCTCTCATGAAGATAATAACTGCATTAAATGGAAACACATCAAATACCTTTAAACCCAATAGTACATAATTATATTTTTAAAAAACTGAAGCTCATTGGTCGACTTTGGGAAGTGCTGGGGAACTGACTTGTTCTTTGAGAACTGATAAAAGAATCAAGGGATTGCTGTTCCTTTCTTGTATAAAGCATACCTGGATTAGCTAAGAGATTGATGAGGAGCTGTTTCTCTGTAAAGAAATACTCAAGATTATACTTGAAAAAGGAAAGATGAGAGTTTGCATCTACAAAATGTTGCAAGCCTCTGATGAATTAGTTTATCTAAGCAGTGATAATCAATAGCTGTTAACAATACAGAAAAGAAACAACCAGACACAATATATTACCTGATAGAGGAAGAACACCCCACTTAGAAGTATCCTGCCAAAAAACCAGTGTCCAGTCTGAACCTCTTCAAGCTTCCAGAGCAGTGGGTCTCAACCAGAGAGTGACTGTGGTCCCTTGGGGATACTTGGCACTGTCTGGAGACATTTTGATTGTTGTAACTGATGTGTGTGAGTGTGTGTGTGCACTGACATTGAGTGTGTAGAGCCCAGGGATGTTGGTAAACATCCTACAATGCACAGGATGGCCCCTTTCAGTAAAGAATTATCTGGCCCCAAACATCAAGTGCCAAGGTTGAAAAATCCAGCTTTCAACTGAACCATCAATTTATAAAAAATTCAGGGGACAGAGGAACAAGTTAAAAGACAACACTGGATGAATCCATAGAATCCAGACTGTGGAAGACAAGCAACCGAACCTCTTAAACAACGACAGGTGCGGCAAGAAAAAGAGATAATTATGGAAGGGAACCTACAGACTGAAAGAGATTTAAGGGACTCAATTGATTACAATGTATGAAGTTTATTTCCTTCCTGATTTGAAAAACAAATGGTTATAAAAAAAACCTATAAGCAACTGGGGAAAAGTAAACACTGATGAATTACTAAGGAATTATCTTTTCCCCTGGTTTTCTTGAGATATAAATGACATATAATATTGTGTAAGTTTAACATAATGATTTGAGATATGTAAATACTGCAAAATGACAATTAAAAATAAACTTACAATAAATTTAGTTAAATCCACCACTTCACACAGTTACAACTGTTTTTCCTTGTGTTGAGAACTTTTAAGATCAAAGGAATTATTATTAAAACTTTTAAGGTGTATTATTGATATTGTGGTTGCACTTTAAAAAAAAGTTTCTACACTTTTGAGATATACATAGAAGAATTACATGATATCCAGGGATTTGCTCCAGAATCCCCATTACTTGGGGGTGGAAGGTGGTGAAAAGTGGGAGAGGTACAGACAGAACAAACCTGGCCAGGATTTGATGAACACTGGGCAAAAGGTAATAGGGGTTTATTATTCTACTTTTTTGCTGTATATTGAGATGTTCTCTAATAAAAAGTTTTAATAGTTAAAAAAAAAATGGTGGCAAAATATACCGGCCCAACTGTACCAGATGCGGAATCTGCTCTTTACTAACAAAAATAGGGCCCATGACATGGAGCTCCAGGTGATGCTGGGTTCTGAGAAGGCCATCGTGGAAGATATGCTAAGGTCTAGACTCACTGAAGTTTTATTTCCCTCTTGAACATGAGTTAAATTTGACCTTCCACTACAATAAGTGTTAAACAGTGGTTAAACCTAACACTTAAACAGCATGATAAAGCACAGCAGGCCCAATTTACTTTGTCTTATGGTGCATGCCTGGTTGAGGCTGGGGTGGGGAAGAGAGGGGTCACCACCCTCCTGACCCCTGTAGGCAATTAACTTATACTTCCAAGCAGGAGGTGCTATTATCTTTAACTCAGCAGGCATAACTGTACATAATTAGAGGTCATAATTACGGTTCTCTTTTTAAAATGTGACCATAGTATCCAAATTGACCTCCTGTGGCAGCACTGCCTACATGCTGGGAAGTACATAAAAGGCGGGTACAGGTGGCCTAGTGATGGGCAGCTAGAGTCCCCGTGCAGTTTCTGAGGTTAAGAGACCGTACTTATTCCCCATGGAACTTCAATCTGTTTGGGGTTCACTAATTATCATTTTTCACTGAGACACATTTTATTTCTTTAAATAGACACAGATGAGCCAGAGCGTTCCACTGTCTTTCTGACCACGGGAAAAAGGCAAAAGCAACCATGCAAATTAATATGCTGGTAATTATGTGCATCTACTGTCTAATTATGCATGTAACGACAAAGTTGAAAAGATCAATTCTGGATCATTTTTCCACGGTAGTGTTTTGTAAAGTTGCTACGGAGACTCTACTTCACTTAAAAAATTCTGACTTATTGTTATTTTTGTTATACCTGATAACTGCTCCATCTAGCAATAGTTCTGGCTTATGTAGCCTGAATCATCATAGAGAATGAATCATTCTGTGGAGAGTAAAACCTACCTAGATTTTCGTATAGCCAGATGGCTCTCAGTTCTAAGCAGAGAATAACAGAATTTTTGAGCTCAAAGAGATCCTGTGAAATCACCTACAGATGAAAAGCCTGAGGCAGGTCCATACAGAAGGAAGAGCAAATGTGATGGTGGAAAACCATGGGGTGAGGAATTCACAGCAACATTTCAGGACCAACCGGTGGTCAGCACCTTATTTAGTGGTCAATTACAATTCCCGCTTCCAACACAAAATCCAAGCAGCAATTCTGTCTCATACTCCTTTCCTCGGGAGCATCTGATTCTTCACCCTTCATCAGTAGCCAGTAAATAACCTTGACAAATAGCCAACTTCTTTCCAACAGTATTTGAAATGCTCAGTCAATGCTTGAAAAATTGGAAAGGGAGATGCAGTAGCACCAGTTAATCTCTTGCTGGCTGAGAAAACTGATCAAAAAATTCCCAAGTTCGATACAAGTGGTTTCAAAAGGATAAGACAATGTCAAGTCACAACATTTACAGCCAAGTGACAATTCCCGCTTGGAGGCCTGAAAATATAGTTTTTCACCAATATACTTTTCTTGAATAGAGCAGCCTGGGAGTGAATGATGGTTCTCTATATTTGTAAAAGCTCCACTATTCAGAAAAGAAAAACTCAACTGCTATTCAGAAGTGTCCAAAACTAGAGTTTAAGTAAAAGAATGATTGCCTTACTGCTTTTATAGGCATGTCACTATGAAGAAATACTACTTTACTACTATTTTCTCTTGGTTCAGTAAAAGAAGTCAAAGGAACAAGTCTAAATACATCACAACAAAGGTATTTAATTGAGACTAGTTCATTTGCATCTCAATGTAAAATCACTGCATGATATACTAATGCAAACACACTGATAAAGTTCATCCTACCATTGTAATGAAAAAGGGGAAATGGTTCTGTGGTAAAGTCAAGTTTACGTTATTTATTGGAACATTTCCTGTAGTTACTCGGCCCAGAAACTCCACTTCCATGCTTCACAAGGATTTTGCAAATTACATGCCTGGGTGTCACAGTTCCAGAACTGTGGTTTTCCACAGCACCTAGTATACTGTTGTCACTCAAGCATCCTATTAAAATAACAGGCTTGGTTCCCTAGAGCTTTGCTTTACTGCTTAGTAAATCAGGGTCCACCATATTCATCCCTCAGCGCTATTTGGTGCATTAATTTACACAAACAAGCGACAAATTAAATACCATCATTTCCTATTTCAATTAAATTTTGAATCTGTACTGCACACTTCATTTAGCTATTTGTTGGCCTTGGCACAGGGGTAGCCTCAGCACCTAGTGACTGAAAGGGTTAAAAACATGGCCCTTAGGTCAGCCCCCTCCTGTAGGGGTCATCCAACTGTGCATGTTTCACAGGAGAACATTCCTTCCACATTGTAAAATCCTGGCATCTGCTGAGTAGCAAATCCAGCTCATTCCCTTTTGCTTTATTTTAGTCTCAAAAGAAACTATACAGTTTGGACTACAGAACACAATTAATTTCTACATTTCTTCCCACTCTCTAGCTGCCTATTTTCTTCATTTAAGTACTTTGCAAAAACCCAAAAACCCAAATAGGCTAGCTAATGAATCCAAAGCGGATTTAATTTTATTGATTCCATTTCACATAAAATTGTTCATTTATCTGATTCTTTTCTTTATTTCATTACCTTTCATCTGGAATATACTGTGTCCCACCAAACCAGCTGATGTCATCCTATATGTTTCTCTCTGCTGTTTTCAGTGCTAGAGGGAAGAGAACCCAAACTTGAAGCAATTTTGGAGATTAACCTTCCCAAGTAAATTCCTTTTTATCCCAATATTCATGTTCCAAAGTGGCCAAGTCATCTGGGTCCTGTTTATTAACTAAAGGTAATAGGAAAGATCCCGATCAGAGCTTCAGTATACACAGCCACATAAACCAGCTCCCTCTCTATGAATGTGGACAGAGCGTTCTCAGCTCCAACCACTGGATCCTAGTAGTGCCCTGGACCTGACCTGCGACACCTCGGGTTCTTGATGACCACCCAAAGAAGAGCAGTTTGCAAGGAAGCAAAGAGCTGCTTGCCCTGAGGACAGAGCAGGAAACCATCCAGGGGGAGGGGCGAGGGTAGGTGGTCAGTCCATAGGAAGACTTCTATGGAACCCGCAGAAAGCGCACACAAACACTGGAATTCTGTGCATGTTTCTGGAGAGGATCCATAGTGTTAATCCAGTTGTCTTACAGAAATTGGTGAGAATCATCAGCTTTACATGAACTCATCAGAGATTTGAGTCTGACCCTGGAGTGCATCATTAGGACAGGACTAAATGCTCTCCTCTTGCTGAAAGGAAGCATTATGAGTCTTTGCTCTGGCATGATCTTGAAATCTCTGCAATGCCAAGAAAGATGTTTTCTGCTAAGGACTGAACATTTGTGTCCCCCCGCCCCGCCACCCAAGATTCACATATTGAACCCCTTACCCTCCGTGTGGTGGTATCTGGATATGGGGCCTTTGGGAAGAAATCAGGGTTAGAATTTGGCTTGAGGGTGGGGCCCTCATGATGGGATTAGTGGCCTTATACGAATAAGAAGAGAGAGAGAAATGTAGGGAGAAGGTGGCCATCTGCAAGCCAGTAAGTAAGCTCTCACTAGAAACCAAATCCTGCTGGACCTTGCTCTTAGACTTCCCATTTTCCAGACTGAGAAAACATATTTCTGTTAAAGCCACCCAATCTGTGGGTTTTGTTATGGCAGCTGGAGTAGACTAAGACACATTCCTTGGGGGGGTGCTGTATTATCAGAATTTAACGATTGACACAGATTGTGTGCAGCCAGCACGTGACTGCTCAGCCTGCAGTCCCTCAGCCTTCTAGCTGGAGAGGTTGGGAAGCCAAATTTCTTCACTTTCCAGACTCCCTTGCAGCTAGGTTCTGGGTGTGAATTCAACTCTGCCAATCAGACACAGTCAGGCTGACTGAAGGTACAGGTGACGTGAGGCCCTTTGGCTGTCCGAGTGGGCACACAGGGATGCACACACACCGGGTCTTCTTACAGTGGCCATCAAGTTCCATCCTCCAGCATGCTCCCTGGATGTCGAGTGGCAGCCACAGGAGTGGCAGTGGTCCCTGCATCAGATGTGAGGAGCGCCCTCATGTTGCAGTGATGGCGCCTTCTCTGGTGGCTGGTTCTACAGGATTCTGGAAATCGTGCCTGAAGGATCAGTCAGGATTCCACTCCTCTGGCTCTTTCAACAATTTGGTAAGTACCTAATGCCCTATGTGACCTCCCTTTCTGTTTCAACCACTTAGAACACTTGCCATTCCCCACTCCTTATCCCAGACCCCAGAACCGGGACATCACTGATGAGAACCCAGGGTGCTGTCTGCCTCCAGTAGGGCAATGGGAGGACACCTCAGTTGGTTAAATTAGGACCAGTCTGAAGCAGTTACCTTCTGTAGTTCCCTGTCTTTAAAGAGATAAATGAGTAAACTCAGGTCTTTTTAACTGACATAATTTCAAGAAGATACTCAAAGATGACCAAGGCTTTTCCAGGGCTATGAGGCTGGCAGAGGGAGGGGGAGCTCCTCACTAACTTTTTTCCTGGGCATATGGGCACCTCCTGGGCATGTTCCTGGCCACCCAGGTAAGCCACTCAGCATCCTTCACACGCACAGTTTCCTCTGAGGCTCAGAAAGTGTCAGAGCAGATCAACAGAATGTGACTGCACACCTGTCGCCCTGTCTCCCTGCCTCCCTGCACACAGCACGGCCTAGAGACAACCTCAGCCAGCATTGAATCCTTGCTTCTCACCAAGGGCCTTATAAGAAAAGGGTACATGTGCGTGGAAACGTTGCATCTGGCATTCAATTCTGTTTAAGGCACTACTCCTAATCCTTCTCAGAAAAAGCCATTATAGGTCACCCTTGTTCTCAGAGTCAGACACCTCACTGGTACATGTGCTTATCCTAGAAATGAGAGCTGTGTGTACCACCACATTTTCCACTTTACTTTTGCTGTTAGGAAACTCAGAGCTGGGTTTTGAATCAATTGCTATCGTTTTCGTGGCCTAGACTCTTGAAGCACAGCCCCTAGGAGTGCCCCTCCCTCCCTTTCCTTCCCATACAGCTACTTTTTTAAAAATAATTCTACATTAGGGACTGCTGATATTATTGCTTTTTGTGCTTTTATGACTATAAGTCATCTCCCTTCTTTTTTTGGAGACAGGTGAGATACAGATAAATAAAATATTTGCTTTGGGCAAGCCACCAGTCTGAGGATATGACCCTGCCGGCTCACATAAGTGAGGAAAACTGAAGAGGGGTAATAAATAAGACCGGTTCTCTTTTGTTCTGGAGGAGACAGGAAGAGTGCCACCCAGAGGAAACTGGACTACTGTGCTTCTAGAAAAGAAGCAGGCAATACCAAAACTTGTGACCTAGCTGCTCAAGGGCATACCTAATAATTTATTAGACTATCGCTTCTTGTAAATTTTATACTCACTTTGACAGTATTGGAGAAGATGCTACTATCACTGCACTTTCTTAACGTATGGGTCTTTCCTCAATGAGCTTTCTCACGGATCCTTGAAGACTGAAAAAACTAAAGTCTCTCAGGGCAACAGGAAAGCACAAAAGCAGCAAAAACATTCTGGAAGAATTTAGAAAATCCCCAAAGATAACAAGTCAGCAGGGACACTGTCCTAACTTTGATGAGGTATCTTCTCTTTATCATCTCCCAATCAGTCAGGGGCAGGTTACTTAGCACAAATGGCTTTTGTCTTTTTATCTGTTAATGAGGGAGCTTCCTTACCTGTGAACTAAGGAGGTTGGACTACATCTCTAAAATCGATTCTATCACCTGTGAAGCAGGCTGAATCCTATTTTCCCCACTGGACGTTGAGAAAGGACAAGGTTTGTCTGTGGAAGTCTCTACCAGAGCCCAGGCCCCGGGGCCTTTCCTACCCCGCAGCCGGCCCCATTGGCTGCACTTTCCAGGCTGGACAGAAAGGGCTGCTGGTGCCGGGCTTTCTTGTTTGGTTAATCTCTTCACATCTATTTGCTTGGCTGCCTGGACAACTCAACAGCAAACAAAGGCCTGGGCTTCATGCCGCCGGCTCCAAATTGGGAACCTGCCTATTTTGTTTGCTTTGGGGCACAAGGAGGGAGCAAACAGCAACTTTTCTAAGTCAAGCTGGTGATATTCTTCACTCAATTACGGCTGCGAAAAGATGGAGAGATGCAAAGGCCTGTTTCCGGGGCAAGAGCTTCACGGTGCCCTGCCCCGCCCCCAACAAAGCTCCTTCCCTGGATTTGCCCAGAAGGTGGTTCAACTCTCATGACAACTAACCATAGTTGCTGCATTTTGTCAGATTTTTTTTCCCCTCAGCCCAGTGAGGGACCGAGTAATGTGAACGCCTTCTAGCTAAGCAGAGTATTTTCTTAAAAGAAAAAACACAGGCTACAACCAGCTCCTTGGGAGTAACACAATTCCATTTTCTGATCCATATCAGAGGGCCAGAGGCTGCTTCTGACTGTAAAACTGTTTGTCGGGTAAGGTGAGCCCAGCCAAGCCCTTTAAAAAAGCAAGAGACTTAAAAGAATTTGCCTTCAGATGGTTAACCAAAACGGGAGAAGGGACGTGAGGTTGAGGGTGAGTGTGGCCTATGGAAAATTATTTTGCAAGGCGTCTACACCAGAGAAAAACAGGACTGGTTGGTTAATTATGTAATTAAACCGCAGTCAGCAATGGGCAGGGTCTTCTATCTTTCAAAATTCAAACCAGTTATTCAAGCTTTCATTGGTTTAGAGATTTAGAGTTTAGAGATTCTGTTTGGAGAAGGCGCCCAATTTTTCTGGTCTGGATTAGAGTTAAAAAAAAAAAAAAGTGCTGCTTTGCAAATTTGGCTTCTAGTCTCGAGGAATCACAGTCTCCCCTCCCCACCTCCCTTCTTCAAATACCTTTTTGCTTCATTTCTTCAGACTTAGGAGAATAAATAAGAGATTTTTTTTGGGCAGAAAGCCAAAGTAATATTCCAGCAAGATATCTGACTTCTTTACAGAGACACATACTGTTTCATGTTTGATTTGGGTTTTCAAAAGCAGAACAATTTTCACATCATTATATAAAAGGCTTCCGTTCTTTAAAATGTTGGTTCTAAATTAATTTTATACCCCCAAGGCAGAATGCATCTGACCACACTGAATTCTATCCATTTAATAAGGTGAGAAAAGTTCTTGGACAAGAATTCAGTGAAAGCTACAGTAAAAATTTTCAGTTAAAGTCAATTGTTTCTGGAAGGTTGGTTTTGTTTCTTCATAGGGCATGCCCCCATCTATTTATCCCTGTCAGCCCAAATGCAGAAGGAAAGTGGTTTCTGTTGCAGCAGAGTCAAGAGAATTTGAGGGACCAAGAGACCTATAGTGATATCCGATACACAGGCTGGGTGGTGGTGAGACAGCTGAAAAATTCGATGACTCGCTGTCTTAAAATTTAACAGCTGGGCAAACGCTGATGGCATAATGAAATGGGTCCCTGTATCTAAAACTCTTCATTCACCGTGAAGATAGACCGGGATCTTAAGAAAGTAACCTCAGGGCTTCCTAGGTGGTGCAGTGGTTGAGAATCTGCCTGCCAATGCAGGGGACATGGATTCAACCCCTGCTCCAAGAAGATCCCACATGCCGTGGAGTAACTAGGCCCGTGAGCCACAATTATTGAGCCTACGCTTTAGAGCCCATGAGCCACAACTATTGAGCCCATGTGCTGCAACTACTGAAGCCCACGTGCCTAGAGCCCGTGCTCTGCAACAAGAGGAGCCACGGCAATGAGGAGCCCGTGCACCACAAGGAAGAGTAGCCCCCACTCACCGCAACTGAAAACAAAGCCCGCGCACTGCAAAAAAGACCCAACACAGCCAGTTAAATAAATAAATAAATAAATTTAAAAAGAAAGGAAGCTCAGCTCCTCTTGAAAAAGTTTATTAGCTTGCTGAGAGTTGCAAAAGGGAGACGTGGGACACAACGAGCAAAAAGATTAGGTGGGCAGCCCAAGGCCTTCCTGGCCGGGGCACTAGGAACAGGTCTGGCTCAACTCACCAGAGGTACCTGGGCTGACACACTTCCTGACATGAAAGTTGGTTAACAGGCATTTACATAGGACTTCCTTGGTGTGAACAGACCCACAAGTGGTTTACAAGTGCTGTGTGTGGGGGTAGAATAGGGAAGAATAACACTTGAGTAATAAAAGGCATCATGTCTTGATAGGGTATAAACTTTCCACCATCCCCACCGGATAAAAAATAAAATTAAAAGCTTTAAAACCCAACCTTTTACCCAAGGCAAAATAATCTATAAGAGATAGGTCAAGTGGGGGAAATGTGTCACAGATAAGGTGTTTCTAACATACTCCTACTGCAAATGCATTCAGAATGCATCCAGGTCACCACCCCTCAGCCCTAATCCAGTATTCACCAGCTCGTGCCAGAACCCCAGGAACCGCCTTCAACCAGGTCTCACCGCCTCAAGCTCTCCCCCTGCTAAACCACTGTCCACGTGGCACCAAACTCAAGAACCCCTTTCCTTCTAAACCTCTGCCAGCTCTTCTCCATCCTGCAAGATGTGGTCCAGCCTTCCCACCTGGTTCGCAAAGCCCAATGAACTGCCACTCTTGCAGAGGAACCCTGGCCCTCCAGCCAGCCTTGGCACCCCTCACATGGGTGTTTTTATTCATGTTGCCGCCAACCTGGAAACCCTTCCCCATCCTTCTTTCTAGGAAAACTGAACCTACCCCTGAATGAAAACCCAACTTCTGCACATTATTCCCTGTCGTGTAGAATGGTCACTAAGACTTTCCACAACTATTTAATTTTCAATTTTCGTGACCCTGCAACCACGCCAGATGCTTCGTATCTATGCCTCTCTAGCCTGGACCTTTTCTGTGCTGGTTTTAAGAGAACACCTTCATTTATCTTTTATGAGGCCCCTGAGAAAATGAGATGTAAAAGTCCTGGAAACTGCTCAAATGGAGACAGGTGTTTTAGGAAAAGGACAAGAGTGTGAGTGCTGTCTTACCTCCAACTGCTAGCGAGAAAGGCACCCAGAAGTCTGAGTTCTGGAGCCAGACACGTGGGTTCTAATTCACCATTCTGTTGATGTGTGATTTTGGGCACGTCACTTCACCTCTCTGAGCCTCACTTTCCTTTCCAAAGGGAACCATATACCCTAGTTCATAGGGTGGTTATCAAGAATTAAAAGAAAAAATATATAATAAAAATATATATTAAAATTTTTTGGTTAGCTGCTTTAGAAATCTTAGCTTCCCACTTCCATCAATCAGTCCCAACAAACTACTGATGGGAAGAAAGCCCAGCCCTGTAAGCTCTCAAGTGACCTGTATCCACCCCCCCCCCACCGAGACCCCTCGCCTGTGCTGAGGCGGCAGCGTCACTGTGGGCCTGGCTCACTAAGCCAGTGGCTCCCCAAGGTGCCAACGCACTCAGGCAAAATGAAGCTAACATCTGTATTCTATTTGCTAATGAGCAATCATCATTTGTACCTTTCTCCAGCCTGGGATTCAGCTGCCTGGAATACTAATGCCATTAAAAACTGGAGTCTTTTTTGAAACACACACACATTCATTTAGCAAAACCCGATTTAACCCACTGACATGTGTATGGTTCCTGGGATTCCGTAACAATATCTGCTGGTTGCAATGCTCTCAATTCCTTTCTACCTCACCTCTCCATGCTTGAATATTTGGGTGTTTCAGTGGGGTTTGGGGGCCAGCAAACTTGAGTGGTCCTAGACTTACTTTTTCAACTAACTCACTGTATACAATCAGACAAGTCAATGGACCCTTCTTTTTTAACTTAATTTTTAAAATTAGGCCATTACTTAAAAGATCATCTACTCCTATGGCTTTGCCCCTTCACTGAAGGTGACATTCCCTTGGAGTGTATCTGTCCAGAACTTTTCCTCTGCAAACAAGCAGACAAGAATCTGTGTGTTTCAAAATGGTATAGTGTTGCTATCTTAGATAAATGGAGACAGACTTACACATGGCTTTGCAATGCTTTTCTTTCATTCATTCAAAAGTAAGTCTTGGCCTCTCTCCATCTGGGGTACAGTAGGATGGAGTGCATGTCTTTCATTGCTGCATAGTTTATTTCAATATCTCCTTGGACATGGACATTTACTTAGGCTGTTTCTAATTTTTGGCTTTTATAAAGAAAGCTGCAGCAAACACATATGGGACAGCTCTTTCAGGGAATGTGTCCTAAAGAAACTTTCTGGGCCTCACTTGGTTGTCTGCAAAATGAGAAGGTTGGACTGAACAGTGTGTTGTTCACAGACTTCCAGTCACAATTAGGGGCAATTGTGAGAAGGCTGTGCTTCTACACACAAACACGATTCTCAATCCAGCCCCCAGCTAAGACCCTCCTATGCTTCCAAGGTCTTCCATAATCTGAGCTCATTTATCCTTATTTTCTGCTGTTATCTAACACATCCAGTTACTCCTGATCTTTCATCTTTGTAAACTTCTCACTCCTAAGAAATTCCTGCCCCTCCTTAATACTTGACAGGCATCATCGGAGGTGCTCAGAGCTTATAACTTGTGTGTGCGTGCACATCTGCGCGAATGCCAGCCCCTCAGGGAGAGGCCTTGTCTGCTTGCTCACCAGCACACACTAGGAGCCAGAAGTAGTGCACCTCACCCAGTGGGCTCTCGTCAACCATCTGTCTGGTGAATGGACAACTGCTACCTTGACCATGAGCTAGGAGTGTAGTCTGGGGCAAACTGACTTAGCCTCTCTTTGCCTTTGTTTCCTCACCTGAAAAATGCAAAATAGCCCTGCCTCCCTTACAGACAGGGCTGCTGGGCAGATCAAACAGGTTGATACATGCAAAGCCCTGAGAACAATGCCTGGTACACAGACACAGTCAACAACATTAGCTGTTATTACAGTTATCACTGCAACCTGGGTAAGTTTAATATTCCATTTGATCAATGGGATATTATATTCGGGGCACCCTTGAGATTGTGGGGGTTCAGTGCTGCGATATCAGAGCTCGATATGCCAGAACTATGAGGGAGACAGGAGTATGGGGCAGGGGCCTTGTCACTCACGGTACTAATATTCTGCTTACAGTTCACTATCCTTTTTATTATAATGATATATAATTTCACACTGAATACCTTATGAGCAGATCTTTTTGTTTATTTTGCTTTTCACAAGCAAGGCTTTCTCATCTAGTTTCAAAGTCCTTTTCTCCTCCTTTCTTATCACACTTTTTGTCTTCATTTTGCACCACTGATCCCAGTTCCCCCAGGAGGGGCCCAGTTCTCTGGATGCACTTAGGGCCTTCCTTGGTTCCACTTCAGATCACAGAAGTGGCAGGGCAGCTGGGAACACAGACTCTGGGGCAAGCCCCAGCGTTTACCAGCAGTGTGATCTCAGTCAAGGTACTTAACCTCTCTGTGCATCAGGTTCCTTATCTGTCCATCGGGCTGTGGTGAGGACTAGATGAACTGATTTGTACAAAGCACACAGGAGAGGCCCTGGCGCTTGGAAGTGCTGTATCATCATCATCAGATCAAAATGATGCAACCCAAGTACCATCACCTTGAGGTTCTGCTGTGCCAGCTGTGCTTGCAGGTGGTGTGATGGATTCCTCTGGACTGTGTACGCACACAGAACGCTTTCCACACTACCTACTCCACACCTCGCTGGGTGAAGAATGTGTATTCACGGGCTGGATGAGGAGGAGGATACAGCCATGAGTGGCAAAGACAACTGATCTGGACCCAATGGTTCTCTTGGCCGTGGCTCCCTTTGAAACCCACCCAGGCAACTGAATATCAGTAGCTGTATCAGAGGAATTTCCATCAATTGCATCTAATATACACTTTGAAAGATGGGACAGACACATCAGAGACGCCGCCCAGAGGAGGCTGCCCTGAGAACCACCAGAAAGTGAAGATTAGCTTCAGTTCAGATGCTTCTTCCAGAGGGCTGTTCACTCAGGCTCTAACAAAATATAACGACTGAAACATGACCAAGGGGAGGCACTCCTGACAGCACAGAGAAACGTGGAAATTAATTACAGGCGCCACAGAGAAGGTATTCAAACCCTGAAGCTTAGTGAGTTGGGCCAGTGGCTGGAAGTAAGTTCAGGGAGGCATTCAAAACATAACCTATTTTTACACCAGCAATAGGTACAATACTCTCAAATGAAGGCAGAAGCCTGTGTGTGTAATACAAGCCCTAGGATGGTATCTGGGCTACTAATCATTATCACTATGAAAAAAAAAAAAAGTAGCATGGATTTTATTATTTGACAACAAATACGGCGCTAACAGTGATGGTTTTGTTAGAACTGTAGTTCTCTTCCAGCGAAGCGTCTTATGCCAGCACTTCCTCCTTTCTCCGGGATGCTATTCTATTGCTATGACAACCAGTAACATTTTGCACACCACAGAGCACTCTATCATGTATCACCATGGCAGAAAGGAAATGCCATACTGTACTTAAAAGCCACCTTTTCTCTCTCTCTCTCTTTTAAAGTCTGTTATCACTCCCCATGCATTATTCACTGCACCACATTATATATAACCTTTGGTTACAATCAGCTTCGTGATATATGTATCAGAGGCCAGGAAGTCTCGCAAATCCCTTCACATTTTATAACTAGGAAATGATAACCAAACTGTATTATTCTGGCTTTTCTTCAACACACTTATAAAGGACTTGCTTTTACCAACTTCCTCATTGGCTCAAGAACCTCTGTCAGACTTTTACAAATGTTTGTTTCATGAAGCAGTAACTCACTTAGCCACATTGTTGGGAAATAGAGCATTCTCTTTAAGAGAATTTTCCAATACACGAAGCACTGCCTCTGGGTGAAATATCTTTTTTTTTTTTTCTTCTCATTTTAACTATTTTAACAAAATTAAACAATTACATCGTATACTTCCCTGTCTACACAATATTTTCTTGAGGACTGAGTTGTCACCATGGAAACCCATTACTGGGCATTGCTATAACACATGATGCTCTCCAGGACTTATGTCACTTGCGGAGTGGCCGGCTGGGGGGCTGGGAGCTCCGGCAGCCAAAGATGAGGATCCACAGGCCCATGTTGGCGTTTAGCATTACAGGCATACCTCATTTTATTGTGCTCCACAGACGCTGCGTTCTTTACAAACTGAAGGTGTGTGGCAACCCTGCAGGTAGCAAGTCTATCAGCGCCATTTTTTCCGAAAGCATTTGCTCACTTCATGTCTTTGTCACATTTGGTAATTCTTAACAATATTTCAGACTTTGTCATTATTATTATATTTGTTATGGGGGTCTGTGATCTTGGATGTTACTACTACAACTTGCTGAAGGCTCAGATGATGATTAGCATTTTTTTAGCAATAAAGTATTTTAAAATTAAAATATGTATATTGTTTTTAATTATGTTTATTGGTTTTTTTTCCGACATAATGCTAATGCACACTTAATGGACTACAGTATAGTGTAAACATAACTTGCATATGCTCTAGGAAAGCAAATGTGACTCACTTTACAGCAATATTCACTTTATTGCAGTGGTCTGGAACCAAATCCGTGATACTCTCTCTCAGGTATGCCTGTACGTGAAGATTTGTGCACAATCCCATAGAATTTCAAGGTCTTTGGACACTCATGGAAAACATCTGCATATATTAAAATTTAGAAAATGTAAACTCCATTCTGGTGACAGGCAGAGGGTAGGGGATACAGATCTTGGTGGGTGGACAGAAGAATCGGTAACGTTTGCCTTTAATGTAAGGGATGTGGGACAAGTGAAACTTACCTCTTTAAGCTGCAGCCTCTTTGCAGTGACTATAAGAAGGGGCTCAGCCCAGCTCTCAGGGGCATAGATATTCAGCTGAGTGAAGGCTGATACTCACTGGTCATCAAGAAATTCTGGCCAGCTGAGAAGGCAGCCTCTCCCTCACCCCTGCCCTGCCCCTGCAATTTACTTAGGCAGGCGATGCTCGAAGTTATCTGAGATGACCTCAAGGAACAATTAATTGTTCTTAAGTGAAGTAAGCATCTTCTCTCCCTTCCTTCTTCTTTTTTTTTTTTTTAAAGAAGATGTAGACAACTGCTTATTTTTTATAACTGGTCATCTGGGGGCAAAAAAAAGTTGTGTCGAGACTATCCGAACAATGGAATGAGGCCTTATTGTTTCTGCAGGGTGAGAAACCACTGGGGCTCAAATTTTTTAAAATGTGCACAGGGAGCCAGACTTGGTTTCCTCCTCTCACTAATGTGAAAAATCACCACGATTCTGACCCAGGCCCACACCCTGAATTCAACTTTTGACCACTCTGTAGATTTCTGCACGAGGAGAGAGAAGGTAGGACCAAAATGGGAAAGGAAGCTGTGGCGTGTGGTCCTGATGGCCAGCCTCTTGCGGGAAGAGCTCTGGACCAGGGATGGTAAAGACCATTGACCTTGGTGCCATGGCCAGACCGTCGCTGCCTTCTGACTGCGAAGGTGGCTGTGAGGACAACGGGCAGGACCTCTCGGGGGACATCCAAGCACCGGTAGCTAATGGCTCCCCAAGAGTTTGGGTGGGGCTTGTCTATCCATCGTTATAAACCCCTTTGGGGTAAAGGAAATTTAGACAGCCTGAGGATGGTGCTGTGCTCCCGGGCAGGCTTCAGAAGCCTCAGATTGCTCAGACTTTCTCAAAGCTGCCAGAAGCACCTGCAAGGTCCCTTTAAGGAGCACCTGATGGTGGTTTGTGGCAGTTCTTCCCCAGGACAATCATGGGCGGGAGGGGGCACTGCTGGTGAATAGGTTTCCAAAGATCCCTGATGTGTAGAAGGTTCTGGAAGGCAGAGGGGAGGGTGTCCTTCTTTTTCCTCTTGGACAATGTGAGTTAGCACTTTTTAACCCAAAGAAGATTTAGAATACAGCACAAAAATGCTTACGAAAATGAGATCTGGTCAAATTAATTAAAAGAAATCAATGCAGATCTAGTATTTTAAAAATTTGTTACAATTAAGAGAACTGACCTGTAAGAATAACAACCAGCTTTGAAACATCACCTTAAAATGTGGAATTAAATAACCAATTCAGACTTTGATTTTAAGTCGAAATCTCAGTGTAAGTTACATACAATAGAAGAAAACTTGAAAGACTGTAAGGTGTAATATATTTATAAGCTTAATTAGATTTATAAGAACTGCTTAAGTGCTCTGGGAGGCTTGTTTGTTGAATCAGGCAATTGAGTACTTATAAATTTAAAATGTTCGATTTCCTTTACAAATGCAGTTTAAAATGTTTAAAGGAGTTTAATTAACTAAGTTTGCAAATCAGACCAAACATTAATTAAAGGTCCCCTTAAAAATGATTGTTAAAAATTGTTAGGCTTATAAACAAAATAATAAAATCTCTGAACAGCTCTTAAAAGCCTAATAAAAGGTAAGGTTTCAGATTTTGTAACCTTAATAAAAACTAATTTTAAAAAGGAGATATCAAAATAATCTTTTTTTGCTCAAAATGCTTTGAAACTCCACCCTGCCTTAAATTATTAGGCACTTAAATTATTATCTTACCTAATTAGTGTCCACCTAAAAAATTGTCCTTTTTAGTTATTCAGTCTTCAAGAAGAATTTACTGGTATACCTACTGTGTGTCGGGTATTGTGTTAGGCACAACTGGGTATGTCCTGGCTCTTACAAGAATCTGGAAGGGGAGATTAAACTACGTATACATTCGCAATGGCCTATATGGGATAAGAATCTAAAAAAGAGTGGATATATTGTACATGTATAACTGATTCACTTTGCTGCACATCTGAAACTAACTCAACACTGTAAATCAACTATACTCCAATAAAAAATTTTTCAAAAACTGTATACAAAGTAGAATAGGTATACAAATTGTTAGAGAACATGTGACAACTGACTAATGAAGGTATAAAGTAATACTGAAATTCAGAGGAAGATATCAAAGAAGGCATCATAAGAGAAGTAATATTTAAACTGAACTTGGTTTGGAATTTGCTTTTTGAGGTTTGTGCAATTCCCTCCTACCCCGTGCTGTCCCGAGTCTGTCATACATATACTGATGCTTCTACTGTCCCGTGAACTGGAAACTCAGATTTTAAAAGTCTGTTAGAATTATGTGTAGAGTAAAGGTTAAGAGGATGTGAGTGAAAGTCCACAGGGTTTATTTTATGAGTGTTGTGTCATCTTTGCTCAGCATTCTTTCTGTTTTCTCTGTGAGCTTGGTTTTCTATTCCCCACTCACCTTAGAGGTGACATTGCCAGATAACTGGCCTCTGCATAAGCATCCTATTACCAGAAACAGGTTTATGCCTGACCAATCTTAGATATAAAATGAGAGCTGTTTTATTTCTAAAATTAAGTCCAAAAGGCAAGGATGCCATTCTAGTGAGAGAATAGCAAATTCCCAAACAAGAGGGTGGAGGGAGAGAGGGAAATCTAATTGTCTCTGACCATCAATCCACCAGGGAGACTTTGATTTACTTGCTAGAGTAGCATGACTATGAGGAAAATTTTAAATTATTCTTCATTAAGTGTTTTGAGTCGAACTGTGTCTGCTTCCCCCACCCCCACCCACGCAATTAATTAGTATGTTCAAGTCCTACCCGACATCTCAGAACATAATCTTATTTGGAAATAGGGTCCTCGCAGATGTAATTAGTTAAGATGAGGTCATACTAGAGTAGGGTGGGCCCCTAATCCAATATGACTGGTGTCCTTACAAAAAGGGTAATTTGGACACAGACACAATAAAACACAGGGGAAATGCCATGTGAAGAGGGGAGTGATGCCCCTGAAGTAAGGGAAGTACCAGAAGCTAGGGGAGAGACCTGGAATACATCCTTCCTGAGTGCCTTTGGAGGGCACACGGCCCCGCCAACACTCTGATCTCAGACTTCCAGCCTCTAGAACCGTGACAGCATAAAAGGCTGCTATTTAAGCCACCTAGTTTGTGGTACTTTGCTATGGCAGCCCAAGGACTAATGCACTAAAAAAACAGAGCCAGCAGGAAGAGCAACTTTGGGAATATCCCATCAAATTCTACCACAGACCAGCTCACATTCAATTTCAAACTTTTTTTATTAACTCTGAATTAGACCCCAGGTAAACCAAGAATGATCTCAGTCAACATGCAGCTACCCCCTCAGCACCCAGGAATGAGGAGTTTTAAGCTGTTTTGGGGTCTGGCTGCCTCCCATTGGTCCAAACCATGATCTTTCTGTCTCAAAAAACAGAGCAAGCATGGCCACGCTATTGACATACGCCATGACATGTGTTTGCTGTGCATCTTCTCCCACACGGTCTAGAACCAGCTCTTTTCTCTTGTTTAATACTCCCTTCACAGTGCTGACTCCATCTAGATAAAATAAGACCGATCAATTTTTCCCCATTCAGTCATGTTGGGTTTCTTCCCACAGATGTGACAGTCAGTGAACTAATGATATGTTTGTAGATGTCAACTGTGTCGTTTTTGAAAGATTCCGGAGCCGTGGTTCTTCTGAGTTTTTAGGAGGTGATTATTTTAGACAAAGACCAAGGTGATCCCCGATGGGTCATAACTTTGTATAATCTCCTCCCTCTGAGTACAGATGGAACCTGTTACTTGCTTCTAGTGATAAAATATGGCAAAAGAAATGGGTAGTCACTTCCTGGATCACATTACATCATGCAGGACTGTGTTGTAGCGGACCGGAATGAAAGATTCTCTTGCAGGCCTTTAAGCAGCTGCCTGATTGTGATGCTTTGGGAGGCGGCCACATGGCAGGGACCATGTGGGTCTCTACCCCACCTAACAGCCAGCAAGGAAAGGGGACCTCCACCCTGCAACCACAAGGATCTGAATTCTGGCAGCAACTGTATGAGTTTGAAGGAGGACCAAACTCCAGAAAGGACCATAGCCCTAAGACACTTGTTTGCTGCCTGGTGAGACCCTGGGCAGAGGACCCAGTTACATTGGGCCTGGACTCCTGAACTAGGGCAATTGTGAGATTACAAGTAAGTGCTATCTGAAGACGCTGATATGGTGACCACATCCTTTGAGGGTCTAATGAAAAAAAGATTCTTTAATTAGAAAAGCACAGGAAGGCACATGTTTTGAACACAATTTCAGGGATCTGTCTAGACCCTCTAAACCGCATCAATGAGCCCCAAGATGGTCTTGGACACATGGTTATAAACCTATCTTTTTGTCTGGTCAATACAATTTACCGCAAAACTTGGTAATGTCTGAGAAACTAACAAGGTCACAGTATGTAAGCATCACCTGTTAGTCTATTTCTACAGTTTAAAACATGAATTTAAATAGTTTCTGTCTCATTTTAATCTGTAAGATAGAGCTATTATTTTTATACCATCTTCAACTTGCTTGAAGAGATGGAGAAGCATAGATTTGAAGAGAGAAGGCAATTTCTTATTTTAATAGGAAAAAAATCTTCAAATCTTCAATCCTGCCTCTCCTAGCTTAATTATAGGAACCAAAAAAACCAACCAACCAACCGACAAAAAACCTCGCAAACAAACTCAGAAGCATGGCTTGTAGGAACCTGGAAGTGTTTTAAGTGTTTAAAAAAAGGACCCTTTAGGAAGACAGGTTCAGTTCATTTCCCCACAGAAGAGAACTTGTTCAGAACTAATATAACAACACCAGGAAGAAATTTACTTTCCAACCCAAACGTCCTTGGAGTGATATATTGGAAAGAACACAAACGGAAATTTAAAAATCTGGGTTTAGGTCCTGTTCTACTTACTTGCTCGCTGTGTGCCTAAGAAGAAGTTACTTTATTTCTCTGAGCCTGGGTTTTCTCCATCATAACATGGGTTGTTTTGAGAACTAGGTGAAAAAACAGTCATAAAGTGCCAGGCCTTCTCATAAGCAACCAAAACAACCACCATGGGCCTAACAGAGGGAATTCCTTCATCTGCCCCTGCGAGGGGAGGGCAGTCCTGACCTGTGATGGATGCTGAATGTTAACGATCTCATTCTCCTGCACGGATGTCTATGAGAAAAGAGGTTACATGTGGTTGCCCCAGGGACAGAATCAGGTAAGGGGGAACGTCCCCCACGACAACACTCATCTCTTGAATCCAGAGCGAGGACTGTGTCATACAAAAGAAGTAGAGAAACAAATATAACCCCAAACGAACAAAAACCCTACAGCACCAGAGCATTTATTAAGTCCCTGACTCTCAGCTATGCAAATAAATACCCTGCGTTGGGGCAGAAACCAAACTGACCCCTCACTAGCAGGAAATGAACTTGCAATGGCTTATGCTCAGTAGGCGTGAGGTCTCCCCGGCCCACCTCTGCCAGCGCTGGGATGGAGGACCATGGGCAGGGCTGGGTACAGGCAGGGGACGCAAAGGGTCGTGCCTCTGTGTGACACTCTCTGGGGCTAATGAGAGATGAAAGGAGGGAGAGGGTGACATTCAAAAGAGTGAACAACGGCTATAGCACAGACACCAACTAAGCAGATGGGCATCAAGGGGAAATGAACTGGCCCTCCTGGTGCACACAGGAGGGATCAGCTCAGGAAAGTCAAGATCTTTAGTTTTGTGGCCTGGAGTCTAACCAAAGAAGCTACTGGCTTGATCAGCCTCTCACGCCTAAAAGCCTTGCAGTGAGAGAGGGGGTACGAACACCATGATCAATGGTCTCTGGACAAAGGTAAGGCAGCTGATGCCATGAAATCACAGGTCCAAAACACAAGCGCCACAGAAACCCATGCTTTTGTAACACGGTACCTCTGCTGTCCTAGGCAACCAAGGAGGAAGGTACATCCCACCATATGGTTTGCTAATATGTCTATGTACCCCTTATCTGCCCTAGGAGACTGCGAGTGCTTCCATGGCAGGGATAATGCCCACTGCGTCTCTATATCCTGGGCATCCAGTACAAGGCCAGGCACAGAGCACTCAGAAATGTCTGCTGAATCGATAATTCCTTGTCCTACTCCGTCTCTCTCTCCACTGGCTTCTCTCCCACTAACTTCCTCCGTGATGAAGTCCTGGCTGCCTGACACTGATTTCCTGCACCAGCATTACTAGCTGTGTGATCTTGGGCAAGTCATCTCACGTCTCTGTGCGCCATTTCCCCCCAAAAAGGGTTGATATTAGTATCCACATCATACAGTATTTGGGATTAAATATATTAAACACATGTCTGGCACAAAATAAGCACTACTGAAGTGTTACCTACTGTTGTTGATGACCACTTCTTTTTTATTTATTAGGTTTTTTGTTTCTCATCTGTTTCCCTCACTAGGCTCCACGAGGCAGGGGTTTGTGGCTGTTTTCTTCGCTGATGAACCCCAAGCACCAAGAACTGTCCCAGGACCCAATAAATATTTACCAAATAAATAGATGAACTTAAGTTCTTAGACCGTAATGGCCACATCTTCTATGTTAAACTGTATAAACATTCTTCCAATGTTTTGCCTTCTCTCTCAATGTAGATGAAAGTTCTTTGCTTTTTGTTGAAAATAATAGCTTCCATTTATAAAGTACTTTCACATCTATTTTCTCATTTGAGCCTCCCAACAGCCCTGTAATAAATTCCCATGGTGTCTACTGGAGTAGGACGTACCCAGCAGCTCTGCAAAAACATTAGGACTTGAGGTTGATGGTAATGATGATAGTGTCCCACCTCATCTCACCTGTGAAAGGCCATTTATTACTTGATGAGGAGGAGCAGGGCTGCCTAATATTTTTGCATTGATTTACCTTGAGATGATTTTTTTTATTATTCTACTGAACAAAAAAACTACTTGTTTTTATTTGCCATCTCCCCAACTACTATTTTACAACATATAGGTTTTCTTTCCAGTTAAAAAAATAGTACATATTCATTGTAGAAAATCTGATTTAAGGAAAGAAGGATTGGGACTTTCCCTGTGGTTCAGTGGTTAGGACTCCGTGCTTCCACTGGTTCGATCCCTGGTCGGGGAGCTAAGATCCTGAATGTGGTGTGGCATGGCCAAAAAAAAAAAAAAAAGAAAAGAAAAGAAAAGAAAAGAAAAGAAAAGAAAAAAGGGTATGAAGAAGGAAACTGAAATTACTCACAACCCCATTTGGCGTTAGTACTTCGCTCTTAGGAAGTATTTGAAGCAAAATATTACTGTTTTGCAGAAAGACGTTGGCATGGCTTCTTGGCCACAATGAATTCTGGGAGCCAAGAGCAGTCCAGGTCTGGGGGGGAGGGGGGAGCTAAGGAGCCTGAGAGGGAGGGCAGCTGAGGATGAATAGGGGTGCAGTGGGTCCAGATCCAAGTGGTAGGGAAGGGGCAAAGTGGGGATCAGATCCGATCTGCTGGCAGAGGGGAAGGTATGTCCTTCATGGTTCTGACGACTAGAGTCTTGTTAGAGCAGGAGGTGGGTGCCACTCTCTGAGGACCAAGAGCTGTTCAGAAGGTCCAGCCATACAGTTGGGGTGCCAGGGCCCTGGAAGGGACAGACACAGAACCTTCGCATCTGGAGTCAGAAGGAGATCAAGTAACAGCAGGGCTGCTTTATGTGGTACTGTTTTCTGGATCCTTGTTGCCTATCTAGGGGTGCCTCTGAGCTGGGGCATGGGACAGATGTGCTTGTTCTACAATCCTCCAAGGCTGGGTAGGTGGGAGGAGGGGCACAGTGGAGTAATTGATTTCCAGGTCCGGTCAAATCGATCGGTTGGGGGGCTGCAAATTTTGGCTACTAAATTTATATTTGAAAAAAATTGGGAGCGGGCCAAGATAGAAGCAGGTGCTGGCAGTCACTTCAGAGATAGGTGAGCTTAGTGTTGCAGGAAAAGTGTGGACTGAAGTCTCAAGAATACTACCTGTACTTAGGTTGTAATGTCTCCTAATTGTATCTGGACCAGGTCTGGAAAAAGTGACAGGAGCCACCTCATGGCAGCCATAAAAGTCCCTACTGTATTGTAGGTTTTCATATCTAGGCTGGCTTCTGATTTCTGAGTGGCTAGAGACATGGGCCAAGACTAGAAGGTTCCTATAAGCCAGAATCTGAAAGTTCTTTCAATCTGCTCATCTGTAGGATATGTCTGAAACTCATTTTATATTTTTCGTATACAAACCGTTCACATAGACATAGTTCATCTTGCATATAGTATTACTGACAACCAATAGATCCCATGTGCTTTAATCAATAACATTACTGTCTCAGCTATTACAGGAAACTAGGAACTGTTGCGATCTTCTATCCCCATTTCAATCGATATAAACCAGGGCAAGAAAAAACAGGACCCTTAATTATATAACCGGGAAGGATTATATAACAAAGGTCCTGATGCAACTTTAACTGTATCTGTGCCAACCAGAGCTGAAAGAGCACATCTTTTCGGAAGTAACATGAGCCGCTGAGAGTTGTGCAAACCATCTTTCAATATTGGTTTAACTAATCCCACTTGCTCACCATCAACAAAAGTCTCTGCTCTTCTAACCTTGTTTTTCCACAGCACTGGATGAAGCAACCCCATTTCATGGTGACAGTTTGTTAAAGTGACAGTGCACTGGCACTTACAAGGCATACAGGAAGATGGAAGATGAGCGTCAATTTCTCAGAGAGGCTGGTCTCCAGCGCTGGGCACGGCAATGATCGTTTCATAAGGGCTGCTAAGGCCACTTCTGGATTTCAAAATGGCAGGACGCTGATTACTGGTGACAGGAAGCATTTGCATGGAGAGACTTTTGAAAGCCACATAGCTCTTCTTTGTTGGAGGAACCCGAGAAACAATAGTAACAACAAAAAATAACAATAACCAACCCTCCTCCCTTTCAAAGTGTGCTGCCAAGCAAACTGATTCCTCCCTGTGTCTCCTTTATGTCTTCCTGATAGAAACTGCATTCAAGAGCACCCAACACAAAGGACACTCACACAAGCAATGTGCCTTGTAAGTGACATTCTTTGGAACCTTTAGGAGAGATATTGATTTAAAGCTACCAAGATGCCGTGTGTGCACTGCTACTGCCGTAATGAATCTACCTGGCATCCTGCACCCGTGATTTAAACCCAGTCTGGAAAGATGAAATCTTTGGAAACAACATTAGTAGCTCTATGTCACCCTGCAGAGGGACAAGAAACTCAGAATGAGGCTAAAAGTGCAACTTTTGGTGTCTGAGGTCATATATTAGCTGCTGATTTTATAAATTCTACCCTCTGCAACACGTGGGTCAGTCAGATGGTCAATGAATGAACCTGGTGAGCTGGAACTTCCCATCCACTTGAGGCTGGGGGTGGCTTTGATTTTTCAATGACACATAGTAAAACTAAATACCCTTGGGTCTTTTACTTTAAAGATGCATAAACTTATTCTTTCAGATCCCTTTCCTGAAGGTCAACATGTTCCCCTTTTTCGTGTTTTCTTTTTAAAAATCCCTCTTCTTTTTTCCCCCGTAGTAAATAAAGAATAGTCTAAAGTCATATGTTAAAGTGCTACGCCCCCCCAAAAGCTTTCCGAAGTCAGAACCACAGACTTTAGAGTCCCTTTAGAAACCTTAGAGGTCTGGATGTGAGATTTAAGATCTGAATTCAAGTCTGTTACTAGCAGTGGCCTTGGATGGGTCACATGATACTTCTTCCCAGGCAGTTTATCATCTGGCAGGAGGAAGAGTTGAAATAGATGAACTCTGAAGTCTTTTGCCCTATAACCCTTTGATGCCAGTCTATTCCAGTTTTCTAATGGGAACCACGTCGCAATCGGCTACGCCTGCTCACTCCACCCTCTGTCACCAGCTCACTTCCTCCATGTAGATCCCAGAGACCTCAGCCTAAAGAGCAGAAAACCGAGGAGCCCCTCTGATGATCGAATTCCCCCTGCAAAGACCACCTATCAGCCATCAACCTGACCTCAACAGGCACAAGTGAACTTCCCTAACAGACTGTGTAGAATCTAAGTTGAAGTCCACGAGTATAGGACTGGGTACAAACTACGTATGTTAGTTCCCAGGGCTGCCATAACAAAGAAACACAAACTAAGTAGCTCGAAAGAACAGAAATATACTATCTTATAGTTCTGGAAGCTAGAGGTCCAAAATCAAGATGTTGGCAGGGCCATGCTCCCTCTGAAACTCAAAGGAGAGGATGCTTTCTTGCCTCTTCCAGTGCTGGTCACCCATCCTGGCACCCCTTGGCTTGCAGCTGCATCCCTCCAATCTCTGCCTCCTTCATCTCACAGAGTTCTTCCCATGTGTGTCTGTGTCCAAATTTCCCTCTTCTAATAAGGATGCCAGTCACAGTGGATGAGGGCCCACCCTAATGACCTCATCTTGATTATAAGATGCAAACTGATTCCATCTGCAAAGACCTTGTTTCCAAATAAGGTCACATTCCCAGGTACTGGAGGGTGGGTTAGGACTTCAACATATCTTGGGGGGCGGGGAGGCGGGTGCAATTCAACCCATACCACTAGGTAGGTAAGCACACTTTGAAATCTAAACTCAAGTGCACAAGTAAATGAGGGGATGACCAAAGCCCACTTTAGGTAAAGTGGAAGGAAAAACATAAATGGAAAGATATTATGGCTCTAACGGTCATATGGGGAAAGGTGTTTATTTTCAATGGTTGGGCAGGTGAGCACTGGTGAGGAAAGCTCTGTTCTCTTCCCAGTCAAGTCCTATGTGCTCTGTGCTATGTTCCTTGGACGTGCCTATGCTTTTCCTTCTTGGCCCACCCAGTTCCCATTGCCAGCAGTGCCACCCCTACTGCCAGCTGCTGAAATCCTCCTAACTCTTGAAGCACCAGCTCAGATTTCACCAGCAGAAAGCCAAGTCACCTGCATCTGATCTTTGATGGCATTTTGTCTGCTCCTCAGTGACCCTTGAACTATGGTCATTTGTACCCTCTCTGTCTACCACTCCTTGAGAGCAGGGATCATTTCTTAATCACTGTACCACCCACAGCAGGTGCGGTGCCTGCAAATATTTGCTAAATAAACCAGCAGGAAGATAAGAGGAGAATGGAAAGAAATATACACTGTTTTGAAAACTTCACCATGGAGAGGGACCTTTGAAGCCAGGGGCTGTTAGAACCCTGTGGCCTATTGATTCCCCCACTGAATCTCTGTGACCTCTACTACTGTGCCGTATTTCTTGGAAATTATAAGAAAGGCTGAAAGATAAGCCAACCAATGAAAGTAAAGAACAGGAGCTCTTTAGGTGCAGAAGAGATTCTCACGACCCTCTGAGAACTCATCTCCTTGACCAGTCATCACAGTCTGTCTACAAGAAAGACAAGTCCCCCCTGGCCTACGTTTCAGGCCCCCTCTAACACACAATCATCTGGCAAAAAACTGTTGATAGGCAACTGAGAGCATGCAGCAGTGCCTATAGCACCTTTTTGTAAATATCTGATATTAACAACAGCTCACAGGAAATGCCATTTAAATGAACGCTGTTGGCACAACAGTGGACTGAAGTTCATTAAAAGGCTTCTGTCAGTGTGCACTGATCTGCTGGGGTGAGAGCCTGTATAATGTTCCTGACACTTTGATGACCTTAATAGGGTCTTTCTTCTGCTGAGAAGTCCAGGCAGGAAGTGATACTGATGAGCTGATGTGGTTACACCTTTTTGCTCAGCCTAAATCTCTTTGCTCAGCTTCTTTCAGAACTAAGCAAGTCAAACTAATAACCTGGTGGAATTTCCTTGTTCATTAAGACCTGAATTCAGGATTTTCTTTTCTTCTGGTAGTAAATTATACAGCTACTTAAAAGTATACCTAAAAACTGACCATCTGAAGAGACTTCTGCTTCCAGGAAATGGAACAGACATACTTTTCCCTATTATTCCACTACAAACAACTAAAAATGATGGACATTAAATATAAGACAAACAAAAGAAGACTCCGAAAGGTGGAGAGAAGAAAGCAGACCAGCCAAGCATTGTACAAAAAAGGCAAGGTACAGACCAAATTAACAAAATGTTAACAAATATAATTAAGGAACATTTAAGTAGAATTATACACTGAGATCAAGTAGGCTTTATTCCAGAAATGCAAGACTGATTTGGTACTCAAAAATCAATCACAGTAATCCACCATACCAACAGGTTACAGAAGAAAAATCATATGATCATATCAATGGATGTAGAAAAGCATGTGAAAAATATAACATCTAATCTTTTTTTTTAAGATTTTTATTGGAATATAAGTGCTTTACACTGTTGTGCCAGTTTTTGCTGTACACCAAAGTGAATCAGCTATATTTATACATATATCCCCATATCTCCTCCCTCCCACGACTCCTTCCCATCTTCCCTATCCCAGCCCTCTAAGTCATCACCCATCGTTGAGTTGATCTCCCTGTGCTATGCAACAGCTTCCCACTAACTATCTATTTTACATTTGGTAGTGTATATATGTCAATGCTACTCTCTTCTCACTTCGTCCTGGCTTCCCCTTTGCCCCACCCCATCCTCAAGTCTGTTCTCTACATCTGCATCTTTATTCTTGCCCTGGCACTGGGTTCATCTGTACCATTTTTTTAGATTCCATATATATGAGTTAGCATACAGTATTTGTTTTTCTCTTTCTGGCTTACTTCTGCATGACAGACTCTAGGTCCATCAACCTCCCTACAAATAACTCAATTTCATCCCTTCTTATAATGTCTAATCTTGATAAAAGTGCTCAGCAAACTGGAAATAAAAGGGAACTTACCCAACTTGCCAAGGAGATCTACAAAAAACCATACAGTTAACATTATGCTTAGTGAGGAAAGACTGACACTTTCTCTCTATAATTGAGAACAAGGCAAGGATGCCTGCTATCACCATTCTTATTTAACACAGTGCTGGAAGTTCTGGCCAGTGAAATAAGGCAAGAAAATCAAATAAACGCATATAGATCAAAAGGGAAGAAATAAAACTGTCCTTATTTGCAGACTGTCTACAGAGAAAATCCAAGGAGTATACAAAAAACCTCTGAGAACTAATAAGCATATTCAGCAAGGTCTCAGGATACAAGATAAGCATACAAAATCAACTGTGTTGCTATATGCTAGCAATAAATGAAAGGACACCAAAAACTGAAAAATAATATCACTTACAATTGTTCAAGAAAAATGAAATACTTGGGTGTAAATATAACAAAGGACTTATATGTTGAGAACTACAAAATGCTAATGAAGGAAATCAAAGATCTAAACAAATGGAGAGGTATACCATGTTCATGGATTAGAAGACTCAACATAGTAAAGATGTCATTTGTCCCCAAACGGATATACAGGCTTAATACAATTCCTATCAAAACCCAAGCAAGATTCTTTTGTAGATACAGATGAGATTTTATACATTATACTATACTTTTGCAAGATGTTACCATTGGGAGAAACAATTTCTCTGTATTACAATTTTTTACAGCTGCATATGAATCTATAATTATCTCATAAGGTTTCCTTAAAAATAAAAACTGCTCTTAGCTGCATCTATTGTGCGAATGAAGACCACTCTCAACAATCAGATTGCTGACAGTCCAGAAAATGTCAACATCACTCTGAAGGGCCACACCATTATTGTGAAAGGCCCCAGAAGAATCCTTCAGAGGGACTTCGATCATATCAATGTAGAACTCAGTTTCTTGGAAAGAAAAGAAAGGGGCTCCAGGTTGACAAATGGTGGGGAAAGAGAAAGAAACTGATTACTTTTCGACTCTCTGTATCACACACAGAACATGATCAACAGTGTTATGCTGGGCTTCCATTACAAGATGAGGTCTGTGTATGCTCATTACCCCATCAATATCGTTACGCAGGAGAACAGGTCTCTTGTTGAAATCCGAAATTTCTTGGGCAAAAAATAGAGGCTCCAGGTTCAGATAAAGCCAGACATCCATCGTCCAGTATCTCAAGCCCAGAAAAGTGAATTACTTCTCAAAGAAAATGAGATTGAGATTGCATCAAATTTAGCTGCTTTGATTCACCAAGACACAAGAGTTGAAAATAAGGATATCCGAAAAATTTTAGATGGTATCTATGTTTCTGCAAAAGGACCGATTTGTCAGGTGATGAATAAGATCTAAGTTGTCCAGCTACAGAAACAACAAGATGCCAGATGATTCCTAAGACCTATCTGTAATATTTTAAAGATGCAATAAAATCCCTATATTGATTTAGGGGAAGAAAAAGAAAACCCAAAAGACCCAAAGAAACAAAACTCGAACACCCCTCCCCCCAATGTTTTCTTCTCATATTGAGAAGAACTAGGGAAGTGCAAAAAGAACTACACGTAGAAGAGCAGGATACCTCGATCACTCTATTCCTTTATCCCATTTATAATTCTTTGTAGAACTCACAACTGTAAGGTATTCTATATTACACTTTATGTTATATTATATTCCATTTGGCCATCTGTTCATTTGTCTGTCCTGTCTGTCTTGCTTCCTCCACTGAAATGGAAGCTCCACATGGGCAGGGCCTCTGTCTTGTTCACACTCTAGCACATTCTGTAAGTACTAAAAAAAAAAAAAAAAAAAAAAAAAAGTTGCTGAATGACTATGAGGAACTCAGTCATATGCCTTTTTAGATAGAGTATTTCCAACTGCCTAACTTCCCCCAGATCCCTTCTTCTGTAAGGAGCTGCTCTTCAGCATTATCCACCAGCAGGGCGCTCTCTGACATCTGTTTCACTGAACCTTTAGTCTTCAGCTCCACTCTACACACTTCGCAAGGTCCACCTTCTACACTCATAGCACCAGAACAGCCCAGGCTTGGGAATCATTCTCAGGGGTCAATTTCAACCTAGGGTGCTGGAACTTCCCTTTGAGGCTTGTGGCTTCAGGCAGTATCAACTGTCACTCTGCTCACCTGGTACATATAGCAAGAACATGCCCCCTAATCCCAGCCCTGTTTCTTGATTGGATCAATTTGATGCACCTCTAATTTAATTTGCACACAGATCCTGGGGATGTCGGGAACTAATCTGATGATCTTTAAACTATTATGTTTTCCATGTATGTCTCAGCTGCCAATATCATACAGGGGGACTTTAATGTGAAATAATAACTTTAATTGCCAGTGGCTTCTAACGTCTTACCATATTCCTCATTAATACAGTGCTGGGAACAAACAAATGTTCAGCAGCCTAGGAGACACACATTCATTGCCACCAGCCAGACAGTGCCTGTCAGGGTCAGCTGGGCAGTCCTTCAGTTATACAGAGAACTGCAGGATATTTTACTTTGTCTGTTTTATTCAGAGATGTCTCCCAAGCACCTAATGTGCAGTGGGTGCTCAATAAGTGGCTGTGGGTTGAATGAATACAGCAAAATCTTGGGAATCTCTAAGCGAGAGTACTTCTGAGCAGCATTTCTGAGCTTAAAACCTGATAATGAACACCAATGACATGGCATTCACTGAGCTACATCCAGAGTTGTGAGTGAAACGTATCAATTTCTAAATGGTTTGGGGGGATGGAATTATAAATTAAAATTCTTGCTATTGGAAGAATTCTAGCTTACTACCCTTGCCTCCATGGAAATGACAAATAGACAACATAATTACAGACTGTCGGTAATTAACATACACCCAGCTATAGCAAACATGAAAATTTAAAATGAACAATTATATACTAAAAAAGAGACTGCGAATGATCCACTGGGGGAAAAGGCAGAAATCTATGAATGAGATGGTGTTAAACAGTCAAATGTAATTCACTCCACTTTCCTCCTCCCTAAGAGCTTTTCCAGCCAGGCTCAGGGACTGTTTCCTGTCAAGCCAGTGGAACCAGAGAGCTGAATTGGTATCTCCAAGCAGGCAATTCTCCTAGTTGTAAATAACCAGCAGCTTTGTGGGAATCGATTAGGAGGCTCCCATCCCTTCTCTGTGAATCTTATTTTAGTCTATCCATCCTCCTTTGTTAATTTCTTAAGTTGGCTTTAAGAGATGCAGCGATAAAGATTTATTTGTTTTGATCTCTCAGACTTCTTGGGGCAGGCGAGGCGAGGAGCAGAGTTTTTACATCTTTCTCACTAAGAATTCAAGTAGAATACTTCCAAATCACTCTCCCTTTTCAAGGCCAGAAAACTGAATGGGCATTATGTACTATGTCTAGCAACAGAACCTCAAAGCCTATAAGAAAATGATGGTCACAAGACAAATGAAACCAACGTAGGTGCAAATAAACTTTCATTGCAAAGATGCAGATGGTCTGCAAAAGTCACAGTCCCATATAACATGGTCATGAATCAATTGTTTAGTCTTAACCCATGCCCCTGTTGTCACTCATTGGGTTTATAGTGATGGCAATAACAGCCCTGATCAGAACAATGACACTAATACTAGAAGCTGTCAATTACTGAAAACCAATCATGTGCTAGGTACTTTACCATGTTCCTTCTATTGCTCAAAACAGCCTGGCAACATCAGTACTATATTCTTATATTATAGATGAGGAAACTGTGGTCCAGAGAAGTTCACATGGCTTGCAAATTCTGGAGCCAAGAGGATCTGAATCCAGGTCAATGTCTAGAGGACTAGTTGATCTCAAAGATAATCTCTTCCCACGATGCCATGTCCTCTCTTTTGTTCATCCAGCAAAAACTGGTCAAGCCCCACTACTGGGCAGGTATTCACCCTACTAAATCTGAGGCTTGCTGAGGAACTTGGCATGACCCCACCTCAACAACAGTGGGGAAGAGGACAGGGACCAGGTAAACCAAGCTGGCCTCTGCAGCTGATGCGGGGCCTTTTCCTGGGTACCCTGACTTCTCAGTAAACATCCATCAGATCTTTCCCCAGGCTAAAATATTCCTAATTGCAGAACTGACTGGCACTTGGATCATTACCTCTTTGGAAAATGAGGTGCAGTAAGAAAAAGAGAAAATCAGTGTGAAAAAAGAAGAGCAGAGGACACAAGCAGGAAACACATAGAAAAAGAAATACAAATGGCCTTCAACCTCACTTGATTAAGAAAATGAATACCAACAAGATGCCACTTTGCAACACTATTTGTAGAATGTCCAAGACCAGAGGATATTTTAATCCAGTGGTGTAGTCACACAGTGAAAAACTCTGGAGCCCCAAAAAAGGTTAGCTCTATATTCATTGATATAGGGAGATCTTTATGACTAGAATAATGCATATGGTAGGTGCTCATTTGCAAAAACGAGCACACACACTCAGGTGTGAAAGGCATCAGCTATCAACATGTAAGAAACTGATCATGCTGGTTACCTCTGGGAAGGGGGACTAGAACTGTATTTCTTTGACAGGAGGATGACAATTTTCACTCTATATCTTTTTATACTTTAGGATTTTTTTGTTTCACAACATACTAAAAATAAAAGGAGAAATGAAGCAGAGTGGTGAAGAGCAGACAGAGACCTGCACGGGGTCCCACGGATGGTCAGTGGCTGGGCCTGGCCCCCAGGACCTTGACTGTCGGCCCAGTGCTCTTTCCACAGCAGCAGCATCTCCATATAGACAGTCTGATTTTCTATGCCTCACTCAATACTTAGCACCCACAAGAGTCACTCTTGGAGAAACAGCACCAAACTCCCTGGCTCTGTGATTTTGTTAGTTAGCACTGACTGATAAGTCACGGTTTTCCAATTAGCACCACCTCACATATCACAGGCAACAGCATCCTCTATGACACCGGCTGGACCAGTCAGAACTCTATCCCCATGACACTCTCTACCCAAAGCGATGCCCTATGGCTCAAAGTCCCACTAAAAAGTTTAGATGGATTTTAGGTTTCAATAGAGAAAGTTCACGCTGCAGTTAAGTCCTCACGACACGCACACATGTTACTCAGTATGCAGACTCTTCCCAGCAAACCCTCCACTTCAGGCCAATGTGTAAGCTGCTGCTTCCCCCTTAACCAACTCCTGCTCTCCCTACAAACCCACGAGGCATCAGCTACCAGTTTGTGGAGATAAAACCCACACCTAGCATCATGGCTGGTTCTGCATTTTGGAGCCAGCCAGAACAAGTGACATGACATCAGGTGACATTTACCTTCCAGCCTCAGTCTCCCCACCTATAAAGTGCAGACATCAGTATCTAAGGGAAGAACCAGAGGGTCTGCTGGTTCTGTAGAAACAGTAACTGGAGTTACTTATTCTGCTCATTCCTTTCACCCAGCTAAGCAACAGGTGGTTGGCTATAAATTGCTTTTGGTGGGTTCCCTTCAGAAACCAAAGCTCTGGAATATGGGCTCATCACTGAGGGCTGGATGAGGAGTCAGGGTTGTTGTCCTTCTCACAAAAATACACAAACGCAGCCCTACTGCAGGTGTCAGGTCCATTCACAAGGAGCCCCTTTCTCTGGAGCTGCCCCTGCCCCTTCAATCAACCATGGTATGAGAGACCCTGGTCACCATGATTCATGACGTGAGATGGCTCTCCTGGACCAGCTGATTGGACCAGGGTGGTCACATGACTATAGTCTCTCCATTCAGAATTCCTGCTGCTCCTGGGAATTGGGAACTGAGACCAAAAGATGGCTCGTCCACCTGGGCTACTCTTGTCTACAGAGGATATTTAGCTTGAAAGCTACTGATAATTACTGGCCCACTTTATGCAGAATATTAGAGAAAACACAGAGGACGCCCAGAAAAAAGCAGTGAGAGGGCACAAGTGCTGCCTGCATTCTTGGCAGCCTTCTGGTTCCCAGTCCTGGTGCCTCCCAGCTACATGCCTGGCCTTGGGGTCCTGAGAAACCCTTTGTACTGCCTCTGATAGGTCTCTATCTTTATATATTTCTTCTTGAGCTAGTTGCTTTCTGTTACTTGCAACCACAAGAAGTCTAAGACACTCCTAATTCCATCTTTGCAGATCCCACCAGCATTTCAGGACAGCCTGCAGATGGCACTTTCCATTCTGAGACAAAGAATTATTATTCTAAAAGTGCCAAATCTGTGGTATTACCTTTATTTTGCCTGATTGCATTACTCAAACAGAAAGAGCTATGAATAATAATAATAATAAAGATACCATTAAAGTAAAATATTTGACACTCACAAGATTAAAAGCTGAATACAGTAATCTTCTCATAATCATCGCAGGATATGCAGCACTTAATCAACAATTACACTGGGAAAATGCCCGAGACTTGATGCTTAAGTAGCAGGGAAAAGCAAAGGAGAAAGTCAGGAAATCACCATAAAAAGAAAAGGCAGTATTATCCAATCTAAATACTGCATGTATTATTGTAAGAGTTCTACCTTTTCCTATCAATACTATGCAAAAGAAAAATAATAATAAAAAACAATCCAAGAATACACACCCGGAACCAAAACACTCTAGCAAAAGAGCTATTTTTAAAAACCACTTAGAGTATTCACATAATGGTGGCATAGTCCATTAATCAGGGTGCTTGTGTGTGTGTGTGTGTGTATAGCTTTACTGAGGCATGATTTACACTTTCTTTATATAAGAGTTTCTTCAACCAGTCTTGCCTCCTGATGGGAGAGAGAAATGAAATGGCCCAAGCAGGAAACCAGAGCCTGGTGCGGCAAGGGGCTGGGGTGAGGCCAATTCAGAAAGCGGGGGTGGTAAACATTCCCTCCTAGGAGGCTGGGGGTTCACATCCCTGAAGAGTCAGACAAGTGATTGTTAGGAGGTATGTATGTATTTTCATATCTAGAACATTTTTTTTTTTTAAGGCAAAGTCCAGATGCCAGGTCAAAATATCTCACGACCAAGAGGAAACCTCTGAGCCACCTTGGGAAATGAGTAGCCATTTATGACACCCGCAGTCTCTTTGGGCTCAGTCAGATTTCTACAACATGGGTTTTATTTTTCACCTTCTTTCTAAAGAGCTGATTCTTCATTCAGGAGGCATACAATGCAAGCAGCACAAATACCCACACTGTATTATAAATAGCCTCTGTTAAGGAGGGCTGGGAGTATCGCAACATTTTTTAACCCAGATATAGTTTTGACAACCCCTGTATGTTCTTTCATAACCTCGAAGCATCAGCCTTGTTGTGCTGGTTTATAAAAATACATCCTTGATGGCTACAGCAATAGACAATGAGGTCATATTATGACTTCATGAACACATAATAACGCTGCCCTTTTCTTTCTGAGAGGGTTTATTTTCCTTCTTCTACAGGTAAATGCAGTAAACCTGACATCATGGAATGCAACTGAAGCAGCAAATGATCAATGTCAACCACAATAATAGTGCTTCAAAAAATTACCTCAACAATCCTATTTTTGCCATTTTCCATGACCTATGGAGGTGAGGGAGCGCCACGAACAGGCACCTGCAACTCTGAGGGAGGAATCTAAACATAGCTGAGTCTGCCTCGCATCCGCCAATGGACCCACGTGAGCTCTCTCCCCGGGATGCATCGGTTCACTTAAGGGCTCCCCTAAGCTCCATCTCGCAGGAGAATGAAAACAATAAAAAGCTATATTCAGCCCTGGCTACACAAGAAAACCTCTCTGCACCAGTGCTAACAGAGCTGCTCAGAGAAAAGAGTTACAAGAAACCAACCCGCCAAATTCAACTTACCACCAACTAGTAGGGACACGCAGTTAATCTTAACGTCAAGTACCTAGAAATCCTATTTGTACAGAATTGAGGCAAAATCACCCTGAGAAACCAGGCAAAATGAAATCAAGTTTCTGCAAAAGACAAAATATTTTCTTAGACAGAAATATATCATCTTGGTACTGGCCTTTCCTGACATTAAATCTGACCTTATAATACAAAGGCAACCGAAGGCAAGTTCCCCAAATAATCCAGGAGTCTTCAAATATTTTCCCTTGTCTACCCCGTACCTACAGATGCCATCTACAAGTTCTTCTACAAGTCCTGTCTTCAGGAAGCAAAGACACACAGGAATCTGTCTATGGCCAAATATGTTCAGAGTTCACCTACCAACTGTCATGAAAATCTTACGAAGTGTGAATGGTATGAAAAGGCAAATTTACTAGACTTGTTTTAGGTTTGTTGTCTGATTTCCCAATAGGCTCTGGGCATTTGCTAATATGTAAGCGGACATATACATACACAAAAAGAAATCTGCCCTTCAGGATAAGATGCGCCTAAGAATTTCACTTCAAAGGAGACTATAGAGAGAAACCACTTACCTTGTCTTCTTATAGCTACAAGAATGAAGATTCCCCAGACTTAACTTTCTCCTTAAGATGACAGAAAAGGAAAAGTTGAGATCAGGGCATGTGAAAACCCAGTTATCCTTCACACACATACAAAAACGTGTCAGAACAGCTTCCAGAGAGGGCTTTTGGCATTGATGATCAAATGTCAGAAAGCCAGAGGGGCCCTCCCACATCACTGAAGTCCAACCTCCTGACTTCATGTAGCACTGTGTGTGCTCATTTCCTTCAACTCATACTAACTGAGCACCTACCCCATGCCAAGTACTGTTCTAAATGCTGGAAATACAGCAATGAACAAAGAAGAAAGTCCTGGCCTTTAGGAGCTGATATTCTAGGGGTGCGATGAGAAGACAGAAAATAATCAAGACTTACATTGTCAGGTGGATGGAAGTGCTATGGGATACACAGTAGGTGTTGCTGAATGACTTTACACACATGCGCAAACTGAAGCTTCAAAAGTTGCAAAGCTAGTTTGACAGCAGTAGCAGAACGAGATAACCGAAGTTTGGGGCTTTTTATATTTTTATGCAGCAAAGGAATACCAAAATGCTAATAAAGACAAAGGAAAAATTAAGTGTAATGAACACACATCCTATTTTTGGAAGCACATGCAAAAGATACACAGGTGGGTATCAGTCATGTTCTTCCTGCTTCATTTTTAGGATGTTGCACTGATCTATCGACCGAGAGCCTGACAATCTTCACCCTGCAACTTGAAATAGCAAAGAAGTGTTTGGGGGCATAAAAAACTCCAGGGCAAGAAATGTTTTCTTGTTTGAAAGCAAGAAACAATGTTCACTATAGGTATCTCATTTCAAAATTTCTTGGCCTTTTAGTGCCTGGAAAAGGCATTGGAAAGAAAAAAACAAAAGATGGAGGGAAACAGGAGCTTGCCTTTTCTCATCCCTGTCTCTTTAACTGGATATTTCTCTCTGTGTACATTTTCCCCCATTTGGAGCTCCTCAGCCTCAAGGTTATAAATCACTTGTGAAATAAAGTAAAGAAGACTATTTCATCCACCAAGGTCCTCATTTGGAAAAGCAGTTCCACGAGAAAAAAGAAACATTCAGGTAAAAGAGATGTAATAGAACGCTTCAAAATTCACATTTCTTCCTCCTTTCCCCCCAAAGTGGAGATTTTCCCTGTGTATGCTCTGTAAGTGGCCTGGTTAAACACACAGACACACACATTCTGGAGGACAAAGCAGGGAAGCTGGCCCCATGAGACCCACTGCAAGTAGCAAGGGGACAGAGCCCCATCTGCCCTCCCCCCACCTGCAGGCTGCAAGCCCACAGGCATCCTCTCTGAATGTGCAGGATCAGAGTGCAAATTCCAGCAGGCCAATGATCTAAAAATTTGATTTAACAGATGATCATTTTGGGGTGTGGGGGAGGAGCGATGGCTAAAGGGTACGGGCTTTTTTTTTTTTTTTTTTTTTTGAGACAATGAGAATATTCTGAAATTAATGGTGGTGGTGATTGCACAGCTCTGCGACTATACTAAAAACCGCTGAATTGTATGATATGTGAATTATACCTGAATAAAGCTGTTACCAGAAAAAGGTCACCATTTTCATCAACTCCAAAATATCAACAATCTTTCTCATTACATTACCCTAATAGTAAGAGGCTACTGCTGAGAGCTGCTGTTCACATTTTAATTGTTTTCCATCTTTAAATTAAAAAGATATACTTTCCCAGGGCATGATTTCCTCCAGGCTTGGATGTCTGCGCTATAGTAGGTCAGAAGCCCATGAGAAACATACCCCAGGGTTGAGGTCTTTACCCTGAAACAGTGCGTTTCACATATTCATATGCTCAGTGTTCTGAAGGCCCCACTGAAGGGCAATTACAGAGAGTGGGGAGAAGCCAGGCTTAGTCCCCCATCTCTTTTCTCACATTGTTTGGGGAATGGAGCTGCACAGCTGAAGAAAAGAGAAGCCAGGATGTGGTTGGAAAAGCTCGAACCTGGATTACTGAGAAAATCAAATGAAATGAATTATAACTTCTCTCCCAATTCATCCCTCCAATTTCAGGGTGTAGAAGATAGGGAGAGACTTTATTTCCTTCCTTCCTTCCACTCATCAAATATCCCTCCACCCATCAAATATCCCTCCACCCAACTGTCCATCTCTCCATCCATCCCTCCATCCATCCCTCCATCCATCTTTCCATCCATCCCACCATCATTTATCAAGAGTCTCCTGTGCAAAAACAGTGATACAAATAAAATAACTTCTATAGATTGCAAAGTTTATACAGAACTAAAGTATAACTATTGTAATCAAACCTGAAGGATGTCCTTTTTTACCTCTTTGCCCCATCCCTACCTAAAAACCAGTCAAAGGTTATTATACACATACTCACGCCTGGGAGCTAAGAAAACTTTGATGAGTAAACCAAAAAGCTTTATAGAATCCAGGAGAGCTAGCAGAGGCCAGAGAAGAATTACTAGAAGATGTCAAATTAGATCGTACTTCCAGCCTCAATTAAACCGTCAATTTGGTAAGTTTATACCTTACACTTGAAATTATGTTAAGGAGAGAGAGAAAGTTGTACGGTTCAAGGCCTCTGTGGATAGTTTATGGTAAACAGCCACATCTGACCACCTCTACTACCAGCATCCTAGTCAGCCTGCTGTCATCCTCATCCTATTGATAGATTAGGACAAGAGCCTCTTAACTGAATTCTACTTCCACAGTTGCCACCTGCCCAGCTACTCTGTTCTCCACTCTCCAAGGTGATCTTTTTTGTTTATTTTTGCTGTTGCTGTTTTGTTTTTGTTTTATAGTTTTTCTTTAACTTTTTATTTTCTATTGGAGTATAGCCTATTAACAATGTTGTGATAGTTTCAGATGCACAGCAAAGTGACTCGGCCATGCATATACATGTATCGATTCTCCCCCAAACTCCCTTCCCATCCAGGCTGCCACATAACATTGAGCAGAGTTCCCGGTGCTAAACAGTAAGTCCTTGTTGCTTATCCATTTTAAATATAACAGTGTATACATGTTGATCCCAAATTCCTTAACTTCTTTTAAAATTAGGGTATAGTTGCTTTACAATGCTGTGTTAGTTTCTGCTGTACTGAGAAGTGAATCAGCTATATGTATACATATATCCCCTCTTTTTTTGTATTTCTTTCCCATTTAGGTCACCACAGAACATTGAGTAGAGTTCCCAGTGCTATACAGTAGGTTCTCATGTGGAATCTAGAAAAATGGTACAGATAAACCTATTTGCAAAGCAAAACAGAGACACAGACGTAGAGAACTAACATATGGACAGCAAGGGGGGAGGGGGGTGGTGGGATGAATTGGGAGATTGGGATTGACATATATCCAGGGTGATCTTTATAAAAAGTGTACCAGATTAAGTCTTGCCCTTCCTCAAAACCCTCCAATAGTTTCTCATCATAATTAGAATAAAAACCCAGTCTCTATTTCATGATTTATAATGGTCTGGCCTCTGCTCACCACTCCCAATTCCTTTCCTACCACCTTTTGTCTTGCTCACTCCTCTCCAGCCACACTGATATTGCTGTTCTTTCAACAACCCATGTTTGTTCCTGCCACAGGGCCTTTGCACTTGCCCTGTGTCTAAAAAGCTCTTCCCCTACACAATGACATGACTGGTACCTTCTCATCACTTTGGTTCCTACTTCAATTCTTCAGAAAGGCCTTTCCTGGCTACTTCCCCTAAAATAGTACCCTAAGACCACCACTCTACTCTTGCCTTACTTTATTCTTCTTTATAGCAAGTATTCCCACATGAGATCACACTGCACATTTATTTCTCTGTTTCCTGTCTGTCTTTCCAGTACAATATACATGCCATAGGGCAGAGACCTTAGTACTTATTCACTGCTGTTTCCTGAGGGCCTAAGACTGTCACTAACATACAAGAGGCATTTTATAAATATGCAAATAGACGATTCTGATTTTAGTTCTACCCGCCACACTTCTGCATTTTAGTATTGTCTTGCTTTCTGTAAATAGAAGCAAATGACCTATAATTAGCGTCTAGAACAATTTTATAACTTCACTATTAATATTTTTCCCATCCCCATCTTCTCCCTTCCCCGATGGCTGGTTTTAATCAAAGGCAGCTTTGAGCTGATATAGGCCTAAGACCCTGAAAATGTAGCAACTGTTGTATTTACAGATATGATGCCCACAGGGAAGAAAGTCAAAGCTGAAACCCTAAGTATATATCTATATGTAGTGCACTATGTGAAACTTGTGGAAAACTGCCTGCTTTCACCTGCTGGGGAATTGATTGACGTATGAAATCTACTCTACCCAGAGGAATAAAATTAAAATTTCCTTAACTATTGAAATCATTTTGATTTGAAGTAAAATAAAAAGGCAAAAACTTCAATTAAGTAAATCTCTAGAGTAAATAATCCAAGAAACAGGTGAAATTTTAAAAAAAGCCATTCTAATGGTTTAAACAGCTTATTCAAGTGGTCTACTTTAAAATGCTAGGAATTCAACCTCTTGATTTAAGGGCTCTGGAATTCAAGTGCTTCAAATTGAGAAAATAATACACAAGTTAATGGTCGTAATTTCTTCTTTGTGCATCCTGGCATTATATCCTCCAGACATACAGCTCTGTGCAGAGTTATCTTCCCTGAGTGCCTTGCATCTCTCACGGGAATGTGGAAGCCAGGACAAACACCACTGGGTGAGAATACTGAACATCATTCCTTAGTTGAAATTATAAAGCTCTTGCCTTAAAATTACAAACAAGTGATAAAATAAATATTTCAGGGGCTCATTCAAATGAGCCCCTTGGGAGTCCGGACTCAACAGATAGGCTGTATTCTCAAAAGCTTGCCGACAGCGGAGAGAACGGTACCTAGACATCCCTGTGGACCCACATGGTGTATTTATAGAAGACCTGGAACAGTCAAGGTCTCTGTTGCTGTCTTCCCTGTCACTGCTCCATCCTCTTTTCCCAAGCCCTTTCCCCTTTCATCTGACAGCGTCTTCGCTTACTCGGAGTCACAGACACAGAGCTCCTCAGCTGAGTAATTCTTAGAACAGTGGCTGTCAGGTAAGGAGAATTTATTTACAAGCATCGCAGCCTTTGAAATGCTAGGAGAGCCACTCAACAACACAGACACGGAATACCTCCCAGTACGGATCTATCCAAACAGATGTTGCATTCTAGGAATGAAACAATAATTTCCCAATGTTTCATGTAGACACAGTCGTCCTGCAAGTAGGATAATTACCACACCATTCATTTGGAAAGCATTCAGCAAGCACCTACTATCCGCCAGGGATGGTGGCTGTGGAGGAAGGTCTCACAGTCCCTAAATAAGATGCTTGGGAGAAACAGATGATGGTACAATGCCACAGAGGCACAGAGGTGTGCAGGACTACAGCAGTAACTTGAATAAAATCTGATGGCTGCCAAGGCGGGGCAGACGAATTCAGAATTCAGCCAACTATAGCCAGCCCCTGGGTGCAGCTCAGCTAGCTCAGTCGGATAGAGGGCGCTGCTTGAGCTAACCAAACACTTCAGATGCCCTGCTGTCCTTCCGTATAGAGATCCCACACAACCGCCATGCCCTTTATGAAATCTTTCTTCATTTTCAAGTTATTTTCTTTGTGTTCTGATAGAACTACTTTTGGTCCCTAAAATCATTTCCAGATACAAATAATAGAACATACTTACAGAATACCCATGATATGAGATGGGAAGCTCAAAGTGGTCTGAATACATGGCCCTTGACCTCAAAGCACTTACAGACGTGGGGACAGAAGTCATAAAACAACTCAAAGGCATAAAGCAGCTTTGTGATACACTAGCTAAGAATTCAGATGGTAAGGTTTAGTTGAAAATGTCGGGGAAAAGTCCTTTGGAAGTGCTGCGTCTTGAACAGCAACCATTTACCAAGCGTCTACGAGGTGTCATTTACACGCGTAGTCATTTAAAGAGTCACTTTTACTCTTTGGAACAACCTCACAAGATAGTGATTCTTATACCCATTTAGCAGACGAGGAAACGGAGGTTAAGCACCTTGACAAAGGACACTCAGCTCCTAACCAGGTGAACTACAAGCCAAACCCCAGCTAACAGAGCCTAGGATTCCTTTTATGATGTGAGCTTCTCAAAGAGGGCCATCCACCACCACCCCCACTCCACCCCTGATGTGCGATGGTATTTGAAAAGCCAAGATGAAAATGATACATTTTACCTCGGCCTCCATTTTACATGCAAATTTAGGGAGAGTTAAAAGTAAGCAAAAACACTGTCACATGACTAAACACACAGAGACAGCAGGAATAAAATACAAAACTTGGAGAGGTTTTCCATTAGAGCTATGGAAGAGCCAGCAGGGAATGTACTGCCCCAAAGTGTGGGTAGCTTTAAGACTGCGGGATCCACCCGATTTGCCTGGAGAGGGCAGTCGCTTTACAGAGAGACAGGCGGCAAGGTCAGGCGAATCTTGGAAGGGGGCTGTCAAGGGCACTGAGTGTCTGTGTCTTGTCTCCGCGTGGGTCTTGGCGGGCCGTGCCAGGGAGAAGAGCGTGCTGCAGTGCGTCGGGCGCCTGGGCCGCCACAGCTTAGCTGTAAATGGCTTCCCTGTTGCCCCCGGTTGTCAGTGCTTATCAAGGCATAACGCGAGATGCCCTGGCCCTGGGGGGACCAAAAACGGAGGGAGCACGCGTGCGTGTGCAGGCATCCTCTTGCCTTACCCTCGGAAGGGTGCGTGGGCATCGTGGAAAAGGGCCTGCGGCAGCAACCTGACATTCACGCTAGGGCATGAAGGTTCTGGAAGAGTGAATCCAAGGAGCTCCCCAGAGAGAGCTGCCCGGGGCTGCTACATCTTTGTGCGGCCTCGAGGTGGAGAGATGGTTCCAGTTTTCATCACTCCCTTAGGCCTGGTCCCTCCTGTTGGCCTTGAAATGCTGTCCACGTGGGAGATGAAACGGTTCTTTCCCATGAAACAGACTGGGTTGCAGAAATCTCAATTGAGAGCACAGAAAAGATCGGATCTCGTTTCACTCCCAGAGTTGTTTCTTAAGGTAAGAGTCTGGCTGGTGGGAGCTAATGCCTTTGGGCTGGAGGACCCAGAAACACACCAAAGTACCGGAAGGGAACTGCAACTCAACCCTGTTCCAAATGAAAGAGAATAAACAGACATGTCTGGCTAGATCCTTCCTTATAAATCTTTTGCCTTCTCTTGTCTCTCTCCAGCCTCTCTGTTCCCTCTCATTAGCTATCACTGGTTTTTTGAGTTCCTCATTGCCTTCTTGAAATCTTCTAGGATTTCCTCATTCTCCTGCCCTCATTCAAGACCCCAGCTGTGTCCCTGAGGAAATCCCTTATCCTCTCCAAGTCTCCATTTCCTCATCTGTATGTGTCCGAATGGCTGTGCAAGACTCCGTGGCAATAGGCCACACAAAGCCCTAGGCACCAGCACTACCCACCAGACTCAAAGATGGTCAATTTCCTTCATCCGTCAAGAGCGGCAACCCAGAGCCAGCTTGTTTGGGTGGAAATCCCAGCTTTGTCACAGAAGAATTGCATGCATCTGGGCAGCTAATTCTAATTAGGAAACTTGTGCTCTGGTTTCCCCATCTGTCAAAATGGGTCATAACAGTACCTGACGTCATGAGTTTTCACGGGGACGAGTGAGTGGAAACACAGCAGAACGCTGAGAAGAGAGTCCGCACAGAGCGAGCAGTGAGTTCCAAACGTTTTAGCTGTCATCAGCACCATCCTAGCCTGCCTTCTGCAGGGCTGCGTTAATTGCCCAAACCTGGACTATTTCCCCAACAGAACTGGGAAGCTTGCTCTCTAACCGGGGACTCAGAGGGAAATGCTCAAGTGAAGTGGGGGGTGTGGTGGTAAGAACCACGTACCTGGACATCTAGGGGCACGGCGACTCAGGTCCAGCCAGCTCCTGGCCGGAGGCAAGGTGGGCCCGGTGCTGCCCCATCTCCAAGTTGTCAAGAGAAGCCAGAAATCTGAACACTGATGTGAAAAGCCCTGATTTTAAGCACTGGCAATGAATTTATATGTTCAAAAATCACATTGTTTGACAAACAAAACCCATCTGTGTGCCAGATCTGCCCCCCTGGCCCATCAGCCTGTGCCCTCCGCTGGGTGGGGTGGGGTCATTTACAAATTGTGCTTCTGAACACAAGGCCTGCCCAAGGGGCCCCAGCAGAGCTGCTTGTCCTTCTCCCCTCCTTAGACCCAGAGCCCTCAAGGCCACCTTCTTTGGCCACACCCTCCCGGCTGCAGCCCAAAGCAGACCTTCTGTTGATCCACTCCCCCCCACCCCCCGCCCCACCCCGACAGTGCATTAGAGGCACTTAGCGGGGATCCGTAGGAGAGCTAAGTGCTTTAATGACACTCATGTATCGATTTAGAGCTTTTTTTATTCCGCTCCTTGGATTTCCCGAACGGGTGCATCTGTGCAGTGAAATGTCCTGGAGGCTAAGTTCCCAGAGCCAGGGTCCCCTCTGTCAAGTTCTCCAACACCCCCCCACCCCTCCACCCTCCTGCACACAGGGAGTGCGTGACTCGGCTCCACTGAATACTTCTCCTGATGAAGGAAGGCACAGAAGGCCAAGGGCACAGTGCGCTGCTCAGTGTCTTTGGAGAAATTCACACAGTCATGACAACACTTCTGTCTTCACAAGCCATGTGCCCGTGTTGCCACTTTCTGGTCTTGTTTCTGCAAATGCAGGGTTTCAAGTGGTGTCCAAATCTCCAACTGTGTGGACTCAAGTCAAACCCAAGGAGACTGAGCTCTCCATATTTATATCAGGCCCTGGCTGTCTACTCAGATGAGCACTGCCGGTCTGCACTCAATTCATTCATTCACCCACCCACTCACGCATCCATTCACCAAGCATCGACTCGCTCCAGGTCAGGCACACTACTGAGCACAGGAAGGGCCAGAAAAATTAAGCACGAAAAGTCCTATGGCAAAAGTCTGTTCCTGTAAACAGAGACTAGACGGACCTCAGGAAATGATGCCACCCGACACTCCCATCCGGATGAGGTGCGGAGTTGAACACAAACTCTACACACTTGGCTCTGAAGGAGCCAGTGCGTCTAAGGCACAAAACCCCTGCCCATGGGTGATGGAGATTCACAAGGCATCTGAAGCCAGGGTGGGGGTGGGGTGGGGGGTGGTATCTGGACACATCCAATGGGCACACCTGATATGCCTTTAATGAAAGGATTAAGCCTGGCTGCCTGCCCGCCAACTAAGTAGAATTGGCTGGCACAGCCCTGGCCTTCCTGCCAGCCATCCCCACATCCTCCTGAAGGATGCCTGCTATCATTTTCAAAGGGGAGCTCGAGCAGTCTTTCATGGAACAACTGGCGTTAAAAAAAGGCCTCTCCGCACAATGCGTTTTCAATCTCCCGCAAACGAAAGTCAATCCATCAGTAAGACAACGTCTCCCGTGATCCAAGCCTGTTTTCATGTGCCCCGCCTCAGAGTGGGGGTGGGGGCTGCACCTGAACAGACGGTTGATGGATAGCTCAGCACCCAGGGAAGCAGGCACAGGGATCAAGGATGTCTCTGCAGACCTCGTGGTCTTGCCACGTTCCACGAGGCCAGGACAAATAGGCCGTGTGTGGGTCTATTTTGGTCACACAGCTGCACACATGGGATTTATGAGGATGTCTGGCGCTCGGCTCCCAGGAGATCTGTACCAAGCTGCTGCGCTGTCGGCCTGAAAGAAGCTGAGCTCTGGAGAGCCTGCCCATCTTCCCTCATTCCCACTGAGCAAGGTATATCCCAAGTTCTCATCCCTTATGACTCTTTCCAAGTCCCAAGCTTGCTGTTTTTTCTTTCCCTAATTCGCGAGAGTGCAAGGCTGTGTGTTGCTGTGTTTGGCACCGACTGGCCTCAGTGCTCTCGATCAGTCCGCTGCAGGGCTGCCTCTTCTTGGTGGAATTTAGCTTTATTGATTTCTATTTCTGACTTTCTCAACACTGCCTCATTCATTATTCAGGGAAAACCTGGCGATGAGACCACAGTTGATATTCTGCCAACAGGCGCCTGAGCAGGTGGGACCTCTGTGAGTCTTCTTTTCAAAGAATCAGAACTTATGAAAAGCAGGGTAGTTTAGGCTGCTCGAGTTATTCATTTAAGCCCTGGTCAATCTGAAACCAGATTGTTTTCTGTGTGAGTAGCAGGTTAGTTGAGTAAGAAAACACACGGAGTTAACCACTGAGGCCAAAGGTTTGATCCCTGGATAAACCAATATAAATCAGTTATCTTCAAGCAGAGAGAAACTCCACTGTGCAGTTGGAAAATGAAGCCCTCCTTAGCCACGCGCCCTGGAGGTAGGCGTTGGGGGTGACGGGGGCAGGGGCTGGAGACCCACACTCATCACCACCATCCACTCCTCTGCTGCCTCACACGCACACATGGCCACATGAGGATACACACCCACCTGACTGCTAGAGGCTAAGTCGCACCATCTTCCCACGGGTCCCCTGGGCGTTGATGGGGAGGGCGACACTTCCAAGGTGTTAAAATAAGATGCAGGAGACCAACCCATTTTGTTGTTTTGTTATTTGTTTTCTTCTTTACAGAGCACAGAAGGAAATTATATTTAAACCATAAGAAGAGAATTTCAAATTAAAGAGTGGGAAGAAGTTCCTTCCAGAAATTCAGGTTGAAACATACTATTGAAGAAAGTAGTAAAAATTATCCTCTAGAGGAATCTTTTAAGAACAGAACTAATTACCACCTGTAAGTACCAATTTGTGCATAAGCCGATCCTGGGGGAGGAGGCAAGATGAGAAAATCTCTCAAAATCCCCTCTGGGCTTCCCCACCAGGTTGAATTTTCACCATAAAGAGTCTGAAATGCTGGGGCTGATTTCCGGTTGCGGTTCTGGTGCGAGATGCTCTCTGGTCACAGGTCTTCAGCTGATTTTAACCTCAGCGTTACACAAAGCGCACAGCTAGGGTACCGGTGAGAACTCTCCAAGGGGCAGCGTTTCTTCAGAACACACAGATGAAAAGACAGTGGTGTGTGCACTTGTACCAAACCTTGGGCATCACATCCTAATACCATAATAAAGACTCTGTATTTGTCAATTTGTTTTTCTAATTTGTAAAAGTAAACGAGACTTCAGAAATAATGAAATAGGAAATAACCATCTGTTCTTTGGCTGAAAATTGGAATGTCTTTGAACACGCACACACACACACACACAGACTAGAGGCATGACAAATGGGGCTTAGAGTCACATTACAAAAGCGCTACAGGCCATGGCTTTGGGGTGGCAGTCAGATCCTGGCCCAGTGGTGTTTCCATGGCCTTTAGGAGGGAGTGATGCTGGGGTTGTGAGAGAGGCTGAGCCAGGGGACTCTTGGCCCCAAACCCTTAGTTCAACCAGACACTCCTGATTTCATCTTTGACCTTATTTCAGCGGGGGGGGGCGGGGCGGTGGAAGGAAGAGGAAGAAAAAGAAAAAAGAAAACTTAACCACCACAAATGGAGTACCAAGTCTCTGGGTTCTCCTGGAATGGGCAAATTTGGAGCAGATCCCAATTCCTCCAATTCCTTCCTCAGCTGCCTGCCGGTGACTGGGAGATAACGATAGCTCCTCCCCACAGGGCTATGGTGAGGTCTAGTGAAGGGGTGCAGGTATAGCCCAAGCTTGATGCCGGGCACGTAACAGGCAATGTGAGTAGGTGGCAGCCCCTGTGACAAAGCCAGCAGCACTGGAACCCTGTTTACTGGAAAATATTTTCTAAACCTATTATATATTCTAATTTAAAGAATTCATATTCAATAATGATAAATATAACCAATTAGCAATCCAATTTAAAGATATAGTCAATGTGCTTTACCTTCAAACATCTTTATTCACATTACAGTATACCTTCCCAATCTGTATCGCTTCCTCTTCTAAAGTCTACTTCGAAAAAGGGTGGAGAAAATAAGAGAGGTCTGCTGTGGGAATGCACCCCGCTCTCCCCTCCCTGTGTCCTTTCAGGCTCCTTCACCCTCCCCTCCTTCCTCTCTAGACTTACTTCCTCAGGTGAGTTTGGGCCTCTCACATGACTGATCACTAGCAACTCATCAACCTAGTATTTCTAGCTCTGGACACTTACCTGGTTTAGTTACATTTTCCTCACTACCTAAAACAGAGGTTATCAAGTCTGTACATCAGCATCACCTGGAAGCTTTTAAAAGTCAGATTCCATGGTCTGACCCCAGCCTAAGTCATTCGGACTAAAGATGGAAACATCCCTGGGTTATCACTGAAGAACTGGCTTCTAAACACCTCGTTGCCACTGCCCTGCCTAAAGAGATGTTATAGAAAACTGACCATGAAACTAGGCATAATCTTTAGGATGCATCTTGCTACGAAACTAAGGATTTGTGTGTGTGTCTCTCTCTGAGGATCTAAAGGACAAATTAGTACCAGGGACCTTTGTATTTCTCTTTGGTAACAAGTTGATTTTAATCTTCTGAACATTTAAACCATATGTGATTATGTTTCTCTCATTGCCTTGGCTACCAGGAAGCTCAGAGCCACATTCATGACTGACTACTCTATCCTTTAAACCAATACATAGAACCTAGTAGGATATAAATTTTATATATTAGTGTTATCTCCTAACTTTATCTTGGGTATCCTACCCTTATTTTCCCTTAATTTTGATTGTTGCATGTCCTTTAAAAAAAAAATTCTAGTTACACTGTATTTTTGTAAGCTATTACAAATTCTTTTTGGAATAAGGTAGGATATGTTAGACAAATTAATTAAATATAGTCATTGACATGCAGCCCTTTTCATCACACCAGCCCTAAAGCAGATGGTAAGGAGCACTGAAGCAGAGACGAGGGCTCCGAGGAAATCTTTTGGCTTTGGGGTCACCTCCCCCAACAGAAACCTTCCTATGGCCCCAGTTGTCCTAGAACACCTGGAAGTATATCTAAACTCCATATTAAATACGTTTTAAGATTACGAATATTTTAAGTAAAATAAAAACAGCTATACACATTCAAAACCAAGAATTCTGACGTTCAGTTCTGAACCTGCTGTCTCTCAATCCCATTGAGCAGACCCACATGCAGAACTTCTGGTCCTCATGGAAGTGAACCTGGTTGGTTTGCAAAATTACAGACAAGTAATAGTAGATCCTAGAAGTCTGTAGAATTGTGTATCAGGCAATATGAATGGATCACTGAGAAGACCGGAACATTATTCCAGTTGTTTAAAAACATGTAATAATTTTTTAAAGTCCTGGGTACAGCAAACAGCCTGCACACTATGTTCCCTCATCACCCTTCTCCATGCTTTTATCTCCACTAACTACCCAAATACTACCTGTTCTCCACCATGATCAAAAAGATTATTATCTGCCATACAAGTGTTTTCCTGTATCTGTGAGAAGATCTGTTCTCCTGGGCACAGAGCCAGGAGGACTTCTGATGTGGCCCAAAATCCTAGGGGGCTCAGCCCCTGGGGCCGCCTGGACCAGAGCTCTGGGCTGCAGGGAAGACTCCCCCACCCCATGCTTGTGGTGATCACCATGTGCTGTTGAAATGCAGAGGGGCTCCTGGTCCTTCTTAGCCCTAACTCTGCCCATCTGCATCAGAAGGGTGGACCAGCCAAAGGTCTCCTGGCCAGCATGGTCTTTGCCCTGGGCCTCCCATGTACGGGCAACGAGATCTGTTTTTGTCATTTTGTTAATTGTTATTTCTTTCACATAACAATGTGATGATGTGGATCATATTTACTAAAAAGGAAAGAAATCTCAGGTACACATGTTAGGTACCGCGAGGGGATGAGACCTAAAGCTTCCCTATCCTCTAAGATTTAAAGAGCCCTGCATCCCTTAAACACTCTGCCATTTTACATTATTGCAAACATGGCTTGATCGCTGAAGACGTAAACTAGCCACTAATGAACATAAACTAGCAGTTGTAAAGTTTATTTTATGCTTTTATATACTTTAGTCATCTAACCAACACAACTTCCCTGCAGCCAGTAGAACGTGAATAAAAACCCACCCATGATCCCATGGCTCAAAGTAACTACCATGAACATTTCAGGAGATGCCCCCTCAACCCTCGCTGATGTATGTGCCTTGGGGTCAGCCTCAGTCAGACTCTGGGCCACACACAGAAGCAGTGTGCTGGACTCCAACCCAGGGGCGTGCAATTTTTTCCTTCTTTTTTTTTTGAGGTTGGGGGGCCGGTGAGTGAAGTAGAAAAGAATAGCTTTATTGCTTTGCCAGGAAAAGGGGGCCACACTAGGCTAATGCCCTCAAAACTCCTTGCCCTGACCCCTTTAGTGAGTTTTATAGTCATGGCTCCAAGAGGGTGTGATCAGCTCGTGGACATCCTTCTGATGGGTTGGTGGGGAGGTACGTGGGACTCAGCATCACCAACCTTCTGGTTCCAACCGGTCTGGGGTCTACATGCTTGTGGGCAGCACACAGTTAACGTCTCCCACCTGATGGAGGTTTCAGTATCAGCAAAATAGCTTAAAGACCTTGTTATGTATATGTATACGTATATCCCTTGGGGAGAAATCAGGACCCTACCTCAAGGCTGCACTACTGTTTCATTTTTTTGGTTATTTGTTTTTGTTTGTGTTTGTTTTAAATTTTTATTGGGGTGGGGCATGCAATTTCTAATTGCACCTAAGGACACCCACCAAGTGGTTGCATAGTCATTTCTAATTAAGGAGTCCTTACTGTATGCCCGGCATTGAGGTGACACCATGTAAATCTTCCCCATGACCTGGCCTGATGGGTCTTACTTCCCGTTTCACAGATGAAGGAACTGAGACTTGAAAAGATACAATGCTGCTAGTGGGTAGAATACCTGGGATTCTCAACATCACTAATTATTAGAGAAATGCAAAGCAAAACTACAACGAGGTACCACCTCATACCAGTCAGAATGACCATCATTAAAAAGTCTACAAATAACAAATATCAGCGAGGTCATGGAGAAAAGGGATGTATGTTTGGTGCAGCCACTACAGAAAACAGTATCGAGGTTCCTCAAAAACTGAAAACAGACTTGTCATACAATGCAGCAATCCCACTCCTGGGCATACATCTGGAGAAAACTCTAATTAGAAAAGTTACATGCACCCTCTATGTGCATAGCAGCATTATTCACAATAGCCAAGACATGGAAGCAACCCCTAAATGTCCATCGACAGATGAATGGATAAAGAAGATGTGATACCTACATACAATGGAAGATTGTATATATATATATAACTGAATCACTTTGCTGTATAGCAGAAATTAACACAATATTGTAAATCAACTGTACTACAATAAAATAAATTTAAAAAAAAAGAGAGAAAGAAAAGCTGGGATTCGAGGCCAGGACCGAAGCCAGCGTGATAAGAAAGAAGCATCCACTTACGTTGCTACTTTTGATTATGAGATACTATTTGGGATTTCTCTCCTTCCTTTCCATACCTCTGAACATGCCAGGAAGAGAAGCGGAGTCTTCTCCAACTTGAAAGGATGGCAGGAAAGGAGAGATGGCCTGGCCTGGGCAGGGGGCTGCTTTTGCCATCAAATTTGCCCTGTGACCCAGAGATCCTGGACTCCCTCGGCCCAGCTTACTCGTCTGTTCACCAAGGGTGTGGCCAGCTAGGTATCTAAGAAAGCTTCCAGCTCTGAAATTCCACAACTCTAGTTGGTCCCTGTGTAAACGCACCATGTGCAGTCTGGAGGCCAGCGTGATCGCCAAAATAACGGTCCTGAATACAAAATTACCTTGTTTCGAAGAAAAACATGAAGCAAGACAAGAGGGGAGGATGAGGATAAATTACAACAGAAAAAACATGCTAGGTCATGTAAGAGACACACAGACACTTCCACAACTGAATTTTGTACCAAGATGTGACCCCAAAACCAAAGGTGCGTACTTTCACTATCACTGAGCTAAAAATAGCAGAACACCCGATGTGGGTATGAATATAAACCACACTACTGATACTTCAAAGCTGGGTATAAATGACTACAGAAGAGAAAAAAGTCCTTCAGACATATTTATAGGCAGATGTCAGAGATCCTGCGGGCTCAGTTCCAGACCACCGCAATAAAGCAAATACCGAAATAAAGCTAAGTCACATGAATTTTTTGGTTTCCCAGTACAGATAAAAGTTATGTTTACACTCTACTGTTGTCTATTAAGTGCACAACATGTTAACTAAAAAATACTTTATTGCTAAAAAATAACCATCATTTGGGCCTTCAGCAAGTCATAGGAGTAACATCAAAGATTACTGATTACAGATCACCATAACATATATAATAATAATGATAAAGTCTGAAGCTTTGCAAGAATCACGAAAAGTGACACAGAGACAGGAAGTGAGCAAACGCTATTGGAAAAATGGTGCCAATAGAACTGTTTGATGCAGGGTTGCCACAAACCTTCAATTTGTAAAAAAAAATACGTTTGCGAAGCACAATAAAGCGAAGTATACTTGTACCGTGTAGACACTCAATAGTTAAACTAATCAAAATCACAAACGTGCAGGTACTTAAGCTTTACTGAAAAAAGAAAATATACTGTAATGGTGTCTTAACTCTTCTGGGAAAAATAAATACAGACACGTCTGAGATTCCCTCTGTCCCTGAAATAGGGGAGTATCACAGCCTTTGGCTCAGGAACACGCAAGACAGAATCTAGGTCTGAGTATTAACATAAAAATGATGCTAAGATTTATTATTATTATCATTATTATTACAACCCATTCTTAAAAGATTTGAAAATTTAAGAGAGAGCATTAGCCACTGAGACAGTATTTACAGAAGGGCTGATGTAGAGACTTAGAGTTTAATTGAAGATAACAAATGGTTCAGCGGTCTGACAGGCTTTCCTGAACACCTTAATCATTTCGACAAATGCTGCAGAGGAAGGGTCCTCTTTTCTAAGTCAACCTTCAAGGTACAACCACAATTCTACGTGCTTTCAGTTGAAAAAGATCTTGGTTATTCCGTATTTCACTGGAAGCTACGAATCTCAGTGTAACTGGCCTAGCTTGTTTTTATTTATTTAACTTTTAAAATTGAGATATAACAGACATACAACATTATATTAGTTTCAGGCATACAATATAATGATTTGATATTTGCATATATTGCAAGATAATCACCTCAGTAAGTATAGTTAATATGCATTACTACATAGTTACAACTTTTTTTCTTGTGATAAGAACTTTTAAGATCTACTCTGTTAGCAATTTTCAGATATACAATATAGTATTATTAAATAGTCATCATGCTATACATTACACCCCAAGACCTTTTAATTTTGTAACTGGAAGTCTATACCTTTTGACCCTTTCACCCATTTTGCCCACTCCCCATGCTGGCTTGTTTGTTTACAAACCTCAAAGGTTTTCAAACATGATGTTTTCTCCACTAGCAAAATGCTTGCTAGGAAGTTTCAAGGTTTAAATAATGATTTCTAGATCAGTTACTTTACCAACATATTTATCCACTAAGACCCTATGATGGAAAGGGAAGCCCCTTTTGTTTAGGTAAACTTTTACAGTTTGTATGAGTCTCCCACATGTTTTGGCAAAGACCTTCTCCAAGTTTTTGATAGTTTTCTTTTTTCTTTTTTTTTGTCACTTATAAGTCACATAAGTTCATCTTAACCTACATTTAAGAACCTAACTCTCTGGTTATGAATATTAAAAAATAACAACCCAGTCTCTGAAAAGACTGACGTTACAGTAATCTTTGCCAGCTGGCACGTTCAAAACGGAATCTAAATATTGTATTAACAATATCAATAACAAGCAGGTTCGGTGGGCCTTAATAAAACATGCCTGAATTGTGAGAGAAATTCTCGTTATTTTGTTTCACCCAGCTTTAATTTAGTATATTGATTTAATAAAATCTATAACGATCTCATTTTTTTAATCATGTAAGAATTCTGAAGTTCATTCCATGTGCATAAATAATAAAAGCAGGTGTAATGAAATTTTTGTTGCCGAATCACTTTTGAAACTTTCGACTAAAGTAACATACACCCAGCAAAGTCCACATATGTGTCCAGCTCAATGAATCTTCACAAACAATTTACCCAGGTGACCAGCACCCAGATAAACAAACTGGCACCTCAGGAGCCCCCTTTCATCCCCTCCAGTCACCCCCTCACATCCCAAGGATAACCGTAACTTTGATTTCTCTCTGCCCACCTTCCCTGTGAGCTCTGGCAGGGGCAACACCGAGCCCAGGTGACCACCCTGTCAGGATCACAAAGCACTGGCTTGTACGTGATTTCATTTACTTCCTGAGAGGTAGGTGGTCACCTCCTGATCTTGTAGATGGAGAAACAGAAGCTCGAAGTTGAGTATCTGAGCAAGCCAAGAGGAATATGTGTAAGTGAATGTATAGCTCTGTGTGTGTGTGTGTGTGTGTGTGTATGTGGGGGGTGGGGGGGTGGGAGTGGGGGGCAGTTTGATTGATTATGAGGGACTGCCAGAGTCGGCATTCAAAGCCAGTTCCCTCCAATGCCAAAGTCAAAAGCTATTCTAGACAATCCCATTTTTCTCTAAATTCATTGATTAACATGTCCAACAGATGCCATTTATAGTTAAATATCCTTATATAAGAAGAACTATCCCACCCCTGAGCTCCCCCTTTACCCTCACCACACACACACACACACACACACACACACACACACACACACACACACACACACACACACACACACACACACACACGGTATGGCAGCTTTGGGCATGGAATCCACACTTTCACTCAGCTTATCTTCCCCTCACTATATTTTAGATTGTGAACAATTTTGAGACTCATTAGACGTGTCTTAATCTTACAAATTAAGCTGGAAACCAGCAAGTGAAATTGAAGAGGTTCCATCTCTGGTTCTGAACTGGATTTTCATTACCCGATTACTCTTCAAATTATACTGGTTTAAGACGTAATTATTATTATTTTTCCTAAGTAGACTGGGTAATGAGAGAAATGCAAAGGATCCCAGCCTTGTGATATGTGAAACTCTAACACCCCTCTCACCTGCCCAGTCACCTCCCACCCCACCTCACCTCCACCCAAAGCTACTTCTGGGTCTCTCTCCTCTCACCTGCTCAGCAAAGCTGCTTGCGTCTTCTTCTGGCTTCGGCCCAGTGATGACCACTACGATCCAAGCCACCTGACCACCTGCTGCTGTGATCATGCGATGTGATGGGTACCATCCTGCAGGAGCTTCCCGTGTTATTGGCTCTTAGTTCTTGACCCCTCCTTATACACCTGGTTTCAATATCAGATTTAAACTGCACCATACAGCCCAAGTCGCCACTGCCTAGCCACTCCAGTCTCCTCAGAGTCAAACCTACCTTCTACTACCTCTCTCAGAATCTCCCCACAATTCTGCCGGGAACACTTTTCTTTCATCTCCCCATCTTCTTTCCTGTGTGGAATTAGGGAAGCTACCTGAAAGGGACATGGTGACTTTCCCGTCTCCGTCCTGGTTTACCCTATCTTGCCACTGCTTTCAAATCCACGTACATCACGTGTGACTGTGTGTGCACTTGTTAATGACCTGTGCCTTTGGGGTGGGCTTCATGACTTTGTGAGCTTGGCTGAGTGTTTCTGCCGTTGATGTAACCTGACGCATCTTTGGTACTGAGGCCCGGAGCGACACTGTGATGGAGAAGGGCACAGTTAACCATGTAAAGGAATCCACAGGGGCAGATTTAGGAGCTTCAGAGGCAACAGCCTTGCACTACACCCCTCAGTGAAGTCTTCCCTGACTCCTGACTTCCTCCGCCTCAGAATCTGAGCCCTTCTGCGATGGCATGACCACCCAGGCTTCTTAGTGATTCTGTCTCCCAGCTAGACTGTGATGTCCCAGCTAGGGTGTCTGGCACATTGTAGGAAATCAAGGAATGTTTGTGAAATGCGTGCATGTAATTCACTATCATGGGCTGAATTCTGTCCCCCTCCCCAAATTCATATGTTGAAACTCCAACCCCTAATGTGACTGAATTTGGATACAGAGCCTTTAAAGAGGTACTAAAGATTAAACAAGAATGTAAGGGTGGGGCTCTAGGGTAACGGGACCCTAACAGGACTCTAATCCAACAGGACTGGTGTCCTTATAAGAAGAGGAAGAGGCTAGAGGAAGCATGCACACTTGTGAGGACACAGTGAGAGGGCAGCTGCCTGCAAGCCAAGAAGCGGCCCAGGAGAAATCAAGCCTGCCGACTCCCAGCCTCCAGAACAGCGAGAAAATGAATCTCTGTTGTAGAAGCCCCCCAGTCTGCGGTATTTTCTTATGGCCAACCTGGCTGATTAATACATTAACTGTCCAAGCATCTTGTACGCTGAAGTGAGGACCCTGGGGATCAACTCTAGCTGCTAAGAGAAGCTCTCAAAGATCCGAAGGTTGGTTGCTCAAGGTTAATCCTCGGTCAAGGGCAGTTGTATCCCATCTTCTGTCTCTCCTTTATCACCAATGAGGCAGGTCTAGTTAAAGTAATGTGTTTCACCGACCCCCACTTTGCCATGGAAGGGGAATGCTATCATTATCTTAGATCCTGGGCCTCTGGGAAATTACTTCCCTTGACTGACACCACCACATGCCCTGAGACCTTGGCAGCCTGTACACCCATGGATGATGGCCCTTCTCGTTGAAAGAAAGCTGGAAGAGTCTCAAAGGGGAAGATATGCACTTAGTCTTCAACATTCCATTTTCTGGCCATGAATACTTGCATATGTAACCTAATGTTCCCTTCTCCATTGCCCTGTTTTTTAAAATGGCTGTGCTGTGCTGTTGCCATGGACAGTTCCTTCCCCTTTCTGAGAACTGACCCTGACTTGCATCTGGAGACCCTTCTACCTCACCATCCGTCCATGGGCTTCCCAGGGATGCTTCCCCTCCCAGCATAAACCAACCCACCCCTCCCATTCCTCTGATTACAGTGCTGCTTCTAGGTGGTCATGTGATCCAGGTTTGTCTAATTACCGTGCTGCTCATAACTTCTCCTGCGAACAACGGGAAAATGCTAGATTCAAAGTTTGTAGCTCAAGAGGCTGCTGGCAGCCACCTTGTAAATTCAATGTGAGCCTCTCCGAGTCTATTCCCACCAAAGGCAAAGCTGAGCTGGGGGACAGAGAGAGACTAGGTATTATTATTATTACCAAGATCCTACATTGTTTGCTTAAGTCAAGTCACCATCTCTGGAAAGCTCTCCAAGCTCATCTTTCAAATGACAGCCAAACCACTAAGTGGACCTCCTAGGACAATGGGGAGGTTGGAATTTCATTGGCACACAGACATTATCTGTGATATACATGTAGCTGAATGGATGCTACTCATTTAGAGATTCTTTACTAGTCAGGACTCCTGGAGGTACACACATACACACACACACACACACACACACACACACACACCCACACCCCCCCCCCAAGTCAAACTGGGTTAAGTAAAAGGGAGAATTTATGAGCTCATCTAATCCAACCATGGGAAGGGCAGCGGTAGAGTGGTCCCTTGTCTCTGCTTCATTGCGCTGGTGCCATTTCTTGCACACTGGTTGACTCTACAAGGAAGGTACTGTGATGCCAGCACATCCTTTAGAGCTCCCAGACCCAAGAGCAGAAAGACCAGGGTGGAACTCTGGCCTGGGCTGAGTCATGAGCCTGTCTCTCAACCAACTGCCGAGACCAGGGAGCTCCTATAAAAAGTTGGCACCTTCCATTTGCAATATTATGTTGGTGGGGGAGGGAAGGAGGGGATCCTACAAGAAAAGAAAGATGCCCTTGATGCCCTGATATGGCTATTGGTACCCATGCCGTCCCTGTGAGCACCCCAATTAGGGCCTGCGACAGCTGCAAAAATTTAAAAGTGAAAATGTCCTTCATAATTGTTCCGTTTTCCAACCAGGGCAAAAATTAAAGAATGAAGTCTCTCAGAGTCTGAGAAAGACAGTACCCACAAATGATGAATACAGAACTGGCCTTTCTTATGTCACAGGCTTCTCATCTCATGTCACAACGTCCTCAGAATCTTGCCCAAAGTATAGGAGATGAATCCACAGCCAAGACACTGGGTTACAGTAGCCCTACTGGCAGGTGTCATTAGGCACAGACCTGTGGCTCAAACACCTCCCTGCAAGGTGTATCCAATAAGCAGAATGAGATCATCTTGAACACGCTGCCTAAAAAACATCAGCCCAAAGAGAGGCCACCCACCTACAGTGACCACGAAGCGGGCAGCAAATTCAACATGATCCTTTAAACAAAGTTTTAAAGTTCTTTATCACTGCAACTGGGTCTCTCCTTCTTCTTCCCTCCCATTTTTTTTCCCCTCCCAATTTTGAAACAAATCTTTGCAAAAAGTTTGTATTCCGGCACAATCACGACACTAAGAGGAAGAAATAGGAATACAGATCACAAGCTATTCCAACCCATCCCCAAGGAACTTTCTTTTCCTGTGTCACATTTCTGCAAGATCTTAGTCACTCAAAAGCGTCAGTGAGAACAGCTGGTGAGGGCTCAAGTTCTCCTCCTCCTGTGGGTATCTTGTGGGCATTTGCCTTCATGTAGCACGAGCTTCAGAGAGACTGAAATCAGTCTTAAACATTCCTGAAGATCAGTTCAACTGGGCAAGGATTTCTCTATGTCGGTGTTTGGGGATGGAAGGAATCGAAAACCTTAGGAAATTGCAGAAATGCCATCGTAAACATAATGAACTCTATTTACTGAACACAATACTCACTGTGTCAGCCCTGTACATAACACTATTTTAATTCTCACAAAAATCCCATGAAGCACTACTATCTGTCTTACTGGCTGGAAAGGCTCAAACAATCAGATGAGCTGTGTGAAGTCACGCAGCTGGTGGACAGCAGAGGTTGGCCTTTGCACCCAAGACTGGCCAGCTCCAAGGTCCATACTCTTCTCTCCCAGTCACGCTGCCTCCCCTGGAGTGAAAGAAGTAGCCATGACACCTACACTTGGAGCACCTACTAAGTGCCAGGGACGATTCACATATCATCATCTAATTCTCACATAGAATTATACGCATCTTGCAAGACTGGTATTTTTGCATTTTACAACAGCTAAAGAAGTTTACATAACTTTCTCAGAGTCGGAGAGCAATTAGGCAGCAATGCAGGGAATGGACCCAGGGAGGCCTGATTTGAAAACTCAGGTCTTTTATCTTCATACCACCTTTTGTGGGTTGCAAACACCAGTGGAAGAGGGGCAGATGGATGGCAGGGGAGATTTATTCTTGTGGACTCACAATGACCAGGGATAAAAAGCCTGAATGCTTGGGTCACATCCACCGCCACCCCACCCGCACCCCCCCCACACAGGCATACACTCCTGACCTATCACATGCACTGCAGTGAGTACTACCCAGGAGTTCTCAGCCACACCTTTTGGTCGTCAAGGGAACAAAACAAGAACACAAACTTGACCTCTTGCAGTTTACAGGTGGGTGCTTTTAAGTTCACTTCTGAAACTGTAATGTGAGCATTTCCCTTAGTCTATTCTAAAAAATTCTTCTTCATTGTAAACCTCTTGGCAATTGTATTAAAATATTTCTAAACTTCCATCCACGCACAGTTCAGCAGGACTTCAAGGGGGCTGACTTTTCCAACTGTGTTTTAAGATTGATCACTTTGATAAAAGCAGATTCTGCCGTACAATATGATCCAAGGTTGTATAATCTTTTTATTTTATCATCTAAATGATACAATTTAATAGACAAGGAAAACATTTTTAAATGCTCCAAAAATTAAACTATAAGGAAATATTCCTTTTGCGGAACTGTAATCAGTGTAAAATTATCTTTACCTCTCTATCTTCTAGTATAAAATTCAGATACACTCAAATATAATATTCATTCTGTTAAGAGGTGGGCCCTCTCATTGCATTAATCTTAGAATGACTAATTTCAGGATTTCCCTTTCTCTCTTTCCTCAGTGTTTAAAATATCTTAAAGTTAGCTGTTTACAATAGTCATACGTAGGGACGAAAGGAGAAACGAAGCCTCTTTACTCAAATGAAGGAAGACAAACGTAAGTATTTATTTCCATCTTTTTGTCTCATCCTTACAAATTGCTTTTAAGCATTATAACAGGATTCTGCCCAGCCCCAGTCTGCAAAACACTGCAGAATGTCTAAACATCTAACGTGCAAAGCTATTTAGAAATATTGATGCCATTCAGAACCAAGGACAAGTGTGAGTGCAGGTTTCTGATCCTGGCTCTGCGACCTAGAGCAGGACAATTGCTTCGGGCCTTATTTTTCCCATCTGCAAAACGGGAATAATAATACCTAAGGCATAAAGCTAATATAGGAATAATGTAAAGGATATATACAGCCAGACACAAAAGGTCACTTATTGTCTGATTCCATTTATGTGAAATGTCCAGAACAGGCAGGTCCACGGAGCCAGAAGATTAGGCGTCATGCCCCAAAGGCCTAGTGCCATTTTAGTCATCAGAGCCCACAGGTGGCTGTTCTTTGGCTCCATTCACAAACCCCCCTCCAACCCCCGACCTTCGGCTTCTCTGCACAGTGGCTGCTCCGGCCCAGTCCCTTCTTTCTGAAACTCTTCCCCTTCATTTCAGTGATTTCCTACAGTTTCTGACTAAGCAGCTTCTTCAACGTCATGGTTGCTTGCTGTCAGCTACATACTCCTCTTTCTATTATAAATCTAGGTCTTCAAGATGGACCTTTCCCTCTTTTTCATTCTATAACCCCCTAAAAAATCTCATTTATGCTTATAACTTCCACAGTCATTTCTGGACTGACAACTTCTAAAGCTCCCTCTCCTGCCCTGCCCCCCATCTCCTAAATTCCGGCCTCAGTTTCCACCTTCCTCCTAAAACAGCAGGACCAGCTCATACCCACCCACCCGGCAGGGGCCTGGCCCGGAGGAAGCTCTCAATGCCAGGTCCCTGGGAAAGCTGGCAGTTCCTTCTGGCTTCCCTATTTCTGTCTACAGGGCTGAGTACAACACAGGATTTTCATGAAAAGGGTTACTATGGACAATGGTACAGAGACTGGCTGAAATTAAAGTCAGATAGGAAAATACAGGCTGACTGCTGCTTCCTCACAGTCCAGGCCAGGCTGCAGACGCAGGGAAGTTGGGGCAACTCTGGATTCCCATGAGACAGTGAAGATCAGAATTGACCAAAGGCTTCTTTTAAAATTGCATTTCCTGGGTCAGACAGACAAAGACAAACACTGTATGGTATTACATATATGTGAAATCTAAAAAATACAATAAACTAGTGAACATAACGAAGAAGCAGACAGATATCAACAAACCAGTGGTTACCAGTGGGGAGAGGGGAGGGGGGAGAGGATGAAGAGGTACAAACTATTAGGTACAAAATAAGCTACAAGAATATACTGTACAGCACAGGGAAAATAGCCAGTATTTTATAACTATACATGGAGTATAACCTTTAAATATTGTGAATCAGTATACTGTACACGTGTAACATAATATTGTACAACAACTATCCTTCAATAAAAATAAAAAGGACTGGAGTAGAAATAAAATTGCATGTCCTTATAGTTTTTAACTAACTTAAGAGCATGTTCTCACTGCTTGAGGGATGAGAGGAACAGAACAGCACCCCTTTAACTTCACTTGACAGCAAACAAAAAGAGCCAAGTGACTTTATTATTGTAAAGAATATAAATACATAAATATCTTTACAAATAACTCAGTACAGAACAATAAGACAAACATGCCAAGAGATAAGGGCTCCTCTGAAAAACCAAAGGGCTTCTGCAGGCCAAACGAAGACAGAAGGCAATTAGCATGGTGGGGGGGTGGGGGGCGGGGGAGAGAATGTAGAGAGGTTTTTTGTTCCCTTTCTGTTATTACTTTTTTTTTTTTTTTTTTTTTTCCCTGAACCGGGTGTGCCTGCGGGCAAGAATCAAGGGATTGATGCAGTAGGTGGATGCCCTCTTTGCAAAATGGACAAAAGAGTCAGCTTGTGGAGCAGATTAGACGACAGAAGCCAAAGAGCCCAAGGGCTGCAACCAAATGGGAAAGAAACGTGCGGGGGAGGGGCAGGGTAAACCCAAACAAAACCTGCAGTCTGAGTCTTGATGGAGAGAAGGGAGGAAGTGCCTGGACTAGAGACCGTGGCCATGCAGACACTCTGGTTCTATCAGAAATGAAATGCTGGCGAGGCTGCCAGGGTGAGTGGGCGTCATGCAAGGAGGGGCATTTGGGAGACTGTTTCTCTGAGGAATTTTGGAACTTTTCACCCTGAATACACCAGCTAGGATGAACGATCAAAAATCTTAGGCGTGAAACAGAGTCAAAAGTTAAAATCCTTCACTCTATTAAATATCTGTGAGGTGCCAGGCCAGGTGCTGAACTGGACGAAAGTTTCCACATTCACACCCTCCTTTAATCTCTGCAAAGATTCTGGGGAGCACAACTCGTAGCCCCATTTTACAGACAACTGAAACTGAGGCCCAAGGTCAAACAGCTGGTGCCCAGAGAAGGAGGGATTCAAACCTGGGTTGATGTGGTGCTGAATCCGTGCTCTTGCGTGGCTATCTATGCACCTGGTAGGTGTGTACAGCTGTACAGCAAGGGCTACAACTCAAGTCTTTGCAAGCTGGGGGACCTCACAAGGAAGCAGTCCTATTCGAAATGAATCTGATATAAAGAGATGAACAAGTTGACTCTCAGATCCATGTAAAAATCCAATGGGATCTGGGGTATCCCATCTCTTGCCCTGTTCTGAGAATCACTAGCCCCAACAAATGGACAAGGGAAATTTTAGCAGAGAAGAGAAACAGCACAAGGACAGCACATTCAGAGGACATTAGCCCTATTTTCCTAAGATTCATAGTTTTGTAAAATGTCATAGTAACTAACTCTGGGAATTCAGCATGTTCTCAATGCTTTACTGATTTGAATTCATTGAATCCTACAAGAACCCCAGGAGACAAGCATGTCTATTATTACTCCCACAGAGAGGGTAAGCCAGGTGCTCAAGAAGCCAAGATGGTTCATTTCCAGGTTGTCCAAATCTGTAATATGTTGCCTCCCTACGATCCATGAGACCTCTGAGAAAGGGCCTGTTCAAGGGTCAGGATGTAGCCAGGCAGCCATCACCCTGTTTCCTCTCCTTGGGCCATCTGCTGACACCGCTGGCTGAAGGTAGCACTCCTTCCACTGAGCTGAGCCTCAATACCATTTCAGCCCACTATACTGTACTTCTTTCTTTTTCTTTTTCTTTTCTTTCCTTTTTTTTGGGCTGCGTGGCACGCAGGATCTTCCCCGACCAGGGATCGAACCTGTGCCCCCTGCAGTGGAAGCACAGAGTCTTAACCACTGGACCGCCAGGGAAGTCCTCGACCTGCTTTAGGGAAGTTGCTAGGACGGATCAGAGCTGTAATCCACAGGAAACCCCTGCCACTTCTGAGGTCTGCTCCTTAATTCACAGGCAAGAACATGAAATCCTAGGGATACCATGAGGTTTGCCCAAGGTCAGAGTTTACCAAGTGGCAGAGTTGGGACCACAACCAGGTCCCCTCACTGGTAATCCAGGGCTCCTTCCACTAGAACCTGTTTCTGATGTACTGAGTACTTGCTGCTGAGCCTTTCACAGCCCCAAATACAACCAAAGGGAGGTACTGCATACATTTTAGCAGAAAAAACCCACCGCAAAGCTATGGGAGAGGGTAAGGGTTGTGGAGGGTAGATGATATATAATAGGACTCCCAGCAAAGTAACAAGTGCATGAAGCCAGACTAGACCTTGGGAAACTAGCATTCCTCAAAGCAAGTCATCTACTGGGCATAATCAACTTCCTGCACGGTTCACACCAGTGGCAAGCACATCTGCGCCCTCAGAGGGACAATGTGCATCTGACAGCAGAAGAGCTGGTTTCCTTTGCCCTATCTGCTCCCAGGCCTGCGGCAGCTCAGTCCTGCTCTGTGCACTGAAAAGGCCTGGAAGGTCTTCTTTCCATTTCATTAGCTCATCCAGGGGGCTGTCAGAAGTGAATGGAAATAAACACCTGCTGTGCGTGTTCAGGGAGTTTATCTTCATTCCACCCCTGCATCCTATGGGAACTGAGTTAATAAGAATTAGTGGCCCCGTGGGGCTTCCTAGGTGGCGCAGCGGTTAAGAATCCGCCTGCCAATGCAGAGGTCACGGGTTCGATCCCAGCTCCAGGAAGATCCCACATGCCACGGAGCAACTAAGCCCGTGTGCCAAAAAAAAAAAGAATTAGTGGCCCCGTACAGGAGGGACAGACAGGAGGAAAGTGGAGGCAGGGCCCAGAAGGCTGGAGGGGCTGGTAACTGGGCAGGTCTGCATGACCTGTGATGGCATCAGGGCTTGAGCTGCTCTGTAAGAGGAGTCCGGACATGCGGTCTGCGCCTAGGACGGCTGTCACTGGCGGAGGGGGCAGGCCCTTGGCCTCCCTGGGGAAGCCCAGCCTACTCCAACGCCTGACACACAGAGACAGAGAGTAAAGAAATGCTCGCAGGTGGGGCGGTGTGAGCGGGCCCAGATGCTCACCTGGCTCCGAGCTGTAAAGGCAGCAGTTTCTCTCTGAACAAACCTCCATGGGGAGCTAGGAGGCCTAGGAAGCCTATGAAGGCCCAAGCGGGGGCAGACGTGGAGGATCAGGCGGGTGGCAGCTCGTGGCAACTCTTAGAAGGAGGCAGGAGGCGAACACAAGCAGCGGTGCCACAGGTAGCTGTGGGGTGCACGCTCCAGGGAGACCCTGAAGGGTCAAGCCGGGGGTGGGGAATGCCTTTAATTAGGCATCACTGACTCATTAAAATAATTCATCCAAGGGTGATGTTTAAATAAAGTAACCTAATTTTAAGTTTGATAGGTGAACGGAATATGTGTGTATATGGGGGTGGCGGGGGAGTTCGGGGCTGGGGGAGTTTGGAAAAGGGAAAAAATATAAAATACGCTTTTAACTAAGAAAATAAGAGATATTATTACCTAAGAAGTTAAAAAATGTATTTCACACGCAGAGATTGTAACAGAGATACGCAGAAACAGGCAGAGGGGACAGTTGGGGACACCTGTCAGCTGGCCACTCCTGAGGGCTCTGAATACGCCACACTCATCTGTTTGGCCCCATCCTGGATCCCCTTTAAACAAAGGGTTTGTCCCCTTCTGGCACTCAGCTAGGTTTCTATTGTACAAGATCTGAAGTGCTCTCTACCCACTGAAACTGCTAACGTACTAAAACTGTCTCTAGCAGCCTAAATGGCATTTAAAATAAATACCGAGAATTGATGAAATGACCAATTATGTTAAGTATCCATGCCTGGTGTAATCCAAACCAAATCTTACCCCATTATCCTCAAAACTGCGAGATGATTCAGCAGGCCCTCTTGCCAGTGATTCTGCAAGAACCGAAGCACAGAGGCCGCCCTCGACAGGACCTCGAGTGCTTCCAGTTTATTCTTGCAATCCATTTTATGCTGGAAAAAAATAACTATACCACGTCTCTGCTCAACAGCTTAAAAACCAAACAACTATTAGACCATGGACACCGGTTCCCCAAAGTAACCATTAGGTCATTCTGTTCCACTGATTTCAGGTTTCGCCTTCCATTACTTTCTCTTTGGAAATCTCAGCTTTCTTCTGAACCACATCTTAGAGTACATGATGATGTCATTATCCCAAAGCCCTCATTTCCACATCCACCCCACAGAGTCCCCATCGCTCTCTCTACCCGTGGTCCTCTCGTGCCCATGTGCTCTGGCTGGTTCCCCTCCTGGCACTGCCCCCATCTATCTATTTTTTTAGGCCTTGGGAGAAGTGACAGCCCCATGTTCCCTTCCTCCTGACAAAAACAAGGCTCTGTCCTCGAAGCAATGTGGCACATTGCTCATTTTGCTGCTTTTGGATTCTTTAGGTCTCTTAGGGCAACTCCACAGACCAGCTTCTCCCCTGCCCCTGTGCAGCCCGGTTTCACCAGCTCCTGCTTACGGTCAGGGCTCACAGTCACAGCTGGGCTTTGATGGCCAGTCACTGGGTCCCTGTGTCACCCTGTGTGACCAAGCTTCACCTACTACCCCGCTTCTAGGAAATGGGTTCTTTAGGGGATCCTCCTAGCCTGCAATCCCAATCCCTGTGGCTGGAACCTATTAACAGAGTTCTTTCCTAGTCTGGTTATCTAGAAAAACACCCTCCTGCTTGCTTCAGACGCAAAGAAAACATGTGGACAGATATTGAAAATATAAAGTATAAAGATGAGAAAATGAGCATAAATCAGGTACGTTTTCTTCCACTTAATTCTAACCTAATACTTCCGCTGCCATGACCGGGTGGCTCCCTTCTTTCTATGCTCTTTCCTGTAAAACTTCTGTTCCTGGGCAGGAGTAACTTCTGCGAGTACTGCCCACCAAAGAAACACAAGAACATGACACACACGAACTTATCTACAAAACAGAAGCAGACCCACAGACATAGCGAACAGACCTGTGGTTGCCAAGGGGGGTGAGTCGTGGGGAGATGGAACAGGAGTGTGGGATGAGCAGATGCGAACTATTATATATAGAATGGATAAACAAAAGGTCCTACTGTGTAGCACAGGGAACGACATTCAACATCCTGTGATAAACCATGATGGAAAAGAATATGAGAAAGAATGTGTATATATAACTGAATCACTTTGCTGTAAGGCAAAAATGAACACATCTGTAAATCAACTACACATCAATAAAATAAATTTTAAAAAATATTAATTCAGAACATGCACGGAGTTTAAAAAATCTTACCACAATGTAAGTGTCTCACGCACTCTCTATGAAGCACATGAAGAAACACAACAGGAAAAAACCATTAACAAATCCCCACCCTCTCTCCTGAATTCTCACCATGGTCCTTCTGATCTTCACATGTACAAAAAAAGTAAATGGGATGTATTGAATTGGATGTGGGTTCAATGAGCAAATGAAATCTGTAATAATTTAATTCTCAGTGCCTAAAGTGAATAGGAGAATGTTTAACCCTTTGAAGAAGAGAAAAAAAGTCTACCACCCATGAGATGGTGAAATCACTCAACTTCATAAACTTTATCAATTTTTCACTTATGCTTTTGTACCACAGAAATAACCAAAACCTAACATGCTTAGAGCAAATCTTCCCTAATGTGGAACTTAATGAATAAAAATCCCATAAGAAAATGCTCTAAGTAAATAAAATCCCTTTTGTGAAGATAATCCAACCATGAATGATATTCATATCATTGCCATAGATCTAGAGGAAAAATAAAGATGCACATAACTTTGAAATCCACTTGAAAAAACCCAAAGGCTCATCATAATCGGTTTCCATTTACACTTTCTGAAGGGAGAACACATTTTAAAAAAATTATGTATTAATTTTTGAGAGTGGAGGGAGTTCCCTTTCTTCTTAAATATTTAGGATATTTATGACGGTCATTAAAATTAGGATCAATCAGACCTGCCTGTCTAAATTTCACCTGGACCAAGCAAAGATGCAAAGAAATTCTTAAGTTCCCAATCTCACAGGCTATTAAAAAGATAACACACAACTGTACAGCCTTGAAAACACAATGTGATGACATCTCTCACAACTGTTTGAGCTACACCGGAAACCTGAAGATAAATGCCTCTTTTCTTCGCTATATTTGTATTTTACTTCTTCACACACATGGCCAGCCCTGGGCCTGTAACTTTTAGGGAAAAGAGGCTTAACAGCGCTAAACCTACCAAGATGCACTGAAACTCCTCACCCTAAGCCCAGTACAGTTCCAAAGCTTTTGGCACAACCAAATCCATCTGCTTTGGGCCAATTGTGCCACTGTGACACCCAGCCAATCAAGAGGGGCTAATGGGGAAGGGAAGTCAGAAGACCCTTGGGGGCCAGCCAATTCCATCTCATCTGCAGAGGAGACATCCAAAACAGCAATCTCCCCAAAGTAATTTCTCGAAGTAGTTAGCATGCATCTTATTGCTGTTTTTAGCCATGTATTCTTCTTTGACTTTGGCCATTTTTAAAGAAACTTGACAGCAAAAGTACAGATGAAAGGTAGTTTGAATTTCTTGAGCACACTGGATAGGACTGGACAGTAGGAAGTAGGTCCCCCTGCAAATGACACCTGCAGGGACAAGGGAGGGGTGTGTGAACTCTGAGCCTCAGAACAAACCACAGTCATCCTTCCAGGTACACGTGGACGTCAGGGGACAGCAAGCAACGAGTGGATCGCCATGACTACCGAAGTGCCAAAACACCCGCAACGTTTCTCGTAGCCCAAGCACTGGAAATCTGTATGGGGTTTGACTTTATCAGCCCAATTGAGGCTACCATTGCATCCGAACTGCTATGTAATTCCCATTTCTCCAAAGCAAGCCAAACACTTCTGGAATCTGACAGTGACGACAGACCAAAGAAGTTGTCTTATTTCAGACTAACAATTCCTAGCAACCAGGAGACGTGAGTAGGAGAAATAAAGAGAACTGGACAAACAGAGCCATCGTACAGCAGTCACAGAGTGCCCACTCCGAAGTGGACAGAACTCCCCCGATGGACACCAAGCACGAAGGAGGAATGAGGGGGTGGGGGAAGGGAGGGGGGCTTCTAGAGACCTACCTTGTAGAAGGGCTCCATTTCTCTTGAAGAAGGTGCTGCCCGGCCAGAGGGGTGGACCTGATGTGCTAAAACAGAAGAGAAACCAGCATGAGAGCGAGCTCATCTACACTCACTTAGCGGCACTCAGAACAACGCTTCTTCCAAACACATCTTTCAAAATGGCCTCAAAACACTTTTCCAATTATGTATTATTTACACCCTCTGAAAATGCATCTTTAAAAACCATTAGGCTTGTTTTATGATGAATGCGCTTCTTATTTCAAAGTGCAGAACCTGTCTGCCTGGATATTCTGGTTATTGTCTTAACCCGTTCCCTCTTGGGCACTGAAATTATTTGCAGCTAAACAAAATGGCAACATTGGTTCAACATCGCAGCTTATAACTTTGGCTACTTTGTTCATAATTTTATGACTCTGCACCACAAAGAACTCCCATCCACCTCTTCTGAGATCAGCAGGTTTTCCACCACTTCCTGGTGCCACCTGCCTATTATAAATGTGAGCTTGCCTTTCTTGGCTCTTCTACCACCAAATTCTAATATACAGATATGACCTTGATCGACTCCCTCCCTCCCCATCTTCTTGTTTTGTATCCCGTTTTCAATTTCTTGGCTTAAAATGTTGCACTCCATATCCTATAAAACATTTTGCAGATATGTTACCACTCATAGTCCTGTAACAGGAGAGGCAAGAAAAGACAAAAGATCAATGTATCACAAAGACATTTTACTACATTTAAAGACAAGCATTTTCACTGTTTTAAGACATCCAGTGAAAAACTTTATAACCAAGCCAGTCTTAGGAAAATATCCTTGCACTGGAAACGAGGTGATTCTAAATCAAGGACTGGTTTAGATTAATGTTAGAAAGCACTTAGTCAAAACTGTTACTACAGCCAGCCCCAAGAGGCGGCATAAATCACTTTCTCCAAAACAGAATGCGGCAAATGATACTGGTCAATGCATTCATTATCAACCATCTTCAAAGGTAAAAAAAATTAAAAAGTTGGTCTAAATAACACGTTTGTAAGTTTGCTGAATACGGACGGACACACACACACACACACACACACACACACACACAGAGAAATCTGAAGGACTATACAATGAATGCTTCCAGAAACAATCAGGGTCTCTCATAACGCAGGGTAGCAACACTGTTAACAAGAAGGCAAAATGCCAATGACACATTCTGGTGACCAACATTTCATCCCCAGGGGTACAAATAGCACACCAGGTACGGGGACATGTTACATGATCGGTGAGGGGTAGAGAAGGAGGAAGAAAAGTGCTAAAGCACACAAATATGTCAAAATAATGGCAAATGTGGTGGGAAACACACAGTACGGACCTTGAGGTAAATGACAAAACTTTCGTTTTATTTTGGTTTGGATCTACTATACTCAGAGTAAGGGAGGATAATGCATCTCAGCTGTGGCTCTTCCTGCAGCCCTGATTCTCAGCTCTGGCGGCTGTGGCCTCTGAGCGGCCAGGAGTTGCAAAGGACAACAGTAGATCTGGCTGGGGTCTCAGGGCTGCAGGATGATGGCAGCAAACTGAGTTCTATCTGATTCCTGTTCTCTTCAGATTTGGGGCTGTTAAGGCTCAAAGTTGCATGAAGAATAATGTGCATTAAAATGCTTAAGATTATCTTTTAATAACCCCAGCCAGCTCCTGGGATTTTACCATCTTATTTTTATAAGAAAGCAGGAAAGAGCCAGCTGGCTGTGGCCAACAACACTGGATCACCTGATTTCTAAAGATATTTAAAAACTGAGGACTTCATTATAGAGGAGCTGGTGCTTCTGGAGAATTCAATAATTGAGTATTACTGCAGGAGCCTGACTATCCAGCTTACTTCCCTCCAAATCTCCTCTTTATCCTGACCTTGATTTGGCTGAAAACTGAGTAGATGCCAGGGATGGAGTAAATGTGGGGAAGAGAAGACGGGTAAATCCAGTGGTTGAGATAAGGAAAATTCTCTGTATGATAGAAATCTACTTAAGGATTTGTACAACATCCTTCTAATGTACCTAAGTCACTGATCACTATTCTGGCTGTCCTGCTGTGCTGCCTGTGTAATCTACACTCTCTCAGTGGAGACAGATCTGGACTGGCCCACCTGCCTGCTCTGATGTGGTCCCTGTTGTGACTGATACATTCACCTGTGGTCTCTCTCCAGCTCAAGGTAAGCTAATTCCTGCCATGCTAATTGCAAAGCTTTTGAGCTCACTGGCTCCATAGTCTACACTCTTCTTTGGGATGGTCCCTCCAAATGACATCTTCTAATTGTTAGGAGATTCAAGGATTTATTAAGTGCTTATTGAAAACTGTGCTTGGACATGGAGGGAAAGATTAGAAGCCATATTTTATGGCCTCTAGGAGCTTACTGTCATACTTAGCTAGCTCCATCCTCCCGTGACTCTACCTAAAGAGACTAGAAATGCTTGTGGCCCTAGTAGCTGTAGACTGGGGAGGCAGCAAATTGACCTTTTCCCTCCATCTGGAGATATCTCTGGCTCTTTGGCCCTTAAAAGCTCAAAGTTAGCTTTAAAAAAATATATGAAATTACTTAAAAGTATATTATCAGCCACAGTAATTCAGAGAAGCTAGTGGTCGAGGTCTTTGTGGGAGGATCTCAGGCCACTCTGGAAACCACGCACTCATGTGGCAAATCAAGGAGGGGAGGATGGGGTGGTGTTTGCAGAGGAGGATGGGGGACTCTCCGCACTCAGCTCCCCTAAATGCCAGTGACTTGTCAATGGTCACTGCTGTGGGTAGTGGCCACTAGGGCCCCCTTATACCTACCGGCGTGGGTTTTAATCACCTTACAATGGTGCTCACATTGCTTGAAGATAGGATGCTGAAACACCATGCACACACAGAGCGATCCATGCTCTTCCATGGGATCCTCCAATCCCACGGGAGGGCAAGGCAGAACCCACTTTCCAAGACCAGCCCACTGTACCACAGAGACACATGTCGACGGCCCTGATTTCATTTCTCATCGTCCAGCTTTCTCTTCCAGTTTTTTGGCACCAAACCCTTAGCCGTCCTTCTCCACGGAAGAAGGCTGTGGACGGTATTGCACTAGGAATCTCTCCAAGGCAAAATCCCAGGCTAGAAAAAGCAATCAGGCTCACCATATGTGGAAGACAGACACGTGGGCTCATATGAGCAGAAACAATACAATGCTGGCACTGCAAATGTCTCACTTCAGTAACACTGTAACAAAATCCCAGGACCTTCAGCACCAGGAGCCAAACCCATGTGTGGCAAAGGAAGTCGACCAACAGGTGAAGAGGGCCTGGCCTGCCAGAAAAGACAGTTTGTGAACTGGCATTTGAGAACACTGATCCCGCTGATCTTAAGACCAGAGCTGAGCCGACAAATTCCAAGGGATGCGCCGTACCCTCCCGCCGGCATCTGCCAGAGGACTCAGAGCCTGCAGTCTCTCCCTGGGCCTCACATGCTCAGCTGCAGTTCTTCCAACTCCCAAGGGGACACTGTAGATCAACAGGTCATCCAGCCCTAAGGTGGCTCTTGGCATGATGATGTCATCTGTCATGTGTTCTCCCTACGACCATGAGCTGTCATCATCGTCAGAATTGGCTGAACCGTAACCAAGACCCTGGGAGGTTCTGGCAAGATTCACACCTATATTCACCAGCCTGGACTCTCTGTGAGTCTAAGAAAAGAAAATTAAAAAAAGGTATGTTTTTCTCTAAGTACTTTTTAAAAAGTATTTTTTCCCTAAGAACCCAGTTGCCAAAGTGAACTGGTGGATGTGAAAGACAGAACAGGGTACTACAACATGGATGAAACTCGACGACATTATGCTAAGTGAAATATGCCAGTCACAAAAGGACAAATACTGTACTTGACCAGAGTGGTCACGTTCACAGAGACAAAGCAGAATGGGAGTTGCCAGAGGCTGGAGGGAGGGGGTAATTGGGAGTTGTTTATGTAATGGGTAAGAGTTGCAATTTTGTAAGATGAAAGAGTTACAGAGGTTGGTTACCCAATAATGTGAATGTACTTACCACTATTAACTATACACTTAAATGATTAAGATGGTATATTTTATGTTACATGTATTTTACCACCACAATTTTTTTTAACTGTAAAATGAAAGAGGGGGAGAGACAGAGAAAGAATGAATACTGGAAGGACCCCAGAAGAAGTGAATTGAAGTCTAAAGAATTTTGGGCAGTGAAAGACAAACCTACAAGCTGTCTCTGAAGGTCCCCTGCAGTTAGCATTGCTAACTAAACCAAAGCACACAAAACAGCAGAAAGCCCATAACGACTGGGCAAAATAAAGGGATGTAGGGAGACCAGCCTATCCTAACCTGATCCTTATAGAGGCCAGAGCTTGCCCACTAGCCTTCAGGCAGCTGAGCAGATTCCTGCCATATTCTTAGCACTGGAAACAATGTGAAGGCAGTCTCACTGGATGTGTGACATCTTACCACTGGACTGTGTTTCCACAGGAATAAAACAGTCAAAGCAGTTGTGATACAGGGGGAATTCCTGAAAAAATACTTGGAATTCTACTGTTAATTCTAACTGTGGATTGATCACCAGGATATCGTAGAAAAACAAATACTATGACCTGCACCACATACTAACACAGACCCCCTGGATGACGGATGCCAGTCTGTGAAGTCTGGAATGCAGAAATCAGAGAGACGCATGTGAGACGGTCTCAGGTTTCACAAAACACCCTTCATCATCTGAGAGGCATCACGAAAGAGCCCAGTTGAAAGTTCAGATTTCTCAAGGATGTTCTCGACACAATCTTCCATATAAAACCGGAGCGTGTCGACATTCAAAGGGATCTCAGTGGCCACCCAGTTCCCTCCAAGGTGTGGTGGGGACAGCACAAGATCTGGACTCAGGGAATCTGTCTGTTGAAAACACAGACTGGAAGTCTTTTAATTTGTCCTTGTCTCAATTCCACGCCTACAGACTGGGGGCAATAGCACTCCTACAAACTGTTGGAGAATTAAATGAGATGATGCACGCACAAAGGAGGCTCTGTGAACTGCAAAAACCCCAGTGGTCGTCTTGCTGACAAGAAAACTGCAGTTCAGAGAAGTGAAGTGACGTGCTCAGTGCCAACACTTCCTCCTGCATCCTGTGGACTCTCCCAGTTTGGCTCTTGTCTTCATCTCTGTGACGGAAGAGCTAACCACACCTTCATCTTCCTCTTCCCCTTAGGGATGCTTTGAGATCATCTCATTTGCAGACGTTCCTCCATCCGAAGTAGCAATGAACACTTTCTAAAAATCAATAGGCTGGAAGAAGCAGCTTCACAGATGCCACCTACTCTAAAGAAAGCTAAAAAAAAAAAAAAAAAAAAACTCTGCCCAGAATCCTGCATAGATCCAAATTGGCAAGTACGGCTGCCCATAGTGACCTTTCAGGGTCAGGTAGTCAAGAGGCAGAAGAGACCAGGTGGAAATGTACCAGGACTGGACAATTTCCAGAGGCTGATGATGATTGGGAAAACATCACTGAAGTGATCAGACAACAACCAGCAAGGACCACAAAAACTACAACAGAGAGTGTGGCAAGGTCATTCTGATGGCAAAAGTTGGATCCTGGTAAGAAACGGAATAGCGTTGTCACCTTAGCCAAATGTTAAGACTGGAGACTCACTCTGCCTCCAACTGGATCAACCTGAAAAGCATTCCTGTGTGCCCATCACAGCCAAGGATATGCTGGAGTGGAGGGGCGAGGAGGGGATGCTGTGAGAATCGGACAGAGGCAGCTGCTCTGGAGTGAGATCTACTGTGTTATTTTAAATACATCAGTTCTACAAAGTATGCTATGAAGTTTACGGCTTCCCTCCTCAGACATGTTTGAGGTGTGCTGTTGACCTGTGGCAGGGTTTCTCAGCCTCAGCGCTGCTAACCTTGTGGCCGGATCATCTCTGCGGTGGGGGTCGTCCTGTGGATGGTAGGGTGTTCAGAAGCCTCCCTCGCCTCCACCCACTAGATCCCAGCACCAACCCTCCCCAGTTGTAACAAATAAAAATGTCTCCAGATACTACCATGTGTCCTCTGGGAGATAAAACTGCCCCCAGCCAAGAACCATTACCTGATGGTCAGCAACCCAACTAAGCTGGCCTCACTCTTCTCTCCACTTGCCAAGTCCCAGACCTCCCTCTCCACACCTCAGCTGGCAAAAACGTCACCTCCTCTTTTCTAACACCAAAGCCATCCCTCATAAGCTCACTCACCCTCTGTCATTTCTACCTCTGTCCACACGTTCTTCTTTGCCAAAGCAACACCCCGACTGTGCTCTTTTCCTGTGGAATCTTTCCTCTGGCCATTACCCCATCTCCCCTCACGTCCCCCTTCCAGGAGCAGCAACTTTTTAGCTTACCCATCATCCAGCGCCATCTGGGGTCCAGATCCTCCTCTCGGCCCCCATGACCCTGCTGTGCGTTCACCAAGCCCAGGAGCTGGGCGCCAGTGCCCAACCTCTGCTCCTCTGTGTCACAGTGTCCCTAGACTGGCTGCAGTCCCCTTACATCTGGGTCAGCAGAGGCTCCCCATCAGCCTGCCATTCAGGGCTCTCTCCTCCCCACTCCGTGCCCGCCCCACACGCACTCACATGAGAAGCTTACTCTTATTATTATTTTTTTCTAATTACGAAACCTCTCTAACACTTTTGACATCATCTCTTTAAAACCCTTTCCAAGTTAGCCTCACAACACCCTCCTAGCCTGGCTCTCCTGCTCCCACTCTCCTTTCGACGTGTCCTGCTAGCTCTTTGTCCGGCCTTGGCCCCGTAATTAAGGGCATTCCTAGAGTTTTAGCTCTCTCTTCTTTGCTATTCATTCTCCTTTTCTAGGAGAGTTCATGAACTCCTGGGAAATCTGGCTTTCCAATTCTGTATCTCCAATTGATCTTGCCTCCAGACTCTGGAATGTGTTTCTGGCTGCATCGCACCCTCCCCTCCTCCACCGCCCACCATGGATTCAAATGAGGGGGCCAGTTTCCCACCTCTGTTTCCCCTGCTGGTCCCCACAGGCACTTTCCACACTGCCCTGTGGAAAAGTGTCTCTATTTCTCGGTGTCTCTATTAGCCCTCTAGGGCTGTCACAACAAAGTACCACAGATGAGTGGCTTAAAACAATAGAAATCTCTCGTCTCACAGCTCTGAAAGTTACAAGTCCAAAGTCAAGGATGGTTCCTTCTAAGGGTTGTAAGTGAGAATCTGCTCCATGCCTCTCCCCTAGTTTCCGGTGGTTGCAGGCAATCCTTGGTGTTCCTTGGTGTCTCTGTGCATTACCCCGTCTCCGCCTTTATGTTTACATGGTATTCTCCCTGTGTGTGCTTTCTGTGTCCAATTTCTTTCAAAAAAATTTTTTTTAAATTAATTTATTGGCTGCACTGGGTCTTTGTTGCTGCACACGGGCTTTCTTTAGCTGCGGCAAGCGGGGGCTGCTCTTTGTTGCGGTGCACGGGCTTCTCAGTGCCATGGCTTCTCTTGCGCAGCACGGGCTCTAGGTGTGCAGGCTTCAGTAGTTGTGGCTTGAGGGCTCAATAGTTGCGGCTTGAGGGCTCTAGAGCACAGGCTCAGTAATTGTGGCGCGCGGGCTTATCTGCTCCTCGGTATGTGGGATCTTCCTGGACCAGGGATCGAACCTGTGTCCCCTGCATTGGCAGGCAGATTCTTAACCACTGTGCCACCAGGGAAGTCCCCAAATTTCTCTTTTTTTATATTGGCTTAGAGGTCCACCCTACTGCAGTATGACCTCTTCTTAACTAACGTATTTCCAAATGAGATCACATTCTGGAGTGCTGGGTGTTAGGACTTAAAATCAATGTATGAAGTTTGGGAGGGGACAACTCAGCCCACCCCAGTGTCTGTGCCTGTCTCCCTTTCCACACGGTGCACTCACTCCCTAAAACACTAAGACATCTGAGTCTGTCTTCTCCTAAATCCCCACCAACTACGGCAATGCTTGGAACTTGGCTGGTACTTATCAATGTTCGTTGAAGGAATAAAAGTTTACAATTAATTGAACTCAGCATTCCTCAAAAAGAAAAAAAAATGATAGCCTTTGGTGATTGCCTGTAAAATGCTCAAGTTAAAAATTCTGGGATCTTAAACATGGTTCTCTCCTGTTGTACAGCAGAAATGAACACAACATTGTAAGGCAACTATACTCCAATAAAAATTAATCCAGAAAAAAAAAAGCATCTTATTTTTCATGTGTCTAACGTGGAGTTTCCATACAGTTTTTCATTTGAAGAGCTTGGTGGTCATAAAAGTGGGTGAAAACAGTAGCCTATAGGGCAGAGCTTTAAGTCCAATAGGTTCTCTGCCCCTCAGAAGCCTTTCTGTTCTTTCCCAACATGCCACCTGACGCTGGTCTCTAGAACACACTCATACCCTATATGTTTCCATGACCCATTCAAGCCAATCTGAAACAGGAGGGAAGGCGACGGGGCACAGCCTTTAAAAGAATGACACAGCCATTGCGGATACATCAACTGGTTAGAACCAACTAGGTCCAAGATGGCAGAAGATTCGACTTCCCGTAGACCTTAAGCCTCATTATACACTCACTGTACCGCATGAGCAGCTAAATGACACACCCACCAGCACCGTTACAGTTCTGAGGCTGACCACAGAAGGTCAAAAAGTGGGCAGGAGCCCAATTCCTGGAAATCTCCACCACTTCTCCAAAATAATTGGGATAATCCTCCCACTCATTAGCCTATGAAATTACCCAGCCCATAACAACCAACCACCCCATATCTCGGGGCCTCTCGCCTTCTGAGATGGCCCACACTCTGTCTGTGGAGTGTGTTTCTCTCTAAATAAATCCACTTCTTACCTATCACTTTGTCTCTCACTGAATTCTTTCTGCGAGGAGACGTCAAGCACCTGAGCTTCATCACGTCCTAAGACCAGGTGTGTGATATCAGTTAAAAGATAGTGGGTTCAAGTCACAATCTGGGTTGTACGGTTTCAAATTCTGTTCCCCTATGCTGAAATGCCCTGCCCCCATGTTCTCTTCGCCTATTCAATTCCCATCCATCCTTTATGGTTCAACTCAAATCCTGAATCTTTTTCTGGTCACTCCCACACTGGTACCTCTCTCCACTCTGAATCTGGTAATTTCTGTAGAGTCAATTTGGCAATTGATTATACTGTGTGACATTTCCTGATCTGATGTCTTACACGTTTCATTCACTTTCCATAGGTGTGTGTCTTACATTTCCAAAGGGCAGAAACCCCATGTAGGCAGAGACTAAAGGTGTAGCCAGAGACTAAATTCCCCTCCTAGAATTTGGCCAAGTTCACTGCACAGAGAAAACTGTTGTTATTATTCTACTATGTGATGGCGTAAAATAGCAAAAATGCTACCTGCATATCATAAGCAGAATTATTTCACACAGTAGGATTTCTAAAAAAACTCTTCGTAGACATAATTCTTTTACAAAGGAACTAGCCTATACAGCGACATTCTTTCTTCCACTCTCATCTCAGATAAAAACTTAAAAATCTTTAAAAATGGTAACAAAATTATGTCTCATCTTTGATGGTAAGTAATACGTGAGGTAATTTGGATTACTCTTTTCTGTGATTTCTTGATTACTTAGGAATATATAAATAACTAGATAAGTACATGTATATTTTTGATAATATGGAATGCATGTTTGAGTATACTGAAGAAATTCTGCCTGAAGCTTGGGCTACAGTTCTAGAGGCATACAGCTCAGGATACATCTTATGAACAGATGCAAAGGTGTTTATCATTATCTTTGTGCTACACAGTTTCTAATTTTACATATGAAAACCAAGGCATCATTCAGCATAAAGTACATTATTTGCATGATATATTTGCATTTGTAAAACACCCACATTTACTTTTACTGCTTAATGGGCCTGGTTAAAATGGGCCACTCCATATAAATGGAGCACACTGGTTCCCAACTCAATGGTGCTGATAAGAAAACGACTTCTTTTAGATGCAAATGAACCTACTAATCACAATTAAAATGGTGGAGTTGAGGAAAGCTGAGCAGCTGTTCCAAGAGCTACAAGTCTAGGGCCAGTTTGGTTCCAGCTTAATCTCAGGAGCAGCCTGAGACTTCCCGGAGGACATCTGCTCAGTGGCCAACAGGATAAACTTAGCTTTTTCAAAGGTGGTTGGGAGAGAGCAGAAGTAGCTCCCGGATCTGGGCTGACTGTGCAAGTGTGGTCATCAGTCCAGTATAAAGGACACAAGTGGAGCAGAAGGAAGGAGGAGTGAATTTGTAAGACTCATAGAGGAAAGACAAGACACAAAAAGTTAAGTAACTGAGGCATTCCCTGGAAATGGTGCAGCTACTATGGAAAACAGTGTGACAGTTCCTCAGACAATTACACACAGAATCACCACAGGCTCCGGGAGTTCCACATCTGGGTATATATATATATACATACACTCAAAAGAACTGAAAGCAGGAACTCAAAGAGTTGCTCGTACCCCCATGTTCATAGCAGCATTATTCACGACAGGCGAAGAGCGGAAGCAACCCGAGTGTCCATCAATGCATGAATGGATACAGAGTATCTGGTAAATACATAAAATGGAATATTATTCAGCCTTAAAAGAAGAAGGAAATTCCAGCACATGCTATTCCACAGATGAACTCTGAGGACATCATGCAAAGTGAAATAAGCCTGTCACAAAAAGACAAATACCGTATGATTCTGCTAATATGAGGTACCTAGAAGAGTCAAATTCATGAAAGACAGAAAGGATGCAGAGAATGGTGGCTGTCAGGGGCTGCGGGAGGAGGAAATGCAGAGTTGTTGTTGAATGGGTACAGGGTTTCAGTTTTGCAAGATGCAGTTAGTTCTGGAGATGGATGGTGGGGATGGTTGCACGACAATGTGAATATATTTAATGCCACTGAACTGTACACTTCAAAACGGTTACGATGATCAATCAAGATTATGTGGCTTTTACTATAATTTAAAAGGAAATAGTAGTTAGTTAGCTACATAAGTAAATAAATAAGCAGACAGTCCCTAATGGCCAGCCAGGTACTCATGCAGGCAGGTAGTGCTTCTGCTCCTCAGGCCAAGGCTCTGGAAACAGGAGCTGGGCTGCTCATCTTCCTTTCTCTGACTCATCCATTCACCGAACAACATGTCTGTACCCCTGCTACGGGGACACAGCAATGAAGAAACGAACCAGTCCTCCAAGAGGCAGGGATATGGCTGGGTAAACAGATAAAAGAAAGCATCTGGGGTTGTTCAGAGAAAGACACACAGCTCTGGACCCTACTGCTCTGGGGTCCCTCGATTACTAAGCCATGAATGAAACAGGACATTAGCACCTTCTGGACAACAACCCTCTTGTTGGGCAGAAACCATGGACAATTCCCTGTCTTCCATGAGGCCTACCCTGACTTGATCTTTACCTGTCCCTTCTTGAAGGCCTGGCAGCCCCGCCATCAACATGTGTGTTCAATACCAACTGTCCTGTGACTTCGCTGGTGGTTCAGTGGGTAAGGCTCTCTGCTCCCAATGCAGGGGGCCCGTATTCAACCCCTGGTCAGAGAACTAGATCCAACATACAAGCTGCAACTAAGAGTTTGCATGCTGCAACTAAAGATCTCGCATGCCACAATGAAGATCCCGTATGCCACAACTAAGACCCGGCAAAGCCTAAATAAATAAATATTTTTTTAAAAAGTCCTGCCAGTTCTACAGCTGCCTCCCTGGGGAAACGACAGACTCTCCCAAAGTGTCATCCACCTCATTGGGTGCTCAGTATAGGGCCTGGTACCTAGTACCTGCTCAATAAACACTGGCTATTATCCCAACCCAGAAAGCAGTCCCTCAATACACTCTTAGGTGCATTCCAGGGGGGTTGAACCCTGGAGGCTTTGTCATGGAATTTCTCTCTCAGGGTCACTGTGCGTGAATACAGACACCACGATCCCCTCAAGGAGCAGCCTGTTTGAAGACAGCAGGTCTGGGATGGAGTGGCCTAGGGTGGCACAGGGCCAGCTGCTGGGCCTTCCCCTGCAGTCACGCTGGGCTGCAGGGGTGTCGAGACTAAGGAAGCCCAGGCCTTCTCTCCTTCCCTTGCCAGTGGTTTTGTGGTCATCTTGAACGATTGTGCAAAGGGGCTCCAGCTTAACAGGTGGAACCAGTTGGAGACCTGACACCCTGTCATGTAGTTGGAGACAAGTGACAAGAGACCCTTCCCCAAAATCCACGCCTTTAAGAGGAAAGTAGCTCTTGGGTGAAAATACCATTTTCCCTTGAACTCAGTATCATTTTGCCTTGAAATCCTTGGGCCATTTCCCATCACCAAGAAGCCGGAAGGGCCGGCCACACTCCTACCTTCTGTCCCAGGGCTGAAGCGTTGTTTTGAGGCCGTGACAACCACACATAATACAGATAATGCCAATAACGTTACCCGCCACTACTCCATTGCTCTAATGCGACTTTCAGGGGAAAACCTCCGTAACAGAGACAAAAGTCACTATGACCTATTCATCTTTCAGGCTCGTGGAGAACAAGACATATAAATGCTTAATCCAAGTCTGGGACACAGTTTGATTCCCAGCGCTCCTTACAATGCTGAAAACCAGTCACAGACAGGAAAATGACCTATTTGTGGGAAGACTGTGGTTTACCTTGACTATTCACTTCCTCGCTTTGAGAGCCAATCCCACCCCAGACCCCACCAAGAAGATGAGAGACATAAATGCTGATTTTGAAAAGCTGATGCTACAGAGCTGGAGGTCTCTGTCTACGTGTTCTATCGAGGGTACCAAATCCAGGTGCTCTAACCCTGAAGTTGTACCTAACAGAAGTTTATTTTATTTTTAAAAAATTTTTTCTCCTATGGTTTATTGGGTCTAGTTATGGTTAGCTTTGAAGTGAGAAAAGGCAATTCTCCATTTCCAGAAAGAAATCTCTTACATCTGTCAACAAATATTATGATTGCTATCAGCATCTAAACTATGCCTTTGTCCTAATACTTCTAACTGAGCACAAAGAGCTGGCCCTACCCTCAAAGATGCTCCCTCCACTCCTTCCTCTCCCCGTGATCCCTGGTCACCTCCCTCATCACCTGTACCAAGCCATGACTTGCTTGTGACTCTCTTATTCTCAAAGTGTCCCATGTGTACCCCAAGCCCTGCTCAGGAAAACCAAAGAAATGACTGGGAAACCCAAGTGGACTGGTCCTCTTCCCACGCCACGTGGGCCAGGGCTTATATAACTGACTCTTCTACACCTAAAACTTCACACCCATTTGATTCTTCTACAAGAAACATCCATTCCTCTCCTTAAAAGACAATGAAGCCGTTAGGGTGTTTGGGATTGACATGTACACACATGTACACGCTGCTATATTTAAAATGGATAACCAATAAGGACATACGGTATAGCCCAGGGAACTCTGTTCAATATCATGTAACAACCTAAATGGGAAAAGAATTTGAAAAAGAATAGATACATGCATATGTACAACTGAATCACTGTGCTGTACACCTGAAACTAACACAACATTGTTAATCAACTATAGTGCAATATAAAGTAAAAAGTTAGGACTTCCTAGGTGGCACAGTGGTTGGGAATCTGCCTGCCAATGCAGGGAACACGGGTTTGATCCCTGCCCCGGGAAGATTCCACGTGCTGCGGAGCAACTAAGTCCTATTGAGCCTGTGCTCTAGAGCCCACGAGCCACAACTACTGAAGCCCACACATCTAGAGCCCGTGCTCTGAAGCAAGAGAGGCCACCACAATGAGGAGCCTGCGCACCACAATGAAGAGTAGCCCCCACTCGCTGCAACCAGAGAAAGCCCGTGTGCAGCAACGAAGACCCAACACAGCCAATAAAATAAATAAATAAAATAAAAATAAAAAGTTAAAAAAAAAGGCAATGAAGCAAATAATGTTGCTAAACTTCCTTAATGTATTAAATTCAAGGAGAATATAGTTACAGAACAGTAGTGGTCCTTCTCAGCCACAGTTACAGAGATGGGGGTGTGAGGATTGCGTTTTACACACTTCCATGGTACACAGTGACTGCTCGGAGCATTTCTTCCTGGGTATAAACAGTCAGTGTAGCTGTGAGAGGTTTTATGTTTTGCTTTGTTTTGTTCTGGACTTCCCTCTTCGACTTACCACAACATAATTGAAGCCTGAAGCATATTCAGGAAAACCTTAGCTTCCTGAAACCTTTGGGAGAACTCGACTCCCACGTGCAGACCCTGCTTCCTGATGCCTGGTCATTACCTTCACCTGCGAGTGGCCACTGATCACACGCAGCACACACTTCACATCCAGGGCTCACACTGTCCTCACGGGTGCCACCTGCCCGAGACCTCCTGAAGGACACAAGTCCCCTACTTGCTCACAGGGCCCAGCACTAAATCCGGCTGGAAAAGGTCTTCTCAGAGTTTTACTTCTGCACCTTGTACCGCCCTCTTCCCAAGGCAATGCCCCACGGAGTCACGTGCCACCCAGCATCAGGACCACCGTTCTAGGCTTAGCCTTTCCTGGGATGAGGCTTTACATGTAGGGCATCCTTACCACACATGCATCAAATAAATTGCCACCATTTCACATCCACAGACGTACGGACTTTCATTAGCAGTGACTTGAATTTTTGTAAGATTCAGTCAATTGTGTGTTCAAAACTACTCCCTGGCTTCCTGTGGGCTGTGTCGCTCCCAATTGTCCTAGCTGTGAGCCATGGCTTAACCAGCTCCAGCTTCATCTCCTGCCACGCCTTGTCTTGTTTTTTTCTGCTTGTTTGTTTGTTTGTTTTTGTCTTCTGTCTTTTCCTCTGGCAACACCAAGCTGCCCATGAGTTCCCAGACACATCTGAATGCCGCTTACCTCTGTCTCTGCTCACTCAGCTACTCCTCTTGAAACAACCCCCTCCTATTGTCCTCTCTGCAAACTCTCTCACATTCTTGAAAATTCTGCTCCTCCTGTCTCTCCTTCTCACCTCCATCCACGCCTGGAGCACATCCGGCTCTCCCATGCTGTTCCCTCCACATATCACAATGTATTGGAATCTGTTTATGTGGCTAGACCGTGAACTCTGGGAGGACGGTGACGACTCTTAAAGTTCTCAGCAGTTGGCACAGAACAGGTGTTCAATAAATGTCTGCTGAAAAAACGAGCCTGATGAAGCCTACAGAGCTGGTATCGGGATCCTCATTTGCAGTGAAGGACACTTGATTCAAAAAGGTGAAGTCACGAGGGTCCTGCAGCTAGTAAGTGACTCATGTTCTTTCCACTGTACCATGATGTTGATATAACCCAACCCTCATTTCCTGTTCTCTCTTGAGTTTTGTGACCTACAGGAAATAAAAGTTTACTGAATGCTTTTGAGCATCTATACATCGCCTTCTTTTCAGAATGGACACCTAGAAGGACAGTCCTATAATTCACCAGTATCAGTGCATCTAGTTTCACTCAGAGCCCAGGCAGCCAAGCGCTAAATTAACATTACTCTTCTCTGCAGAGGTGATGGGGCTCTGAACAGGCACAAGGCGCCTGCATAACTTTGAAGAAGAGATTTACACACCCCTTTGTCTCCCATATAAATGGACTCAAGAGCTGCAGCAGTGCATAAATGATCCTTTCTTTCCACTGTTTATAGTTGAAAGCAGCCGTTTTCAGCTTCTTGCCGGTGATCACTCCACTAAAAATAGCTTTGATGCTGTCACATGCAAACTTGAGCAGAACCTGAAAGCATTCCCCTTTTAGTTCTGAGCGGGTTCAGCTTTAAAAGAGAGGCAGCTGTTAACATACTCCAGCGTGTTTACATGATGCTGAAGTAGTCTGGCTCGTAGTGGGGGGAAAAAAAAACACTAAAAAGGGACAGAAATGGGTTTGCTGCCTCTGGTGACACTTCTTTCTGCTGAACTGGAGCCCCAGGAGAACAGTGGGGTAGACAGGGAAAATCCAAAATGCCCGGTTTTAAGGGGGAACTGACTGGAGCACAACTTTGATGAAGACAGGAGAGAGATGCTTCCTGCGATGTGAGATTCCCGACTCTGTGTGAGGTAGGGGTGAGGGAGGTGGCCAAGAAAATGGTACTTTTAGAGCAGAGAACTTATAAAGGAGGGGTACTTTTCCATCTTGTCAGGAGCATCAAAGGGCTGTTTTTAGAGATCAAGAAAACAAAGAATGAAACATATTCAACATCTTGGCCATTCCTTGGATGCCTCATATTGGTTCACTGAGAAACTGGACCTCTCTGGGTGTCCCCAGAAAATCAGACCCAAACTGAAGGCAAAGCAGAGCATGGGCTTGGGAACCAGGGGAAACCCGGACTTTCACCCCAGCTCCTCCCCTTCTGGCCCAAAGGACCTGCTGTGTCTCCTTTTATCGTCTACCCAGAGTACGAGGGTTAAGCGAGAGAATGTAGGCTGAAGTGCCTGATAGAGCATGAGACCCCTAACAGACAACCAACAGTGTCCCTTAGAAACATGTGACCAGAAGAGAGCGTCTAGGGTCAAGTCTGGAATACAAGCAGTTTCATTAAAAAAAGAAAGAAAAAGAAAAAGCACCCTCCAAATAAACTGTTTTCTCCCTTCCTCCTTAATTCTAATGTCCAAAGGATGATTCACACCATATTTGCTTAGGAAACGAGAATTCGTTTTTTGAGGTTTGTCCTAGAAAACTTGCACGGAGCCTGGCTGAGCCGAGCTGTAGGGGGACAAGGGCCCTGGCTGCCACAGGACACATCATGCACACAGGGTGCTCACTGTGGGCCACTACAAGATGGAGCAGATGGAGACCGAGGTCAAGGATGGAGAGTGGTGGCACCTGCCCGTGAACCAGAGTCCTCACTTGGGACATTAATGCTGGAAGTCCACGACCATTTCAAAACCCATAATTTAACAAAACCCTCAGATTATTTTACAGAGACCTGGAGAAAACAATGTCTCTATTACATCACCGTCCCATTCTACGAGCCTTGGTGCTGTGAGTAGACGTCTGACTCAAACACAAGAACGAACAGGCTCCCTAAACACACTATAAATTTTAGCGGCACATCAAGGTTATATTAGTGGAGGGATTTATCACCTAAGTTGTATGTATTTGAACAACAGAACAGCCTTTATATACTGCTGTATCTTTAACACTCATTTTTTGGTTAACAAGACAAAAGAATTTACTGTTACTGCCAACAGCTTGCTGGCAGCTAATACCCCGATTAGCCGTTGCCTAGCAACAGTCAAGCATGCTTCCTCCCAAATCAGGAAGAACCACTGCTAAATCTAGACTAATTACAAAATGGGACAAATATTTAAAAGCTCTATATTTATTAAGGATTTGGGGAAGGCATGCTAATAAGAATGATTCCTATTAAACAAATTTAACTAAATACAACACATATCTGTCTCTGTCCCACGTTATACAGATCATTTTAGGAAAACTGGATGTTTTTGCATCTTTCCTAATTTCTCCAAAGATTGTACTAAACAAAACCATATGCTTATATTTTGTAGAAGCACGTCTTTTGCTTACTCTTCTAAGAATAAGGATGAGACAAAGCGCCAGAGACACCTAAGCCTTTTAAAATACACATATCTGCAAAGAAATTAGGAGGCTACCATCACAATTCTCACAACTCTGACAGAGATATCTGGCCCAGAAGCCCAGCAGCTTTCTACCTTCATTTCCTACCTTCGTCTACATTCTCGATTCCCTGTATTCCAAGAGCCCCTCAGAGTTCTCTGCGTGGAGAATGAGCCCAGAATTTTTTTCAGAGTCCATGAGGCTGGCCTCCCTGCCATAGAGGCTATGTTGCTGGTGGCAAAGTTCTGAACAATCACAGTTCTAAAGTCAGGAGACCAGGCTTCATCCCCTAGAGTGGAGGCAAGAGAAGCAGGAGAGCCCAAACACACGCATGCGTGGCACAGGTACTCGCATGCTCACCATAGAGCTTGGCCCCTTTGACATGTAAATATAGAACAATTTCATATGTAGGGATATTCTCCTCAAAAGACAAGATACCAACCTCAAAGGCAGTAGAGGAACTAGACAGGGTTTGCAAAGTATGCGTCAAACCATACTGCCCCACGGGTAAGAATGGCTTTATACATCTTTATGTGGTTGAAATAAAAAAGTCAAAAGAAAAATCGTATTTCATGACATGTGAAAATCATACGAGATCCAAATTGCAGGGTCCACAAATAAAATTTTATTCAGATACAACACACTCCTTCCCTTAGGTATACGTCTGTTTCGTGCAAAATAGTATTTGGCGCTTTAGCATGAAAGTTTGCATCTCTCTGAAGTGGAATAAAGACCAGGGACATTTTAGTTCTTGAAAAAGAAACTGATTTTGGATTAACTTTAAACGTGACGAAAACAAAGCAAATGAGCCATTTCCCACCAAATGGCCTTGAGTCTGGGCTAATTCGTGACGGCACTACCAAAATCTCCAGAAAACAGTCCCCATGGAATGCTAATTTAATTAGCATTAAATTTAATCATAGTTACTTGGAATCTTTTTGGTTTCAGCTAGCCAACCCTCCCTCCCCTACCACACACAAATTCTCTTCAAAATGTTTTTCTTAGACTGTTTCTCCTATATCTTGTTATTGGTGGAACAATCTGAGTAACTCATCAGATGGTCTATGTAAATCTACACCATTTTCTAAATGGAAATAATTTTATTATTAAAAACAAGCATGAGAACTGTTTTTAGGTCTGAGAGGAATATGGAATCAATTATATTTTGCGTGTAAATAGGCCTGCCCACCAGATAATGCTGCGTGGGCCGTGAACTTTGTTAAGAAAGCGCTGATCCAGGTTAAAGCATGGATACGCTCTCACTCAAGTCTGCAGTGGCCCAAGGACTCTTTGCTTTTGCTACCCTCTCCTTCAGGTCCTCCATTTACCAAGCCACAGCATTTCCCTGAAGCTCACTGGCAGCCTGCACTTATGTTTATACTTTAGAGACACGTGTGTTTTTTAAATTAATCAATTAATTAATGGCTGCACTGGGTCTTCATTGCTGCACTTGGGCTTTCTCTAGTTGCAGCAAGTGGGGCTACACTTCGTTGCAGTGCGCAGGCTTCTCATTGTGGTGGCTTCCCTTGCTGCGGCTTCTCTCATGGGCTCTAGGTGCGTGGGCTTCAGTTGTTATGGCACGTGGGCTCAGTAGTTGTGGCTCAGGGGCTTGGTTGCTCTGCGGCATGTGAGATCTTCCCAGACCAGAGCTCAAACCTGTGCCCTCTGCATTGGCAGGTGGATTCATAGCCACTGCGCCACCAGGGAAGTCCCCAGAGACATGTTTTGCATCATAATGCAGCCCAGAGTTCTTGCATAACTGTGGTCCTCACCATCTAACCATCCTTCCCAATCCCACTATAAACCAAAGCTCAGAAAAAGTGCTGTTTTTCAAGCCTTCCAGGATCACTTACAATAAACCCTAAAGCAATCTTTCATTAATCAAAACACAAGTATGTGCCAGATAAAAGTAACTTTTGGACACTCCGCACCTGACATAAGAAAGAGGAAAGACCTTCAAGTTTTGTCACTTTTTAAGATCGTGACAATTGTAGAAAAAGAGCGCAATAATTACCATCGAAATCAAAATTGTATTTATGCCCCTGATCCTGCTGGGCAGAATTAGCTCTTCTAAAATGAACTTGAATCTTCTGGAATTACTTCCGGTTGTACTACACTGTTCTTTGCAGATGGACACAGTCATAGGATCACAAAGGCCCACAGTTTTCTCTGAAAATAATCCTAGTATTTTCAGGCTGGAGGGTGTAAAGTGTTATTCTGTGATTGGGGACACCTAGTGAACTTGGTGGTCTTCCGGTGCTTCTGGTCCACACTGTCCTGAGGAAAATGTCCTCCTCAGCACGTGGAGCCAGGGTGGCTATGCTTTATACCACGTGAGCCCCCATAAATGGCCATGGCTAACTGGGCTGGGGTAGAACCTGACCCCAGGCAGACCACTAGGGACATCCGTTTTAGGGGACCCTTAATCTACTTGGCCTAGCTCAAAACGAGGAGCTGAGTGCCATTCAGAATCCTCAGACCTGGAATTGTAAGGACAGAAGCAGAAGCTGCCAAGAAGTTATTTATACACACACACACACACACACACACACACACACACACGTATATTAAGCTTGTTAATGTGATGTATGATATGGATTTTTGAATGCTGAACCATTGTTTCATACCTACGATAAATCCCACGTGGCCATGGTGCATAGTTCTTTTTATACATAGTTGGATTTTATTTGCTAATATTTTGTTAAGAATTTTTGCATCTATGTTCATGAGTAATATTGGTCTGTAATGTCCTTTTCTTGTAATATGTTAGTCCAGTTTTGGTATTGAGGTAGTTGGCCTCAGAATGAGTTACAAAGTATTTCCTCTGCCTCTATCATCTGAAAGAGACTGGCAAGAATTAGAATCATTTCTTTCTTAAATGTCCAGTAGAATTCACCAGTAAGCCTATTTGGGCCTGGGGCTTTCTGTTTGAGAAGGTTATTATTATTGATTCAATACTTTAATAGAGGCCTATTCAGACTGTCTGTTTCAGATCATCTATTTCCTTCTGTGTGAGTTTTGGCAAATTGCATCTTTCAGGAAATTCGTCCATTTAATCTGGGTTATAAAATTTGTGGCCAAAGAGTTTCATAGCATTACTTTAGGATCCTTTTTAATTTCCATGGGATCTGTAGTGATCTTTCTTTCATTTCTAATATTACTAATTTGCATCTTCTCTTCATTTTTCTTAGACAGCCTTGCATCTCAATTTTATTGATCTATTCAAAGAACCAGCTTTTTGGTTTTAGTGATTTTTCTCCACTGATTTCCTGTTTTCAATTTTATTGGTTTCTGTGCTAATTTTTTTCTTCTGCTTAATTTGGATTTTTCTCTTCTTTTTCTAGTTTCCTAAAGTGGAAGCTAAGATTACTGATTTTAGATCTTTCTTTTTTTCTAGTATATCCTTTTGATGCTGTAAATTTCCATCTAAGTACTGCTTTCATTGCATCCCACAAATTTTGATAAGTTATACTTTCATTTTCACTTAGTTCAAAATATTTTAAAATTTCTCTTAAGACTTCTTATTCACGTTAGCTATCAGTGTGTTGTTTAAACTCCACATATTTTGGCATTTTCCCAATTATCTCTCTTGGTGAACGTCCCATGTGAATTTGAGAAGAAAGTGTAACCTGCTATTGTTGGATGAGTTAGGCCACGGATGTCCATTATATCCAAACGGTTGATGGTGCTGCTGAGTTCAACTATGTCCTAATCTCCTGCCTCCTGGATCGGTCCATTTCTGAGAAAGGAGTGCTGAAGTCTCCAACTCTAAGAGTGGATTCATCTATTTCTCTTTGCAGTTCTATTAGTTTTTGCTCACAGAGTCTGACACTCTGTTGCCAGGCACATACATGTTAAAATTATATCTTCTTGGAGAACTGACCCATTTATCATTATGTAACACCCTTCCTTATCCCTGATAATTTTCTTTGCTTTGAAGTCTGCTCTGTCTGAAATTAATACACTTACTCCTGCTTTCTTTCTGTATATTTTCCTCCATCTATTTACTTTTAACCTATGTGTGTCTTTATATTTAAAGTGGGTTTCTTGTAGACAACATGTAGTTGGGTCTTGTTTCTTAATTCACTCTGCCATTATCTGCCTTTTAACTGGTGCATTCAGACTACTGACATTCAAAGTGATTATTGACACAGCTGGATTAATATCTAGCCTATTGGTTAGTGTTTTCTATTCATTGCCCTTGTTCTTTGTTCTTATTTTTGTCTTCCACTCTTTTCTGCGTTTTTGAGGTTTTTAATAGAATGCTTTATATGATTCCATTTTCACTCTTCTCTTAGCATATCAGTTATGTTTCTTTTCTTTTTTTTTTTTTTACTTTTTAAATGGTTGTCCTTACTTCTTATATTCAAGAGCCCAAACTAAAAGGCCAGGTTTGAGGCCCTGCCTCCAATTTCACCCCTTATAAGCCCTCGAGCCTCACTAGGCCTTCTCCTCTGGTAAGTGTAAGGGTTGAACTTGCATTCTCTACAGCCACTTTGGACTAAAATTCTGGAACCCTACTCAGAGGTCACCTAGTACCCCTACTTCATCTTAGAGTCTAAAAAGCTGATTGGGAGAGGTTCTGCACAGCCATGCACTGATCACGAGCAGAGGGAGACCTGGAAACCAGGTCATGGCTGTTTCCATTACACAGGCTGCCTCTGTTATTAGAATTAAATATTTATTTTAAAAGGGTGGAGGGAATTTCAAAGAAAAGCTCATACTTTAAGCAAAGAAAAAGGAATTTAAGTAACACCTTCATTAACTGGGCACAGCTAACCATTTCAGTAGCAGCAAAACCCAAACAAGAGTGGGAAGGAGATGCGCCTTAGCCAAGGGGGTCAGGGTGGGCTCTCTGGCTTGCTGCCTCCTGGGTGTGCAGTTTAACCCCTTGCAGGCAGCTGATGCTGGGTCCTTGGAGAGTGAGGCCCACAGCGGTGCTGAGGAACCATTTTCTGGCTTATACTGAAATGGCAGGCTTGAAGCTCACTTCATGCGTTAAAAAGACAAGAACCCCACCAAGGTCTGCCAAGCGTTACTGATGGCCTCAGCATCCCCAGGCTCTACAGATGGCCCACAGCCACAGAATTTACCTGACAAGGGGATTCTCTTGTCTTCAAGTCACCAGACCCAGGGCATGCCTTGTTGTCTAAACATGGTTCCCATTCCGAGCCTGATGTCATGAACTTTTCTCATGGTGAAAATAAAGTATCATGAACGTGGATGTGGTGGGCAACTGCTGACACTCCTGGCCAGCCAACATCCATTCCCTCTTCTTCCAGTAATCGCTCCCCAAACTCCCTTAGGTGCCAGCCCTCCCCCAGTGCAGGGTGAGCCTAAGTCAAGAAAATGTACACCGTCCCCTGCTATAGTTACTGGTCTTTAGGCTGACGGCCATCAGACCCAAATTTTGGAATAGGAGATCCTCTCCTTTTTCTGCTGGCCTTGACCTTCAAGGATTCATATCAGCTGGATTTCCCTGGTGGTCCAGTGGTTAAGACTCTGCACTTCCAATGCAGGGGGTACAGGTTGGATCCCTGGTTGGGGAACTAAGATCCCACATGCCATACGGTGCGGCCAAAGTATAATAAAGTACTACGAAAGAATCATTAAAAAAAAAAAAAAAAGAAAAAGGATTCATGTCAGGTTGGGCAGCCATCTGCCTCCAAAAGATGAAGGCCTGCCTGAGAATGGAGGCGACACAGGGAAGAAACGCCAAAGGATGGAGAGGGAGGAACCAGGACTGTCTGAGCCACGGAACAACCTCTGCCTAAAGATAAACCCACTCTTGGATTCCCTCGTCAGAGAAACCTAACAGATTTCCATTTTTTCTTAAGCCACTCAAAGTCCAATTTTCTCTTAATTGCAAATTTAGTACCAATGGATACACAACAGATACAGATGGAGCTTAAACTCAAAGTTCCTTCTCCCACTGCGTGTAAGGAGAGGGTATACCACGCAGATGAAGTTTACAGATAGGGCTGAAGAGAGAAACGTGCTTTTACTAGAGAAAAGTCACTGCTGGCACCCGAGCACCAAAGACACCATTGTTAACTGCTGACAAGAGAGTTTTAACTACTCTTATTTGAGGCTGGATGGCCTATAAATGTCCTAGATTTGGCAACTCTTTAGTAAGCATTTAGCTGACAAGAGAAACCCTACAAGTTTATATCTTTAAAAATAAGCTGTATGATAATTCCAAGGGTATGGCCCTAGCATAAGACTAGATGAAAACTCAGTGAAAGTCTAGAAATAGAACAAAGCACTGGAGCAAAAAAAGTGTACTATAAACGCAGCATTTCCAATCCCAGGGGTGGGGATCTGACACTAGGGCAAAGGACCATCAAAAATGAGCAAGAGGCCTTAACCAAAAATGGGGCTTTGAGAAAAAATACAGCTGGCCAAAAAACACGGGGAAGGCTGTCAATCTCAGCAATAAGGAAAGAAAGGAAAATCAAGGCAAAAAATCTCTACCAATTGGATTAGCAGGTATTTAAAAGGTTGACAAGACCCAGGGATGGCAGAATAGTCAAAGTGTTGGCAGAACTATAAATTGATCCAACTTGGGGAAGGAGTGGGGAGAGAAATGTGGATATGTGTATATCTAAAATATCTATCTCTTTGGCCCAGTAATTCTGTTTCCAGGAGTTAATCAATACGGTCCACAGTCTACTGATAAAGACCCCAGGCCCTAGTATAGCACAGACCCTTCCAAATCCCACCCACCCCTTCCTGACTGTGGGACACTAGGAAAGTTATTTACCTTCATTCAATTTTCGTTCTTCGTTTGTGAAATGGAGATAGACGAGCATCTAGGCTGTTAAACATGCATTTAGGTACTTAGCACCGTCCAGGCATGAAGAAAGTGCCACCACTGTTACCAGCACTGGTGGGGATGTTCTATCCACAGCCTCAGAACTAGGGGCTGCACCGCTTCCCCCAGCTGCTATGAGGGCTACACAAACAGCTCACACCCTGCACCTCCTCCAGAACTGCCCCTGGTTGAGGGCCATGAGAGGCCTTCGAGTTACAGACTGACAGCCACCCCTCTCACCCCGCCAGATCAAAGAGGGGCAATTCCGCCACGATGATCACACTCCGATCAGGCCAAGGCTAGACTTGAGGACTTCTTTGCCTGGCTCCTTCCCCAACCTGACTCCCTCACTCCTCTTCCCCTGAGAACACCTTCTCAAGTAAGTCACTTTTACCCAAATCCCTTATACCCAAATTCTGCTCCTGAAGAATCCAGCCTAAGACCCAACTGCTATGATTTTTATCATAAAGGAGGCAAAGGTATAAGCCTCAGCCTGCTCACTGAGGCACAGTCAGAATATCAAGAAATGGAAAACAATGTAAATGTCCAACCACAAATAGATACCTCTATACAAGGGTACACACATTACGCACACCGTAAAAAAGAGTACTGCCTATCAATATTAATTGACAAGACAAGATGTATACGGCATAGTGTGGCGTAAAAATGCACAGGACAAAGCAGCACATACAGTATGACCCCTTTATAAATATAGCTTGTATGGGCAATGGGATACATTAAAAGATGTCCAACACTCACGTTCATAGCAGAGCTATTCACAATAGGCAAGAGGTGAAACTAACTCACGTGTCCACTTACAAATGAATGGACTAACAAAGAAACTATGTACACATATACTGATACATATATATAATGGAAAATCACACGCAAAGAAATTCTGACACATGCTACAACATGGATGAATCCTGAAGACAGTATGCTAAGTGAAATAAGTCAGACACACACAAGACAAATACTGTATGATTCTATTTACATGAGATACCTAGAGTAGTTAAATTCATAGAGGTAGAAAGGAGAATCTCGATTGGTGGTTGCCAGGGGTCGGGAGAGGGTGAAATAGGGAGCTGATGTTTAATGGGTACAGTGTCAGTTCTGCAAGATGAAAAAGTTCTGGAGACTGGTTGTACAACAATGTGTACACACTTACTGCCACTGAACTTTGCACTTAAAAATAGTTAAGACAGTGAATTTTATGTTATGTGCATTCCACCACAATTAAAAGTTTCTTCATAAAGGTTAACATCATGGAAATAAGGGTACTTTTACTGAGTTCTTTCATTGTTTGACCATTCTACATGAGTACGCACCAACTTCATAATCAGAAAATACAAAAAAAGCTATTTTAATTCTGGAAAAAGATAAATACACTTTGAAAAGATGATATACTTCTACTACACTAGGCTGGTAATTCAAATAACTTAGGTTTCTGGGCCTTTAGTGTGTGTTTGTTTTTAATAGTATAGAAATTTCACTTTGGTCCCTTGTGTGGCAGCTTCCTTTCATTTCTTATCTCACCGCCACCAAAACAGCTTAAAAGCCATCAACGGTCATTGTTCTGTGACTGATTAAAATGTCCAGGTTAATTCTGTAAAAATTACTGTAAAAAAAAGTAAAGATGCTTTAAAAAAAAATTCCCCTTCCAGCTTTTTTTGATTTGTTTATTCAATAAATACTTCTTAAGCACTTAATAGATGCCTGGCAACACACAAAGTCTTGGGGACACAGTGGTGCCCAGGATAAGCTCAGTTCCTGGCTCCCAGAGCTTAGACCACAACGGGGGGAGGGAGACATGAGATGGACACATTGACAGGGCTCCACCTGTGTTTCCATGCTAGGCTATGCACACACATGCATGCGTGCACACATACACACAAACACGGTCATTCAAGCCAACTTTCACACTCAATGATACTGATGTTATTAGCCAACCTAGAACCTTCACAGTCCCCATGGAGGGCTCTTGACTCCCACTGACCATAACAGTTGAATTTGCTCAACCAGAGACACTGTCATAATATCAGACTGAAAGAACAGAAAATTCATTCTTGCTCAAATTTATTTCTTCCCTGCTTGCAACGAAATTCATCTCCCCAATACTCATGCCCCAGAAGCCTAGTCATCTTCAATTATTTCCCCAAATGCACTTAATAGAAGTTCTCTGATACCTGATCAGTCGAATCCCCTGTCACCTGGCTCAGTCAAACAAGTATCCTTGCTGCCCAAGTCCCAACCTCATTCTAGGACACGAAGACCATTCACCCTTCTGATCTCTTCCCCTACTTATTCCAGATTCTACATCCAAACACCTATCTGATCTCAAAATCACCCCCTTGATCCTGCCTCTTGGCAATATTTCTCTAATATTTGCTGAATACGATCTTTTTTTTTTACATCCAGACATATATGAACAATTGATTACTGACAAAACAACAGAAGCAAGTGAGTGGAGTAATTAACAATAGACTTCCACAAATGGTACTGGAACAACTGAATACCCATATGCAAATACATAAAATTTTACCTATACTTCGCATTATGTGAATACAATCTTTAACATGAGCATAAACCTGAAAAGATACAGAACTTAAAATAAGATGATCAGAACTGGGATGAAAGCAGACGTCGTGGAGTCCATCAGCCCACCCCTCCACTTGCCCAAGAGGTTCAAATCTCCTGGCAGTAAACCCAGCTAGCGTCTGGGTGTCCAGGGTCCCACACAGTCTCCCTCATTCTCACGGCCCCAGACTCTCGTCCGTTGCTCTGCTGCCATCACAGCACTGTGAGGGCCACAGAGGACAGCTGCTGGCATTTCCTCAAGGATATCCAAGTATGCAGGGAGGACGAGGCCCAGGCTTGGGGCAGGCTGAGAAGACGCAGGGGATTTTAGATGTCACATGGTCAGAGCTATCTGCGTGGGCTGCATTTGCTATCAGCTCAGAGTTCCTTCTCAAGTATTAACATCAGATTTGTGCCGATCCAGCCACACTCTCCCGGTGGACCCTCTGGGACAGGGTGTGTCCATCAATCTGTGAGGTAGATGGCTCAAGCCTTCGTAGCATGGCTGGTCATAGAGAGAATGGTGCTAAGAGGGCTCATGTGGACCAGAGAGCAGAGCATCTAATCCACTGACTGTACCCCCATCCCAGAAGACTGTCCAGAGGAGAAAGATAAAGATAGCTGAAAATAATACTGCTGCTTTCATTTCTGGTGAGACCCCAGCTAAACACCTTGATGCAGACTGTGGCAGCGAGAGCCTACAACCACCATGCTTCCCCACATCCACACCCCCAGCTGATCCTTGCCAAGGCTTCTGCCTTGGCCTCGTGGCTTGCTGTAGCCAACAGGACATTAGGAAACAGGACACCAGCAGAGAATGGAAAAGTGCTTGCCCACGTTTTCTCTTGTGGCTGGAAACCTTCTACCACCACGTGAATAAGCTTGGAATAGCTTCCTCAAGGATGTGAGAGCCCATGGAGAGAGGCCCCTGCTGTCCCTGTCATCCCAGATGTGGTCCAGATACACAAGACAGCTTAGTCAACACCACATGGAACAGAGATGATCCAGCCACGCTGAGCCCAGCCCACACTGCCAACACACAGAATGATGAGCAAAGAGATGACTATTTTTGTAAATCACTCAGTTTGGGGTATTTGTTACGCAGCAGAAGCTAAATGATACAAAGATCTCTACAACAGAATCTGCACAGCAAACCACGATCCCAAGACCACGATGGAGTTTCAAGATGCAGCTTTACATGGTGACTCTAGTGGATGCCTAATGCAAATAAAGGAAAGTAGCAATAGCAATCTTGGTAACACCTTCTGCAATCTGGCCTCTGGCAGTTACTCAGGGAGCTCCCAGGACAAAACTGCCTCCATGTAGCACAGCTGCCTTACACTCAACAGCAACTTACATCAACCCTCAACGGTGCAAGACTTGGTGATGGCCAGTCCAATCCTCAGAAATGTGTTAGAAGGCAAGGGTCCTGGGAGATGGCACTGGCACTGACAACTATTTTCCTCTCTCCCTGTGTCCCTTCTACCTCAGAGAGCCAGGAGGAAATCCAGACACTCTGGAGAGAACCATTCAGAAACTATCAGACAGTGATTGTATCCTCGGAAGGGCGCACATTCTGTTAAGGAACTCAAAATGTCACTCCAGAGAAAGACAAGTTTCAGCAGGAGTTAGAGTCTAAGGGTCCTGCAGGAAGACTTTGCTTTTATGATTTTTTCCTGGAGGCACAGCAGATCCTGACACTTCTCTGTGTTTCTCTGTGGGATCAGAAATGGTGGTAAAGCATGAGTTTGGTAACTTTGCTTAAACAATTTGGTGCACCTCTTTTCCCACTGAAGTCTGTTAAACAATGTGCCACTTTCACCCATGTTCCTTTCATCCTCTCAGTTTAATTGATTGGAGCATCTTACATCCCCAAATAACCTTAAGCTTGAGAGCACAAACCATGTTTTAACCAGCTCCTCCCTTCCTCTTCCTTCCTTCTGCCCTTTCTCTCTTTCTCATTTATTCATTCATTCATTTACTCAGCAATTGATTATTAAAGAGCCACAGCCAGATATAATGTCAGGGAGCAGCTCACAGCCTATGGGGAGAAGGTCAAGAGATAATTATAAAAACTAAGCATAAGAAACAGAGTTACAGATGTAGAAAACAAACCTATGGTTACCAGGGGGTAAGGGGGAGGGAGGGATAAATTGGGAGATGGGGATGGACATACACACACTACTATATATAAAATAGATAACTAATGAGAATCTACCGTACAGCACAGGGAGCTCTACTCAATACTCTGTAATGATCTATATGGGAACAGGATCCAAGAAAGAGTGGATACATGTATATGTACAACAGATTCACTTTCTGTACACCTGAAACTAACACAACATTGTAAATCAACTATACTCCAATAAAAAATTAAAAAAAAAAAAAAAAAAACAACACCCCCCAAAACTAAGTGCAGCTAATAGTTATGAAACACCTTTCACCTGCCAGGCATGTTCTAAGGATTTTAAACATATACTCATTTAAACTTGTGCCAACCCTAGGAGGAAGGTACTGTTTTTATCCTCATATACAGATAAGAACACTGATGCACAGGGAGGGTATGTAACTTGCCCGTGGCAGTAGCCAGGGAGGGTCAGAGCTAACAACACCAATCTGCACACGCCCAGGGAAGAGCCCTGGGAGACTGGCCTGAGGCATTTGTGTTTTATTTCAATGGTGGTAATAACACAGCCTAGGTTTTGGATGGAAGTCACACGAAAGACAGGCTGGAATGCAGATCAGAGGCAGAAAACCAGGACAGGGAAGCTGCTGCGTGAAGTCCAGGGTGAGGCAGTAGCACTCACACTGGGACAGGGCTATGGGAAGGCTGGATTCAAGACACCTGCAAGGCAAAATTCACAGAATTTGGTGCCTGCACCCAGGAAAGAAACGAAGACAAGTCTGAGATTTCTGACTATGGATACTGGGTTGAAGGGAGGAAACTGCTAAGATAGAAACATTCAAGAGGCAGAACAGGTTTCGAAGGTGTGTCGAGACACGCCAGCAAAAATAATTTACTCAGGCCAAGAAATGATTATCTCAAACTGACACTGAATGTCTCTCCAAACCCTAGATAACCCCCAGGTTCAGTGACTTAGGAGGAGAACTCACAGGACTCAGCATAAAGCATATATGTTCATCACTAGGATTTATTTCAGCAAAAGGATACAAAGTGTATTCGACAAAGGGAAAAGGCACATGGGAGAAGTCTGGAGGAAACCAGGCCCAAGCTTGCAAGAGTCCTCTTCCAGGGGTGCCCAAGGTTTTTACTGGGGACTGCGCATGTAGGTGCCACCTGCCTGGCTCATACCAAAAGTTCAAATTTCTTCCATCGTCACGTTGTTTATACAGTTTAGCCACAGTGCACCACTCTTATTATCAGTTTGGAGAAACCTCTTGAAATCTAAGTCCCCAGACACTGGCCAAGCGCCAGCCTTGCAAGCAAGACTTTCTAAGAAGAGGCCTGACAGGTTAATTGTTTTCTGCACAAAAGGACAATAAGTATTTGAGTTTTGTACAGGCGGTGTTTTATTTCCAACACACAAGTGCTCAAATTTTAGACATTAGAGCAATTCTTGACTCCTGTTCAGATTATGAAGCTTAAGTCAGTACTTTCCTCAGACCTGAATATAACACCAAAAAACAAACAAAAAAAAGCAAATACAAAGTACCAGGCAGGGCTAGCAGGCTCCGAGGCTGCTTCTGCTCTCCTTGCTGTCCAGTTGGAGTGTGAGCTCGGAGATGACACTTAGCATTTCATTATTAAAGGAAAGCAAACATGAGGTCTGCTGCAGAATCAAACACAATTAAAACTTTAATTAACTGAAACCCAGCCAGCCCCCATCGTCAAATAAAAACATATGCAGGCGGCAGGGAAAGAAGAAGATAGAGATTATTTCACTTTTAAGTGAAAGGGGCAAGTCAGATGCTCCGGTGAGGGATTTATTCAAAGCAATCACTTCCTGCAGCCTCTCGAGGGTGGACACGTATTTTACATCAGTTATTACAAACTGAACACTGAAGGGCAAAATGCAATGTCTTCCAACACATCAAGTATTCGGTCAGCATATTCGAACTATTGGCAGAAAGTCAACACCCAGATTCAGAATAAATTTTTAACAATGGAAGTTCAAACACAAGGTGTGGTGGTAAATTCTATAACCAGGGTGCTCTATAACCAAGTTAACTCTGTGTTAACTTGGGTTCTGTGGTATGAAGAAAACCTATCTAACGTTTTCTTCAGAATCACCCACAAACTCCTCCCTTGGCTGGACATGGAAACTTCTCTGAGTGAGCCAATCCCAACCATCATGCAAGAATCAGACCCAAGTGTTGTCAGCGGGGTGATAAACTCCTCGTGGGTCTCTCTGTTCCTACTCGGAGGCACAGGAAGTCCTGCTCTCCTATTGGCAAAAAGCCGCTTCATATCAATAAAATCTTCAGGCAAGGGAGGGAGGCTGACAGTGTGAGGAAGAAGAGGCTAAGATTCAGGCACCTGGGCTGAGAGCCAAACAAAACACACCTCCAGGAAGCATCAGAGGTGAAAGACCTCCAAGCATTAAGAGGACTGCTATGACAGCTATAAAGCCCACCACAATGGTAGAGAGCATGCGAGCTGGACTCTACCGCAGACCCAACCAACCTGCAAGGTTCTGTGAATGAGCTTACGTGCAGGGAGCTGGGATTGAGGAGAAAGGATCCTCCTTCTCAGAGTTCAAAATAAAGAAACGGCATCCTGCTCACACTGCCCAGTCACTTGCCAGATTTTGGCTTGAAGACACACTTACCAAATAGGATATTCTTTAAAGGGAGGCAGTCTTTGTACGCTCTTAATAGATTTGGCGTTCGATTTTGTTTGTTTAGAGGACTTTTAATGAGCTTTTTATTTCTTTCCATGCCTTTCTTCTTCTTCTTCTTCTTCTTCTTTTTTAAACAAGAAGCCCAGTAAGTACAAATACAGATCAACTGATTTTTCAGCATCTGAAGAACCCCAGGACATTGAGCTACCACTCCAGGCCCTAAACTGGATTGTCTCGCCACCTTGAAGAAAACCAATACATTATTTCCTGAACAAAAGCAAGGAGCTTTTAGGTCCTATAATCTCACTGCAAAGCCTTTTACCCACTCCCTACTCTTTTGGCCCCAAGACCGCAATCCTCTTTGGGTAATCGGAGGGTAGCGGGTGCCAGGGCGGTAGCTGCAGAATCAAACACCCCGCCCTACGGCACTTCTCGCCACAGGCTGGGGGGCAGCGTGCCAGGGTTCAGGGCCTCTCTTCTTCCACGGCAACTGTTAATAATTAACAGGAAGCATTTTGTCTTTAAATCTCACAGCTTGAACAGTAAGGCCTCGTAGTGCCAAAGAAACACTGGATTCTAGAGAAGTGAGACTTGCTTCTACCCATAGAATGGCCCCATTCATCCTTCAATACCCAGTTGTCAAGCACCTACTCTGTGCAGGGTGCTCAGTCTGAAGGTGGGGGAGCAAAGGCGAGCAAGATAGAGGTGGTTCCTGTCCTCACGTAACTTAGAGTCGACGGACACGGTGATGACACGTAAAAGCCGCAGAGATGAAGCTCAGGCCATCTGAGGACACAGTGCCTTGGTCTGCAGGGAGCGGTGGAGGGAAGGACAGAGAATACAGGGAACGATGTGGCAGCAGAGGCAAAAAACGAGGGAAATTTGGGAGGGGTGAAGGAAGGGGAGTAGTAAAGTTATCAGGAGCCGTAAACCCAGAAAGCCTCTGGAAGGAACTGTCAGGGCAAGTAGGAGTTTCAGGGGGCTCGCCCCGGCCACCCCGAGGGAGGAAGCGCACCAGGAAAGAGACAAGGAGGAGTCCAAGTGGGAAGCACTGGCAGCTCTCCAGGTCAGAGAGCTGTTCATTCCTCCATTCATTCAAAAATATTTACCTCGTGCTCTCTGGGGCTGAGCGCTACTCTAGATCTGGAGGACACAGAGGTGAACAAAACACATGCATATAAATGTATATGATGCAAGTAAGAATAAGAGCTAAGGAGAAAAATAAAGAAGGGCACTGGGAACAGAAGGTCGGGGTGTGTGCGTGTGTGAGCGTGCGTGTGTACCTTGTATGTGAGCGCGCGCGTGCCTGTGTGTGTCTGAATGCATGTGTGCGGTGTGTGTGAGCACGCACACGCGCACTGTTTTTGATAGAGCAGCTAGGGAAAGCGTCCTTGAGAAGGTAACATCTGAGCAAAGACCTGGAGGAGGAGAGAGAGACCAGATGCAACGGCAGCCACACTCAGCAGGAGGGAGCACAGGGGATACGGGAGAGACCCGTTCCTGGCAGGGAACAAAGGCAGGCGCTGGGAATGGTGAATTGTGCAAACTCTGGAACCAAAATGCCAGGAGTCAGACTGTGGCTCCTCAATTACCAGTGCTGTGACCGTGGGTCTGTTTTAGAGACACATCACAATGGAACCCTGGTGGGGCGTCCCTTCTAGCTCGCTGCCTCAGTTTCCTCACGGCGCCCTTGGCAGCTCCCAAGATGCAGCTTAATACAATTCTGCAACCTGCCACCAACATCACATAGACAAACATCTGGTGGAGAGCCATCAGCACATCATGTCTTCAAGACTGGAAAGAGGGCAGAATGAAAAGTCTCCATCAGGGACTTCCCTGGTGGTGCAGTGATTACGAATCCGCCTGCCAACGCAGGTGACACGGGTTCCATCCCTGGTCCGGAAAGATCCCACATGCCGCGGAGCAACTAAGCCTGGGCACCACAACTACTGAGCTTGTGCTCTAGAGCTTGTGAGCCACAACTACTGAAGCCCACGTGCTCTAGGGCCCACATGCCACAACTACTAAGCCCGCATGCTGCAACTACTGAATCCTGAGCACCTAGAGTCCACACTCCACAACAAGAGAAACCACTGCACTGAGAAGCCTGCGCACCACAACTAGAGAGATCCAACACAGCCATGAAGACCCAAAGCAGCAAAACCAAGAGAAAGAGAGAGACAGAGAGAGAGAGAGAGGGAAGGAAGGAAGGAAGGAAGGAGAGAGAAAGAAAGAAAAAGGAAGCAAGGAAAGAAAAAAAGAAAAGGAAGGAAGGAAAGGAAAAGGAAGGAAGGAAGGAAGGAATAAAGAAAGAAAGAAAAAGAAAGAAAGAAAGAAAAGGAGGAAGGAAGAAAGGAAGAAAGAAAAGTCTCCATCAAATTCCCAGCTTGGCTGACGCCAGCATGAGCCAAGTAACATCCCCATTAGCCAAAGTGAGCTGACCGATGGATGTTAAAGAAATCTGCGGTTTTCTCTTGTTTCAACGGCTAAATCAGTCCCATTACAGAAGAGAAATTATTAATAGTTTCAGAGAGGTGGGGGGACATTTCTCTCATTTCATATAGAAAATGTTGTTTATCCTTTTGAAAAATTTATCATTAGCCAGAGTGCTGGAAGCATTAAGAGAACCACAACTTCGAACGTACTGATTTGGTTTGAAACATTTGAAAAGGAAAAGAGAGAAAGAGAGAGAATATATACATATATACCCACATCTTTACCAGTTTAAGGCAAAGTAGTAGGAAAAATAAAGCTATAGTGAGATGAGTGGGAAGATAAAAAGAGTTACCTTTTGGGGAGAAAACATGGGAACATAGAGATTAAGGAGGTTTATGAGAAAGAATAAGCAAAACAGCATTTAATCCTGAGCTAAAAGCTACATAACTTCTTCCTTTGATCGCTCAACCACAGGAATGCACAGAGACCCACACGCATGGGTCCCCTGGAGACCGCATTAGGGTGTGCGAGTAGCCGAGAAAGCAAAGGCGACAGTGAGAACCCTCCAGCAGCAAGTGTCCAGCCTCCCTAGTACCACAGCTGCACGGAAGTCCGTGGAGAGCACTAAGCCCTGTATTTCTTAAATCCAAACGTGCACGTGAGCCACCTGTGCTGATTCTGATCTCGTTGGTCTCAGGTGATGACAAAGTCTGCATTTCACACAAGCTCCCAGGAAATGGATAGACCACTAGTCAGTCCTTAAGCCCTAGCAAGGCCCCAGAGCTGCATCGTTCAATGTGCTCATCACTGGCCATGGGATGGGTTTACATTCAAGTTCAAATGAAACGAAATTAAAAATTCAGCTCCTCCGTCAAACCGGCCACATTTCCACTGCTCTACAGCCACCTGTGGCTAGTGACTGTGCCTGGGACAGCATGGATACAGAACATTTTTATCATCACAGAGAGTTCCATTGGACACTGCTGCTCCCACCTAGAATGAGTCCTTCCTGCACTCATGCTTTAGCCTCGAACTCTGCACCGTATCAAAGATTCCCTAAAGCACCAAGGAACCGAGGTTACTGTGGCCCTTTCTCCCACCTGCCCCATTTCATGCAAGAGTAAGAGGTAAACCGTTCAGTACAGGGGAGGATGGAAAACACCCACTAGAAGGTAGAGGATTTAAAGGGATACATTTACCTAACATCTCAATACAGAGGACATTACCCGCTCCCTCGTTTATCACGTACCAGCCACTCGGGATGGTAGGTAACATTGGCCCAGCTTTCTAGATCCATGAACAGACAACAGGAGAGGTTATATTACTTGCCCCACATCAAGAGCTAGTGGCAGGTGGCTTTGCGCTTAGGTGTGTGTGACTCCCAAGCTCACGCTGTGTCTTCAGGGGCTGTGTGAGCTGCACTGGGCGATACCTGTGCCTCTGAGGGACCAGGCCCAGCTCCTGCCCTGCCAAGGTAGGCATCGAAGATGCAATCCTTGAAGACAGAGGTGGTCGCATCTCCCAACACGAGAGAGCAGTCCCATCCAAGAGACTTAGAGAAACAGTCACAGAGACCCTCTTAATTCAGAATACACTTTAATCAATGATTAAAAGAGCAAAACTAGTTAGTATTCATCTCATGCATCCTCACTCAACAACTATTTACCAAACAGCTACCAAGTACCAGCCACTGCGTGAACCCTGGAGGTAAAGAATGAACAAAACTACAGGTCCCCGCCCTCCCGGAATGGACATCTTCTTTTATACGTGCTCTTGAAAGAAAAGGCCTCTCTTTATACTCTACACCTAATTTCAACTCTCTAGCTACTTAAAAAAAATTAAAGAATGAGGGATGAATAAGACACATGCATATTTCTAATCTCAAGGTTGCACAGCCTTTTAACTTTGCTCCACGTGCTGCCCTAAGGAGGACAATGACCAAATCAAAACTCGTCCTGGCTACCTGAACACTCAGCTCACCTGACCACCCACAACCCTCTCCAGCGGCAGGCAAAGGCACCCAGAGTGGCGCGAACACTCACAGGCGCACTGGACTTTAGTCAAAAGTAATAAGTTTCGTGATAGAAAATTGATCTCTCGTGTTCCCACAATACAGGCTGTGTCGAGAGAGCAAACAAACAGGGCTGTAATAATGAATTGAAAAGAAAGGGTCTAATTAAATTTTTATATTAGTGTACATAATGGCCAGAAATAGTAAACACTGCTTTACAAAAAAAAAAAAAAGAATCAGAGCTGTAAAACAGCTAAGAGCTCTACGGCTCTTCAGATAGCTAGCAACTGCTGATCACTCGTTACTGCGTACACACAGCTTCATCTTATTTTCTAACCCCCAGTAAAAGGCATGAAGTAGAAAGACTAGAGAACGGTGAAATATTTAAGCACTTACCATTCAGTCCAATCCTACAACTATTTACTGAGTGCTTCCCAGCGCCCGACACCCAGAGCCATCCATTCCCTCCACTGACGTCTACTGGTGTCTAACTCAAACGCACACACATCTGCACACAGCCCGACCTGGGCCACAGGGTCTTTCCAGGTGGCTAAACACAGTCACGGCTCTGGGAGATGATTACAATCGTTTAAGAGAAATAGCACATCTACATACAGGACCACAATATAAGGCACTATCTGCCAAGTATCAGCCAGGTGATTTGGGAAATTTATTCTGACGTGCAGCGAGAGTTCAAAATGCGGTTTCCTGGAGAAGGTGAGCTTTACCTTCAAGACTACGACTGAAAGGTCAATAAGCATACAGAGCTGTCCTGGAGAAAGAAAAGAATGCTCGGAATATTCCTCTCCCATTATATATGCCTAGAGATCTTACCCCTGACTGGACATCCCTTGCTGGGAGCTTGGCTACAGCCACCTTTGTGGTGACCGACCCTGGAACGCTAGGGATGGAAGCTTACAGGACCCAGAAGTGACAGGTGTGGAGACAGGTTTAAATTGGACAGTAAACTTACCTACGGCTTCAGGCACAGAAGGAATGGGTAACCTGAATCTAATGAGTTTATATAATTCCGCAGGTGAACAAAAAGATACTGGTTTTAAAAGGTACCCCCACCCCCAAAAAGCCCTGTGGAAAGAAGCCCTCTGAAATGGATGGGTCTGTTTAGAGATAGCCTCTTCCTTACAGAGCTTTAGGGCAAGACTTCTGTTCTGATCTTTCAGACTTCTGGTTTACGCCTTAAGTGGGGCCTCTAAGTGCTGCAAGGCCTCCGGCCTCACCAGAGTTGTGCAAGTCTCCCCACCAGGCACAAGTGAGCAGGGAAACCACTGTAAAAACACACAATGGATCCTCCTCATAAAGGCTGGCTGATCACGAGGTTTCTAGCCTTAAAACATTTTACAGTATTTAATAATACAAAAGTAATTATTTGTACAATAAGCACAGACTGCTGGAGTCAGAAGGGACCTCAGAGATGATCCAGCCCACACATCATTTTATAAATCTAGGAAGTGAGATCCAGAAACAGGAAGTGATTTGGGAAAGGGCACACAGCTAATCAGGATCAGTGTCAACATTTTTTTTTCTCCTGCACTTCACAGCACGTGGGATCTTAGTTCCCTGACCAGGCCAACGTATCTTTTATTTTATTTTTTTTTAATTTATTGGCTGCATTGGGTCTTTGTTGCTGTGCATCAGCTTTCTCTTGTTGCGGTGAGCAGGAGCCACTCTTCATTGTGGTGCGCGGGCTTCAGTAGTTGCAGTGCGGCACACGGGCTCAATAACTGTGGCTGACGGGCTCTAGAGTGCAGGCTCAATAGTTGTGGCGCACGGGCTTAACTGCTGAGCGGCACGTGGGATCTTCCTGAAGCAGGGATCGAACCCGTGTCCCCTGCACTGGCAGGTGAATTCTTAACCACTGCGCCACCCAGGAAGTCCCAGTGTCCACATTTTTTTTAAAAAGCCAGGTTTGCAGACTCCCAAAACAGTGCTCCCCCAGACTGCACGCTAGTACCTCCCAAAATAATCATCACCACCATCAGTTCTTCAGACTTAGGAAGAGCTTCAAAATAGGCAGGAAGGTTAAACCACAGTACTCTGTATGGGTGTTAGAAAGCAACTCTCATGATACATTAGATTTATTGTAAGTCCACCTTTCAAACTAGCATGTGATGGGAAACCAGCTTCATCCTCAAAGCATCTTGAGTAACTTGCACAAAGCATGGCACACGGGAGCTCCGGCAGCAGTGGAGGATTGAACAACGCAACATTCCAGCTTATCCAGCCCAGGGGAAGAAAATGGATGTTTTGCTTTTTGGAAGATGGAACCTGGGACTCCCTTGGGGGCTCTGGAACAGGTAATGAAACCGTGAAGAATTCCATGGTCCCAAACAACAACCCCATGAGATGAGTTCAGCAGATAAGTTGGCCACATCATGGCTATTTAATAAGATGAAGAGCAAGTGTCATCCTCCACTTAGACGTGGAAGGAGAGACACAGGAGAGGAAGTAAGTAACTTGCTCATATCATTCAGCCATGTGACTGGCAGAGGCAGGGATACTCAGACCCCAAATCATAACCAAATACCCATCACAGAACAAGCCTAGGACATGGGTAATGGATTCACCTGACACCCAGCATTAGGCATGAATTTCTCACAGTTGAGGACACTTTACACACACCTTAAAGATTGGAGTTTTATACGAATGTGGCAGGACTCAAACAAACAAACAAAAAACCCAAGCCCTTTCCCATTATTTCCAGAATAACAACTGACGAAGTCCTCAATGCCTAAAACTCAGAACACAGCAGAACCCTGGCTGCCAATGGTTCTTAGCCAGGGACGATTCCACCTCCGAGGGCACACGGGACAACGTCTGGAGACATTTCTGATCATCACGGGGGGGGGGGGGGGGGGGGGCGTTGCTATTGGCAACTGGTGGGTAGAGGGCAAGGTTGCTGCAAACCATCCTACAATGCACAGGACAGCCCCCTCCCAACAAAGAATCCTCTGGTCATAAACATCAACAGTGCCAAGGTTATGCGAGGTTTTGAGGTCAATATCATGATATATTCCCCTGCTTCCGGGAGATTCTACCAGGCTCACTCACAGCAAATTTCAGGTAACGTAAGAATAAACTATTTTTGAAGTACTTCCTTAGCTCCCAGTAAACCAAGTTAAATATCTTCACTGGTTAAGTTCCGAGGCATTTTCCCAGTTTCCTTTACTGCAGATGCTGACTTAAGGGCCGCAGAGATTCCAACAGGGTCTCTGCAAGAAGAGACCTGCTGTTTGTCAGTATCTATGGAGGAACAGGAAGGAAGCAAAAGGGTGCCTGCCAGACAGAAAGAAATCTCCAACGTCCTCAAAAAGAGCCAATCGGTGACTCCCATCTGCTGCAACTTTTACGGGCAGAAGTTGCCTTGCATTGGGAGTTGCAAAAACCTTCTTAGCTCCCAGGAAGAAACACACATCCATTTTATGCTTTCTGGTCACCCCGCTCTCATTTCTGGTTCACCCTGATTCTTCTGATTCTCATACCCAAACGTGTGAAGCAAGAGTGGAGAATGCAGGCGGTGGATGGTAGCATTTCATTTAAATGGCTGTTTGCAGCGAGCCTGGCAGTTTTGTAAAGAAGGAGGGAAGAGAAAAGGAGAACAGGCTCTTTGTCAACAGGTCGGGGCTGAAGACCAACTGAGGAGAGGGGCAAAACTAAAGAAAAACCATGAAATACGTTTCTGCTTGGCTTTCGGAAAGCAAATTGTGGGTTTATCCAAATGCTGCAGTTGGAAAATCAGCTATTAGCACAGAAAAGGTCATCTGCTGAGCGGGACTCACTGCCGTAAAATGCATCACCTGTGGAAATGCTACCAGTCGTCACCTGCCAAGGATTCTAGAATCAAGGCCACACGTGGCCACACTCTGCTCCAGGGATTCCTAAGCTTAGGAAGCCTGCCCAGGTGGCCTCAGAGTCCTCAGTGCTTGGCCCTGCACAGGGGAAGGGCCAAAGGAAGGAATGTTAGACTGTAAGATGAGGTCTGTCTGAAAGAAATGCTATGCTGCTTTTATTATTACTATTATTATTGTTGTTATTTTGTGACTGGATGCTAATTATTATTATTTTAAAATATACATAACATACAATTTGCCATTTTAACCATTTTTAAGTGTATAATTCAGTGCACTGAGTACATTCACATAGTTGTGCAACCATCACCACCATCTATTTCCAGAAGTCTGTCCTCATTCCAAACAGAAACTGTGCACCCAGAGTGGTTTAATACCACTCCCTCCTGGCTGCGCCTCGTGTCAGCCCTGGGGAACCTCTAATCTCCTTCCTGTCTCTATGCGTTTAGCTAGCCTGGGAACCTCATGTAAGTGGAATCATACAACACCTGTCCTTTTGTGTCTGGCTTCTCTCTCTTTCCATACTGTCCTCAAGGCTCACCCATGTTGCAGCACATGTCAGAATACCGTTCCTTTTAAGGGCTGAATAATATTCCCTTACGCATATAAACCTTATTTTGTTTATCCATTTGTCTTTGACGGACATCTGGGTTGTTTCCACCAGTGCTGCTTTTTAAACAGGACAATTTATGGTTTTGGCAGAGTGCTAGTATAGGTGAAAGGGGATGAAGAGTAGACAGACTCTATCTGCCACTAACTCCCCATCTGATCTTGAGAACCACATGAGTTTCAGTGTTTTCATTTATAAAACGTTGGAACTGAACTGGACCGGTGACCTCCAAAATATTTTTGGCCATGGTCTACAGTAAGAAATAGGTTTTTCATGATGACTGAGTTCACACAAACCCACATACATAACTGAAACAAAAGTTTCACAAAGTAACATTTACTCTCCAAGTACAACCCGCTCTGGTATTTTCTATACCATTATTTTTCATTAAAAAAAAAAATGGTTGCAAGCCCTACACTGATTTCACAACCCATTAGTGAGTGGCAACTTGTGCTTTGAAACACCCTTATTTTAGATGACTTTTTCCCAAATCGGTGTTCCTTGGAATATGTTGGTAAATGTGCCCCTCCCCCTCAAAAAAAGTGCCTAATAAAGTGTGGAAAAGATTGGAATTAGCTCACTACAAAGTTATAATGAGATGCATTTCCCAAATTTATTGGCTATGGAAAACTCCACATATATTCAACAGGAAAGTCTTAACATCTCTGGAAACTTCACTGTAGTACCCATTTGGGGAAACTAAACTGGAAGGTTTTAGGTTCTTTTCTGCCCCAACTTTCTATGACATAAGACAGTCTCAGAGGGAGGTGAGAACCCCTCACAGTAATACTATATCTGATCCCCTAGAAGCACGCCATTCATATATTTTCGTAAACATTTTAAAGAAAATAAGAGACAATAAGAGAAGGTTTACGTGCACAGCAAATTGAGTGAAAAGTCCCCCCAACACATACAGCCTCCTCCACCATCAAGATCCCATATAATTTTAAAAAATACCCTCTAGTGATTAAGACTCCCCACCTCTTGTTCCCTTAATGCTGATCTAGAGACTTTGTTAAAACCACATTTTCCAGGACTAACTGTAAAGCAGGTCTACGGTCTAGTACATTAATTTCACTCAATTCTTTCAAATTTAGTATCATTCCGACACCTTTTTAGATTATTGAAAACATCCTCACTTGTTGCATTTTGCCACCCAAGGAATCCATTTAACTTGGCACACATAAGCCAAAATGACCGGGAGAGCTTTATCATTTCCTACAATCTAAGTCTTGCCTTAGGGCAGCCGTCCCCAACCTTTCTGGCACCAGGGCCCAATTCCGTGGAAGACAACTTTTCCAAGGAAGCGGGGGAGATGGTTCAGACGGTAACGTGAGCGATGGCAGGTAACGTGAGCGACGGGGGGTAACGTGAGCGACGGGGGGTGACGTGAGCGACGGGGGGGGGGGGTGACGTGAGCGACGGGGGGCTGACGTGAGCGACGGGGGGGTGACGTGAGCGACGGGGGGGGTGACGTGAGCGACGGGGGGCTGACGTGAGCGACGGGGGGCTGACGTGAGCGACGGGGGGGGGGTGACGTGAGCGACGGGGGGTGACGTGAGCGACAGCGAGCAGCAGATGAAGCTTCGCTTGCCCTCCTGCCGCTCACCTCCTGCTATGCAACCTGGTTCTTCCTAACAGGCCGTGGGGGGATACGGGTCTACAGCCGGGGTTGGGGACGCCTGCCTTCGGGGACTTTCCCTACAGGTCTACAGGTCAGGGAACTAAGATCCCACATGCCATGCAGCACAGCCAGAGGGGGAAAAAAAAAAGGCCTTGCCCTAGCAAGTACACACTTTCACAGAAGTATTTTGATAGTTATTCACAGCTTCATTTGTATATACGTGGGCCAACCAGAATTAGCCAGGAGTTTTCAGAAGACTTTTCCCAATAAAGTTAATTCTTTATCTTTAATGCATTTTATGACTTCAATGTCAAATAAAGGATGCTAACTACATTTATTCATTTGATTTCACAAATACTGAGTTCATACACATTGGAGGCTTGGGCCAATGATTAGAGAGTTTTTTAAAAAGAATGTTAACAAGATATATTGCTTTAACAACGGTCAAAAAAACAGTCAACCCCAAAAAGGTGGTTAGCTCTTGTCAGTTCTCCCTACGAACTTTTTTTTTTAATTACACATAAATTATGATTAGAAAGGTGGTTGTGTGGCCACTTATTCCCAAAGATGATGGAGTATTTAAGCAGGCTTAGAGGAGAAAAACAGAACAAAACCTTAATGACCTCTGAAAGTGGAATTCATGGACAAGGCAAGTCCTTTTCTTAATTTTAATTTATTTTGTTTCTACTTAAACTGAACATTTGGCAGACACTGATCTTCTTTTCTTTTCTTGGTCACGCTGCGAGGCATTCGGGATCTTAGTACCTCGATCAGGGATTGAACCTGGGCCCTCGGCAGTGAGAGTGCAGAGTCCTAACCATTGGACCACTAGGGAATTCCTCAAGGCAAGTCCTTTAATATTGAGAACTTTGAATTTCTTTATTCTTATTAAGCAGGCAGAACTTTGAATTTCTTTATTCTTATTAACCTCCCAAATCACAAAACTCAAATCACAACTTTGAGAAAATATTGTATGCGTCTCCCTTCACCCCACATTTACATTTACTTTTTACATTTTACAGAAGTGATCCTTATATGTGAGCACGCGCACACACACACACACACACACACACACACACCGTGGTCCTGACTCACTTCCCTCCACTTCCCTCTGTGGAGCCCTCCTTCATGCACACAAGTCGGGCCCTTCTCAGCTTCCTCTCCACCCCGCTCCTCACCGAGCCCCAGGATCTCCCTCCAACTGTCTTTGTTCCCTCCTCACAAGCTCAGTTTTAGACCTTCATCTCCAAAGATGTAATCGACTCCTCACAAGCTCAGTTTTAGACCCTCATCTCCAAAGATGTGATCGACTTCCGAACTGCTCTCACCTCCATCTGTCCCTCCCTCATTACGCTACAAAACTGAAAACGCCTTTTAAACAGTGATGTGCCCGTCTTCCTTTCCCGGACGCATCCCTTCAACTATTAGACACTGGAGACTATTTCCATAGAAGGAAGTGATCACAAGGTGCCAAGTTAAGGTGGGAAGAGCTGAGTCTTTGGAGTCAGAATAGGCAGACTCTGCTAGCTCAAGTCCCAGCTCAGCCATTTATGAGCTGGGGGACCTGCCATGTGCAGACACAGGACTCCTTCTCTTAGCCTCAGTTCTCTCAAGCGTAAACCATGATAAAATCAATCTCATTGGATTCTTATAAGAATTAAGACAGATTGCAATATGATATCTGCTATACCAAGCCTGGTGCATAGTGGATGTTCAATAAATGCTTGGTTTCCTGCCTCGCAGCCAAAACCCAGAATGGTTTAAGGTTCAAAGCAAGAGGGACTAATTACACTTTAAATTCTTTATAGAGGCATACTTCATTTTATGGTGCTTCACGTGATTGCACTTCGCAGATAATTCCATTTTTTACAGATTGAAGGTTTGTGGCAACCCTGTATTGAGCAAGTCTATCAGTGCCCTTTTTTCCAAAAGCACGTGCTCACTTTGTGTCTCTGCGTCACATTTTGGTGATTTCTCACAATATTTCAAACTTTCTCATTATTATTATATTTGCTCTGGTGATCAGTAAAGTACTTTTAAGTTAAGATATATACATTGTGTTTTTAGATATAATGCTACTGCACACAATAGACAACAGTATAGTATAACTTTTATATGCACCAGGAAACCAAAAAATTCCTATCACTCATTTTATTGTGATATTCCCTTTATTGCAGCGGTCTGGAACCAAATCCACAGTATCTCCAAGGTCTGCCTATAATCCTACAGTGCTAAAAAGCTTACATTCATTACATAGTTCATTTCATAGAAGTTTGGAATATCGGGTGGAAAGAGATTTTTGTTTTACTCTGCATCAAAGAGTTGTATTAGAGGACTTCCTAGGTGGCGCAGTGGTAAAGAATCTGCCTGCCAATGCAGGGGACACGGGTTCGAGCCCTGCCCTGGGAAGATTCCACACGCCACGGAGCAACTAAGCCCGTGTGCCTTAAAAAAAAAAAAAAGTTGTATTAGAGAAATTCAGGTTGCTTTTCCTAGAACTTTGACTTCAACAACAGTGATGACAGAATATTCCACATCTAAGAGGGGAGGGTAAAAGGGGTTAGAAAGACGGAACTTCAAAGGGCTTGAATAATAAAATTCCATTGGAGTTACCATATGCCCCACCTGCCTCTCTCATGAACAGCCCACTACAGAGCTTAGAGGTGGCACTGCTCAAGTGAGGGGTCCTCAGAGTCAGGCCATGATCTGAGGCCAGAACACCTCCTGCAGAATCCAGGACCTACGCATCACATATTTGTGAGTTCTGAACACACATTTTCAAGTACAAAGAATCAAGATTATCTTTTAGCAGGTAGGGAAGGATAACATTTGGGTGACTTTCTTCTTGAGGGATGAAAGGGAAACAATGAGATTTCCTGGGAGAAAGAAGCAAGATCTGGAGCAGGGAGGAGACGGGCTTTGTTCTCATCAAAGAAAAAAAGAATGTAGGGGGAAAAACTAATGAGTTACTGCCAAGAGATTTAAACACGGATTATGTACCTGGTAGAGAATGAGCACAATTGAATGTTTTGGCCGGCCTGCAGTGAAAACTTCTCCCATTATGATTAGGGAAGGGAGAGCCAGAGTGCCTTACCTTTCAAGTGCTCGGTTCTGCAGTAAGTGTTCAGAGGAGGTTTCCTTTCGGAAAGGAGCAAAGGAAGGCTTCTTTTCAAAAGAATTATGAATGAGACAAAGCGGGAGCGATGCCTGGCTGCCACCACCTTATGCGCATTTGCATTTTCTATGGCAGCTGCAAAATGTTTAGTCCTCTGACAATATTTGGTGCCTTGGAGTCAACAGCCTGGAATGTATAACCTTTCCATCCCAGAGTTGCCTGATGGATCTCTTAGGCTTCAAGAATGACCCAGTCCAAAGAGTCAGGCTTTGTGATACCCAGAGGTACACCAGGGCCTTGGCAGACAGATGCGGAAGGAGATGGAAAGCCAGAAACACCAATATTGCAAACTCGCTAAATTATCCTTAGAGGGAAGGGAGACAGAGTGAGCTGCCCCCTCCCTCTCCTTATGTCCCTTGCCTCGTGACAGTAAAGGGAGGGAGGGTAGCCAATTACTCCAGGGCATCCCTGAGCAACTAGAAGAATATGTTTTGCACTGTTCTCATCATCTGCATTCTGCTTTCTAAGGGAAATCATTGATAAATATCTATTGAATAACACCTGTATGCAGGGTCAAAGCACAGGGAAAGAGAACTCTAAAGAATCCTGGTTTTCACAGATCTTAAATCTAGTGGAAACTAAGGAAGATAAAATATAAGAAGATGCCTTACAATGCAAACCAATATATAGGGGTCAAATTGGTATGCAGCATGTGTAAAAACAAGACTACACAATTATTAAAAGAGAGTCTTGCAAAGGTGAGGAAGGAGAAATTAAAAAGCATCGATTTTCTGTGGGCCACGCACAAATGCATTTGATACAGCCTTTTACTTAATTTAATTCCCAAGGCACCCCTTTGGGACAGGTATTCTTTTTTTTTTTTTTTTGGCCACGCCACATGGCATGTGGGATCTTAGTTTCTCAGTCCCCCGACCAGGGATTGAACCCACACCCCCTGCAGTGGAAGTTTGGAGTATTATCTACTGGACCACCAGGGAAGTCCTGAGATAGGTATTCTTATGCCACAACAGGAATCACAAAATGGAAGCTCAGAGAGTTCAGGTAACTTGGCCAAGATCACACAGCTAGTGAGTGGCCCAGGCAAGGTTCTAACCCGTGCCTCTTCCTGAGACGTACTGGGATTTGCTCTAGGTGTGGTTTGATGGTGGTCAGCCTGCAGGAGGTGGCGGGGATGGGCAAGTGGGGTTCTCAGGCTGTGCTCCTGCATGTGCCTTCTTGCACGTGAGGACTTGAGGCCCAAGGAGGCAGACGGACCTTCCCAAGGGCACCAAAAACTCATCCGAAACAAGGTGTCTTGTGGGACTTCTGCTCTACCACACGGCAGGATTCTGACAAGAGGGGAGGGTTAGGGATGCTAGCACCCCGCTCTGAGATCTTCAAATCTTTTTCATTTTCCTGCTTTCTTACTGCTGTTTCAGACTTGCCTCTTCCTCCTGAGGATGTCCCAGCTGCTGCATCCGTTCATCTGCCTCCAGGACCAACTTGGGCCCACTCCCCAGCAAGTGAGGGCAGACATGAGGCCAGGCAGGGGGCTGTGGGCCTGAGGACCTCACCAAGGCCCATCAGAACACCCACCTCCAGTGGTTTTCTTCTGGAAGGTTTGGGGCGGGGGGGGGGGGGAGAGAAGGGGAGGAGGGAGGGAGGGGTGGAGGAAAAGGAGGAGGGCAACTGGAGGAGGATGAAGAGGAGGAGGAAGAAGAGAAAGCTGCTAAAATTCTTCTACTTGTTTCCTCTGAATGTTTTTTTATTCCATTCACTTTTATTCTTGCCAACCTAGATTGGAAGGTTTAAGGGGGGTGGGGGTGTTTAGGGGGACGGGTACTAAGTTTGTTAGAGAGACATGGGTGGTTAACAGACTTTGACCAAAAGTTTCCATTTACAAGTAGATAAACACACTGTGAACATGTCTCAACTTCACTACTGTGATTGAGCAAACTCAATCTAAGAAGATAAGGATTAAAAAATGTCTAAAGGGTCTATGGATGCTGTCTCCAGATGGATGAAAAATCAGCAAGAGGGAGCAATTAATGTGGGATTACAGTGTGATGCTTCTCACACTTTCCGCACCTTTCACATACACAGCAGAGTCTCAAAGATGGTTTGACAAATAATGCAGTGTGGCCCTTATGTAAGAAAAAACAAAAGGTTAAGAATGTGACCGGAGACTGGCCCAAAACATGGGATACCACAGAATAAGGACACCGGCTTGGCTCTCCCACAGAGATTTATACAGAGGGTGGGTGTTGCTCTCATTAATTCAGTGGATAAACAATAGGGGGAAGGCCTGGATGATTTGATGGACAGCTTTTGGAAATGATCTTCTGCTTGGCAAAACATTGCAGTGATAATTTTCTTCACACGGAAGGAAATGCAAAGAAGTGTCACTAAAACAAGAGAGGTAATTATAGGGCAGGAATCAAAAAGCTGGGTGACACAGAATGAAGAGTAACTAAATTAGTCCCATTATGGCCTTGAAATCTGGACTTAACAATTTCAAGGGAAGAATCTGACCTCTCATTTCTGGGTAACAAAGCCATGCATAACTTCCCTGTGTTTTGTTTCCAACCTACACTGTGGGCTTGGAGAATCACAAACACTGTGCTACAGAGTGATATTCCATCACTCCCCTGTGCTCGCAGCTCAACAGACTTAGAATATCACAAGAGCTGGAACGGATGACCTTGCAATTCTCCCAGCAATAATTAAATCTCTTCTAGGAACCCTAGCAGCTGGTCACCTCAACTTGACTAGCATTCCAAGGAGAGCTGGTTCACACACTACCCAAACATTTACCCACCCACTCAAATAGTTACCCCTGCACCCAAACATTTACCCAGTTCCTGGTACATGTCTGTCATTGTTAGATGCTGTTCTGTTGGAGAGATCTTTCTTTAACTGAGCCCAAATCTTTCTTTCTATAACTTCAACCCACTGGACCCAAATCCCTCCTAGTGGAAGTTGAAGACAACTGACATGCTGATCTTCTGAAGGTGTTTTCTCCAGATCACACATTTCCAGCTCTTCCACCAGCCTCACCACTTTTCTCATTATCTTAAGGTCCCCCTCCCACTGGTCAGAAACATCCCAGTGAGGTCTGGTCCACACTGAAAGTGGGAATTACCGGCCTTCATACCACTTGTTCAAATACTCATCTCTTATTAACATAACCTAAAATCACCTATAGTACATTTTTTTTTTATAAATTTATTTATTTATTTATTTATTTATTGGCTGCGTTGGGTCTTCATTGCTGCACACGGGCTTCCTCTAGTTGCAGAAAGCGGGGGCTACTTTTCATTGTGGTGCGCAGTCTCCTCGTTGTAGTGGCTTCTCTTGTTGTGGAGTACGGGCCCTAGGCGCGTGGGCTTCAATAGTTGCGGCACATGGGCTCAGTAGTTGTGGCTCACGGGCTTAGTTGCTCTGTGGCATGTGGAATCTTCCCAGGGCAGGGCTTGAACCCATGTCCCCTGCATTGACAGGCGGATTCTTTACCACTGCACCACTAGGGAAGTCCTATAGTACATTTTTGATCAACATAATTCACGGCTGACGTACTTCTGTACATGAATTCTACCCCCATTCTATCTTCCTCGAATTTTTTATGAATGATGGGTTCCACTGTCCAATCTAATTATATTACACCTCTACTTCTTCACCTCCCTTCTTTTTAATCTATGGAATCCAAGAGTATTTAGTGTAACCAGAAGTTGGAGAAAAGAGGAGTCTTAGACACGGCAGTGGTTGGTTTTAATTTTCTATTGTGATGAAAAATTTTGCCGATTTTACACTGCTGCAAAACAAAGAGCGTGCAGTCTGTTGTTTCACATTATACGTCATTGATTTCATGCATTTTTGACAGCTCTTTCGTATTTCTAACACGCAGATCGATTTCTCCCCCTCTGAGAAGGTGAGGGGCTGACAAACGTGCAGAATGCAGGTCAGCCCCACTTTGAGTCATCTCTCCCCTCTGATTGTAGTCATCTCCCCCTCTGACAGAGCCTAAGATGCTCTGACCAGCAATCTGCCAGGTCCTCCGCTGGCTATTTGGAGACGCAAATAAACAGGAAGCAAATCGGTAAAGACCTCAGACTCATACTGAGTCCATCAATACTTCAACTTTCTAACCAGGAATTAGGGGCACAGAACCCCTTTGTTATCCATCATCTCAGGAGTTAGATCAACAGAAATTTATTGGTAGTAGATTTAAAGAGATCTTAACCTGTCTCCTGGCAGAATACCAATCAGGGACTGAGGGCACCCCAAGAGTTCAGAGGATGAAAAAGAACTTAGCTTGGCTCTCTTGGCCATGAGTTTTACTCTGCAACCAAATAAAATAGATATAATCAACCTGGCTGCTTAAACATTCAACTTTCAAAGTGAGTGTGAAAACAGAATGAAATTGGATGACTGGACACAATATTCATGCGCTACACCTAGTACATAAGAGCTCAAAGATAACAGACTGTTTTCCATTTAAATAAAATAATGGAGGATGGAATGAGGACGCAATGTACAATGGCCAGCACACTGCAGGAAAATGCTGAGATTAAAAATATTCTGAGACCAACTCATTAAATAGAACAGAACTCAAAAGATAATATGATTTGATATGCAAACAAAATTATAGCTAATGGATTTTTAAAGCTCACTCTGTAAATGAGCATTGTTTTTTACATATGAGTGAACCCCTATAATTGTAAGCCTTTCCTATGACGTCTCCTCCAATTTTTTAACAAAATAAAGTTTTTACTTCGAAGTATATTATTAGAAAATCTTGTCATTCAATCCCATATTCATTTTAGCACATTAATTTAGCATACCCTTCTACATATTTAGCACAAGGGAGCTTCATATAGATTTTTTTTAAATTTAATATTCTTTAAAAAATTAAGCAAAGTTGCAATTTAACACATGATTTCAAAATACCTACTACCTCACCCTTTTTAATTACACTTACACAAATAAGTGTATTGCATATGAGGAGCTTTTTAAAAACTATTTATGGTTTCCATCAAATATGTTGCTTACAAGTAAATATAAGGAGCGTAATGTGTAATAATGATGGAACTAATCTAAAGCCTCACGTTCACTCTTTATGCTTGACTGAATTAAAAGTTGCAATGACACAACAATCTAACAATTAAACTCCTACAATACAAGTTAAAACTGATTTTATTGTGGCTTTGCAGTTCTTCTGCCAACAATTAAATGCACACCACTTTGAATAACTGGAATGAAAGATGTCTCATAAGTTAAAAAATTACTGGATGCTATCCAAGCAATGAATAAGCTATTCCTGGCTGTGTGCAAATTCAGCATTTTAGTGGAAGAATTAACATGGTTATGTTAACAAGCTTAACATCCTAAGGATTTTCTAATCTTCTAATTGTCTAAAAGGATGAGTTCCCTAAACACCTTACCTTCCCTACCTCCTCCCAGTGCAGTCCCCCATCTGCCATCACAGGGTCTCTCCTCCAGCCAATGCTTACTTACCTGGTGAGGAATCCCTGATGATTCCCTTAATTCAAATATATACTGACCACTCTGTACAATTTCTATATCCTTAGCAGTATTACTCTGCTATGTAGACATTTTTTAAAAATTATAAAGAATAAGCTCAAAGCACATGAATAGGGCAGCAGGCAGGATAAAAATAAAACCTTTATGCTGAGTCAGCACTAAAATCAGCCATTTTCATTAAGACCCTCAATATGTGAAAGGCCAAAATCTTTGGAGAGGCCATTAACGTATCTTTAGCAGCTCATTAAACTGCTCTGAAGAAGCAAAAAGAAACATAAGGAGCTAAATGATAAGCTTAAATGTTCGGAATACGATTTAAAAAAAAAATGGGTGAGAGCAATAGAAACTTTCTTGAAATGTTATGATTCTGTAAACTCTAAAGTTATCCAAAAAAAAAAATCTTCAGACCTAGATCAGCAAATAAAAGTAATGTGGATTTTTGTAGCTTTGCACATGTTAGGCTATAATATTTTATAAAAAATACAAAATATGTTATCATTATTTTTAGAGTAAAGATATTTAAACAAAACATGAAAGGTGCACTGGGGAACAGAAGTGTCCTTAATTGGGTTTATGTTCTCCTAAAGCCCAACCATGGCTGCCCCAGCATACAGACCAGAGGCATATAAGATGCTGAGATTTCCCTGGATGTACCGAGGAAGCATAAAACTATGGTGACTCTAGCTCCCAAATTACGAAATTATTTTACTAAATTTCCCTTCTCTGAAAAAATGACCATCCAGGAAAGTCTCTATGAAGCATACTGTTTGATTCATCGTAAAACCTGTTCCCACCTATGGTGAGAGACGATTAAAATGTTTTGTTTTTTTTTTCCTGCAAACTGATTCTGAATTGGTGCCTATCCCAAAGAGGATGATGTTACATAAGACCCTATACATAACTTTTGAAAACAATCTGTTGTCATAAACATTGCTATGGGACGTCCACTATTTACAGGGTATGAATTGAGTATTGTAAAGTTTAAGGGCCCCCACTATAAAGTATCAAAATCATAAAAGTTGAGATCACCCACTGGGGAACTGTTTATTTGACCATCAGACATGGAGAAAGATTAGAAAAGGGGAAACTCCTAAAAAGTTGGTGGGAGTGTAGACTGGAATAGAGTCTAAAATTGGAAGGCAATTTGGCAATCTCTATATCAAAAGCATTAAAATATGCATATCCTTTAATGAGAAATCCCACGTCTACGAAAGAGGGGCACAGGCGACAAAACCATTAAAACAGATAATAGGACTTTCCTAAAGAAGTACAGTCAAGAAACCCAAATACATCACCCTCCCGCCTCTTTCCAGATCTAGAATCTGAAGGTCATGCTGGCAAAAGCTGGGAACTAAAGGGAGCTGATTTGGCGTGGGCAGCTCGGCCTCCGGGACCCTGCCAAGCACAATTGAGCATCATTTCACAGAAATAAAGTTCCAAGAACTGTAAGAGCCAACTTCCAGCGAAGCCCCTGGTGTGCTCAGCAGATCCCAGGGAGAGAGGTGGAAGCAACAGCTCCTAACCATCAGCTCTCCAGGTGTCTTATAACAATGACAGAAACAGACTCCAAATAGGTAGCGCAAACTGTTCAGTGATGCAGTGATTTCACTTTTCAATTCAACCAAAAGGACGTGGATATTTAAAACTGAAAAACTCAACTACTCTGGGTATTGGGGACAGCTTTTTCTTTAACAGAACAGTTACAAAGACACTGCGCAGAGAGTTCTCACAGACACTACACTCAGTTTGCCTGAGGTTAACATCTTAGGTTACTATGGCACATTTGTCACAACTAAGGAACCAACACTGGTATGTTGCTATTAACTGAACTGCACACGTTATTCCTATTTCACTAGTTTTTCCCTAATGTCCTTTTTCTGTTCCAGGAATCTATCCAAGAGATCCCATTACCCATTTAGTCACCATGTCTTCGTGACTTCCTCTGGTCTGTAAGAGTTTCTCAGACTTTCCTTGTTTTTGATGACCTGATAGCTTTGAAGAGTGCTGGTCAGATATTTTGAAGAAATCCCCTTCCCCCCAACTTGGGGACAAAACCTTGTCTAATGTTTTTCTCTGATTATAGCAGAGTTATGGATTTTGGGAAGGAGGACAACAGAGGTGAAGCGACAATTTCTCAACATCGTATCACAGGTACATATTGTCAACTTCACATCACAGATGCTGTTAGATTTGATCACCTGGCCAAGGTACTGTTTGCCAGGTTTTCCCACCATAAACTTTCTTTTCTACCCCTTTTCCATACTCTGCTCTTTGGAAGTAAGTCATCAGTGCAGCCACTCCAGGGGTGGGGAGTTAAAACTCTCACTCCTTGAATGGGAGAATATCTACATAAATCATTTAGAATTCTTCTGTATGGGAAATTTGTCTCCACTCTGTTTTATTTATTTGAGCATTTATTTATATCAGTATGGATTCACAGATATGTATTTCATATTTGGGTTTATACCCCAACGCTATATTATTTATTTGTTGTTCAAATTGTCTCAGCTTTGGCCACTGCGAGCAAATTCTGGTTGGCTCCAGCATGCCTTTGACATCCTAGTTTTCTTAACACTTCCTTACTTTCTGCTTCTCCCTATTTTTATCAGTGAAATGCCTTACTTAAGAAAAGGGCCGTTATAGGATGAATTGTGGGTTCGCCACGCCCCACCCCCCCATTCATGTTAAAGTCCCGCTTACCAGTATGTGATGTTATTTGGGAATGGAGTCATAAGAGATGTAATTAGTTACGATTAGATCATACTGAATTAGGCAGTCCCCTAATCCAGTATAACCGAAGTCCTCATAAAAAGGGGAAATTTGGACACAGCACGCAGGAAGAACAAGGCACGGCACACAGTGAAGATGAAGGCAGAGATCAGGGTGATGCTTCTAACATATATCCACCAAAAGGGTGTACTGGCAAACAGAGGTACAAGTCTCTGTTTGCAATATTTAGCATTATATTTGGATGTGAACAAGGTTCGGGGGCAGTGTTTTCAGATGCTTCATTTTCTCTGCAGAGTTTCCAGCCACCTGCAGCTTGGGCGCTACTTGCCAAGCACACCTGCAAGTACTAGCAATAACCACCCATCTAGCGTAATCACCATCTTCAGCATGCTAAGTACCAGCTCTGTGAAATCCAAGCACTTCCCAGGTGCCCCACACAGCAACCCTGCGGGGCAGAGAGGTGATTCCCTGTATCACAGAGGACCCAGCCAGATCGTGTCAAGTCGTCATGTGTGGTCCCTGTTTAATGGCTCGCTTTGTCCCACTTCCATCTTCTCTAAGTCATGTCCACAAGCGGCCCGATGGCTAAGAATGGAACTAACTACATCACTGTCAGCTATACAAATATTGTACAATCATACAGCATTTAGGACGCTTAGAACCATTTTACACACCAGAGAATACTGAAGCAAACTCTGAGCTTTCAGAATGAAGGGATCATAGTCCCCAGGAAATAGAAGTGACTTGTTCTTACAGAGTTAAGACATGGAAGAGGCAGGCTAGAATCTGATATGTCTTCTCACTCCACATCCAGTAACCTTTATGGAGGTGAAATCTAAGCTCCAGCATGGGTAGAGTTGGAAATTTTTTTCCCCCTCAGTCAACTGGGAGAAGAAGAACTGGATGTCACAGAAATTATTTTCATTACAAAAGTTCCGGTTCGTCTGCATTTGTATGCCTATATTAAATAATCAAATGAAGTCATTAAGCTTAGGCCAGCTCATAAAGCCTCTCGCCTGAGTATGCTTTCCTCTCGCAACCCCCAGAGCTCTACTATAATCCTTCAAATTATTAAATACTTACTGTGTTTCCCTTGGGGTCGTGTTTGGCAACAAAATACTGGTTTAAATGAACCAATGATATGACCCAGTGAATAACACTTATGTTCTTAACTTCTTAGGAGCAAAAGGATATGAAATACTTCCGAAGTACGAACGGGGAGGAAAGTGAAGGGTTTTCTGTGGGGTTTGGAGGCTGAGGGGAGCAGAATGACAAAGGAACATGAGAATCTGGGAATTATTCCAGTGATAATAAGGGTCATCCCCTCCCCCATCAACCCTGTATATCAGTAAGTCTCCACTCCAATCCCAGTTTTCTCCCAATTTCAGGAGTGGCTACAGCCACAAGGAGAAAATGAAGCATATGGTTCTGCCCTTCTGGACATTTCTACAATAATGGCTGGGCTGCTTTGGAAAATCCCATTTTATCTGCTACAGCTATATGACCTCAAGTTGTCATTTCCAATAAAGTATGCTTCCACTGATTTTTATGAACATAGACAAAAGCTGCTACAACCTTTTTTTTCCCCCAAATCTTTCAAACCAACTGTAGTTGCTATGTAGGGTTATTTGTTTCTAAGGCAACAGCGTATATCTAAGTACTAATGGCCTGTCCTTTTGCCAGGCAACAAACAGCCTTGTGATGCAACTGCACCTGTCTCAGCTACGCGTTACTATGGAGACGCTGCAGTTGCTATGGCTACCATCATGCTAATCGCCTAGCAAAGGCAGACATACAGCAGTCTTCTCAGAGAGCCCAGCTGTTCCTCCCCGTCTCTTGCTGAAGACTGATTGTCTAGGGTCTGTGATGGAATGCTTCTCAACTGAGATGCACAAGAACTTCATTAATGCTGTTTCAGAGGATCACTTTGTGCTCCCTTCTGCAGAACAAACACCAGATGAGCGAAAGAATCTGCAATGACGGGGACTGTGAAACTACTGACATCTATGAATTCACGCATTCTTCACTGACATAAACTTGTAGTCCAAGGATCACATCTCTTAACTGAGTGGTAACAACAGAAACATTTCTATACATTAAAGGAAAAAAAATGTTTTTGTAGAGTTGAAGGCTAGATTTCAAACCGAAGCATTATGCAAGAGAAAATCAATTTTAAAATTAGGTTCTGTGTTACATGGCTATTTTTTTTTAATCTACCATTAACTTTTTTTTTTTTTGTAAGTGACAGGTTACATATCCTTCCCTCCAATTCTATCTCTGTAAAAATGGCACCTATGACCTCACTGCCTCAAAACAAACGGGTATGTGAGGGGCAATCCAAGTCTCTATTGTTCTTTGCTGTTTTCCTTGAAGAGGCAAACACCAAGTAACCACAACAAAACGATCACTCTGGAACACCATCTACTTGGAGACGGGGAATGGCAACAACTCAGTGCGTCCTTCACTGAGACACCTGGAGACACTCTTGCTCAGATGATGGGAAGTCAGACTCGCTTACTCGACTCATTCCTGGACTCTCATCCCTACAGACCGCCACACACTGAGACATTAAAGCTGTCAACTTTCCTTTGCAAATGTTTCCACCCAGGAAGACATCATTTCACCTACCACGAAACCTTCTGGAAGGAGACACATTCGTCCCAAGCAGCAGAAGCGGTAAGGTTTGCAGAAAATGCAACAATGGATATGCCTCCAAGAATACTTCACTGCTTTCTCATTTATCTAGTTTTTTTTTAAATCATACAGCCTATTCAATTAGTTTCAGTGCCTGTCTCTGCCAAAATAATGGAATTTCAGTAGACGAAAAAACAAAACAAAACAAAAACTCAAAAATAAAACAAGTCTGAATGGCTTACCTTTGATATGCCTGAGGAGAGGCGGGAGGTGTATTGAACACATTCGAGTGTGGGTGATAAGGTGTCTTTTTCAAAGCCTGAATTAGATTTTGTCTATACTCTGGGTCTATGCACCACAGTGACCCTTTCCCGATACTCTGCAAAGCAAATTAAAATACAAAAGTGATTAATACAGAGACAGTACCTATTGTGCAGTAAGTAGAAGTATAGCTCTCATCACAGTTACTTATTTTTAAAAGCCTCTCACTTCTTTGTAACTGTCTGCCAGCCTTAACTACTGTACTATTGTCCTCTGACAACAGAATACCAAGGAATGCACTTCTGTGAATTCCCATTAAGTTTGACAAAATGAATATATTATTTCCAGGTGATGTTGCTACAATAATATTGTAATTTTCATACCCTACTGACCAAAACCCTCAGTTCCCTTATTATTTTTCAGTGTCAACTTTGAAAAATGTATCTATTCTCTTTAAAAAGTGAGTTTTAAATTTGTCAGGTATCAAGGGTTGCAAGAAAGAGAGGGCAAAGACACCCTCAAAACTCTGTCTCTGTTTTACAAATTCAAGAGTTATGTTTTCAACCCATATTACACCGGTGCCTCTTCACAAAAACAGAAAAGTAACCCACTTGTTTTTTCCTGCTTACAAAAGAAGGACATTTAAGCTCCAGACGGAATTCTGTAATGACCTTCCCCAAGAAACAAAAGAACTCAGGCAGCAGTGGTAAACCTTAGCCAGAATCTGATATTGTAGTTTTTGGATTCCTCAATTCTAGACTCTGCTCCAGACCTGAATCTTCAGAAGTCAAAAACTTTAAAATGCAAATTTTATCAAACTGGTTCCATGGAAAGAGGGAGACCCACTTCCAGTTGGACGCTTTCGTTCTGCGCACAGTGTTGTGTGAAACAAGTGTAGGAAGTGCCTCTGCGGCCCGCGGCATCTGGCGGCAGGCCGACGCGCAGTCATCGCTCTGACCGCTCGCTTTCAAGTGACCGAATGTACCCAAGCTGTTTGATAAGGTCATTTGTAAATATTTACCGATTTGGAGAGAAAGGAGGTCAAATTATATAAACCCGCGCCCGCCCCATGCTTGCAGCCAACGGACTCTCTAATTTTCACAAGTATTGTACTACAGGAAGCTTTAGAAAGCAAACAAGAAAATCATTTAACTGTCATGCGGGGGTGGGGGCCAAAGTCCAAGAAAATCCCTTAGAAGGAGAACTAAAAAAAAAAAAAAAAATGTTATTCCTAAAATCTTTAGAGAAGTTTTAAAAATCTGTATTTCAGTCATCAATTTACCAAACAGCTTATCTACAAACTTTTTCACAGAACCCATTAAAATTCTTTACTGTCAACACCACCAGTGCACCGAGCACAGGGAGTCGCTCAAAGCCAAGGTCCAAGGCTAGAGCCTTGGATCACCCCGGTCACCCACCCCCAGGTGCAGGTCTGACCCCAAACACAGTCCCAGTCAGGCCCACCTGCCTGGGCTAAACACCAAAGTTCCTAGTGTAACCACCCGGATGTTTAAATACACAGAAGATTTCAGCTTTGGAAAATCCAGTGTCCTTATGTGGCCTTTTCTTTCGTGTGTACATTTTCAAGCCCGGAAGAGTTCAGCAGAACTAATGACATCTCTTGGGTAAAGCAGGCCGGCCACCAATGATCAGCCTTGGATCTTTCGTTCTGTCTTTTGGAAAAAAGCTGTGCCGCACACTCTTTAGAAGAAAGCAAAAACCAAGGGGCTGAGAGGCATGGGGGAGGAGGGAGCAGACCAGTAACTACCAAAACTGGATATTATCAACAAAAGGTGGTCAAATCCTCGGCAGCAGGGGTCCTGGCCTGACCCCATCAAAGGCTCCCAGTAGAGCCCTGGGCCAGTGGGACTGCCTTTCTGATCCCCTTGAAGACAAGGCCCGCAACTAGCTGGTTGGAGGGCCAGGGCCCATGTGCAACCCAAACATTTCCGCAATGAGATTATCCTGGTTCTTGGAACCATACAGGGCTTTTGTTTACATCAAGGTGGATTTCTGGGTGGGGCCGTTTAATCTTACAGGTAATAAAAATATGACAAAGACATGAAGGGAAATAACAAAAAGCCCAAGAATGTGGTTTCTCCTAATCCTCAGTATCTTGTTTATTACACTACACTACTATTTACCAAAAGAAAATGGGAAAAAAACCACAGGATTGGGATGGGGACAGGTTCACAAGGTAACTGATCCAGGTATAAGAGGCAGGCAGAGCTACAGTAAGAATGGGAGTTCTAAAGCCAAACAGATGTTTCCTGCGTGGCCTTGGGCAAATCACAGTCCCACAGAAAGTCCGGGCTTCCTCACTGGCAAAATAAAGACTGCACCCCACCCCACCTCCACCAGAGACTGATACGGGGCCTAGGAAGGCAGGACAGGAAACACCTAGAATAGTGGAGAACCTACAGGCACTCAATATATGGCGGAGGGTGGAGGGAGTCATGAACAACTCCTTCAGGACAGAAGAAAGGAGGCAATGCTTTCCATGTCTGATTTTCCCATCAGGAAAGAAGCACCAAATTCCAGCAGAGGCAGTGGGCGGGGCCTCCAGCAAACTGACCTGGCTCCTGAGGACTAGGCAGCCGGACGTGCCGTTGGTCCTGGCTCAGCAAGTGCACTCTGGAGAGCTTTTCTACTTTCTAAGACCACCCCCTTTATTTCCATCACTGCCCCCCTCTCCCCATGTTTCTTCTCCCTTGCTCAGGAGGTCAATTCTGACTTCCCCGCTAGACGTTTTCTTTTGCCTGGGTCTTGGCACAGTGATCACCAAGCTAAGGTTAATTCCAAACTTGCTCAGCACACGTTGACAGTATCCGTTCACTGCAGGCAGGTGCCCGCGCTCGGGATCATCACGGCTCCTACCTTGACCAGCTCTGCATGTTACAGTGAGGGTGGTCTGGAACTGGGATAGATTTTCACAGGCCAGACGCTAATTTCAGTATCTCATACTGAGAATTTCCAGAGAGTAAAAATAAGCCAAAAAAGCATCTTCGGGACACACCCATGTGGACACTGTCAATCCCTTGAATCCCGCGGATGATTTTCCGGTGGAGAGCTCTAGGCAGAGCTGGGAAGGAGCAGGAAAGAGGCTGGCACCGCATCCTATTTGCAAGCATTCTCCTTGGTTTCATGTAACAGTTCAGAATAGTAGAAAGGTTGACTTGAAAACTTTTAAAATGGAAATATGCAGAGCAGAGAATGCTCAAGTTTATTTGGCCAGGAAAAATTACGTTTAATGCCCCTAACAGGGGAGAAAAGGGTGTAATTTGATTAGAGTTGTGTAATAAGCTTGAGGGTCAGAGCTTTTAGAATTATCTGCATTTCATCTAGAGAATATGGATTTCCTTTTTATTTTCACCATGATAACTGTGAGAACCATGCACCGCTAAATGCTAAGGAATTCAAAATAATAAGATCTCTATTCATAGACACATTTTCATCTTTAAAATATATACATATTTATACATATAAATATGTATAAATATATAAAATATGTATATTTATATGGGTAAAATATATTTTTATAAAATATATTAATATACATATTTTATATATTATAAATATATAAATATATTTATATAAATATAAAATATAAAACATAAACATTTATAATATAAAATACATAAAACACATTTTATGTATTTTATATATATAAATTATATATTTAAGACGAAACATGTCTGTGAAGGAAGGGAGAGGTGAAGGAAGATCTATCTTACACACACACACACACACACACACACACACACACACAGACACACACAGAGTTGGAGAAAACTAATGGGAAAAGTAAAAGGCAAAAAGGAGTAAAAACATATGGATGAAGCCAAGTTGTTGTTGTTGTTTTAATTAAAAAGCACCTGGGAAATAACAGACAATTCCTTGTTAGCAATAAAAACATCAGTACATAGCAGGAAAAAAACACCAGGAGAACCTATATTGTAGAAAGAACTGATTAGTAAGAAAGGTTTAAAAAAGAGAGTGCGTGCTAAGAATAACAACTAAATTCAATATTAAATTGAACTTCTAAGGATAGAAGGATAACTTGTTTGTCGGGCCTTCACTGTGGGGCTCTTCACTATGTCATCACTGAAGATAAAGCATATTTTAAACATCGCGTGTAGTCGGTGTAATGGGTCACAACCAGCACTGCCTTCATGGAACAGACTAGAATCAAACAGAACAGAACAGAAAGCATCTGTACTAAAGTAAAATTCTGCGAAATGTGTATGTGAGTACACCTGTGTGTTGGTGTACAGAGGATCACAAAGTAACATATACTTCTTACTGGGGATGTGGGTCCAAAGAGGGTGGTAAACACTGTTCTAGAACAATGGTTTCCATTCATCACCTCTGAGGGATAAAGCCCTCTTCCAGCAGCAATGGAGGACTCCCTCAATATGATACCCAATACGCAGGGAAGGGACCATGCTTGGGGAAGGGGTTAATGAGGCAGGACCCACAGCAAAATGGGGCAGGCAGCTGGATACGGGGTTGTGGTACATTTGAAACCATCCTTTTTTTTTCTTAACTTTTTATTTTATATTGGAGTATAGTTCCAGGTGTACAGCAAAGTGATTCAGTTATCTATTCAGTTATACATGTATCTATTCTTTTTCAAATTATTTTCCCATTTAGGTTGTTAGATAATATCGAGCAGAGGTCCCTGTGCTATGCAGTGGGTCCTTGTTGGTTATCCACTTCAAATACAGCAGTGTGTACATGTCCATCCCAAACAATCCCTTTGGATGTTTCTGATATGCCATTTCCCTGGGTGTTTCCAACACCACCCACCCTCCTCTGCTCCCTCACCCATATGGTACCCACTGCATGCCAGGCACCAAAGGGGTACCTCAGTGAATACAAAATAATACAAAAAGGCAACTGCTCTCTTGAAGCTTAGATTCTGGAGGGGGAAGAAGACAGTGAGTAAGTAAAGAAATAAATAAGCAAGATCATGACAGGCTGTAATGCCTGATGTGAAAAAAATAAAGAGAGCGGTGAGCTGGAAGACAGGAACTTGCTGCTGTGTGAAAAATAAAAGGGTTGGAAGTGGAAGAGGACCTGCCAGGGTCTGTGATGAGCTGGTGCCACAGCCCAAGCCTGAGGTGACCAGGTGGCAGCAGTGACGTAGAAGGGAGGCCAGCTTCGGGATGTAATCTGGAGAAGCAGTGGGACCCGGCGACGGATTAGAAGTGGCAGGTAAAGAAAAGGATAATGGTTTGATGTGAGTAACTAACTAGCTCAAAGATGGGGGGGCAGGGGGTGGAATCCAGCACTCAAGTGAACACACAACCTCTGAGACCTCTGCGTATCAAGAGCTCCTGATTAAGGCATCGATTCTTGAAAGAACTTGCTGGACATATGCTATCCTCTTCCCTCTGCTGTCCCCTCCTTTATAGCAAAAGTTCATGAACGTAGAAAAGTAGATGTGAGGCAGTCTGGCTTTAGAGGTTTAACATCAACCAATTCTTCTACAGCAGGCGCTGGTAAACATTTTCTTAAAGGATCAGAGGGATTATTTTAGTCCTTGTAGACCATACCGTCTCCATCGCAGCTACTCACCTCTGCCGCTGCAGAACAAAATCAACCACGGACGTAAATGAACAGACGTGGCTGTGCTTCCGTGATATTTTATCTAAAAAAACATAGGCCATAGATGGCTGCTCCCTCTCCACAGCTCCTGCACTTGAACTCAGGGTTCAGACTCAAAGCTCCGGTAGTTTGGGAACCGAAAACCAAGTCACAGGGTTCTTTGGGGGCTAAGAGAGTTGGGCTGGGTCCTGTGGGACTGGGGAGAGGGTGCCAATGATGGTCTAAGTCAAGCACTCCAAGGCAGGAAAGGAGGCCATCTGCGGGGATGGGGGAGGGAGGCACGGATACTCCCTGCAGCAGGTAAGCCCATCGCTAATGAGAACACACGTTAGTTATTTGTTGAGCTGCACCCAACACCACTGCTTCTGAAATCTCTGCGTGTGTCCAGTCCACTCTCCCTCTCTGGGTCTCCGTTTCTCATCTATAAATTAGGTGGTCAGACTAAATCATCCCATGGGCTCCTAACTCTATGCTTTGAGAATATGTTACTACAGGTTACCTAGCACACACGTGTCTTCAATTCCCCATCTTCTTCCTAGATTCCCAACACATCCACTCTTCTGTTCCGGGCCAGCATCAAGTGTCCATAAAGTCAGCAAGACACATATTACTGAGTTTCCAAAGAGTAGCTCTTGCTTGGTTGGCATGGACACCAAAGTCTAAGAGACTTGGGACCAAGCCTTGTATGGATTTCCCAGCTGTGTGACCTTGGGCAAGTTACTTAACTGCTCTGAGCTTTAGTCTCCTCATCTATAAAATGGGAGAGGTATAATAATACCTGCTTCACAGGACTCTTACAAGGATTAAATGAGGTAATCCTGTGTGTGGCACATAATAAACGCTCCACAAATACTGCTCTCCTGATCACGATGGTAAAATATTAAATAGCCAGGTTTCCTTGACATCAAGCTCCAAAACATGCAGGCCCTGCCCTGTGGAGGAGTACTTGCCAAATTGTGAAATAATGCAAATTTCATCTAAAAAAAAAAATCAGACATAGCTATTTGTTTTCCACTGTCTGATGGTACTTTCCTTGGTCTGAAGGAAGCATTTTATATCAGATGTACTAAGGCAGAGGTGGAAATGAAAGGATCAAAATAGAACAAAGCAAAGACCTGGGCACTGGAGCGATGCAGGAGGGACAAGACTCTGAGGACGGTCCTTGCTCTGAGTCACTTCTTTATGCATCGAGGCCCCTGGCTGCCAGGACCCTGTGGCAGTCCAGTGCTTCCCAAGAGGTCCCTGCCCTTCAGAGCTTAAACCTCCTGCGTGGAGAGGCTCTGCCCTCCACGCTGCCCTGGCACAGGGTGGGGAGACGTGCTAACTTAGGGAATAAAGCTGGGGCGGGCAGAGCTGGGATGAGCAGAAGGAGCTGGCCTCGGCTATGGGAAGGCGGGGGGGGGGGGGGGGAAGGGGTGCTGGGCCTCCAAGGTCACCCTTCTGTTCTCAGGATCTGTGGGCTCAGGCTGGAAACTGGAACTGATAAAGTCCACGCAGTCTGCCCCCAAAAACACTTGTCGCTTTACAGATACAGGATCCAAAGCAGACATTTTTCATCAAGCTGCCATTCATCCCAACATTCGGAATGTTCTCCCAGGATGGAGAAGACAGGCTGAAAGTCTCCTTCTGGAAACAGCCTAGGTCTGCCTCATGGTGGCTACTGAGCTCATCCCCGGGGGCGCCCTGTGCAGCCCCCACACGCTGGTCCCACGTTTCTGCCCCCCCGCCAAGAGTGCTGCCTCCTCCTCTACTCCGGACGAGTCCTGCTCAGGCTCCTCAGGGCTGAGGGGCATGAAGAGGAAGGAAGAAGGGATGAGGACTGGGGGAGGGAGCACGGGGGGAAGAGGGACAGGGACTGGGGGAGATGGGTTAGGGGGCTGGAGAGGGTAGAGGATTGGGTAGTAAGGGGAGGGAAGAAGGGATGAGGCTGGGCGACAGGAGGAGGGTTGGGGCTGGGGGAGGGGAGGACAGATGGGGGCATGGGAAGGGCGGGTGCTGGTACTCCCAGAGCCACGGGTTCCCCCATTCCCACAAAACTCATCCTCAGCACCCACACAAGGCCGGAACCTAGACCTCAATGGGTCATGAGCTCGTTCCAACTTCTGTGGCCCTAAGGAATGGATGTCACGTGTGCCTCGTTTTGAAGCAGGCCATTTAACGACACCTGTAACCATGACACAAAGCAGGGTCCACGTTTCTAGGACGCAGAACTTCCAAAGGAAGACAAACAACACGCAACTATAAAAGGCTGCACAAGCCGGCCAATGGGGCATAGGACAGAAGAGGAGGAAAAGGGGGAGCCCTGTGGGGGAGGAAGGTGCTGAAACCTCACACTCGCATGCGCCCGCGCGCACACACACACGGTCCCGCCAGCCCTTCCTATGGACCCACCCAATGCCCACGCCCCCTGCTCAGCAGAGCCCCTCCAGCTCCCCACCCCCACCCCAGGCTGCCCCTGGGAGACTGTGTTCTCCCCACCCCCTCCTCCTACTTTCCCATCAAAGCCCCAGGACAGAGTCTGGCTTTCTGAAGTCCACGCTCCGGGGGACTGTCAAGATGGTGAGAAGCCAATACGTCTCACTGACTCTGACCAGTGAGGGGGGTGAGAGGCCATGCCAGGGCTTCCCAGGAGCATTCCAGAATGCAACCCCACACGTGTCTCTGAAGCAACAAGGGGATCTGCCCGTGTGGATCTCGTCTACATCTCTACCCTGCCATGGTGCTCCCAGGAATAAACCACCTGTCCTCTCAGACTGACAGTTTCTTCATCTACATACTAGAGGTAAAACATCTTCTCCAAGTCTTATTGGGCTTAAAGGTGATAACATATAGAATACACCTGACACCATACCCAGCATGAAAAAAGGCACTTAATCAATTTAATTCTCCTCCCTGTCAAAGGATCTCACAGGAGAGTTTGGGTGATACTGGCAAAAAACAAACAGAACAGAGAAAAGTTACTCCAACAAGTGCCAGTGATATCATACCACCACAAGATGCTTAGCAAGTGAGTAATTCCTAAATCCCTAAATCTGTCCTAAAATTCTATAATTTATAATCTAAAGACATCGGGGGGGGGATTTTTAAATTTTAAAACTATTAAGAAAATGATCTGAAGAACAAGCCAAGTACATGAAAGAGGGCTGGAGAGAAATAGACCAAAACTGATCACAAGGAATGTTTTTCTAGATACATCACTGTTTATTTCCCACAACAAAATAGACAATTACTCCAGATTTTTTTAAAAAGAAATCACATCAGACACTTGGATTTCCCGAATGGTCTGTAGTGTTTTAAATGTCCCACTTTGTTCTCTAAGTAATTTTTTTGTTTGTTTTCCAAAAGCAGAAGGAAGGATGGAAAAGAGAAATTACACATCTGGTCCAGACAGGAATTCATCTCTCAGGACTCCGGCCCAGTGGGCATCAGTCTAGCTTCGTTCTGGGGAGGGGCCCCTTGTAGGCAGGAAGGACAGCCCTCGCACCTGGAGGACCACCCCAGCTTGTAGGCATTGCGAGCTGGACACAGAGCCCCTGAGATTCACAGCCATTGCCTATTTCAAACTCACTAACGATGCATCTTCCGAATACTGGATACACAAATCTCTTCCACTCCTGCAATGGTCTTGCTATTATTTTACAGACATATTCTAAAAGCTAGGAAGATGCAAACCAAGATGAACATGTCACCTGTACAATGTTCAGATCTATGAGCTCCATAATGAGGCTCTTTCACAAGCGCACCTCGGCTATCTCTGAAAGACCCCCTCCCTTCACCGAGCATCCATGGAGATGGGGGGACAAAGCTAGCACAAGTGGGGAAGGAAGTTTTTAGGCATGAGGAAAATGCTTCATCTCTGGATGAAGCTGGACAGACTGTGTGTGTATGTGTGTTTAATTAATGCAGGAAGAATCAATCATTTCCTTGCATTAACACCTAAATAAAACCAAAATAACCTCAAGATTTGCCTAAAACCAAAGCGATCTCTAGGCAAAACCTGGCAGGTGAAGCTGGGTAGGGGTGGGAACGCAGACGGAGAGAACCAACAGCTCTTGCTCCTCAAGAGTCTCTCCTCCATCACTCACCATGACGCTGACCTCTACCGCCCACCATTCTGACTTCCACCGGGGGTTGGGAGAGGCCAAAGAGAGGGAAACTCTGAAGTACATCAACTCATGAAGGCTGACAAAGCTAGTAAGTGTTTGTTTGGGTTGAAATGAGTTATTTTTGGTACTCTCCAGACTATTGTTTTCCAACTGCCAAAGGCAGTCAAGAGCTAGTGCACCACCAACAATCAATAATAAAATGATCACCAAAACATCTGAAAGACATTTACTTATAAATACTGTCAAACTCTACACTGGTAAGTTCTAAACAAGAAAAGGGAACACACACACACACACACACACACACACACACACACACACACCCCCATCCTCATGCTCCAAGTCAGAAAGTCAAAGAATTGGCATTTTTAAAATCACTGCTTTTATCCAACTAAATCTTGGGATTCTCCCAATTAGTTTCACCAATCTGTCCTTTGGGGCCCTTTAGCAAATAAGAGTCAACGATTCCTCCCTTTCTGAAACCTCACAGTATTACCTAGGCAGGCTAAGAAGGAATACAGACACAGATAAGTTTACAAAAATTTCATACACTCCCAAAACACACAGGAAATATAAAAAGCTGGTGGTTTTATACACTTGTAATACCAGCCGTGGTATTTTACCTCAAAGAGTGAAATTACTACTCAAATGAAATCAACATATTGTGGCATCAAACCATCCTCTCTCTCTCTCTCTCATACACACACACACACAGAGAGGATATATGGATAGATAAATCCTACATGACCACTTAACTGCTAATAACTTTATTACAGAAACAAAGATACGCAAATTTACAAGGTTATTTGTCATCTGATGTAAAACAGGAAAGGACGGTATGTGATAAAGTTGTTTGGAATGTGGATATATTCCTTTTTAAATTTTACAAATAATAGTTGTTTGCATCACACCTACAACCTTCAAGCTAAAATTGCATAAGCAAATTGCAAAAAGGCTACGTGGAAGAATAAAAGACATATTAAATTGCCTTTTTCATGCTTTTTTTTTTCCAATTTAAAAAGCAATCTGACTTAAAGCTAGTAGATCTGAGGCGAGGTAAAATTCACCATTCAATACATTGACAGAAATAAGAACTCAGTTATTTTAAAAGTTCAAGACCCAGGAAAGGACTATGGAGAGGGAAGATGATGACAGCCAGCTCCAGCTCTGGACTGAACTTACACTCTTTCTGGTATCCCCACTTTTTAAAAAGTGATTCAAACACGGTAAATGATAATTAACACAGTAACATTTTATGGGCAGTGACAAAGGCCCACATGGGTCTGATAGAGACACCCCTGGTTGGATTACAACTGGCCACTAGTGCTACTTTATCTTCTGGTTGTCCATAGTTACTCATCTATTTTTAAATGTTCCAATATGATCTTATCTAACTGGTACATATAATTTGATCACCTTATTTCCATAACTAAAAGTTGTTAAATGTGCCTGGCCAGGTAAGAGTTATGGTTACAGGGTGTGTGTCTACTGGACTGGAGTTTAACGGTTGTGGCCTTTTATTTTTTTAAAACAATCTCAAGGATCCTCTCTCTCAGTAGAACATACATGCTGGTTTGGTGGTTGTTGGTGGGTTTTGTAAAGAATGACCACTGGCCATGGGACCAACAAGCCACCCACTCTCCCTGTTGGTCCCCAAGGGGCCTTTGCTGGGAGTTCCTAGGCTGGGATTTCAGCTTTTAACCACAGTATTTTGCTATAAGCAACTCGGCCCACTTTGAAGGAGAAATTGCCTTTACAGTGCCTCTAAATTCTAGCACAATCATCCCAACAGCAAAGGAGACACTTTCAACAAACGGTATCTGAGCACAGCCTGGGTGCCTGATGTTGTAGCATCTGCTATGAGGATAAATCTGAAACCACCCCAACCCAGGTGGGGGAAGAAACAATGACCAGGGACTTCCCTGATGGCGCACTGGTTAAAAATCCGCCTGCTAATGCAGGATACACGGGTTTGATCCCTGGTCCAGGAAGATCCCACATGCCACGGAGCAACTAAGCCTGTGTGCCACAAATACTGAGCCTCTGCTCTAGAGTCTGCAAACCGCAACTACTGAGCCCATGTGCCACAGCTACTGAAGCCTGTGCGCCTGGAGCCTGTGCTGTGCAACAAGAGAAGCCATCACAATGGGAAGCCTGCACACCACAACAAAGAATAGCCCCCCCCCACCAGCTCGCCACAACTAGAGAAAGGCTGCACACAGCAAGAAAGACCCCACACAGACATAAACAAATAAATTTTAAAAAACAGAAAAAGAAAGAAGCAATCACCAAATGAAGACCCTGTAAAATCCCTTTGATATTATTGTGGGTGCTAGTCATACAGAACCCACAGGGCCCTGAGAGCAGAGGGCGCGGCCGAATTTGTTCGGGGGGGGGGGAGAGAAGGGGTCCAGGACAACTGCAGGTAAGAGTTGGCTAGTCCAGAACTCCAAAGGTCTGATCGAGTGCTAGGCAGAGGGGAGGGGAGATGGAGTCACAGAATGATCTGGTCCTGTGATTGATGCTGGAGAAAAATACAAGTGAACAGAGTCCCCCCGAAAGACTCACTGAGCTGGCCCCTAGGAACCACATGAGACCACATGGAAACCTTGGTGAGGCCTGAGCTACCCAGCGTCTAAATGTCCCCTCCTGGCCTCACACTGAGTCTCCCTGAGGCCCATTTCTGAGTACAATGAACCCTCGAACAACGCAGGGGTTGGGGACACTGACCCCCACCACACGCACAGTCGAAAATCCTTGTACAACTCTTGACTCCCCCAAAACTCAACTACTAAGAGCCTACTGTTGACCAGAAGCCTTACCAATAACATACACAATTAACACATATTTTGTATGTTTCTTAATTTTTTTTTTTTTTTTGCTATTCCTAGGCTATACAGTTCACCTGCAAGTTTTTTCAAATGATCACAAATCTCCAAAACTTTTTCCAATATATTTACTGGAAAAAACCTGCATGTGAGTAGACCGGCGCAGTTCAAACCCCTGATGTTCAAGGGTCCACTGTATTTAAAAAGCAAATTACAACCTTAACCTCGTCATCATATCATCCTCACAAATTGTGCTCCTGGCAGGTCCAGCAAAAGGGCAGATACTTCAGTGCCTGCATGTCTCTCCCACAAACTGCTGATTTTGGTGATGATGTGATATGTGTCACCTGTAAAGGCCAGTGTCAAAACTGAGCACTGGTCCCTATGGGGATTCACCTGGGCCACAACAAGCACAGTGACCTAGCACAGGGCCACAGGGGCAACCTGGGTCAGCACTCCTGCTTCTGGATGCTTCTCAGCTCCCCTGAGAACTCACTGCAACCCGAGGGGCAGAACACTGAGAACAGCCCTCTAGAGAGTCAACCAGAAGTTCAGGAGGTTCATTAATAACTGACCATTACACAAGGCGACATGATAGCCCAGCAGAGGACCGTCGGAGAACGTGTGCCAAGGGTTCTGAGTTACCTGCTTATGATGCTTGGGGGGTGGAGGGGGTTGGGGAGGCGCGTGTCTCTGGCTTAAACACTACAGAGCTCGTTTCGTCTCACAGTGTAAAAGTCCTCTCTGATCACCATTTCCTTAGTCCTGAACTGGATCTCAGCAAGGACTCCTGCAGCCGGCATCCAATCTCCAGCCAGGGGAGGGGAGAAACGGGGAGGCGAGGTGCGTTACCCCGGGATCCCTGCCACAATGATTAGTGAAGGTTTCCCAAAACAGCCAGCCCTTGATTATCCATGGAAATTTTATACAGGAGAAATTTTAACTCACTCAGGATCTTGCTGAGTCACCTGGCCTAAATGTCAGTCCAACTTGGAACTGAAGCTACACACACATGTGAGTTGGGGTGGTAGTAACGGCAATGACCGTGAACACGGACTGAGAATGTGCCCAGCACCATCCTAGCATTTCATGTGCATTATTTCATTTAATTCTTCCAACAAACCTAGCAGGTGGGTAGTGGGATGGCCCTACAGATACGACAGTTAAGGTCTGGACAAGTTAACTTGCCTCAGTTTGACTCAGGAACCTGTGCACGTCACCACCAAATGAGAGTCTGTGACCAACACCAGTAGGTAGATAGCCAGCTTCAATAAAACCCTATCACACCTTTCTGATAGCCAGCTTCAATAAAACCCTATCACACCTTTCTGAGTCAAATCACGAATGATTTGGGGATCATCTACTCTATGAAGGGATGTACATCCTTAAATGGGAGTGTACATACAAGTGCTTTCTGATACACACACACTCATTCACACACGCAGTTTCTTTAATCGGTCATGTCAGATGAAAAACGGTTAAAAGTTACTGTTGTTATTGTGATGACTTTATATTTGTGTTGCTGGCACGTGACCCTCTGCAGACAAAACATCACCTTTCTGTTTGTAGAACAAATTTCAAAAGGTGATCAAATATCTCAGGCGGCCCGAAACAACTCAAGGAAGGAATCTGAGACGATGCAGGCTGTTTACAGCCAAGAAAAACGGGCTCTGAAAAGATAGGGGTTTCCCTAGACCCTGATGAGCAAGCAGCAGAGCCAGCCTCAGTCTTCTGAGTTGCCTCCATCTTTCTACCAAATCATGTTGCTTCCATGAGAAAATCCAGGCTACTGGAAATGTTTTCACATCTGTTGCAGTCAGAGGGTTCCAACAACCTGCAGAAAGGGCTGTATGAAGACAAACAGAATCTCACAAAGTGGGGCACCTTATGTACGTCTGTGCCGATGTTTTTTACATCCCCTCCCCTCCAGGTGGGACCCCAGGTCTCTGAATTCACCCAGCAGGAAAGAGATTCTTAAAATTGTGTGCTACTTTAGAGAAATGCTCAAAGGGAATTAGGAGAGAAAAGGCTTTGGTTTGACAGACATGTTCTAAAATGGGTGAGAAAAAGTTAAACTCCAATATGCTTCTGCTGGAATCACCTACACTGGATTTGTCTGGCAACTCTGCCTTAAATTACACTCAACTTCTGGGGTAAGGTCTACAAGGCCTGTGGGGTCCACACACCACAGGGGGATGTGATTTACCTTTCTGATAAGTTATGTCCTTATAAGTACATAAAAAGTACTTAGAAGTGCATCGATAAGGCAGTGTTATCAATCTTTTAAGAAAACAGAAAGAAATGTTGTACCTTGGGTATTTCAACCATGCAGTTCTTCCCCAAAACAAAACATCAAAAGAGAGCATCTATTTCGGTAGCACTTCCTTCTCCCACGTGGCAGCCCTGAGGACAACTTACAGCTTGCAGGAGCTCTTGGATGGGAAGCTTACTCTGAGCATTTAAGCTGTGCTGAACCTGTGTGGTGGGTCCCAGGAGTCCCAGCTCAGAGAGACCCTCCATGCACACAAGAAGAGCTTGTGAGGATGCTTTCTCCTCAAAAGACCAGCACTGTCTTCTGCAGTCCCAAAGGTAGCCCTGTGAAGAAGGGAAGCTCTCCTCGGGGAGCGCGATCTCCCCTGATTTTGTACCATCCTCCAGTGATGAGAAAGTAATTACCAAATGCTTGAAAAAGAAGACTGTTAAAACCTAGCTGAAAAGACTTGGGCTCTGTTTAGGGTTTTTTTTGGGGGGGGAGGGGGGTTGTTTGGTTTTTTTTGGCTGTGCCCATGGAATGTGAGATCTTAGTTCCCCAGCTAGGGATTGAACCTGTACCCCCTGCAGTGGAAGTGTGGAGTCTTAACCACTGGACCACCAGGGAAGTCCCTGTTTAGGTATTTTAAATTAAGGAAACATCCTTAGCTATTTTTAAGAAACCTCCCATTGTGGTCCACCCAACCACCAGGAGCCCCACTGCTCTCTGGCCTCTGCCAGGGTTAAGTACACACATGCACTAGATACTTGCGGCACCAACACAAAGGTTCTTTGTCCCCCCCATTCTATATCCTACAAGTGTGCTGGACAGACTCCATCCACCCCAAAGGCCACTCCACCCTCTTCCACCTCCGCTCACAGCCCTAGGACTCTGACATCTGTAGCCACATGGACAATCTCCCAGGCCCACTGCCTTCCAGTCTGGTTCCTCCAAAGGGAGGCACCCACCGGTGAGAGAAGGTATGGTGGGCGGAGAGTCCCCTGGCTCTCTCCAAGGAGTCAGCTGCATCCCGCCACCAAAGACCCTGACCCTACTGAGGGGCCATAACCTCAGCTATTTTCTCCGTCAGGTTCCAGCTCCCTTGCTTGACCCCTGGACCCAGGGGTGAGGAAAGTTCCCCAGCGTAACCAGCCACCGTCCTCCCCCAGGGGTAGTGCACCATCCTCGCTGGTTTCTTGTATGCCTACCCGCTGCTGCCAACTAGCCTTTTATTAAACACTCCTTGGTGACTTCGGCTTGAGTGTGCCATCTGCCTCCTGCCAGGACAGTGACTGGCAAAAATAAAAACTGAACTGATCACTCTAGAATGTCACTCTTGGAATCTACATGCCGTAATACGTGCACACTAATTCCCTTGCAATGTCTGCAAGTCATAGAGGATAACAATCGCGCACGGGGAAAAAATGCCACCGGTACTTCCATCATAATTTACTCTGTCGCATACCTTGAAAGAGCAGAATTCATCTTCCTAAAAAGTGAAGTAAGCTTTCAAACATGAAAACTCAATTACAGGATTAGAAAAGTATGTTGTTCCTAAAAATATTCTCTGAAGAATTCCTTTACAACTGCATCATCAATGATTTCTACTATGTTTCAGAATCACTTTAACCATGTGTAAAAATTGCAAACAGGACAACAGCGTTTGTTGGGAAGTTTCCAGTTTTAGAACAGCGGATTGAAACTACATCTTATCTAAAACATTTTATACAGTAGATAATAGCTCTATGGTATGAATTCAATTACCATAACAACGACAACATAAAATCAACATTTCTAAGAATTTAAGACCTAACAGTCAACCTCACCCTGAAGACCACTGGTGTTCTGTACTAGGTCAGGGTGACCTACAGGAAATTAAAACATAAACCAAAGTTTCAAATCTAAAAACTATGAGCTGTTTTGGGACAGGGTGAGGGTGGGGATACCTAACAAACCTATTAATGGAGAAAAATACAACCATTGATAACATATCATTGACATACTTTAATCACTGAGAAATGGTTCAGATCCACTGTCAGTATCTACAATGTTAAAGCAAAATTAAAAAGGGCTTTTAACAAATTACATGTAAACCAGGTATTAGCAATACATTTTTTAAAAACACTGGAAGTCTGTCTCAACCAGGGCTCTGTAAGGAACAAGCCTGTACAACTTCATCTAAAACCAAACAGTCAACTGAAGGCTTATCATGATTCTTCCACAGACCTGGGTTCCAATAGTGGGGTGTTGGTTACTTTCCCAGGGTTGAGCCTGTTGCTACAGATCCCAGAGTTACAGCAGGTTAGAAATTTTGCAACAAGTATTAAGGGAGGGAGCACATAAACAACGTCTTTTTCTTGGGAAACCATGATGACATCCAGACACCACAGCCTTAGCCCTCTCCTTACAGCGGTCCTACAGAGCACATAGCAAAGTTACAGTTTTACATTTTTCTGGGAGGCTATGTGACCAATGCCTGCTTTCCCTCACTAATACATAGGGTCTATTTCCATTTCTACTCGTGACCCAGTGCCAACACAGACACAAGTGCTCAACAGATTCTCCAAGAGTTTAAACCATACCTTCTGTAGTAGGATTGAGAAAAATAAGTTTGAGACTTCACTAAGTACACTTTCTCACAGAATTCTAGCTTTGAAACTAAGAAATATTTTACTATTCAAAATAAAAATTCAATCAAAAGGAGAACAATGTAAATTGAAATCACAAGCTATGACAATATGCCCATGAGAACTGCAAAGATTAAGAACACTGACAATACTAAGTGTGGTCAGGATGTAAAGCTACTGAAATACAAATTTGGGGAGAAATGTAAACCAGCACAACTGCTTTGGAAAACAGTTTAAGCATTTTCTTATAAAATTAAACATACATTTACATGGCACCCAGCAAACCCACTCCTAGATAGTTACCCAACTGAAATGAATGCATCTATCCACACGAAGATTTGTACAAGGATGTTCAGAGCAGCTTTATTCATAATTCCTAAAAGCTGCAAACAATCCCAAGCCCACCCGCGGGTGAGTGAATAAACAAATTATATACCTCCATAAAATGGAATACTACTCAGCAATAAAAAGGAATATATTCAAAAACATTATTACTCAGCTGTAAAAAAGCAAGGAAACTGGGACATTTCTAGAGACATGGATGGACTTGGAGACTGTCATACAGAGTGAAGTGAGTCAGAAAGAGAAAAACAAATATTGTATATTAACACATATATGCAGACTATAGAAAAATGGTACAAATCAACCGGTTTGCAAGGCGGAAATAGAGACACAGATGTAGAGAACAAACATACGGACACCAAGTGGGGAAAGCGGGGAGGGTTGGGGGGGAATGAATTGGGAGATTGGGGTACCAAATTGTACGCTCTAAATATATGCAGTTTATTGTATGTTAACTGTATCTCAATAAAAGTTCTAAAAAAAAAAAAACTAAATTACACTTTTTTCTAATTAATAATGTAATGCCCACTTATTGAAAAATTTGAAATTAAAAAAATGTTTTTAAAAATAAAAAAAATAAAAAACATGCTGAGTAAGAGAAGCTAGAAATAAAATATACAATTCTCTGGTTTCACTAATATGAAATTCTAGAAAAATTAAAACTAATCTACTGAAAAAAAGAGTACAAGAATAGTTGCCCAAGGGTTTGGGTGGAGGAAGAGGAGACTGACTCAGAGGGGCAGAAGGAAACATTTCATGGTGATGAAGAAGTTCTGATTTCCACTGTAGCAGCTGATTACATGGGCATATACATATTAGTCAAAATACTTTCTGTGGGTGCATTTTATTATAAATTTATTAAACTTTGCCTCAGTAAAGTTGATAAAAAAAACAAAACAAAACAAAAAAACAAGCCAAAACTTTAAAACAAAATTTAGAAAGTAAACAGAATAACCTAACTAAAGGATCAAGTTGGCAATATAACCTGATAGGGAAAAGAGTTCTTTCACATGACTTTTGAATTCAATACTGGCTGTGCATTCTAGTGGAATGTATACTATAGTAGGACAAAATGAACTACAAAGAAATACTATGTTTTCATCAGAATTACATTATTAATAGTAACAGACAACATAATTTTGAAACTATTTTATGTATCTTGCAGAGTTTAGCAAAAAGTGCGTGTGTTAACAGAATTAACAATATTAGGAGCCCAGCAAAGAGCTACGAATACAAAGACTTAAACCCACTAATGTTTAAAGTGATTTGGAAATATCAATCAACTCATGATTCTATTTGCCCTTTGTTCTGTCCACTGAAAATAATAACACCCAGCCACAGGGAACACCCCAACATACAGATTCGGTTTCTAAATACCATCCTCCCCTAAGTGGAACTGGAGCTTTTCTGGAGAAATGGATGATTCCATGTCTGGAAATGGAAAGTATAAGATGAGCCTAAGGCATTTTCGTGCAAGAAAGCCAGGTGGTACTCAAAGACTAAAAGAGGCTTGTTCATCATAGAAAACCGTAATTCAAAAAGACACATGCACCCCCATGTTCACTGCAGCACTATTTCCAATAGCCAGGACATGGAAGCAACCTAAATGTCCATCAACAGATGAATGGATAAAGAAGATGTGGTACATATATACAATGGAATATTACTCAGCCATAAAAAGGAACAAAATTGGGACATCTGTAGAGACATGGGTGGACCCAGAGACTGTCATACAGAGTGAAGTAAGCCAGAAAGAGACAAATAAATATCATATATTAATGCATATATGCGGAATCTAGAAAAATGGTACAGATTAACCAGTTTGCAAGGCAGAAATAGAGACACAGATGTAGAGAACAAACACATGGACACCAAGTGGGGAATGCGGCAGGTAGGGGGGTGGGATGAATTGGGAACTGGGATTGCCATATATACATTACTAATAAGAAAAAAATATCAAACTGTACACTTTAAACATATGCAGTTTATTGTATGTCAATTTTATCTTAATAAAAGTTATTTAAAAAATTTAAAAAATAAATAAAAGAGGCTTGTTCAAAAGACACAAAAAGGCAGCTTGAAAGGCCCTGTTGGCCAAGTTTGCGATAATTTGAGCATCAAAACATCTGTAACTGATTATAAAGCACTGATTAAATAAAAACCTATGAGTCCACAGCAATATTCACAGAGATAAATTTATTTGCTGGCATTAAAGGTGATTATTACATCAATCCTTTTTTCTACACATTGGTCATTATGGTTCCTCAAAAGGAACTGCAATGCCAACTAATGATAAAATTAGAAAAATCACCATTTTGCAACTCCCCAGTGAAATAATTCAGGCAAGGATCATCAGTGGATACACACACACAGTGCCAAATTATCTCCCCATAGATTATGGGCTAATTGCAAAGTGAAAAACATAGCATCCAGTGGAGAGATCTGGCACCGCCACCTTAGGTCAGTGTTCAAACTAAGCATCACTAACATTAGGACAACCTGCTGGGACCTGATGGTTTAAGGCGCACCCAGCACCACCTGGCAACTGTTTAAACAAGCTAGAATCTAAACAAGCATTTGGATCTGACTTCCAGGGGATGTAGGGACAAGATGAACAACATCACAAGGAAATAACCAGCCAAATTAAGAATGTGAGGCATCCCCTAAAATATCTGGCCTTGATTGTCTCAAAAAAAATTTTTTTAATAAATAAATAATAAAGGGGGGGGAAGATGGTAGGATCATTCCAGACAGAAAAGACTAGAGATATAAAAATCCAGTTGCAGTGCTGTACCTTCACTGGATCTTGGTTTCTCACACACACACACACAGACACACACACAGTTATAAAGGATTTGGGGGGGGGGGGGGCTGGAGAAATCTGAATATGAATGACCTATTAGAGACTGAAGGAATCATTTCAAGTTTTCTTAGATGTGATAATAGTATTGTGGGTACCCAGGAGACTATCTTTACGTTTTGATGCCTACAACTTTCTTCTAATTGGTTCATACAATCTATAGGTAAAAATGAAGCAAATATAACAGGTTAACAATTACTGATTCTAGGTAGTAGGGTAATAGGAGGTCACTGTACTGTTTTAGCAACTTTTCTGTACGCCTGAAATTTTTCATAATCATATGAGGAGGAAAAAAAGCAGCAGAGGTGACATCATCACGATCTGTAAAGTGTGATCCCAGACAGACCCAGTACACTATAAGTGAACTGTGCCCCCCAACCCCACAAATTCACTATTAATGTCCAAACCCCTAGTATCACAGAATGTGATTGTATTTGGAGACAGGGTCTTTAAAGAGGCAAGTAAGCTAAAATGAGGTCATTAGGGTGGATGCTAATCCCATACATGGCTGGTACCCTTATAAGGAGAGGAAATATGGATACAGACACGTACAGAGGGATGCCCATGTGAAGACAACCAGCAACAAGCCAAGGAGAGAGGCAAAACCAACCCTGCTGATACCCTGATCTCAGACTTCCAGCCTCCAGAACTGTGAGAAAATCAATTTCTGTTGTTCAAGCCACCCAGTCTGTGGTACTTGTTATGGCAGCCCTAGCAAACAAATAGGGAAGATTTCCAGGAGAAGGAGGAACAGCTTTTGCTACCTTGTGCTCAGTATTCATTCGCTGATATAGAAAATCAAAAGAGTTTCCAGGATACTGCGTGCGTGCATGCGTGCACACGTGTGTGTGTGTGTGTGTGTGTGTGTGTAGGGGGAGGGTGGGAGTTTAGACAGCTATTCAGGATGACTTCATGTCTGCTATATCAGCTGGGGAACACCCAGACACCCTAGCATCACAGGCTCTTGCACACTCACTAGACTCCTCTCAGAGCCAGACATGTGCGGGGAGGTCCTCACAGCCGGGGTGTATCCAGGGAGAGATACTTAAAACGCACACATCTGTCGGCTGTAGGTGATCAGATATGGAATTTTCATCACTGAGCAGAAAGGTTTCAAATATATTAAAATCATCTCTCCTTGAAATAAAAGCAATGTTCTCATATCTATCAGCACAGTTCTTCTTTATTAAAAAGAGGCGACATTTAAAATAGGTACTTAATATTACACGTTTTTTACCTTTTCAGAAACAAAAAGTAAAAACTGGTAAGAAAGGCTAAGAAAATGGTGTCTCAGCAAATCTCTTTTCCCAAATTATTCGAATCGTGCCCAGGTTAAGAGGATAGAGGCTCAGTTCTACAATCTCAGGATGTGAGAGCTGGAAAGGGTCTCAGAGATCTCCTGGTTGGCCCTCCTCACTTGACATTTAAGGGACCCAAATTCTGATGGGCAGAGCACACCACTAGTGGCCTGGCCCCAGTCTCCTGGCCACAGCCACACAGGCCTCTCTCAAGCAGACCTTCACTCTGGGACCCACCCTGGCTGCGGTAAAAGCCCTGAGTCTTCCCCAGCAGGCAGTGGTGAGGATGGCAAGATTCTGCTGGAACCCTAGCCCATGGTTTCTCAACCTCAGCCCTACTGGCATTGGGGGCAGGGTAATTCTTTGCTGCAGGGCTGTCCTGTATGTGATAGGAAGTTTAGCAGCGTCCTTGGTCTCAACCCACTAGATACCAGCAGGATCTCTCCCCCAAGTTGTGACAACCAGTCTCCAGACATCGCCAAGTGGCCCCTGAGGGGACAGATCACCACCACTAAGAGCCCTTGTTCCAGAGCATAATAAACTACTAAACTATGGCAGAAAGAGGACTCCCTGAACCCAGAACGCAGGAGAGCACCTTTTCCCACATCACTGACCTTCCCCCTGCGGGTGGCTGAGGCCCTCTCTTCCCAGCCTCATTCCAGTTAAGGTCCTATTTTCCAAGGAAACCAAAGGACTTCAGTCAAGCTTCACCAAGTTAACATCAAAATGCAATCAGCCGGGGACTTCCTAGGTGGCGCAGTGGTTAACAATCCGCCTGCCAATGCAGGGGACACGGGTACCAGCCTGCTCCAGGAAGATCCCACATGCATAGAGCAACTAAGGCCATGCGCCACAACCACTGAGCCTGTGCTCTAGAGCCCGTGAGCCACAACTATTGAGCCCATGTGCCGCAACTATTGCAGCCCACCTGCCTAGAGCCCATGCTCCACAAGAGAAGCCACTACAATGAGAAGCCCGCACACCACAATGAAGAGTAGCCCCTGCTCGCAGCAACTAGAGAAAGCCCATGTGCAGCCACGAAGACCCAATGCAGCCAATAAATAAATTAAATAAATAAAAATTTTAAAAAAATGCAATCAGCCTTCCCCAGAAGAACATCTCGGAAAGAACGCTGCACTGACAGCGCTGTGCCCTCCACCCTTGCCCCTGCCCTTCCCGATGTGCCCAGAGCGCGGGCCCCTCGCACCACATCCCTTAACAGCCCTGCCCACAAGCAGAGCCATCACCTGCTTCTCACTCAGTGCCCAGGCGACACGCCAGGTGTCCGGCCCCCCTTCCTATAAAAAGCTGCAGCCATGATCCCGGGCCCCACAGACCACGAGCAGTCCTGGGAATCACCTTCAGAATCACTTGTGAAGATGCTCAGCCATGTGGACCAGAGGCAAAACCAGCCCTGAGATGCCTACAGCTCTGTGTGTTACTCTGAAATCAAGCTCAGCAAGCGCAGGAGAAAAGCCCTGTTCTCGGAGAATCACCACAGAGACACCAGCAAGGTGACTGCACTGTCATCTGCAAATATTATTGGTAAATAGCAATAATAACCGTCCACTGTAGGCTATTTACTCCCAGGATTCCTGAAGCGACTCGGAGGATTATGCCTCGAACCAAGGCCTCAAGCTACAAAACCACATGGATTATAGGTTTGCTCTTAATTTTATAAAGCCTCCCCACAACATCTGGCGGCATGACCATAACAGCCCAACTAATCCTACACGCCCTGACCTCCCGGACCGGGAGAGTACGCTGCCCAGTCTATGTGGCCCCAGCACACAGTCTGGAAGGGGCTTCACAACACTTGCCTAAATGGAGGTAAAGCTGGCCCCAGGCCCTTTGCTTGATCCTCTCACCTCTCTCCAAAGCTTCACCAGGCCCAGCCACTGCGCACACCTTGGCTGTCTACTGGCCATCGTCTCCAGATGACCCCTGGGTGCCTGGAGTCCACCATGGCCAGGCCAGGACCCATCAGCTTCCCCGCAGCCCCCCAGACCCACCGTCTCCTCCTCAATGCCTGTCAAGGTGCACGATGTCACCACTCTCTCCTCTAAGCAGATAGAAACCTCGACTCTTATTCCTTTTCCTCGTCTGCCTGCTCCTTGGCCCCCAGCTGTCATCACAGCCTCGGACTCTACCTCTGGGAGAGCCGGTCTGGCATCACCTACCCTTTTCCAACAGCTGCCAACCTAGTTCAACCGCTCATTGCCCCGGACAAACCCCCGGCCCCTAATCCACCACTCTACTTCCTCCTGCCGGGTGTAACTACTCCAATCACCACTCTTCCCATGCACCAAGTCTTTGACTGCTCCGGGTGTAGACAGAAAACATCCCCCCTCCCAGGCCTCCCAGTCTGCACCTTCCGGGCTCCCTGACCTTCTCCTGTGCCATCCCCTTCCCTGTTTCCTCACGCTCTCCTTTCCCACCAGCTCCTTCTCCAAACTCGTCTGTGTCCACCCCGCATTTGCTAAAGCTACATTCCTACCCCTCCCACAGATGCTCCGTGAGGTGGGCTGGGAGGAACGTCGGTGTCAGAGTTAGAGAGAACCCACCTCAGGTTCTGCTCTGCTGCTTACCAGCTGTGTGACCTGTGACAGGTCACCTCATTGTCCTTCGGAGCCTCAGTTTCCTGATCTAGAAAATGGGACAATAGTTACCCACTTTGTAGGGTGCTAAGATCATTACATAACAGGAGAACACTTGGTAGGGTAGTATTTGAGGCAGGGTAAATGTGGACAAGAGCTTGCAGGTGACAATGAACAAGACAGATAAATGACAATGAAATGTACCCCATTCTAATGGGAGAGTGTCCTACTAGATCCCAAGTGGGAAAGCGGGGCAGGGGCAGGCCCAGTCCAACATTGTTCCCTCAACACCAAAGTGCTCAGAACACTTGAGTTGTTTTCTGTTCTGCACATGGTTGCTTTTTCTCCCATCTTTTTCTTTTTTGGCTGGAGCCAGTACCATCTGTGAATTACACTGCAGAGGCCAGGTTTTCGATAATTTGAATAAGACCTCAGGGAGCCTGAACTAAACATATGTCCCACAAAAATATAAAGTAATTCATACGCGTTCATCTATTAATTGGGAAAAGGAGCTTTTTATCAATATCTAAATTTTTACAGTTAGAGAGCGGTCTGGTTCTTCCCACCACCCACCTCCTGGCAAGAAGACATCTCTCAACAGGTCAGCCCTCTCTAGACAGATGTGAAGCCGGCATACATACCAGAAATAAATGGCAAACACAATGGATGGTTTTTTTTTTTTTCCACAGGTCAAATCCTCAGGCCTGTTTTAATAGTTTTTACATTTTTCAACAAATTATATGAAATTCAAATGTCAGCATCCACCAGTAAAGTTTCACTGGAACACATCCAGGCTCATTGCTCTACCTACTGTCTATAGCTGCTGCTGCTTCCGCACTACAATGGCAGAAGTGAGCCTGCAAAGTCTAAAATACTGACTATCTGGCCCTTTCCAGAAATTTTTGCCAACCTCTGGTCAAATATTTCATCCCCACCGTGGCACTACACTGGTTTGGGACAGAAGGAATCTGAGCGCCAGCTAGGACACTGACTCTGGGCAAGCACTTGCTGGGAAGTGACACCCAGGCCCCTTTCTGAATGTGCTTTACCCAGCGGATGGTCGATGAGGGTGGGCACACTGGTGGCTGTGAGGGTCAGCTCCTTCTCTTGGCTGCCTTCCACGGGGCCCAGCAGGAAGCGAACACGCTGTTCAGGGGCAGGACGCTTCCCCGCATTGAGACCTTTCAAAAGCTGCAGCTCCACGGTATCCCGCAGATGCTTCCATTTTAGCCCCAGAGGCTTGTAGACGGCGAAGAGCCCATGCAGCCGCCCCAGGCCGGCAGACCCCATCCAATGGATGGTTTTTAAGTGAAAGTACCGGCACACTCATTTCATTCTTCTTAAATGGAGGTAAAGCTGGCCCCAGGCCCTTTGCTTGATCCTCTCACCTCTCTCCAAAGCTTCATGTGGCCCACCCACTGCCCACACATTGGCTGTCTACTGGCCGTCCTCTCCAGATGACCCTTCGGTGCCTGGAGTCCACCATGGCCAGACCAGGACCCAGCAGCTTCCCCGTGGCCCCCCAAATCCTTGATAAGACGAACGTGAACGTGCGGGTCTCCTAGAGCTGTCGTGATAAGTTACCACAAACTTGATGACGTAAAACAAAAGAAACATTAAGTCACAGGCCAGAAGTCTGAAACCAAGAAGCTGACAGAACCATGCTCCCCGTGAAGGCTCCAGGGAGTAACATCCTTCCTTGCCTCCTCCTAGGCCTGGCGGCTCCCAGCCATCCTGGGCTTGTAGCCACATCCCTCCAATCTGTGCCATCCTCATCACACAGCACTCTTCCCCGTGTGTCTGCATCCTCTCTTCTTACAGGGACACAAGTCATTGGATTCAGGGCCCACCCAAATACAGTATGACCGCATCTTAACTACTTACATCTGCAAAAGACATCTTTCCAAATGAAGTCACATTCTGAGGTTCCAGGTGGGCATGAATTTTGGGGGGATACTCCAGCCTATTATGGTGATGACTGAGGAAAATCAAGGAGTTTTCTAGAATCATTAGGGCAAAAAAACACTTCATATATAACCATGGATGTTAAATAGGTTTCTTCTCTGATACCAACCCCAACGGACTGGCGGCGGCTTCCAGGAGCGATGCTCAGAGCTGGGGCCTGAGCCTGCACCTGCACACAGGTAGGAGCTGTGTGGCCCATGAGGGCTGCCCACCCTGGGCATGGAATGCGGGGCTGGAGATGGGCTCCACATCTCTGCCCTCCCTGGCCTGATGCACCATGCTCACTTTGCAGATGCAGAAGCTGAGCCTGCGAAATGTTCAGGTCACACCTCTACTTGGTGGAAGCATTAGGACCAGAATCAAGGTCACCTGACAACTACCACTTCCAATAGCTTCAATGAGATGGACAACTTTCCTGTGTCACAGACAAACTACCTACTATGGGCAGAAACTCAAAATCAGCCAATGGCCTTCACTACCAGAAACTGGTTTCATCTACTTATAAAACTATTTCTAACCTAGATCAATAAACTTCTTTCCTTCAGCAAACACTCGCCACCCATCTACCACAATACTAGGAAGGAGTCCTAGGAACATCCAGGCTAGTTATAAGAGACGACATAAAGCGACATGGAGGGGCAGAGATAAAGATATGCCAACAGTACTGTGGTTCCACTGGGGAAAGTGAGTCAGCCCGACCTGGGCAGAGAGCATCATGGGAGACTTCCTGGAGGAGATGACCCCTGTCCAAGTCTAAAGGATGAAGAGGAGTTATCCAGGAGCAGATAAGGATAAGGCCATAACCGCATGAGCAAAAATCTTGATCACTTTTGAACTATATAGAGTTGCTATACATGTTGTAAATTACGTGGTTTTATATTCCTTGGAGAAAGAGCCCCAGAGTGTATTCTTTCTAAAAACTGGCACCTGAAGATTATGACTCTCTCCTGAACTGGCATTTTACCAGAGAAGCAGAATTATGTAACCTGTTGAGTTTCTATTTTTGCCTTGGCTGTCAGGGTACTCAATCAAAGCAAATATATCAGCTTAAGGACTTGGGATATGTGGTTTTCCCCCTCTCTACAGGGTTTGTCTGTCTCTACGGCCTTATTGTAACATGTCTTTTACACCTTACAGTAATCCTTATTACAAGGAAGTGGGGTATAAATTATCATTGTGCTGATAAGGTTTGTATGCCATTGTCTATGTACATGGCCCCGGAAATCAAAAAGCTAGACCCCCATCATCTGGAACCTAAGTTAGATTCTACACGGCCAGTTTTTTGAGAAGTCCAAACCCATCAACTTCTGAGAGGAAAGGGGTTAATTAATTACTAACAAAGCCATCTGGGTCCTGAGAAGAGTGAAGAAAATTTCTCTTTGAATCACAAAGGCAGAGGCAGGAAAGAAGAAAAAAAAAAAAAAAAAAAGAGTTGGTTAATGTTCTCCCTGGTCTCTTAAAGTTAACTCACACAAGAGAGGTAGAAGAAAGCAAAGGAGAAAGAGAACAAGAACTACTTATATTACCAACATGTAAAGATACTTCCATAAGGGCCATTCTCACAAAGACTCACTTCCACTCACTGACAGAATCAAAGAACTGAAGGTTGAGACTTACAAAGGTTTAATATCCATCCATCCACTGAAGACGTGATCCTCCTTTACTTTCTTCAGCTCTGCACCTCAACACCAAATGCCCTCACTGACAGCAAACAGCTCAGGAGACGCACACTGGGGAATGGGGGTGGGTGGAAAATTCCACTCTTTGCCCAGATGTAGGTGATCTAACTGTCTGGGGAAGATTAGCCAACCAAAAATGATTTTTTAATTGCTTCCTGTGCACGCAGCACTTGCTAAGTGCCACTGCGGAGAAAACACAAGGCATCGCCCCTGACACCAGGGAACTCATCACCTGGACTCAGAGACACATGGCCTCCTGTCAGGGTGGTGTGGGGTCACTGGTGCACATGGCACGACTCCGGGAGGCGCCACTGCACAAAGGCTATGACGTGAAGTTGCTTTTCTGATCCTGGCACTGCTGGGCTATGGAAACCTCAGCGGGTAACATAACCAGTGTCCTGAGGTGGTCATGAGAATTGAGACCCTAGACGTGTAAGGCTAAATGAGAAAGTGCCTGACACACAATAAGTGCTCAATTAACATCAGCTCGACAAATCGTTATCTAATTAGAGCGAAAGTCAACGGTATTAGTCAGCTTGGGCTGCCTTCACAAAATACCACTGACTGGGAGGCTTAAACAAGAATTTAGTTCTCACAGCTCTGGAGGCTTTAAGTCCAAGATCAAGGTGCTGCCTGGTAAGGACTCTCTTCTTGACTTACAGACGGCCAGCTATGCACTGTGTCCTCACACGGCCTTTCCCTGGTATGTGATTGTGAGAGAGAGCTCTCTCTTCCTCTTCTTACAAAGCCACCAATCCTATCAGATTAGGACTGCAGCCTTATGACCTCATTTAACCTTAATTACCTCCTAAAAGCTCTATGTCCAAATACAGTCACAATGGGGACATGAATTTAGGAAGGATACGATTCAGTCCACAGCACCAACAGGAGAAATGACCATCAGTATAGTACTTATTGAGTACCCAGTACAGTCCAGGAGTTGTACCATCATTGTATCATTTACTCTTTAAACAATCATGTAAGAAAGGCATTATTCTTCTCACATCACAGATGAGGACATGAAATTCATTAAAAGTAATTAACTTGCTGAAGGACACACATCTGGCAGATGGCAAAACAAAGATTCATACCTAGGTCTCCCTGATTCCAACCTCCAAGCTCCTAAAAATCATCTGCACTGCTCCTTATTTCATTAGATGGCAGACTTTGTTATAAAGTTTATTATAAGCTGCATAGACAGACTGTAAGTGCCGAGGGCCAGAGAGAGAGAGAGAGAGAGAGAGAGAGAGAGAAATAAGATCAGGAGTAGATTCCATTAAGGAGATGGGCTTTAAACTGAGCTCTTAGCAAGGAGCTTGGTTGAGATGTATAGAAGGGAGAAAGAAAAGGAAATCCAGGTAAAGACTGTAGCACAAGCAGTGAACTGTGTCTGGTGGGCTCTGTAGAGCAGGCAGGGACCCACCTGTACCCAGTGGTGGATACATGCAGAGAAGCAACACCAGATAAAGACAGGTAAATGGGTGAAGGCTCCGAAGGGTCTAGAAAGTCAGGGAAGAGGTGAGAACTTACTTCCATGGGTGGCAGCAACCAATAAAGACACCTGAGCAAAGGATATAGTGGTGACAGTATTCAGACTACAGGAAACAGAGCTGGGAGATGGGGAAGCCACTCTGGGATAAAGGGGGTTGGGCCACAAGCAAGGTATGGTCCAGGGGCCCAAGGAGAGGAGGAATCAAAGACAACGGCAGGTCCAGCACCAGGGGACCAAGAGAATGGGGGTGCCAGTCACTCATTCAGCAGAATTCCTGGAGCCCCCTGTGTAAGGCATTGTCCTCCGTTTGGATAAGGAGACAGATGGTGAACAAGTAACAAATAAGTGTATAAATACACCTGCGGCAAAGTGCTCCCTGGAGGAAAAGTCCTGAAGGAGCCCAGTGGGAGGGCTTAAGCAGGACCTCTGGGAAAAGGTGTCACGAAAGCTAGAACCTGAGAGTTAAAAAGGTGTCAGGTTGGGGGAAGAGCAGAAAGTTTAAAAGAGAGATGCCCAAGAGGCCAACAGCAAAGCCTTTGAGGGGGGAAGACGTGGTGAAACAGGATGGATTCCAGACGTCAGGGAACACGGCTCTGAGGGTGGCTGGCTCCCCAGTGCCAGGAGAGCACTGGCCCCGGGTTGCTCTGTGATGTCAGGTGACATCCAGAAAAGGATCCTGGAAAAATCAGAGAATCCAAAGTCAGGTGATCCAGAAAGAGAAACTGGACATCTGAAGCACTGGGAAGGGGAATTAGGATGACTCGGGAAACACCACGAGGTGTCCTGCCATTAAGAAAGGAAACATTTATCCCGGAAGGCTCCAGGGAGGAGTTGCAGCTCGAGGGGCAGCTTACAGGAGCTCTGTTTGGGTTTTCAGGGCAATGCTTTTTGTCCCATCTGTGATGCTTTCCTGAAATGGGTTTGAAAGTGAAACATAGGAAAGTCAAAAACTTCTCTGTTACCACGCCCACCTCACCAGCATAAAGGCGTGTTCCTTCTCAGAGCAGTTAAAACAAAACAAGAAAAGATTATGAAATCCCTAAACACGCCCAACCCTTCGGACTCTAGCATTTCACACATGCTCTTTAATTTTCTCCTTTCCTTTCCCAGTCGAGGACTCCCACGGTTCTCCAGTCAAGACCTGAGAGTCACACCCCACGATTTCCAGCTCTTTCTCAATGGACGTGTTTAGGAGAATTATGCTCTTCATAACTCTTATTATTAACCTTTTTAGTTTTTAATTTTCATTTTTATACAAGAGTAAAGTACACAAGCAATCCAAATGATTGCACAAAATAACAGTGTTATGAAGACAGGGATGGAACGCTGTTGAAACTGACGATGTGTTGGCTGGCAGGGGGAGGCAGGGGTTGGGGGGGATGGCTAGAAGCGTTCACTGGTTGATGATGTCTAGGAAGCCAAATTCGGCATACAAAGGGTGATCTGGAGGTGCTGGTGCGTGATACTAGCAAGCCCACCATGGAGGGAGCACAGAAATGATCCAGCTGGTCATGGCCAGGGAGGGGACACCTGCCCTTTGGCCCACCGCCAGAGAGGGATGGATAAGGAATAAGATGGATCTTTCCAACCACCCAATTTTATAAGAATATGGTTTTTTTTTCCTGTTTTATAAACCATAAAAAATTCTGTACTGGGAATGTTTTTAGCCATATGTTTCAATAGCACTGTATGTCTATAGTATACGTTTTGAAAAAGTAAAGAAAACTGTTACTTTAAGAAAATGATAAAGCCATGAAATCCACTAATATATTTTTCAATCAGGAGACTATGTTCAGGGATTTTCTCTAAGCAGCTTTTTTTTTTTTTTTTAAAAGAGGAAATCCCAACCCACAGAGCAGACAATTTGCTTTTTCTTCAAACTGACAAGCAGTATCATTCTGTATTAGATACTAGAGAATTCTTATAATTGAAGGTGCTTTTATTCTAAGAGGGGATCGCCTAGCAAAATAAAATACAAGGTATTAAAGAAAATAAAAATGGCACAAGGTAGCACCAAAGTAATTGAAACCACTCGTACAACCCAAATCTCCAGCAACCCTTCTGAAGTCCTTGCTGTCCCCTCGTGAAGCTGTGAGAGGGGCTGTCACTTCCATCCTCACAAAGGGGAGCGGAGACCCTCTCAGGAGGAGTCTAGTTCCTCTCAAGAGTTCCTGCCCTTATCATTGAGGAGGTAGCATTCCAGAAAGGTCCCTTTCCAGCGGCTAAGCTTAACAGTGTGTCCAGCCCAGCACAACCCAGAGGTGAAGAGGACTGGCATCTGTACAGGAAACTCTGCTTACTTACTTATGTCTGGTCTCCTGGGGCCAATTAAGGAGGGTGAAAACTTTAGGAGAGAGAATCACCTTGAACCCAAGGAGCAGCCCGACTGCCCACTGCCAGCCCCAGACTGACCTCAACTCTCAAGGGCGGCCAGTGAGTCCTCCTTCTCGCAAAGCAGCCCGGGTTCAAGGGCAAAACTGTTGCTCAGAAACAAAATGTTGTTACACTGGGCAAATTGAAGACACTTGACAAAAGTGCCTTCAGATGCTTAGTAAAACTGAGGTCATGCAAGCACTGAGTCATCGGGAACAAAGTAGCCAATACATTAATAATTCTAAGGGGATGCAGCCAGGCCCTCCGCGTTTGTACCAAGAACCCATCTGACGTGACCATTTGGGGTTATGCAAACTGGGTCTCGTGATTTTGTGTTTCAGTCAAAAGGATTTTTCTGCTGAAGAACACGTTACTCCCAACAAAAGTCCCTCCCTGCAAGTTCAAGGTTTAGACAGATCCTAAGTAAGAAATGTCAGGCAGATGTGGCACCTAGTTAAACCAATTCAAGACGATCGATCACCAGGCAGCAAGGACCATCCTATGGGTTCAATGCATCTAAGACCCTGCCATGGGCACAGAGGCGTGTGAGTGGATGCCCTGGAGACAGAAGCCCGGTGCAGGAGACAGCCCAGGATGGGGGGAGCGGGGAGACTGAGCCAGGCCCACAAACACCTGAAAGTCGGCAGAGGCGAGCCAGCAAAGTCACTGCTCTAATGAGGTGCCTTCTGAAGAATAAGTGGGGTCCCAAGAAGATGGGATGAGTGGCTTGAGTTTAAAACAGGGTGACACCTTTTAAGATTTTCATATACAGAGTTAAAAAGCTAAGCCTCCCTCCTGCTCCATCACCCCACACTACCTTCACCTAGAAACAGCAAGAAAAGCCTTTTAGAAAACGGAGGTGAGAGAAAGAAGGAAAAAAAGGAGCACATGGGCACTCATTACAATCCATTACTGATGAAGAAGAGAAAGTTTCAAGCGCACGACCAACAAGCAATGAATGGTCCCGGAAGAACGAATCCCATCAGTTTGTGTCCCAAGCTGTCCACTTGTAGTTTGTGGAGCAAATATACCCAGAACCGCATAAATTCTCCCCACTTGTTCGTCAAGACCCGTGGTCTCCTCACTGGCCATCAGAAACTGAAAAGGAAAACAAGCCATTTGCCTCCTAACTTGGCTCCTCTTTCTTTAATGTGAACGAGGTCAGGTTTCGAATGTCCTCGAATAGGCAGTATTAGGAGTGAGAGAAGCTCTAAGCTCTGGAGGTGTGGCTTCCGGATCAGAATCCATCAGCAGCCCCCGCTGTGGGTCTGCAAGCACCTCTCCAGCCTCAGTTCCCTCCGCTGTAAAAGGACACACTGCCGCTGTATGACTCCTAAGTATGTTTGGTTAGGTCTTACGCTCTAACATTATTAATGTCAGCAGAAACTCACTGCTGCATCTTTTTGCTGCTGTATTAGTTTCCTAAGCTGCTGGAAAAAGGTACCACAAACCGGGTGCCTTAAAATAACAGAAATGTATTCTCGTACAGTTCTGGCTTGAAGTTCAAAATCCAGGTATCAGCAGGGTTGGTTCCTTCTGGAAGTTCTGAAAGAAAACGTGGTCCATGCCTCTCTCCTAATCCCTGCTGTCGCCAGCAATCCTTGAGTTTCTTGACTCGTAGACGCATCACTCCAATCTCTGCCTCCATCTTCACATGGCGCTCTTCCCCGTGCGTGTGTGTCTCTCCTCTTCTTATACACACACCAGTTACACGGGATCAAGGCCCACCCTGATCCTGTCTGTCCTCATCTTAACTTGATTCCATCGGCAAAGACCCTATTTCCAAACAAGGTCACACTCACGGGTATCGAGGGTTAGGAATGCAACACATCTTTTGGGGGGACACAATTCAACCCACGATGCTTGCTTATTAGACAGGCAAACGAAAGGCACCGTGAGAAAGCCAACAAATGACACCGTGTGAATAAGCGGCCATTTCTGAATAGACGATCTGAAAACTTTCGTGGCCATCTGCAAATGGCCCTCAATCAGCCACGGCCAGGTGACAGCCATGAACAGGGCTCCCCACCAAACCCACACACCTCAGCACCGGGGCAAACAAACGGCTCAGTGTGCACACCAAACATTCCGTGCAGGGAAAGAAAAGACCAACTGGGGTTACATTGCATAAAATTCAACCACCGCTAAGAAAATAACCATCTGGCAATAATTTACGCCTGCACAGACAGCAGGCTTGTCCAGAGGGAGGCAGGAGCGACTCAGTGACAGTGACAGAGGGGCAAAAGTGAAGCGAGAGCCCGGAGCTGCATCTTGTCCAGAGCAGGAAGTTGGTGAAGAAAGATGAGGACGAGCGCAAGTGCCCGTCACCCGCCTCCGACATCGCTGGGAGTTTGTGAAATGCTTTTTGATAAAGGAGACATAATCAGTCATCAAGAAAAATGCACAGAAAGAAAGAGACCAACAGCCCCATGTGGACATGCTTGCCCTAAGAGATCTGGCCAGGTACACAGGTGAGCCAAGGGTACCCACACAGCCACACGCACACCTAGAACCCCGTTTGCGCAAGAAGAGGATACTGGGAGCTACTGTTCTCTATCCTGGGCTCCCAGGAGCACTGGAGGAGTGTTCAAAAGAGTTGGCTCCTAACAGCCAACTGTGAGATACTGGCGGGAGTCAGAGACCCAGGGGTCAGCTCCAGCACAGCTAGTGAGTCCCCATCTAGGCGATTTCATATCGTTTTTTGGTTTTGTTTTTTTCTTTTTCTTTTTGGCTGTGCCGTGCGGCATGTAGGAGCTTAGCTCCCCGACCAGGGATTGAACTGGTACCCCCTACAATGCAAGAACAGAGTCCTAACCACTGGACTGCCAGGGAAGTCCCAATACAGTTTTGATTTCGGCACGAGAAAGGGTTTGCAGATTACACGCATCCCAGTCCTGCTGTTCCCACACGGGAAGGGTCTTCTGCAGGGTTAGCACCATGAGGGCAGGGCTTCTCTCCAACACTCCCTCAAGCCTTTTGGAAATCACACATTTACGGACAGCACTGCTGTGCAAGCTGCCACACCAAGCTCCTGCGCTTTGGGCAGAAGTGTTCTTTCTAGGCACACCGAGTCAACACTGGTGATCTGACCTGTGACTGGAGGTCATCCGGTGTGTCTACCAAAGCACGGAGTAGGGAGGATAAAGAGTTCCCCAGGGCAAGTGGTTTGGGAACCAAGGATCTAGGCCAACTCCGTTTACATATGAATGTTTCCAACACACTGAATAAACACAGTGGGACCACAAGAGAAGGATTATTGAATTGAATGGAGGAATTTCAGGCTCAGAGAGATGCAGGCACTTGTGCTACCTCGGTGCTCTGTGCACCCTCCAAGCTTTCTATGAACCCTCTCTGTGCGACACATACCCTGTTCATCAAGATATAGAAGAGCCAAGCTGCAGGCACCCCTCCCCGCCCTCCCACAACACCTTGGATGGATGTCATACACCATGCTGGGCATGTATTTCTTTATATGCTCATCTCTCCCATCATCCTTGATTTCCTGATGCCTAGCGCAAAGCCTACTTATAAGCACAAAATCAACACTTGCTACATGAACAAATGAGTTATGAGAAACTTTCAGGCACCAGACAGGAGTGGTACCGTTACCTTATTACTTATTAATATTATTTCAGAGAAACAAACAACTCCCCTCCATATAAACTGGTCTCTAAGGAGGAAGGAAAAACTTTTCAAATAAGTTAAAGAACCAGAGATAATGACTGTAGAGTTAATTAAGACAGATACTTAAGTAAAAAAAAATCCTCCAACCATCCTCTGATTCCACTTGTCACTGCTTCTGGGCATTCTGCATTCTCTACACATAATATATGCATCAACAAATGGGTCCTGTGCTCGCCAGGAAAGGTCTGGGTGGATTTCATCAATGGCTCTGATACCCATGAGGAGGTGACTCAAAATAGTGTCCACAGACTTATTCAAAGACTAAAATTCAAGGACATTCTGAGTAATTTATGAAACAAAAATGTGATAGGCTTGAGCATGTTTTCACAGGTCACAAACAGACATGATAAACCACTTATAAAAAAATTTAGTATGTTCAGTGACTCAAAATAAGACATGATGGAAAATAAATCTTATGTAAGTGGTACAAGTTCATGTCCATTTCCAATTAATCAGAGTCTTGAGGAAGGAGTGAAGTAAGGAGATGGGGCTGAGGAAGGAGCAGCAGACCTGGACTCAGCGTCCAGACACATGGGTTTCTAGCAAGTCACTTGCACTGTCTGGACCTCAGATTCTTCTACAAACCACCATCATCTTCTAGAATTCCAGTAAAGAGAACTCTATCAAAGAATTCAGGGAACGGCAACAGCGAGGAAAATCTGCTGTGCTTTAACAAACGTGACAGACTACTGGGCGTCACCCACAGTTCAGCACATTTCCCAGGGCAGGGGTCAATTCTCCTCTATCGCCTGAACCACCTCTTTCTCTACCAACTGTAAAACACTCCTTGATCAGCACATTCGGTGCTAAGACTCTCGCCCTTTTGTGAATTCTTGACAAGAGGGTGGCAGCTCTTGGCCACTGAAGGCAGACAGAGGCAGTTATCTGGGCAAGCCCACAGTCTTACAGTGGACTGAAAAAAATCTGGAAGCAGTGTTCTTCCTAATTAAAGAAAGCTACTCATACAGGGTACACAAACCTTATTAACAGTAAATATTCAAGTGTTCAAAAAACATAAACCTAAGTTTATCTTAAAGCATGTGAACTGGTGGCTTATGGCTTGTCTGGTCTCTTACAACGTATTTCAAGAATACCTAACGCGAACTATGGAAAACAGTATGGAGCCTCCTTAAAATACTACAAATAGAGTTACCAGCAAGCCCACTCCCGGGCATACATCCAGAAAAGATGAAGACACTAATTTGAAAAGATACATGCACCCCAATGTTCACTGCAGCACTATTTATAATAGCCAAGCCATGTAAGCAACCTAAGTGTCCATTAACAAGTGAATGGATAAAGAAGGTGTGCTATATAATATACATTATATATATATGTGTGTGTGTGTGTGCACGCGCATATATATATAAGCCATAAAAAAAGAATGAAATATTGCCATTTGCAGTAACATGGATGGACCTAGAGAATAAACATACTAAATGAAGTCAGCCAGACAGAGAAAGACAAATATTATATCACTTATATGTGGAATCTAAAAAATAATACAAATGAATTTATTTACAAAACAGAAACAGACTCACAGACATAGAAAACAAACTTATGGTTACCAAAGGGGAAAGGAGGGTGGGGAGGGATAAATTAGGAGTCTGGGAATAGCAAATACACACTAACTACTACATATAAAATAGATAAACAACAAGGTCCTACTGTATAGGACGGGGAACTATATTCAGTATCTTGTAACAACCTATAACGGAAAAAAATCTGAAAAAATATATATAAAACAATCACTTTGCTGTACATCTGAAACTAACACAATATTGTACATCAACTATATTTCAATTTTTAAAAAAGAGAGGAACTACACAAAATATTTTGAAATTAAAAAAAAAAAAGATTATCCACCACACACTGGGCAACATGCTGGTCCCAGAGGGTGCAAAAGTGGATTCCAGGTGGTCCCTGCCCTCAACCTCAGCTTGGGGAGAGCAGTGAAGGGAGAACACTGCAAAACAAGTGCTGAAGAATAACAGGCAAAGTGGGGAACAAAACCTGAAATGGGCAGGGATGGCCTGGAGAAGGTTTTACAGGTGTGCAGCTTGGCTGGGTCTCCCAAGGTGAGACTGTAGCATCCAGAGGAGAAAAGAGGAGGAACCTTCCAGGCAGAGGGAACAGCGTAGGCACGTCCAAGTCTCAAAGTCGGCATTAGAGCACATGGCCTTTTGCAGGAACAGAGGGCCCAGAGATTCAGCAGAACTGGAACATGAGAATAATGATAGGCCAATAGGATGAAACAGGAAGACAGCTTCCTTTAAATGGTGAAAGGGAAAAAAAGGAAGAGGAAGGAACATAGATTAAGAAGAGACTGAAGAGATTTGAAGAGATATAGGTATCCCCTGCTTTTCGAAAGTTTGCTTTACACCACTTGCCTTTTACACAAGACCTATTTTAGCACTTGTGCCCCTTACAGAAAGAAATCCGAAGATCTTCCCTTTTAGGAGAAAAGGCAAAAAGCGAAAACAGCATTCGGTTTTTTGCAGCAAGTACCCCAGCAGCAAGTGGAGGCCCCGCTAAGCTCCTTCCCCAGGAACCACACTCAGCATCTCAACATCAAGCCACCATAGCTTTGAACTGTGTCTCTGAGTGTCTGTGCTTTATCCTAATTTATTTTGTGCACCCGTTAGCAAGAAGCGTCCTAAGGTAATGGCATCTTTGCTTTACACCATCTCAGCTTACGAAAGGTTTCATAGAAATGCTCTATTTTCGGACAGTGCGGGGAAACCCTGTCCATCAACCAAATGTCACATGTAGACCCTCTCTGAATTCTAATTTGAAAAAAACACTGCTAGTTTTTTTTTAACAGGCCATCGGACAAATTCTAAAATGGATTGGATTTTAGATATAGTAAAGAATCATAGTTAATTTGGTTTAGGAGTGATAATGGTTTTGTGGGGGGGGGGATGTTTGTGTGTGTTTGAGAGTTCTTATGTATTAGAGATATACTCTGAAATATCTGTAGATACAATGACACACTGCCTGGGATTTGCTTTAAAATAATCGGGGAGGAGGGGAGGGTGAGAAGGGGCAGGGGGAGGGCGGATGAAACAAGACAGGTCACATGTTAACCGAAACATATAGTATGTGGACTCCCATGATGGGTACATTGTACACTGAAGTCCATTATACTACAGTATTAACAAGTTCCATAATACAAAGTATAAGGAAGGTAGACTTCATAAGCCCAGCTGAAGAGTTTGATCTTGGGCCTCTACGCTGCATCTCGAAATTTCAGTGTCAAGAAGAACCATTTGGGGAGCGTGCTTACATGCAGAGTCCCAGACGGCGCCACCAGAAATTCTCAGGAAGTCTGGGCTAAGGCTCAGGAATCTGCATTCCTAAGAAACACTCTAGATCCTTCTAGGTAGGTGGTCAGAGCCACACTCTGAGATAAACCACTCCGGGTAACAGGAGCCATTATAGGGCTGTGAATTAAATGAGCCCTCTGGCAGCCCTGTTTAGATGGACTTAAGGGGAGACAGTAAAGTGAAGGGGAGGTGGGGAAGGGATTAGGAGGCTCCTGCACCCCCCATCAAACAATGAAGACCAGCGGCAGCAGGGTCAGAGAAGAAGGGATGGCCAGAGAGACGTGAAGGAGGCAGAATCAAGGGACATGGTGACTGATTGGGTATGGAGCTGAAAAAGAGGGAAGTATCAGGGATGAGCCCAAAGTGTCCCCCAAGGACCCAGTCTTACACTTCTGTGTCCCCCACAGCATCTAGTGCAATGCCTCCCACATTCCAAGAGCTCAAGGTAGTTGAATGAACAAAGGAATGAAAGACATCACCTATGTGACCCCATTTCCCATAGAACTAAAGGGCTAATATTATTGTATCTACCTACAATGCCAAGAGGGAAAAGATGTTACCATCTGAAACCAGAAGAGGGAAAAATCCACCCGGACACCAAAAAATCATCACGTCCACAGGGCAGTGCCAAGGGGGTGGGTCTCTCATTTCATTCCTCTATAAACTCTATGAATTTCAGAAGGGTCAAGTCATTCATAGGAAGCGGTGACATCAACAAATAAAAGCAATGACCCGTGAAAACAGTCTCCGTTAGATAAAAATAATAGCAAAATGCTTAAAATGAAAAATAAGCTGCAGACTGTCTGTTTGTTTACAAGTCTGGTCCAAGTTAGTTAAATCTATGGAAAATCAGTCAGTGCTGGCCATGGTCTTTTTCTCCATAAATTTCTGGGCAACAGGATGTTTTGCTGCAGAGCACAGGGCTATTGCCCAAACTTGAAGGCATAAGCAAGAACCACTTGCCCCCGGCTTTGTATCTTTGTATATGCCATGGGTTTGCTCAGAAATGTCTAAGGGCTCCCCCCACCTTAGGAGTAAAGTCTAGACTCCTCGGCGTGGCACTCAATATCCCCAAAGTCCAGTTCAACTGACCTTCCCAAATCTATTCCCCTCTCTATCCCACAGGAGACCTCTGCTTCAGCCAACTGGGGTAAAGGAAAACCAAAAAGTCCCAGATCTTGGTTCAACATCTGGCTGGGTCACTACACGGGCATGCCAATGAATTTCTTTGAGTCTCAGTTTCCTCACTTGTAAATAGAACACAGTATCTACTTTACAGTTGTTGGAAAGCTACAACATCATGGATACAAATGCCTCACACAATTACAAATAGCCCCCAACAAGACCTGTGAAAATGGCAGTTCCTGTTTTCAGACTCAGTATGAAATTCCCCATATGCACTCCCACCACCATGTCCAAGCTAACCCTAATGACTCCAGTGACCTCCTCTCTCCCTGTCACCAGCCCCAGTCCTGGCCACCCAGCTAATGAAATTCCATCTCCTCTCCAGCATTTCCTCCATGGCTCCGCTAACCCTCCGGGATCATTTTCTCCTTTGCATTTCCAAACCATGTAATCCTGGCCATTGAACAATCGATCCCTTGGCAATTGGCAAATGATACTTTTTATCTTTGCCCAGTTTACTCCACCAGAGTTTCATAATCTCTTTGTAACTCCAGTCCCTGGTATGAAGTAATTACATTTTCCCTCCATTCTGAACATCTCAATGTGATGACAGGGGCTGGTACACAATGGTTATTAGCAAGAACTATTACCCAATCTCTTGTTCTTGAAAATCAGGACAACTTGGGTTGGATGGCTGACGTTTACTCTTGTCTGGAACAGGGGGCTAGAGTTCATCATTTCTGGTACTCACACAACCCTGTGATTACAGGCATTCTGAGGGCAGCTGGCAGGAAGACACAGCCACCAAAGAAAAACTTTGCTAGTTTGAGAACCACCAGACCCAAATCTATGGAAACGAAATGCAAGAAAAAATGAAGTCATCACAGAGACCATGATGAAGGCAGAGTCAAGACAATCCCCGAGTTCTCTGGTGTGAAAATCTCCGTTATCCGTGAGAGAGATGCAGACGGGACACAGAGGAAAGCAGAAATCACAAAGTACTTGAAAGTTATTTATTATTTTTCTTTGTATTACTAAAATGTTTCCAAAGACCAAAGGCTTTCCAGAAAATTTTTGTTGCAAGCATGTTTCAAGCCCAAGCCCAGTCCTCACCCCAGATGAAGGGATGGTCCCAGCAGCTGTCTTGATCCAGGCGACTCTGCCCCTGTCGTGACCAGTCCTGAATACTGGATGCACGGAAAACAAGCCAGTGTGTCTGAAATGACAACAAGGACACTGCACGGAGATGATGGGCACTGGGGCCATCACATCGCAAGAGTTGGCGCCAACACACTACCTCATCGAACCAGTGGTATGAGGAAGCAGAAATTGAGAGCCACACAGAGGCAGGCAGGCTACCAAGAGGAGACTGGAACAGATCCCCAAAGAAAGGCAGGGATGAGCATCCACGTGGCCACAGAGGAACAGAGGGAGCCGTTCCAGTCACCAAGGACCCCAGATGTGCTTTACCGCTTGTCGCCACTGGTCCATGGGACGACTACATCCTTGGGACAAGCACTCTTTTACTTAAAGCAACTTAGGTGACTTTCTTTTTCTTGTAACCAAATGTACCCTGACAACAACATTCTCCTTTAAGTGAAACTAAATAAATTCCACCAGGGGATCCCTCTTAGAATCTATTTCAACTGACAGCAGCTACTTTTGTCTGATTTATTACCTCAGTAAACCCTTCCTTCTGGAAGCAGGAGGGACAGCGATCTCTTTTAAAGCAGGACTGATTTTACACTGGCGGGGCCAGCGTATGCAGCCCTACAATACAGCGCCCTACAAGATGCATCGAAACTAGTTTGGTCAGCTTATCCATTCCCTGAAAGCAGGGGAGCCACCACATCAGCAACTCCGTTGCTAAGGCAACTGCTTACTTTCCATATCAACTGCAAACTCGTTGCTATGGAGACACACATACAAGAAAAATTCCTCTCTCCAGCCAGGGACCAGATGGCAGGGAACTCACCAAAGCCATGGGCTAGGGGGCTCTACTAAATGGGATGTTTACTGGAGTGCATTTCTCTCGTCACATCAGAGATGCCACTGGCCCTGAACACATTTAGAAGTTATACCCTCATTACAAAGAGCAAAGGTTTGCTCTCTTCTGCCTGCAAAACTACAGACAGTAACTACCATAACTACAGATAAGTTATTTTTGAAATAATTCAGAATTTCTCCCTCTAAATATAAACCTCTTTTGTTTTTATTCACCATGCTGAATATACCCCAAAATGAATTCTCTAGTCAAACACTAATGGAAATATAATTTCCTACAGAACTAAAATAGAGGTTTGATTTCAGCTCCTCTCTGATGGAGAGGTAATCCAGAAATCCTCTTTAGTTTCCACCAAATAAGCGCTAACGCGTCCCAGATTTATACCTCTATTCCGACTTCTCTAGTGAGCTTGAAACTCAAATATCAAACTTCTGACTTGATAGCTCCACCTGGATGTTCCAAAGCCATCTCACATTTAACACGGTCAAAACTGTATTTTTTGCTCTAACCCCCATCCTACTTCCCAATCCATGTTTGCACACACGCCTCCATCTACAAATCCCAATCGTGGTCTAAGCTAGCATCATTTCCATCAGCTCTAACCTGTACCACAGGAACAAGCCCCAAACACATATTCCCCCTCTTGTCCCTTTAAACATCTCATTCTCCCTTCACTGACATACTTCCTACAGGCCTTCTTTCTGCTTGTGCATTTCAAGCCACTGCCAGGGCCTTTGCACGTGCTGCTCTCTCTGTCCCAAGTCTTTGCTTGGCTCTAGCTCTCTTTTGAGAGGCATGGCCCAGTTAGCTCTTCCAGGAAGCCTCCCACTCTCCTCCCCACCCCTCTCTAGCACGTTATCACGTTTCATTGTCTTCACTGCATCTGATACAGTGCCTAGACGTCCACGTATGGCTCTGCTGTTTAACATGTGCCTCCCTGTCACCCTCCCTGCCCCCACCCCGTGGATGGTCCAGGAGAAACACAAGGGACCATCCCAGGTTAACACTGTATCCCCAGGACCCAGAACGGTGCCTGGCCCTCCACAAATACGTGTGGCACGAATGAACCACTGCTAAAAATACTTCGAAAATAACTGACGTTACTTCTTTTTGCAAGTGCGGAGTCTAATTTTTACTTTGCAAAGTAAGGCTTCCGTAGGGTCTCAGAATTGTGGCTGTGAATGCAGGTTCTCACTTCACATGACTGCATCTAGGGAAGATTCTGGAAGGAATTCAGCATTCTGTGAAGTATTCTGGAAGTACTTAAGTGTGACTCTGCACCCCAGCTCTGTGCCACAATGCCCGTCCTCTGATGCCAGGAGACTGGGTTTCTTTCTCCTTCCATGACAGCCATGATTGGAGTCAGTGCTCACACAACTTAGCCTTTTCTTCTAAAAACAAAGTACGTATGTACAAGTGTCCTGCTCGCTGGCTGTTTTCTATCTAATGACATCAGTTAAATCATTTATGGGTCCTGTCCCTTGAGGATGACAGTCACTGCTTTCTGAGGTCCTTCACAGAGCACCAATGAGTGACCTCGACCCCACTGGGCCCAGAGGGGACCCCCACACTCACTGTGGGGGCGAAAGGAAGAGAAGGAAGGGTAATTGGAGAGCCTCTCCCCTAGGAGCAGCACAGTCACTCTGCCTGTATTTACTGGTCTCCTGCTGAGTTCACAAGCAAAGGTACTCGAACAGCACGTGAGCGCACACACACATACACCTCCACACACCACGTAAATCAAAGACTTCATTCTCTTCTTGGAACTGTCAGTAACCTTACATAGCAAACCATCAGGTTATTATTAAAAGAATTACTTTACGTTCTTCCCTGTCTTCAACCATATATTTCCCTTGCTTTTCTTCTTATCACACCTGGGGCAGACTCCATCCTCACCTCGACCAAGCTATTGCTTTTGAAGATATTAAATGCAATTTAACCAGAATATCTGGAAGCAAAACTCTGATTAACTGGAATATTTGAAAAATGGGTCATCATCTCTGCTTTGCTTAAGCTACAAGGGCCATTTAAAGTTTCCCCTTTAGCATCCTAGCTTCCCCACCAATTCTTCTTACTCATTTACATAACCTCCCCAACCACCCATTTCTCTCTTTCCTTTTCCCTGATACTGTTCCAACACATCCCTTGGATCCAGCAACATTCATCTCCTAGACCATCTAGACCTCTGTGGTAGAAAATCTTATGCTTGCTTAGTAACAGAACCAGCATTTTATTTGGGATTGCAATGGGCTTGGCTAAAAGACTACGTTTCCCAGCCTTCTTTCTTTGCTGCCAAGAAGGGTCACGTGGCCAGGTGCCAGCCATTAAGGTGAAAGCAGAGTGCTTGTGTGTTTGGGTTGGGGGGGGGGGGGCATTGGGGGGAGTGTCTGGAAAAGCTACTCAAAATTGGTAACTCAATGGAATCCCCTTTTGTCTTTCCCTGCATTCCCCTTTCTGCCTCCTAAAATGAGAATAAGCTAGCAGATGCCACCTTGGACCATGAGAAGACTTTGACAATGGAAACCAGCAGTGTGCTAAGAACAGCAGAGCAGAAAGACAGACGGAATGTGGATCTCTGTCCAATTCCTCAAGACTTACTTTGTGTGACAAAGCCATGCACTTCTAGCTTACTTAATTCACTGTTATTTGGAGTTTCTATTTAAAATAGAATATAATAGCCAAACCTCATCCTAACTATTCTTAGAGGTCTCATGTTCATTCATGTTTTGTTAACAATTTATTCAAGTGCCCCCTGCCCCACACACCCCCATAAGGAATATTCAAAACTTGTCCATTACTGTTTTTTATCTCGGCTCCAAGTGCCGCTCTTTGAGGAAGGGAAGCCTCCCTGACTGACCTCAATGACACCAATCACTTACAGATCTGGCACACTTTTCATACCGGTGACAGCTTACTCCTTTTTATTCATATTTTTATAATGTCTCCTATTTCACTCGAATGTAAACTCCTAAAAGGCAAGAACCAAATCTCATTTTTTATTTTAACCTTTGATATCACCAAATAATTCTATTGAGTTAACTAACTAATAAGCAGAAGGTGCTTGAAGCCCCTGAAATTATAGGCAATGAGATACTGATGTTCTATTAACGTGGAGGCATTCCACAGGCGCGATGGGAAGGAATTCCTACAGTCCGAAAACTTTAAGCCAGTGTTGAAGCAAATGTAGCCAAGGTAAATTCTTACAGGGCTGGTTGGACATATTCATTGAGAGAAGCAGCAAATGAGTTAAAAACGACAAGGGTGGAAAACATGAATTAAACACTTTAAGGGGTCCACGAACCGAAAATCTGCAAACAAAAGACCGGCCTAATAAACACAGTATCATCAAAACAAATGTTACACAAGTGTTTAAGTGTGTGTGTGTGTGTGTGTGTGTGTGCATGCGCGCACACGCATTTTTTCATTATCATCTGTTTCAAATGCAAAAATGTCCACCGGGAAGGAGCTAGAATTTTCTAAAAAATCTAAAATCTACCATTATATTGCTAAAGCTTAAGAGCATTAAGATGGCCAATGGCTCCGTGAAGAGGATACGGATTAATCCCAACAACCCACCACTGTTTGTGAAAGAAGCAAAACGCACGACATTCAAATAGGAGATTGGTGTGCCGACTTCCTATATTATTTAGCGCAGAGAATTATCCTGCAGCTAAAGTGATTTCAAAGGGAAATCCTAGAGCCTCTTTAGCTCAACAGCGGAGGTTCTGAGAATAACTTCTTGCTGATTGCATATCCAAGCACTACATCAATGAAGAAGCATCTCCAAGACCTACCTAAGTATCACCAAGCCCTACCTTGCAAAATGATACTGGACAGATACATTACTTGGGGCCCTGGGATCCAGAAGAACCAAGCTTTCCAGAACACCTGTATAGACCCTTATCAAGGTCAACAGCAGGGGAGTCACTGTGGGGACTAGAAAAGCAGGGTACCCTTAAAATGGAAGGGCCAGAAAAGCAATTATGTGAGAAAGAGGAAACGGATAAATAAAAGAGGGAGAGAGCACTGAAAGAAGGGCTTCTGCTGGTGAATTCCGTTAGCTAAGAGGAAATTCTGCAGGTGAGGCTCACTGGACCATGAAGGCTTTCTAGGCTGTGGCCATGTACCTTCAATCTTGCACCCTTTTAGCACTTGGTGTAATAAGTATAGTAGGTGCTGACTGAGCACAACAGGTGCTTTAAAAAGTCTGTCAAATGAATGAATGAGCAATGAACAGCTGGCAAAAGCAAGACAATAGAAATGCCCCCCCAGCCAGAGCATCTATGCCTGGAAGAATCAGGAAAGAGCAGTGTCTGGAAGGAACCAATGGGCAAGATGGGTGGCACAGCATGGCCAAAGGCAGTACACAGATTTCTTGGCCTCACTGAGGATGCTGGTATGAAGTGCTTCCTGTTCAGGGCCCGTGACGTGGCGGCATGTTTACTTCAGGCCCCCCAGAGACCCTGGTAACATCTCAACCTTCCGAGGCAACACAGCCCATTGCACAGACAATAGAAAGCAGCCTGCCAGGCAGTGGGCGCTGGTGAGAAAGAGGCCAGGTTCCTGCTGCTGTCCACGGCAGCCGCAGCTCAGGGATAAATGGGACCGTCACCTGTCCCAGAGACCTCAAAAGAAGCTTATACACCTCATCTCACTTTTGCATGTCCCACCATCCAACATTACCCTGATTTTTAGGGATTTACTCATCAGGACTGAACCGCAAAGTTTTTCAAAGAGCATCATTTATCCCTCACCCCAAAATAATAATAGTAGTCATTAAGGCTTTTCTTCTTCCTAAAATGACCATCACAGGTATGGTGGCTACTTCACAGGAAAGGGAAAAGGTCTTGATTCTGTGGCTGCATCCCCAAGAGGAGGGAATGAGAGCAACTGTGACATGGGGGTTCTGCCATAAGAGGTGCTACGTTTTCAAAACTGCCTTTGGAAAAGAGTCTCGGGACTTCCTAGATGTCGCAGTGGTTATGAATCCGCCTGCCAATGCAGGGGACACAGGTTCAATCCCTGGTCCAGGAAGATGCCGTGGAGCACCTAAGCCTGTACACCACAACTACTGAGCCCATGTGCCGCAGCTACTGAAGCCCAAGTGCCTAGAGCCCGTGCTCTGTAATAAGAGAGAAGCCACTGCAATGAGGAGCCCGTGCACTGCAATGAAGAGGAGCCCCCACTCGCCACAACCAGAGAAAGTCCATGTGCAGCAATGAAGACCCAATGCAGCCAATAAATAAATAAATATAAACATTAAAAAAGAAAGAAGGAAAGAAAAAGAATCTCATCCCCTAAGATGGAAAAGGGAACACCAAGGGGGCTGGGAATTAGAGGGAGAACTTGTATAAACAGTGTCTATGCAGGGAGAAGGGGCTTTGAACTTGGGCCAGACCTCAGTGGAGGGAACCTAGGAAGCAGGGGGCCTGGGACAGAGCCTGGAAACAGGGAGCTGGAGGGCCCTGATACGCTTCGTGCAAATGCAACACCTCTCCAGCTGCCTGACAAGGACAGAGCTTGGCCCCATCTCAACAGGCACAAAAATATTCTCTATATTTGTCTTTCTCTATCCTGTACCCCTAGAGTAAATTCTGGGTTTGAGTTATTTGAATTCCCCTGTAACTCCTGTTCATCGAATACTTTGAGGAAGCACACAGAGATCACCTACAGCAGCCTCTACACTGAGAAAGTGTAGTCAAGCGCCGGGGTTAATTTCAGCACATGCCCTTCAGAACTGCAGGGAATCAGGGTGAATTCCTGTTCTGCCACTTACTAGCTGTGTGACCTCCAGCAAGTTGCTTAACCACTCTGAGCTTAACTCATTATCTATTTTAAGAATGAAACTAGGGCCTACCTCACAGGGTTGCAGTGAGGAAGAAATGGGATCTTGGGAAAGCAGAAAGAAAGTGTTCCATATCAAGTCCACTACTGTCATTGTAAAATACCGGTGGTTCTTCACCTTTCCGGGGTCGGAGGTCCCATTAAGAACCTAAAAACTTATCCAAACAAAATCTTGAGATCCTCTAGGAAAATGTATAGTCACATGACATGTTATCAATAATTTCATGCTGTCTGCAAAGCCTCTGACATTCAAAGACCCGAAATTAAGAAGCTCCAACTAACAATAAACTCCTGCTTCTATAGCTGAGAAAACTGAGGCCCAAGACAGCCATGTATCACCAGCAACAAAACTGGAACCAGGTATCCTGGCTCCCAATCCAGGCTTCTTTCAACCAAGACAAGCCACTTATATTTATAAGCTAAAACTGTACTTAAAGTGTTCAGCCTTGGATATAACAAACATACTTCTGTACAGTGTTTCCTTTATAAACCCTCTCATGACAACAATATGTTCTGTTAAAGTGGCAAGAGGCGAAGCAAAGAAAAGGTACAGAAATAGCAACACACACATCTGAGCCATTATAATCCAGTTTATGAAAAAATAAAAACTGCACTTTACTTCTCATTTACAAATACTCAGGGAGGTTAGTCCACGCTAATCTTACGGTTCCAACTAAGATCTGTATTTAGGAAACACAAAACTTAATTCCAGAACTTGGACCTCTATCTTGATTAATTTGGGCAGAGGTCACCCATGGATGAACCCATAGGATGAAGGGCTGATGGGGACACTTTGCAGAGGGCGCGGCCAACCCTACATGAACCCACAGCTCAAGCACTGCATCTCCAGGAATGGGTCAACCAGCCTTCCCAACATGAAAAGGCACAAGACTTGTCTTATGAAGTATTCCTGGGGGGAAACAAGCCGGAATGGGATCTAGCCTCTTCGCACTTACTTCCATTTCGCACAATATATGAACAAGGGGAAAGAGGAACGGCCTTAATGAAACCCCAATGAAGCAGACATATTATGCAGAGGGGTCTGTTTGACAAGGAAGGGGCAGAGGTCTGCTGTGGACACAACAGGCTGAAGAAACAAAGCCAGATGCAATTGTGTAAGCGATGTTTGGAGCGTTATTCCAACAAACATCTTGTAAACCACCCGGGGTATCTGAACACGGATCCGGCCTTAGGTGATCCCAAAGAACTGTTCATTTTGTCAGAGGTGACACTGGCATTGTGGCTATGGAAACTGTTCTTACGCACATTTCTGTTGGGATAAAATGACATGAGGGCTAGGATTTGCTTCAAAATACTTAGGCAACAACAACGACAACAAATAATGAATGAAGGAAGGGAGGCAAGCTCCTGTTAACTACTGAATCTGGTGTGGCCAATGGTGGTGGTGGTTCTACAGAGTCACTGCACTATTCTCTCTACTGTCTATGTTTGAAATTTTCCACGACTGGGAAAAAAACAAAAACAAAACAAACAAAAAAACCCTCTATCTTTCAAAGTCCTGTCAGAGATCACACAAACAAACAAACAAACAAACAAAAAACCCCTCTATTCTCACCTAACTTATTCACGAGAATATGTTCTTGATGAAACCTCAACTTTGGAAAGAACCCAAAAGGGCATCTCGTTCAAGGATTCCCAAATCTGGCTATAAATCAGAAATATCTATGAAGCTTATCAGAATTTTGATTTTCCCCAGCCCACCTCACACCTACTGAATCAGAGTCTCCAGGGAAGGGCCAAGAAGTGGTGGTTGTATGTAAGTGCCACAGGTGATTCTGGTGCCACCCAGGGTGTTCCCTCTCTAGCATCCTAGCCAAGCAGCTGTGCAGCAGGGGACATGTCCCAAGTGCCTGGGGACAAGGATCACACTGTATTCTGCATTCTTGCACTTATGCCAAGTTTAAAACTGTGTTTCTTTAAAAAAGAAAACAAAAACTGGGATGGCTAACTCTGCGAACACAAGTCACAAGGCTTCCATCCTCCCCTTCCCCTGGCATCTTTCTCACCAACATTCGGGCACGTTTAGTCACTGTGTTGCAGCAGAACCTCAGCGCGGAAGCTACAGCCAAGTAAAATCCACTGGGAAAAAACAAGTTTACCTGAGAGCCCGAGGGGCTTTCACTGGACAGAGTGTGGGGGAAATGCCTTCCTCTTACTCAGCTGGCCGCAGTAGAAAACCCCAAATAAATGGGCCGAGACCAGTGCCTGAGAGTACCAGGGAGTCTGCCCCTCTCAGGGCAGCCACCAGCTGGCCCCAGGGTAACCAGAGGAAAGAGGAGAAAAGCCAGGAGCTCACACACCTTGCTTTGTTCTCACAGCATCACAAATGCTGGGAACAAACGCCCAGCCACAAAACTGACTGGCATCTGATCAGAAGCATGTCAATACAGGTCAGTATGGCCAGGAAGCCAGAACTAGACATTTCACAACATTAACAATCTCAAGTCCTTAAAACCATTCCCTTTCAACAGGCGCTATCTGTGGAATGACAGCCATCACCCCAGGAAAACACGACTCCCAGGGTGGGTTGGGGTGTGAGGGGGAGATGGCGCTCCCGCCGGGGTGCCACCCAACACCCGCTTGTCACTCCCCAGGGCTGATGAATAAGCCTCCCGAGTCTCTCTGCACACTTTGGAGCTGGTCTTGTTTAACATTTCAGAGCGTGCATTTGCTAAATTACTTTTATATGCCCCGGCGTGATGGCAAACATGTCGACCCAGGCATGCGATAACTTGCAGAATCATTTCACACCAACTTAAAGCCCTGATGGTTGCTGTATCAGTGACGTTCGGCTCTGGCGGACTGACAGCACTTTCTTCTCTACCTTCTAACCCTGGAATTGCTTCCCAAGACTTTTCCTTTCTTGAGGACCCACCTACCTGGATGCTTTTAAGACCACAGACTTGGTTCTTTACAGGGGAGCGGCGAATTTTCTCTAAATCCAAGGAATGATCTTAAAACACTCAGCAGAGCCAAGTCCAGAGGTCGGTCTCTGGATGCCCATTCTGGGATGCAGAGGGGAGGAGGGCAAGTGATGGACACCTGAGGGCAACAGCAGTTCCCCTTGATTGTCACAGTTACGTGAAAATAAGGACCTGGGAAGGCAGGGCCCAGAGCACTCAAGAGTGTTCACACTTGCACACTGGATCCAGGCGCCACCTGCACCCACAATCAGCAGCAAAGCTCCTCAGTGTCCACATCGTTTCATTTCCTGGGCAACACCATTATGAAACCCTGCACGCCCACCCCCCACCTTCAACATAAAGGCTGGACACCCAGCATCTGCAGACAAACATGCCCAGTGGCTGCAAGAAAAAACAGGGCTTCACCAATGCCTTAGTCGTAGTCTTCCACGCCGAGGACAAGCAGAAACTTCTCAGGCTCAAGATTCTACTAGAAACACACACCTGTTCCTAGAGAGAACAAAATGAAAGGCCCCGACCCTGCACAGCTATTGCGCCCACACCAGAGTGGTCCTGAGCCCAAACGTGAATTTCAAAAAGGATGGAAAGCAGACCGCCAGCTGCACACCGCAGCACTACTAGCGTGGAAACCAAAGCTGGAGAACACAGCAACACAAAAACTTTATGGAGAGCAGTTTTTTGGCAAGTTATTTTAACTGTAGCTGCGTCACTCGTCAGAACTCCAAGCTGGGTCACAAGCCTTCTAACAGTCAATCGTCTTTCTGCTGTACTTATCACTTTCCTTACAAGCAAGATAAAGCAAAGTACTGAAACTTTTCCTTTACTAAACCACGAAGCTCGAGCTTTAAAGGCTTTAAAGTCAAAATTCAACCTTTCAAAAGTCATTCTTGAATGGGAACCTTGCCCTCAGCCTACGTTCCATACCCAGAGGGAGTTTCAAAGTTGCCAAACACTTTGTAGACACCTGATTTCAAGAGTCATCTGGGCAATTCGTGTCTCTGGTCTTGGAGTGTAAGGATGCTCAAGTCGCCCGCCCCCTCAATGTCCACCACTGTCCATTTATTCCAGAATCCTGAGCCAGCTGCCTTTCTCCAAGGAAGTATTCAGAAAGAAAATAAATGCCACTTTTCTCTAGCCCTCAGCAGCATATATGTATGTATATATACACATGTATATATACATATATACATACAGGCACCTCCTGGTTCATGGCTGCTCCCAGAATACAGATCTTTGTTTGGTCTTGAAAACCAAAGGGCCCCACCCACTGAAGGATGACCATACTCAGAACCAATCAAGTCTGTAAACCCACTGTTTTGTAACCATGTTCCCCAGTGGGAAACCCTCAATCCAGCTTTAGAAACACCAAACACAGGAAAAGGAAGTTCTTGACAACTATCTAAATGAATGAAATGAGATAGAATTATATGTTTATAACTGCTACTTCCGTATGGTGAATTTACATCCCTGAGCATTTCTTTTTAGCGGATGAACATGTTTAATTTCAAAAAGAAAAACTTGAGATCCAGGCCCAGAGGCTTACCTGACTCCTCTCTTTGTCCACTTTCTTAAAACACTTATTCAAGGACAAATTATGTCTCACTGAGTTTTTCCACCCAGTGGGTGCATTTGCAAAATACGGAAAATGTTCCAAGATCCAGTTGTAGATATCCTTTACCGGCAGGCGCTTGGTTGGCGAGTCCTCGATGGCCATAAATATGAGGCAGCTGAAGGAGTAGGGGGGCTTGCAGTTGGGGTTCTGCCTGGCATCGTAGGGCATGTCGGAGTGGGCAGGGGATGGGGGCGTGTCATCGTCCAGGTCCTGGACCGGGCTGACGCTGCGCAGGACCGAGTCCCCGAAGCTCTTCAGCAGGTTCTTGCTCTCGTGCAGCCAGTTTAGGTTGGTCAGCTCTTCATCTTCCATGGCCCCCTCTTCTAATCGGATGTCAGGCAGAGAAAAGTCGAGGTCATCGTCTTCCTGAAGTGCCTTGGAGAAACCGCTGCCCCGGTAACACTGACTCAGCCCACTGGAGACACTAATACCTGAGCTTTCTGGCTTCTTACTGGGAGGCATGACTGGACCCATTTACGTGAAGGCTCCTGGAAACAGAGAAGATGAGGCGGTGAAACTCAAAACAGAGAGGCAGCCGTGCCCTCCCTAATGATTATGCCCCTCTCCCACCCCTGCCGTCTCTACGGACCCCCTACCACTTAGGAACATCCCCTCCCGGCTCCCACACTGAGTAACATTCACCCATGTTCCACCACACAGAGATGCCCTACTAATAGTAGTAAATTCGGTCCACCATGCACATAGCACAGTGACCTGTTACCCCTTAAGTACAGAACCGGAAATGTTCACAGCACCTTTAATGTGCACACGTGCCTCCCAAAGAATGGGATGGGGAGGGATGGATTGGGAGTTTGGGATTAGCAGATGCATTATATATAGAATGGATAAACAACAAGGTCCTACCGTATAGTACAGGGAACTGTATTTGATATCCTGTGATTAACCATAACTAAAAAGAATTTGAAAAAGAATATATATGTATAAAATGACTTTGCTGTACACCAGAAACTAACACAACATTGTAAATCCACTATACTTCAATTTAAAAAAAGAAAAGAAAAAAGAATGGAATTCCACAGTGCCTTCTTCCTGATCTATGAAGATTCTTACTGTGACTCTGAGAAAATCAGTTATTTCCTGCTGCCTCAGTTTACCTATTATACATGACTATGTACCAAATTTTTTCGAGCCTCACAATATATACCACAAAATAAGTGCAACCACAACCCTTGTCACTTTGGGTGATAGGTCTCACTGTTTATCTTTCTCAAAAAAGAAAAGGACATACCTGTAAATTTAAGGCCAGTTGGTTCAGATTAAGTTCAGCTGTTTCCATACAAAGACCATCACAACTGCCTGGAAATTAAAACTATGGCTATGGTAAGCATCAATTTGGTAGTGTTTTATTTGATTTTTTTTCCCCTTTTTTTCACCACAAGTCATGACCAAAAACTTTAGTAGCAAGTCTAAAGAGTGATGCCAAGGAATTCTGTGGATTCAAACTGGAGGAGCAAGTACACTTAATTTTGTTGGGACAATACAATCTGAACAAAAAAGTGAGCATTGATGGTCAGGCACAAATAAATGGGAATGTGAAGATGAGACATTAACTGAATTAAAATCAGTGAAAAAAGTCAGGAGAGCAACCAGGAGCTTCAAGACAGGAAGGCAAATCCAACAACTGCTACAGAATTCTATTCTACCCCTCCCCCATTGTTATCAATGACCTAGAACAGGGAGTAAAATATCTGATGAGAAAAGACAATGTGGAGGTGAAAAGTCCACAAACAGAATGACCCCACCAGATACAAGGCACATTCAACCCTTGAGCGCTCAATGTGAGATGGAAAGAATAGGAAGATAACAAAAGAAGTCTCCCACTCTCCATCTGCAGCACCCAGACCATGTGCTTGGTGTAAGAAGGGAGACTGTTTTATCCCTCACCCCACTCCCGAGTAAGAAGATCAAGCAGTCTACCAAGAAAAAAGAATAAACACATCAAAAGCAAAGACTTGATCATTCTAAGGCTCAAAACGTCCACTGACACCACGCCTAAAATAACTGCCACTTCATCTGGGGAAGCTCTAGAATGAGACCCTAGAAAGCATAATGTGGGGCAGCCAGTCAAAGGCGCCTGAAAGCGGAACCCCCCACCCCCACCCCGCCAAAGGTGGACAAACAGAACCTGCAGACAGAAGGCCTGAAGGGGAGCTCTCTGGAGCTGATGAGAGATGTCCAACTCTAAGGAGAGAGAATTTTCACGGGCACCAAAGTCCCATGGAAGCAGGGTAGTTCAGATACCTCGGGTTCATCCACAGGGAATATTTTTTCATCAAATAGGGAGGCTAACCTGACTAGTACCGGGCACATTTTAAAGAATAATCTAGTATCTGAAAGTTGAGGGTAAGACAGAGACCAGCCTGATGCTGCTTTTACCTTCTTTATGAACAAATCAAAGCTAGGCTTGTCTCTCCCAAAGCTTCCACATACCCCCATCAAAAAACCTAATTTTCTGATAACCAGGGATATCCACACAGTCGAGTACAAAAGAGAACAACGACCCAGCCACTGAAGTCAACTTTAGCTCCAGAGGAAAGTTTTATGTCTCCCGAGCTTCCAAACAGGAAAATTATATCATGGCTGACAGTAAAGTAATTTAATTGCACTGTTGCTATGACAACATGCTGCTCTCTTTCTTTTTAATTTGCTTATTCGTCAGTAGCTTCCCAAAGGAACTAACACGCTATTCTCCATGTTTCCTTTTGTTTTAAACAAACATTGCCAGCAATATGGTTTTATTAGAAAAAACGGCACTGACAAGAAAAGAGGGTTACCGGGGGTTCGGCACCCTCGGATCATTTGCCTGCTTTGTGTTTCTGTGGCCCCGATGCTCTCCAAATGTTAACGGCATCCCTATAAATCCCGCATTTTATAGCAACGGTATCAAGAGCTGCTGATCGCTACAGTTCCATTTTAAAAAACAGTTCCCAGAAACCACAGCTGAGGAGTTTTCCATCATTATACTCTAACTACATAATTCGCCAAATCTTTTTTTCCTCTTATTTTAGAGGGAAAAAAAAAAAGTATCCGGATCATGTGAGTCTGCAGTTAAGCAAACATTTTTAATCTGCTGCCAATAAGGTTGCTCCACCGGATCCGCAAATAGTTAGTCACTAGTGACCTCCTTACAACTTTTCGGTTTGCTGTTCGTTACGGTCCCCACACGCACACCCGCTTCTTGTTTTGTTTTGTTTTTTAATGACTTGCTGTGTTTTGTTATCTTTTTCTACTTTTTCACGGAGGAAATGCAGCAGGAAAGCTAGTTCCTTGCCCACTACCAGAGGGCTCCAAATAACTGACAAAGACATTACTGGCCCAGCTCTGAACAGATGTTCAATGTGAACTTTAAAAAGTTGAGAAATCCTCCCCAAGCCGAGCAGGGCAGTCGCGAGTTGGGGGGGTGGGGGGAACAACCCCCCTCCGCGCGCGCGCACGCAGGCACGCGCTCCACTCCCGTCTACTGTACTTGTCAAAAACATTTCAAGGGGACCTGCGGGAGCGGCGATTGGCTGCGTCCTGCGTCAATCAGCGGCGTCGCCAGGCAACGGGGAAACTGCTCTTCTCCGCGTACACAGGGCAATTGGGAGCTCGCATACCTTCACTGCCGGTCAGATGTCATAAACCTTTTATTGGCCGCAGCGCGGCTAGCCTTAAAAACACATCAATAAAAGCCCGCCGTCCCCCAACTTCTCCCGGGCCCAAAGAGGGTTTCAAAGAGGGCCGGGGTGAGGAGGAGTCGAGCCTCGAGACTCTTCGGAGACTCTCTCTGCCGGTGCCAAGCCTGCACAGTTTGGGGGGGCGGGGGGACCTTTGTTAGGAGCCTGTCTCTCTTCTTGGGGTCCCCCCTTGATCGGCACCCCCTGCCCCAGCCCGGAACGGCGGGGATTCCGTTCTCCGCGGACAATGCCAACTCTGTTTCTTTAGGGCGTCTTTTCGGAAATCGAGACACCGGGAAACAGCCCGCACGTCGGGGCAGGAAACTCTTCGGACCTGGGCAACTTCCCCGCTCGGGGGCTCCGGTCTCCCCGCCCGGCCAGGCCCCCCAGCCCCGGGCCCTCTCCTCCGGGAACTGCGGAGTCCCCGGTCTGCCGAGCGCGGCGAGGTCGTCTCTGGGACGGCCTCGACCCAGCGCCCCCCGCCCCGAGTCGCCCCGATCCCATGCGGGCGCGGGCGGGAGCGGGGCGCACACTCACCTGGCCGGAGCGGGGCGCGGGGGCGCGGGGGCGCCGCTGCCCTTCAGCGGGAGCCGACAAACTTTCGCAGGCGCCCAGCGGGCATCGCTCGGGGGCCCGGCTAAGGACGCGCGGGCGCGGCGCGGCAAGCCCGGGGCGGCGGGCGGCGGGGGGCGGCCGCGGGCGCGGGCGGCAGGGGCGCGGGGGTCGCGGCGCGGCATGGGACCTGCGGCGTCCGCCGGGCGCGCCGCGCGTCCTCCCGCCGGCCCCGCCGCTCTCCCCGCCCCGTCCCGCCTCCCGCTCGCCTCCGCCGCGGCGCGTCGGGCCGGGGCGCGCCGAGCGGCGAGAAATTGTTTCCACTGCAAACAAAAAAAGGCGACACATGACCAGGCAGGAGGAGGGGAAGCGCGGGGAGGGAGGGGAGCGGAGGGGAGGGACGGAGCGAGGGGGCGGAGGGAGCTGGAGAGAGGGAAAACGTGGGCCGGGCCGCCCGCGGCCTGGGGCGCCGGGCGCGGGCCCGCCGGGGCTGGCCCCTGCCCGCGCCCCCCCGCGCCAAGGTCGGCCGCCTGCTCCCGGGCGCCCCCGAGGCGCAGCGGGAGCCGAGACCCCGGCTGGGCCGCGCGGACTTGCTTCCCGCGGCCCGGCGGGGCGGGGGTGGCCGGCGCGGGCTCCGCGACCCCGGGCAGCCGCGACCGTGGGCGGCGGGTCCGGTGGGATGGGCGGCGCGCGCGCGGCCTGTCCCTTCCCCGGGCTCAGGCCACGCGGGCCGGCCGGCGGGCGGGCGGGCGCTGCGCCTCTGACAACGTGTCGCCGGAACGCTCCTACCCCATCCGCCTGCCTTACATGGCTCGAAAGTAAAAATAAAAAGAATTACGATGCGGGCGAGGCTTGCGAGGGGGAGAAGAGATTCCACGTCTCCCCAACTACGGCGTCCTGGCGGGACTCCCGGGGCCGTCCCCAGCCCTCCTCCAGCTGCCACCTCGTGCCCCGGGAGGAAAGGCACAAAGACACCGCAGCCTCCCGCCCAGGTGGCTGCTCCTCTTGTCTGTCGGCCGGCGCGTGTCTGCCCGGGGAGGGAGGGTGGCCATTACAGATCACAGAGCAAGAGGCCCGTCCTGAAGGCCAGACCCTGGGGCCTCCAGTGCTCAAAGCCCGCGCCGACTTCTAAGCCTCCAGCGCAAACAAGCCTCCTTGTCTTTCACATTTAGAGCCCTCAAGAACCGCACCGACAACTCGCAGGGCCGCCACTGCAAGTCGTTAGGTGCCTCCAAAGATCGGCCCCCCCGCTGCTGCAGCCACACCAAGCAGCGGCCTTTGGAGAGGATGAAAGGAGAGTCCAACCGGACACCCTGGTGGTAACATAAATAAAAATATGATAGCACACCACCCCCAGGTAACCGAATCAGTGGGTTCCTCTACAGAATAGAATCCCAGGTCATTCTGCCGGCCTCCCCTTCCCCCTCCAACTGAGCTCTCTGAAAACTGCAGCAAACCCAGTGGGAAGGCCCGGAGTGCCCTCCCTCAGAAATCCCTCCAGCTTGCAGTACCTTGTAACCTAGCCAAAGGGGGAGAAAGATCCCATGGGGTTCCTGGATGTTTTTGATTTCCAAAAATAAGGACACCCCAGTCAATCTGAGAGTCATTCCCCTTCACTGAGTGGTAAGTTTTCAGCAGGTCACTCACCACAGGCCCTGTTACTTACCAGTGTCAAGGCAAATCCCACCCACCCAGGAGATGATTCAGAGGTGAAGGCCCAGGGGCAGCCTGAGGTCATCCAGCCCCACCCCTTTAATTACTGAGCCCTTGACCTATCCTAAGTCACTAAGCAAAAGGCGTGAAGCAAGAGGGACAAACTAGATATATCTGAAGTCCTGAGCTGGAGATTCTAAAGGTCAGAGGTGGTAACAAAGCCAGGACAGGAGCTCAGTCTAGTGCAGATACTTCCATCTGCCCATCAGGTGAGGCTGGTGAATCTCTCATCAAAGGAACCAAGGCCAGAGACCTTTGCTGGCTTGGAGAGGATGAAATAGTCCTCTTCTGTCCTCCCCTTCAACGGCCAGGTCCCAACCCTTCCCACCCCAACCACACTCACACCGTAGCTGGAAATCTCTACATTAAGTAGAAGTGGCAGGTATTTTCACCCCTTGTCCTTTCCTTCTTCCTCAGAGCTCAAAAGGACAGGATGTGAGCACATGGTTACTGCACAAGGACTGTGTCTGAACCAGCCATCCTCTGTGAACAAAAACTTAAAGACGCAGCAAGCTTTGGGCCAGGAGCAGCCCTGAGCAGAGGGCGGAGTACGGTGAGGTAAGCTGCCTTTCATGAGCTCACCTCTCTTTCCCTCTGCGGCTTTTGGTTTCTTCTATTCTCAAACATATTTCTTAATTTCTCTCTCCCCTTACCAGTGCAGCAAGAGATGTGAGAAGGTATTATCAGCCTGAAGAGGAAGTGGTGGACCAGCCCTGCCTGATGTGGAGAGTGGGGTACACGTGGTTGCCTGTCTGTCTGAGATGGGGGCCCAGACCTTTGCTGAAAGCCAGAGGACGGCTTAGAGTGGCCTTTCCACCTTAAAATTCCATAGACCCCTATCTCTGGGACCTGCTCCCTGACAAAAGGGGCCAGATTCGCTTAGGACCAACCTCATTCTCAATTCCCCTCTTGAGCTTTCAGGAAGTACCCTTGTGCCTTAGAGCCTGAGAAGTCTCAAAGAAACAAGTGGAACTGTTTAAATCGTTGTTTTACAAACATGTTTGACAGCAGAATCCAATGTGTGCTCTAGAACTCTCTCATAGTTCAGATTCCCAGGGAAATAGTCTGATTGGCTTGGCCTAATTCAGGTAACTCATCCCTTTTCCCTATCCCCTCCCAACAGCTGGGGCAGGAAGCGTGGTGGAACCGTCTGGTACAACAGGACTAGGGAGTGGAGGGGAGATGACTTTCGAAGGAGAACATCTAATAAACACAAGTCCAAGCTTAACCTGTAGAAATGGGGAAGGGGCATTTGAGACCTGAGCTTCTCAGCTGGGGATACCTGGGAAGCCACACCTAATAGATCAGAATCTCCTTGGATGGGTCCCAGGCGTGTGCACTTTCAGAAAGCGCTACAGCACAAACTGCTTTTCCAGGCAGGGGACATGAATGGCACATACAGATCTGTCAACTGTGATTTGACTTGTATTAGAAGATGCATTCATTCCTTGAACCATGTGCACCAAGTACACGGTGTTAGCAGGTGCCAGGGACCCAAAGTTTTTGTTCCTTATGGCGCATGTGTATTAGTGGATAAGTGAGGAAACATCCTATCACAAAACTCCCTGAATGCTAAGGTGAGCCATTTATGTGCAGTAATCATAGGGCAAGAGGAACCCATTGAATATATTTGGATGCAGAAGTTGTTCTGTCAGAAATATGCTTTAAAAAAGAAGAAGAGCTTGCCTCTAGCAGATAAATAAGTCCTAGGGCCCTAATACACAGTACAGTGATTATAGACAACAAAACTGTGTTATAAGCATTAAACTTGCTAAGTGACTAGATCTTAATTATTCCCAACACTAGAAGAAATGATAATTATGTGACACAATAGAGGTGTTAGTTAATGCTGTAGTGGCGATCATATTTCAGTATAAATGTATCAAATCAGCATGCTTTACATCTCAAACTCACACAGTGTTATATGTCAAATATATCTCAATTTTAAAAAAGAAGAAGGATGGGATCATGGATCCAAGGTGAGTTTTGGGAGACTAAAGAAGGAAATGGAAGACCAAAAGCAGACAGAACCACTCAGAAAGCATTGCAGTAATCCATGCAAAAAGGAATAAAGATGATCTTTTTTTAATGTTTTTTAATAAGAAAATAAATGTTAAAATATTAAACTAGTGTTTCCCTCTGAGTGGTAGAGTTATGGGGTAAGTTTTTTGGCCGGCTTCTTTCATACTTGTCTATATTTTCCAATTTTCTACAATGAGCACCCAACACATTTATAATGTTCGAATGATAAAGGGAAGTTCCAGTAGAACAGTGGTTCTCAAACCTGAAAGTGCATCAGAATTACCTTTAGGGCTTCTGTAAACTCAGCTTGCTGGCCCCCACCCCCAGAGTTTCTGATTCAGTAGGTCTGAGCTGGGGCGTGAGAATGCGAATCTCTAGCAAGCTCCCAGGTAATGCTGCTGCTACTGGTCCCGAGACCACACTTTGGGACCCACTGACTTAGAGAATAGTCATTGAGACTGGAAAAAATGAATGCCCAAGAGGCTTCAAAAGAAGAACCAAAAGAACCTATCAAATGACTGAATATGAGAAGAGAAGGAGAGATTATGGTCAAAGATAACTCCTTAATCGTGGGTTGACTAAGTCTCTTTGAGATAACATGTGAGAATGCTGTTCATAGTAGTAAAATAGTTCCTCGTTTCCTTCCTATGCAGAAGGAAGAGATACCCAGGACCACAACTGGAAGACCCTCCATCTCTTGGTGAGTTTCAAAGGCTTGGTCAAGCATCCTTTGGGCTTTTCGGTCTCCCCTCTTAGAGTTTTCCTCTTGTGCATTCTTGGTGTTTACATGATAGGTTCTAAAGGGTGGAGACTGAAAAGGCTTATTAGAATTTCTGCAGCAGGGATTAGAGCCAGGAGGCTTACTTGAAGAGGGAAGCAGGGCTGTGGAGTAAGGGAAAGTACAGCTGAAGCCATGGAAGGACATTCATTAGTTCAGGTGCCCTACCCAAACCCAAGTATATCAGGTCACCTGCTGGAGGCAAAATGGAAAGCATAGAACCTGTCAACTCCTCTTTGAGCTCACAAGTGTGAGCTGATGATCCAGAACCCAGATTTAGTCAATTCATTCAGTCAAAAAGTATTTATTAAGCATCTAGCTACATTATGCCCAGTACTGTGTGGAGGGCACTGAGAAGGAACTGGGAGAAATAAAAGATGTGGCACTTGCCCTGAAGGATGGGGAAGACCTAGTGAGCATTTATGAAGCAACCACAAAAAAACACACACAGCCTAATACCAAGACCAGAGGTGATGTAGCTTAGTGGCCTGGGACTAGGTCTGTATTCTCACTTCACCACATACTAGCTGGGTAACTTGAAGTACTTCTTTTTCTCTACCTAGTTTCCTCATCTTAAAAAAAAGAGAGTAAAGAGGGAGGATACAAGCAAGACTCACTTCGTAGGGTTGTGATGAAGATTAAATGAATGAATGTTTGTAAAACACATATAACAGTGCCCTGGCACTTAAAGCTATTTTTGTTAAGTAAATACACCAAAAGGAAAATACTGACATATTTAACTACAAAATAATTTAAACTTTGTGTGTAGGACCAGAGGTCATAAATCAAATTCAAAGACAAAACAAAAAACAAAAAACGAGGAAGTATTTGTCATACATACGAAAAAGGGTTAAATATTTTAAGTCTATAACTCTTACAACTCAACAAGAAAATCATCACCCTGATGAGAAAAGGGGCAAATTCACAAAAGGAGAAACACAAATCGCAATATATCCATGAAAAGATGCTCAACCTCAGGTTAAAAGAAACAAAAAATTCACAGAAATGCCAATTCAAGCAATTGTGATATCTCATTTCCTCTATCAGATTGGCATGGACTTAAAAAGAATAACCCTATCAACGCTGGTGTGGGTGTCGGAGGAACGTGACTTGGTATAACTATTTAAGAGGGCAGTCTGATGAGCTGAATTAAAACTTAAGCAAGCATGGTCATTGACTGAATTTCCAGCTTCTAGGAATTTATCTTAAAGAGAGGCCAAAACAAGACAGTAAACTTCCCCCCCAGACTGCCTACCCCCATGAGATAAGAAGCTCCATAAAACCAGGATTCACGCGTATTTTATTCAGCAATTGTACACAAGCAGTTACTCCAGTGTCTGACACACACAGAAGACACTCAATCAACATGTATTGAGTGAAAGCACTGAAATATGCAACAATGTTTTCAGGATGATGTTTGTTGGGACATTGTTTAAAACTGTGGAAACTAAACTGCCAAAATAAGAGGCTAGAGGCATGTTATTAAATTATATGGGCCACAGTTATCCATGTTCCCTTTGTTCCCTTCTGTTTGCATTTTCTAGCCCTTTTAAGTGACGCCTTCCCTTTTCTGAATCACTTTCACATTCTCATATACTGTATGTGTGAAACAATTTGCAAACATTTCATAAAGCAAGAGTTTGGGGGGAAATAGATACGTTGGCAAAGCTTTTCACCAAATTGAAGCATTTTGTGATCCTTTCAATCAGAAGGGACAAAATGATCCCTTTCTGAAAAAGCTGGTGCTCCAAGCAAACAAGAGAATTGCTAAGTATAACAAACATTATACCCTGCGGAATGGGGTCTATTGTCTGGTTGTGGGAAAGCTTTCAGTTTATTGGTTTTGAGTATCAAACAGTTTCTACAAACTCTTGTATAGGTTCAAAGATGAGGGAAAATACTCTCGAATTAAGAATTTGTGGGGGAGGGGGAACATTTACTCTCTGTTTCCAGATGGATCTTCTGTAACAACGTATGCTTCTAAGAAACCAAATGTGGTTACATCTTATTTTTTTTTTCAAATCTGATAGAAAAATCTGTGCCCAGCTCAGGCACCCTGCATGGCCAGAACTATTTCTGCTTCTCCTGCCCTCCCAGGGATACTCCCTGCAGTCAGAAGCTTGTCCGAGAGGAGGCTGCCCCTCTGAGGGCTTGGATTCCATTTATCTGCTGTCAGTTCTCATTATTCAGTCAAACACTGAATTAGCAAATACTGAACCACTGCTCCTAGAGGAAATCTAGGGTTAGGTTCCTGCGTGCCACTAGTCACAGCATTTTCATTAACTGATCAATATGTTACCTTATTTTCTCCAATTCCATTTAAAGATACCTTATTTAATATATATTGTTGATTCATTAACATTGAACTCACGGCCACCAGCACTAGAACTCATGTCTGAACAAAGCTTATCGAACACAAGAAAAGCTTGTCTTTTCTCCATGTGGCAATCACAGTCTTCTGGCACTTAGTAACACAACACAGCATTTCAGCACTTGTGATTGGGTGCCATTTTAAACAGCAAAATCACCAACAAAAAGCACATGATAAAAGTGACACTAAAGAGGCATTTAAAAGGCACTTGTTTACAGTATGAGCGCTGAAACAAAAAGGGGGAGAGTTGCTTTGTTCCATCTCAGCTGAGAATGTGTGTGTTGGGTCACTCAAAGTTGTTGCCCCTCTGCACATATCCACAAATGACCGTGAAAGCACTGATTTTTATGATTATAAATAAATTTTAGCAAGTAGGAGAATTTGCAAATATGGAACCCACGAAGAATGAAATCGATTGTATTTAATTGGCAACTTATTCAGTGCCAGTAAGTGTTCTAAAACTTTGCAAATATTCACTCTTTATCGTGTGAGGTACATACTATTATTATGCCCACCTTATAAACAAGGAACCTGAGGTACAGAGAGGTTTAGCCACCTTCCCAAGGTCACACAGCTTGTAAGTGACAGGCCTGGGATCTGAACCCACACAGTCTGGCTCCAGAGTCTGGAGCCATGTTCCTACCAAGGGAAGCTTCAGATCAATCCAGAGCATTTAGTTTTATCTTAAAGAGCCTCTTAGGGGTCAAGGATGTGAAAGGCAGGAGCAGTGGGCTTCAAGAAAGGAAAAATTGTGACCAGGAGGTGGAAGGAAAAACAGACTTTTAAACTGAGTGAAAAGGGACTACTTGCAAAAAGACAAAGTTCAGCTTCTATATCAATCATCAATATGGTATAATGTACCTTTGTAATAGAAAATAAATCAACTAACTACTGAGTGTCAAACAGACTGTAAGTACCTTGAGAGGTAAGGACCCCGTCTTATACTTCTCTTCTGCTCATAGCCTGTGGCATGAGTGGTAATTGGAAATATCAATCCCTTAACAGGGAGAAAAAAATGCTCTTTTTTAGCCCTCTCTCAAACTGGTATCTAATAACTACAGATTAGTGGGGTGGGTGAGGGGGGGAAGCGTCATCAGCCTTTCCCTCCTCCAGTGTTTTGAAGAGCATTGATTGTTTTCCTCTCTTCAGCAAGTACACCAAGTACCACAGTCTCATGGGTTTCAGTGACTATGTCTGCCAAAGTCTTAACCATGCCAAGAAATAACTTCCCTCATTTTACTTTTTCAAAGGGATGTGAAAGAAAACAATCAATTCTTCTCCTTAAGACGGTCTTTTTAAAGCAAAGGAAGAGCTCCGAATTGGGTGAACTCGCTGGGAAACACTACATAGGTTAAAAATATTACCAACACATTTCCCTGCTGTACAAAGTTCGTTTATGAAGATAAGCAACTTGCTCAATGTCTTACGACAGCCAAACCTGAAGTCTCTTCTCCTCTACCGGGTAGTGCAGCTCACCCACACATTCAGTTTTGAAACCCCTACTCCTTCCAAAAATAGCATCTCTTGCGCCTTTAATATTGTGATTCAGATGCAAGCAAAACGTGCCCATCAAGTGTGAGGCATGAGTGCCTGTGAACGCTCCATCATAAGGGGTGGAGGCTGGGAAGGAAGTGGCTACGTGGATTGCTGTCTTTCTGCGGGTGCGATCAACGGCACCGCATTTCTCGGCACTCAAAGACATGTGACTCCGACTGGCTCCAAAGATTTGGCCCCTAAACAACCAGGCGTCCTTTTTAAGTTGGCATTTCTTCTGGAGAGGAATACTGAGCATCTTTCTTCCATGCCTCACACAGTGCTGGGCCAGCTGTCTAACAATATGGATCCCGGAAGGGGGTGCTGCCCACGTTGGTGATGGCAGCCATCAGTGCCTGTTGCTCACAGCTAACGTCAAAGAGGCCTCAGCACGGGGGTCCAGGCGGTTGGCTGGGACTCCCCGGGCAAGCATCCATGCACCGAGAGTGCCAGCAGAGGAGACCCGAGGGCCGAGGTGGGCATGCCGCAGAGTCCTGGGCTTCCAGATGGAGTCCAGTCCAAGAGAGTGGACGTCAGCGCTCTCCGGAGGCTGCCCAGGCCAAGTTCAAAGGGAGCGATGAATGTCATGACATCCGTTCCAAAGAAATCCCACCTGCTATTGGCGTGCCCAGGCTCATCTTCCCCACATGCCAGCCCCCCCTCCCCAACAGGTCTCCAAGGTCACGGTGAGGAGGCAGCTGCAACCATTTGCTTTCACTTAATGATCTGAACTGGCAAGACGTAGAGATGGGGAACAAGCAATGGCCATGCCCAATGATGTGGACCCTCCAGTTGGCTGAGCTGCTGAAAGGTCATCTTGTCGACTTCTTTGTAGGAAAAACGTGGGTTCTCTTTGGCCTTGGGAATCTGGCCAGGCAGATTCGCTGGAATAAGTTGCTTCGTCCACGCACACCCACACCACGTGGATATTGAGGACTGTGACAACACAAACCTACTCTGACGCTCCCTGCTCCCTCCAAACTCCAGTGGCATCTCCTTGCCTGAAACACCTGCCACCACGGGACAGCCTGGCTCAGCCACTCCACAAGGACTCCCTAGCTTGCTGCTACTGAAGAACCTGAATATCAAACCAAGCACAAAGGGAATCCTACACAGGAGTTGCTAGGGGGAAAAGAAAAAAAGCACACTCTACTTCATTCTCCCTGGCAGACGCAACTGAAAGATTTTTTTAATGCCAGAAAACCTCATTTAAACTTGGGGTGCAAAAGGCATCTGAAACGTGAGAGTCCCAGGGCCGGCACAGGGAGAGAAGGGGAAGGTTTCAACGAAACACAAAAGCAGCACAGACCTGAACGGGGAAACAGGCTGCCCGACAACAAGGCAGCCAACTGCCAAACTGTCATTTTGCTCGGCGGCTAAACAGAAGGCTCGAGTAATGACAACCACAAAACTCATTTAAAGTCTGAAAAGGTGACTAATGAGCTCATTCATGCTGCCTATAAATTATTCACTACAAGACTGATCCCACTCAAGACAAACAGTAAAGTAAACTTTAAACACAGACACCGCCGGCCTCCAAAGTAGAGCGAGTTATGTCTGTAAAACTTTTCACAATGAGGAATACTTGTCTCTCCCTCCGTCCATTGTCACATTCATTCTTCTGTTTACTTTTTTTTAACTGCCTTTAATCAAGTTTAAGCAGACACAGCTGTTACACATTTATTTCTCTGTTGAGTTTTTTCCATTAGTTATTACGAGCAATCATGATGCTCTAAAAATAGCAGCAAATTATATTCTCTCGAAATTGAAGGCTGACCTTAAAATGAAGCCCAGGTCTTCGGAAAGAATATTCATATGCACATGTTGGGCGAGTGACTGCGCTGCACAAAGGCGAAACCAAAATGCATTTTCCACTCTTGGAGAGGTTTGCAATCCGCTTCCAAATTTCCTGAGGTTCTAGTGGAAACTGGTTGCTTTAAAATCTAGCAAGACAGAACCTGCTTCCAACGGTCATGTTTTGGTGGAGATTTTCATGAAAACTCACCATGTTAAAAGAATAAAAGGGGAAATGTCTCATTTAGGCTGTTGAGCACAGATAAACGCAGCAGCAGGTTTGTTGGAAACCCACCACATTGCTGCAGACTGCTTTCGGTTTCCTGTTTAATATTAAATAAAGAATTTCAGCTCTTCTGTTTTTACAAACTGTGCTATTTGCAACTACTGTCACCACTAAAAGCATTATGACTGCAGAGTAGTCCTGTGTTTTTCCAACCTTTTTTAAATCTTAGTATCTATTTCCAAGACACAGTAAGCGAGTTAAAGAGTTTCAAATCTGTCCAAGAGATTTAAAAAAAAAATAGTCCTCAAATAAGTACTTACATTAGTTCTTGGTCAGATCGCTGAACATTATGTATTTTTAAATTGCTTTGAATACTTTGAACAAGAGCCACAGAAAAGCCACAGAAAACACTCATAGTCAAATACCTCCAGATGGAGGTTCTGAATAAGCAAAAGTGAAAGCAGAAAGGTCTGAGGCTGAGTCGTGCCCTGTACACACCTCGAGGTTACAGGAAAAAAAATGAATGATTCCCCAGTCTTGGGCAGGGGAACCTTGCATAACATATGAGAAATAAGGCATGGAAGGCCAAGTCAGACCGGGGCTTGAACTTCAACCTGAGACCAGGCCAAGCTCTATCTCCATTTAAGGAAAATCTTTCACTTTGTTTTCAGTTTCTTGCACATGAACTGAAGACTTGTCCGGCCATTTCTGTTGTCTGAAATGCAAAGCAAGTTTTTCTTTTAAGAGAAAGAGGAGCCCTGCAATATTTATAGCAAAGTACTTTGCCACCTACCGACAGCAATCTGGTGGTTCTTCACGTGTTTTGCATGTTGTTTCTCCACGTTTCTGTATCTAGTAAGAAGTCCTTCTTTCGGTCCTCTATGCAAAAGAGTTCTTGCAGATCTGTTGTTGTTTGAATCAAACATGTAAAAACCCAATTCCATCCGAAGAAATGGAGATGACTAAAATGGCATCCCGTTGAAGTCTCAGCTTCTCTACAACTCTTAAGAGACTAACTAGATTTCTGTCACCTCTCTGTGGAAGGGTGGGGACAAAATATGGCTTTGAAACCAAGCCACAGGGGGCCCTTCCCTAGTAACATGTCTGACAGGCACCGTTCACCGCTTCCTTCATTGGTAGGAAACCCGGCTTGTCCAGAGATCATCCTAACATCGCCTTACTCCTGTTTGCCCTGAGGAGGACCAAAGGGAATGTCAGTTTTGCCTGAGGATGTTCAAGACACCTGAACAACAAAAGCCAAACAGTGAACACCAAGTGCCCAATTACTACAATCTAAAATTTATACAGCATACAAAACAAGAAAAGCTCTCCAATGCGTCCTACGCACCAGGCACAATGCCAAGAGTTTTACCCACATTATTTATTTTATCCTTCCCAGGTAGGGGCTGTCATCCTCTTTTACAGATGAGGACACTGAGGCTGAAAGAAGTTAAGTTATAGGAGTTCCCTGGTTGCCTAGTGGTTAGGATTCTGGGCTTTCACTGCCATGACCCAGGTTCAATCCCTGGTCGGGGAACTGAGATCCCACAAGCCGAATGGCGTGGCCAAAAAAATAAATTAAAGTAAATAAAGAAGTCATTTGCCAGTGGTCAATAATTGGTGCTAAGAGGTGAAATGAAAAGTTAAGACCCCAAGTCTCTCTGGCCTGCAGAGTCCATCCTCCTAAGCACGGCACACTCCTATCTATTTATACTATCCAAGATCTCGTTTCCAAGATCACAGAATGTAACTTGCTGCTTGCAATCTACTTCTTGGGCTTCTTCGTTGGAGGTTTTTGGGTTTCTTTGATTTGGTTCTTGCATAGCCTTTTTCAAATGGACCACTAAACAAAGATACCCTTTCTACTTTCTCAGGCTTAGCTCCTGGTGGTCACATTGAAATGGACATCATTCAGTGAATGACAAACATATCTACAAAATGCCATAAGACCCAGGGCAATGGTCATATACCAGCACTGTGCTCTTGTCTGAATTATAAAACACAAAGATTTTGGGGGGGGGGGGGGGGGCGGAACAAACTCATGAGAGTTGACAACTCCAGAGGCCACGCCTGAAACTCCAAGCCGGTACCCACCTCCCATCTGGATGGACACTCAGAAGGAACAAGCAGCTCTGAAGGTGCCCAATAGGAACTCATTCAATAATCTACTCTCTCCAATCCTCACCGTCCCCTCCCCAACTCCCACAAATGACCTACCAGCACAGGGATGAAGATCTGATGGTTTCACTTCAGGCTACTGCTTCCAAGGCACAGACATCTGACTAGAAACCATTTTCGAAGTCTCTTTCCCTCTGTGCACAAAGATAGGTGGTAATTGTCTGCCAGTTTAGAAATACCACTGACCACCACACCAGAACTATTGTATATTGCAGGGAATTAGATCAAGGCACAGATCAACCTTTGCCAACTCTACACATAGGTTCAAAAAGAAGCCAGCCACAATCAGAATATACTGACTCTACTACTAATCAGATTAACTTTCCCCCATGTATCAGGAGGGTAAAAACTCCTACACTAAAGCAGGCACAGGCCCCACAGGTCCTCAGAGTCTGCACACAGCCCTGCACACTGGAGATGGAGAAGGAGACAGGCTCCCACAGCTCACTGCCATCTCCAGCACCCACGTCACCTTCGTGTCCATGGCATTCCCAAGTAGATTCTGGTACCAAGGCCCAGGAGTTCATTCCCTCAGGAACCACCCCCAAAAGCTTCCTTGAAAGCTTTCCTGGTGCCACTACTGGAATCTCATGTCCAGACTGGCCAAAGGCTCCGTAAAAAGTGGATGAAGTAGAAAGCTGAGGTCTGTGGTTTCATTCTTGAGAAACCCTCAACTATCCACAGGGACGTGATTCCACTGTCATTTAGAGTCACTCTCTGGCTTCTGCCAACACCAGCTCCCTCTGAATCCAAATTGAACCTTTCTCGGCTTCTTTGTGACACCAGCTTCCTAGCAGAGCCTCCAATGGTTATGGTAAGAAAAATAAGCCGTGCCCAGACCTTCCCGCATCTGTGAATGAACGACCAAGTTACATTTGCCACGAACAAAATATGCTTTACTAAGTCAAAGCAGGCTTCCTACACCCTTTTCCAGGGCTCCTCCCTCACATCCTCCACTGCTCATTTTTCTAGATCAAAATCTACAACTCAAGGGTAGGAAGAAAGTTACTAAGGCTGACTGCCCTGGCTTATGGAAGCAGAGCTGTTTCCTAATTGCATTCTTAGCTTTACAGCACTGGCCAGAAAAGGTTTGTTCATTCATTACAAAAACCAATTAATAAAAATAAAATCATAAAGTGCACCCTCAGGAAAGACTTCACTCATGGATTCGGACAAGCTCCTAATTTAATAGGACAACTGAGGCCCAGAGAAGTAAAGTGACTTAGGGCCACATGTCAGAACACACAATAGTAATTTCCTCTCCGGTGTCTATTCTTCTCTCCCTTCCCAACAGCACCCCAAATTCCCCAGCCTTATGGTTTGGGCAGGACTGATCCCATCATCAGCTCCAGGGGCACCGGATCTGTGCTGAAAAGCAGGCAGGTCTGGCCAGGGCTCAGTGCAGGAGCCAAAACATCTCCTCTGTTGTTTGGACACTGAGCTGGATTTTCTGTCATTTGTAACCCAAAGCATCCCAACACATCCCCCACACAGAGTCAGTGTCAGATCCCACTCCTGACTCCCTGTTCACCGATGTTTCTGCCCGAGTAAAGTCTTTTAACATTATAAAATAGAGAAAACTAATCTAAAAAAAAAAATACAAATGGGGGACTTCCCTGGAGGTCCAGTGGTTAAGACTCCGTGCTTCCACTGAAGGGGGCATGGGTTCCATCCCTGGTCACAGTACCAAGATCCCACATGCCATGCAGGGCAGCCAAAATAAATAAATAAATGAACTTATTTACAAAACAGAAACAGACCCACAGGCACAAAAAATGCCAAAAACAAAAACTTATGGTTACCAAAGGGAAAGGGGGGGGGAGGGATACATTAGGAGTTTGGGATTAACATATACACAGTACTATATGTAAGTAGATAACCAACAAGGACTTACTGTATAGCACAGGGAACTATACTCAATATTTTTTAATAAACTATAAGGGAGAAGAATCTGAAAAAGAAAATATATACATATATATACATATATATGTTTATGAATATATATGTATAATTGCATCCCTGTGCTGTACACCTGAAACGAACACAACATTGTAAATCAACTATGCTTCAATGAAACAATTTATAGAAAATAGTATTTTGACAAATTTAGTGGCCAGACTTGATAGGAATAAAAAGATTTAGGAGAAAAATGAAATGACACATTATCACTGAGCACTTTAAAAGTGTGGCTGAATGTATACATTTGGCCATAGTAGAGCATTATCGATGAAGGGAAAATTCATGAATGGAGATTAACTGGAGAGAATTCATGGCTAGAGGGGAGGCCAGCTCCATCTAGAATCTGAGACAAACCATGACTCCCACTCAGGTCTCAGAGTTTGACCTGAAGCTGAACCCATGCCAAGCTCCCGGAGGGACAATATCTGACCTTTACATCCCCAAGTGCCCAGCTGCAGATCGAGTGCTGACAGGAAGGTGATGATGGGCACAGTGGCAGAGTTTACGGTATAGTTACTACAGGAAGACACTGAGCTGTGTGGTATCCGCTTTATGTCATCCAAGGCTTAACAGCCATCAATGTGAAGTAGGTTGATCAAAGCAGACAGTCCACAAATGATACTGAACGAGTGACTGTTGCACAAATTTAACTAAATTAAGATTCTATTTAGTATCAATGAGAACTCATTTTTAGTAAATCTAAAACTATAAAATTAAAAAGATGAGTGTCAATAAATATAATAAAATATGATCTAGTTAACAATTTATTGAGTACTCAGGAAAATTTACCATGAAATACTGAAGCTTAAACCTTAATACCCCTCACTCACACAGGCCCCTTCCACAGCCCTGGTAAGGACCCCAGAAATGTATCAAATAGGCATCTTTTATATTTAAGATTAGACACTGCATAAAGAAATTTAAAATGCCCTGAAAGCTTATAGCTCATATATTGAAAGAAAGAGCTTTCCCCAAATTTGACAAAAATCCTAAAAAATTTACATGATATTACCAACAAACAGCCGTAGAGCTAAAAAAACTTTTTTTCTAAACTATCAATTATAAAAAGCAAATCCCAACCAACCATGCTAGAGGAGTGGGTGAATTACCTTGCTATTCTCTAGAGAGAAAATGGCATTCCAAAATCATTGTCATATGAAGAAATGATCAAAGAGTACACAGCCCAAAGAATGTAGGAAGAAAAGTAACACAGACATACGTTAAACAGCTGATCAATAATAATATTATTTTGTTTTGATTTCGTGATGTTTAGGATGTCAGCTTTTTAACCATACACTTTTTCATGTTTTCTTCTATCATTTGAAATAAATTCTTACTTATACCTGGTTCCACATTTGTAATATTACACAGCCTGCATCTACCCCACGTGTGCCTACTGTGGCCAGGCTCCTAGCTTCTCATGGACTACCTCCTCTGTCGGCCAACAGCTCTTTGAGGCAGGTACGATTATCTTTATTTTAACAGATGAGCAATCTGGGCTTCAAGCTGGTTAAAATGACCTGCCAAAGGTGACTCAGCTAAGAGGTGGCAGAGCTGAGAGTGAAGCCGGCAGTCTGATCCAACGAGCTCTGAGCCCGGGCGCCATGCAGCTCTGCTTCTTGGCCTGCCCACCCCCGCTAAGGCAAGAAAGGAGTTGGCCACCCCCCACCCCACCCCCACCCCAATCGAGGGGTGCCTTCCGGGCCTCTGGCTGCTGCGGCAGCTTCCTGGTAGGGCCTGGGGAGAAGGGAGCATCTCAAACCTATGGAGCAGAGAGAGCCCTGTTTCAGTTTCCTGCGGAGCTGAAGATTCCACCCTTGTCAACGGGCACCAGTGGGACTCTGCAGTGGGTCACCTTTCAGCCACAACCTCTTGGTTGGTGACCAGCCCTTTCCTCTGATGTTAGGTATGGTCCAGGTGATGCTGATGAAGCTGCAGCAACACAGAGATGCTGATGAAGCTGCAGCAACACGGCAACACAGAGATGGCGAGAGTGGGTCCAGATGTCCAAGCCTGGTTGAGGGCTCAATGCGGATGGATGACCGCTTCGGGGGGAGGATGGGGAGAGGACTGGACACTGGTCCAACTGCAGAAAAGGCTGCCTTGAATGAAGTGTGAGAGTGCCGCTGAACTCCAGCTCTCCTTCCGCTCCAACCAGACCCCCTGCCCAGGGTCTCCCCACAGCCTGGCCCAGCCCTCCTCTCAATTCAGAACAGCAACTGCATCCTCCAGTCCCTCCTCTGTGGCCTCTTCCCCAACTACCCGAAGCCTTTGCACACAAGACTGGACTTCCTGTTTCTTGGTACCACTCATTTAATGTTAAAAATGACACTGCAAGGCAGTATGTGATCTACCTTCTCCAAGGAGTCAGCAGGGGAGCCAGGAGGAGCCCAGGGAACCTGTACAAGGAGGCTAGGCCTTTGATTTTGCCCTTAACCTAGTGTCACTGCTCACTTCCATTGCTCTGAGTCAAGCTCCGGATCTCAGCTCTGTGCTGTGCATGGCACCAGCTTGAACAGAAAAAAACTGTCCTTGTACTAGATGGGATATAGATATACAAAGTCCCAAAGGGAGAGACCACCCACTCCCCAACCTGCAGGGTGGGCTGTGTTAACATATCTAAAGAACTAAGTGTCCTCCGGAAAGGGGGGTGGGGCGGGAATGGGGATGGGGGATCAGGGTACAGGAGGCCCTTATGGATTCCACAAAGGGAGACTTTTTTTAAGATCAGTCCAGTGGAACTTCCTGGGTGGTGCAGTGGTTAAGAATCCCCCCTGCCAATGCAGGGGACACAGGTTCAATCCCTGCTCCAGGAAGATCCCACATGCCTCGGAGCAACTAAGCCCATGCACCACCAACTATTGAGCCCGTGTGCCACAACTACTGAAGCCCATGCGCCTAGAGCCCAGGCTTCACAACAAGAGAAGCCACTGCACCACAACGAAGAGTAGCCCCTACTCACCGCAACTAGAGAAAGCCCGTGTGCAGCAACGAAGACCCAACGCAGCCAATAAATAAATTTATAAGAAAAAACAAATAAAAGACCAGCCCAGTACACTGGCAGCATCAACCCTGGCCTTAAGGTTGGGCATCTAGCTACACAGGGGGCTGTGAGCTATTGAGTTTTGCAATCTCACTCATTCAAATCATGCAAATCATCCAACCCTTCCCTTCCTGATTCTCAAGTTCACCAAACTACTTCTAAAAGCAGTGATGTTTCTCACTGTAAATTAATGCACAGGCATTCTGACTTGCCACACCCGTCCCGTGAGCTTAGGGAACAGGTGTACCCTTGGGAAACAGGTCTGCTGCTTGGGCTGAAGTCAGTTCATCGTGGTGACGGCGCACGGCTCTCCTTCACCTCACCCAACACTGCTGTCAGCCATCGCCACCCATGGTCATTGTGTCTGAGAAGCCGAGCAGACAGAGTCCTGCCCAGCTGACAGGAAGCGTTAGAAATCTTTGCCAAGTAAGGGATGGAATGAGGGATTGATCGATCTGTTCTAGGAAGCAGTGGATCCATTAGAAGGAATATACTCATACTCTCGACTGCCACGACATCCATTTAAAAGATGGACGGCAGGATGGACAAGCACACAGGCTGTGCAGCCCTAGTCAAGCTTGAGGGCGTGGCCAAGTCATTTGACCTCTCGGTGCCTTCCTACCCGTACCTGTAAAATGGGGATATAATACTACTTCCCTTCAGGGCTGCCAGGAGGATCAAATAAAGGGACATTTGTAAAGCACCTACAGGGACGCACGCACAGGGTAAATGCTATGCAAGTGCTTACTATTATTATGTAAAATATAAAGAGAATTATTATAATAGAAGGAGAGTTAAGAGCCAACTTTAAGAATTAGTCACTCATTATTTACATTAACTGTGCCTAATACCGGTATATTTTCTCCCAAGAAAAACGATTAAACCTTCTCTTCTTTTGTTTCTTTATAGTTTAAGCTATCAAGAAACCATCGAAATTCTTTCCCAGAATTAATTAGGATTTCTCAATATTTTCTACAACTCCCTAAAGATGTGCTAAAAAACTTTTCTATTCTTGGTCCCGGATCCCGTGCTGTCTCTGCTGAAAGTAAAACAGCACTCCCTCTCTGAACAGCAGAACCGGAATAAACTTGCCTGACCTTCATGACAGAACCCTCCAATCCCAGCCCCGTTTGCAGGACACTGCCCTTGGAGAATACACATACCTAGACGTGTCCCGGATTAGGGAGCGCACGGCAACACAGGGACCCCTTCCTGGGGTCCACATCCAGCTGTGAGAGATGCACAGCCTGTGGACTGTGGGCGTAGAGAGTGGGCGGAATGGAACATTCTGGCTGTGCGGGCAGACGATGCAGCTATGCCCCTCAGTAGTGGAGACACCCCCCAGGCTGGTTAGTTCAGGGGTTCACGTGCCCTGAATGCTCCTCAGTCTCCCCAACATATCTCCCTCGAGGCCACGCCCACATTCATAGGATGACTGGCCGTCCACTGCTTGTGAGGTACACAGTCTACTGCCTGAATACACACTTCCCAATTCTATCCTAACCAGCCAGTCTTCCCAGCCACGGACATAATCTACACATCAGCCTGTATCCAACTTCAGAGCCTGCTCAGTGTTCAAACGGAACATTTCTCATGGCTAACCTGACTTCCCACCCAACATCAGGAACAAAGAGGAGAGAACCTTCCATAGCAAACTACAACCTGCCCGCCAATCCAGTCTACTACCTGTTTTGTAAATAAAATTTTACTGCAACAAAGCCCCAGCCATTGGTTTATGTATTGCTGAAGGCTTCTTTTCCGAGACAGGGGCAGAGTGGAGCGGTCCCAACAGAAACCGTATAGCCTGCAAAGCCAAAAATATTTACTATCTGGCCCTTTAGAGAAAAGAAGAGAGGATGACAAAAGCCACCAGAGTATTTACACTGGTTCCTGATGGCCTATGACTCATGCTTTAAATGGAACAGTGGCCCAGTGACTTAGCGGAAGGGAACTTGGGTTCAAAGTGCTGTTTCAACCAATGGCTCAGCTTTGAGAGGCCATGCAAGTATTTTCACCTCCCTGCTTCCATTTCATTCATAAAACAGGATTCGTCGTGGGTGGCAAGTGCATGACCAATAACTAGCTAATACCCCAACATGTGCATTTTAAGTGCACAACAGGAAGAACTGGCTATTTGTTTTCTGCATATAAGTTAGAGTTATACACAGTCCCTCCTTATCTGCTGTTCCTCCATGTGCGTGGAGTCAACCAACCACGGGCCATGCCGCGCTGTAGTATTTACGGTTGAAAAAAATCCACGTGGACCCACGTAATTCAAATTCATGCTGTTCAAAGGTCAACTGTAGTACCTATCATATTGGGACATTCGTTTGAGGCAGAAAAGAAACGATTCCTTATCCTCATTTTAACTAAAATTTTCCTATCTGTGTGTCCCTGGTATCTCCTTATTTGTCTTATTTTTTTTAATATATAACTTTTTTTTTTTTGATGTGGACCATTTTTAAAGTCGTTATTGAATTTGTTACAGTATAGCTTTTGTTTTATGTTTTGGTCTTTTTGGCTGCACAGTGTGGCATGTGGGATCTTAGCCCTCCGACCAGGGATTGGACCCGCACCCTCTGCACTGGAAGGCCAAGTCTTAACCAATGGACCACCAGGGAAGTCCCTGTCTTATCTTTTAATACCTACTAAATAAGCAAAGCTGGAACGCAGCAAGGAAAGAATTTCAAGGAAAAAAGTTAACAACAAAGGTCAGGTCTTGGTATAAGTTATCACTCTTTGGGGAGGTGTGGTATGTAAGGTATAATAGCTGGCCTTTGATTTCAAGTCACAAGCAGGAGGAAAGGTTATTATAGTGCATATACGGGAGGGTGGTTATTTCTCTCTCTCTCTCCCTCTCACTCACTCAGACCCCAATTTTCTCATCTATAACCCTCCAGTAAAGGCAGCTAAATTAGCTTTCTCTGCATCAACTCTCATCAGAAATAGGAATTCCCTGGCGGTTGGTCCAGTGGTTAGGACCACTTTCACTGCTGTGGGCCCTGGGTTCGATCCCTGGTTGGGGAACTAAGATCCCGCAAGACCAAAAAAAAAAAACCTTTATCAGAAATACGCTTCTGCCCATTCTAAGCCTCCGCATTCCTCAGCTTCCCAGAGTTCTGCCACCTGGGGGATTCCTCCAGCCCTCACACACTCCCCTGGCTTTAGATATCTGTTTTTATGGTTATGGTACAGCTTGCCTCTTGGAGTGGGAGGCAGTACAGAGCAGAGGTTAAAGATGTTGCTTCAGAGCAGATGGACCGGGGTTTGAATCCCAGCCTCTTCTATTCAAATGACCTGCTCCGGTTACCTATCTTCTGAGCTCAAGGTCCCCACCTGTAAAATGGCGGTGGTGAGTACCTACTTCAGGGCATGTCATGAGCCTCAGCGAGGAAAATGTCTGCAAAATGCTTTTTACACTGTAACTGGCACGGGGCAAGGCTCCATCCATAGAGCTGCTGTCCTTGTTTGCTTGAGGTGCAGTGACATTTGGCTGAGTTAGTGCAAGTCAACTGCAGCTTATTTTTTTTCACCAGCTGAGAGGGACATCCTTCATTTAATTACATGACTAATACAGAAACTCTCTTCCCGGTTTGAGCACAGCACCAGGTTCCTAGAGGACCAGAGCCCTGGAGACCGGCAGTACCCTGGGATTGGGCTCCAGCTGCCCGTCTGCTGCCTGGCTCCCCGGGAGAGCTCCGGGCCTGCCAGCCGTGCAGCAAAACCCCCAGTGTCCTTAGAAGAGACAGAGCCGAGATCTCTGTACCCTGATCTGGAGCCCTCGGAGGCCTCTCCTGGTGCCGTTCAGAAGACATTCAGGGCAGTTCTCAGACTCACTCAAGGGCTCAGCACAAGTTTAAAAACACAGCTGTGTCTAGAACCCAGTTCTGCTCACTTCTTTTACTCTCTTTCCTCAAAGCCACATTTAAAATATATATATATATACACTATATATATACACACACACACATATATATACATATATAACAGGGGTCACTGTGAAAAACTTGGAAACTAGAGAAAAGTAAAAAGGGAGGAAAAGCATGTATATAACTTCATTGCCCAAAGCTGCTACACCTCTGTTAATTCAAACTGTCTTCCAGGGTGTTTTTTCTCATGCAATGAAAATGAGATCCTGTAAATACACTTTGTATCCTGCTTTTTTCCACTTCCCAGTGTATGAAGTCTGTGTCTGCCACCAAAGTTTGAGCTTCAGGTGGGCGGAGACCGTATTGTGGCACCTTCTGTGTGCCTGGCACGTAGTAGGCACTTGGTAAATGGTCCTAGAGTGAGTGCCCGCGTGACACTGTGTATGATGGCCAATGGCTTAGCTGCCCTCATTCTGCTGGACACTTAGGTTATCTGCTCCTATGAACGATGTCAGATGAACAGCCTTATTCAGACACCAGGTACAAAGCTCTGTGTCCCTACGATGAATTCCTAAAAGTGTAATTGCTGGGTCAGAGTACTCACATTGTAAGGCCTTGGGTCCCTGCTGCCAAACTGCTCAGTCCTAATTTATATCCTCCACTGGTGATACAGGAAAGTGAAAAGCACAGTATTCTCCACGGAGTGAGTATGTGAGTGAAGGGGAAACTGTAGAATCCCTCAGTAGGTATGCTAATAAGGAACTGAGCGCTGGACTTGAAGTTCATTCAACATCTAGCAACCCCACACAGTATAGAGTATCTTTCTAAACTTTCACCAGCCTCCCCCTCCAACATCCTCTCTGTTGAAAAATACCGTGTGATACCTAATATTGCCACAAGGAAAATTATCAACTCATTACTATCCAATCAATTAATATTAGCTACTCTCTACCTTATATCCTTTTCCTATAAACACACACACACACACAATATGGAAATCCAAATTCTTTTCTTTGACTCCAAATAAATGATACACTACTAGGAAACATTCCCCACGCCCCCAGGAACACAGGAGGTTTCCTAGAACGCAGCACACACACACAAAAAAAAAAAAAACCCAATCTTTCCATATAAACAGTGACCCACACCCAATCTGTGTCTCTGGCACCAAGTCTGTTTTGCTTGAGCTTGTCTATAAATATCTGCAGTTAAAAGTAAATGTCCATAGTGGTTTCCAAATGTCTTTTTGATTACACGCGTGTGTTAAAGATACAGTGCTAACCTCAAAAACGCACTTTTAATACTTGTTTCTGAGAAAAAGTTCTGTTCTTCCTAATCTAAAATCAGCAAAATAAATTTCAGATGAAGGTATCTATCCATGTTTTAACTCATTGTCCACCTGTAGGTCAAGGAGATCGTTTGTGGACATGAAAATGGAGCTGTGTAGATCCTGATCCAGAAGGCCCCACGTGCACACTCTCCACGGGGCCAGTGTTCATTGGGAAACTAGCAGGAGCAGCTTGGCAATGAAGAGGCTTCAATGTCTACACGCGCGCTCTCTCCCTGCCCCCACCACACTGGCTGACACGCCTGCCCCCTCCTCTCTCTCCCAGTCTGCTCCCTTCTCTCTTCCCACAATACCAAGAGTTAACTGCACAGGGAAATCACTAGCTTCTCTCCAAGGCCTTTTCAGACAGAGCAAAATAGGAAAAATTATTTATATTCTCAACAAAAGAAACTCTAGATTCAAATTCCACCTTTGTCCCCAAATTACTATGTCCGTTACCTTCTTTCTGTGTCTTCGTTTCTCCATCTTCAAAATGGGTGGGTTTTTTCCCTGCATCTCCCTGGTGTGTTTCACAAGCACTTTCCAAAGAACTGAATGAAGCATAAACATTTTTCATGTGTCCTGAGAGGCAAAGCATCTCTCTCTCAATTCAATGTGTTCCTTTGTTAATGACTTTTACCTTCTTGACTTAACAATCAAACACAGCTCTTCTACCCAAATTATCCCCATTCCTTAGTTTCTGATGGCAATGTTATCAAGATATCTCCTATCCTTTGAACCACCTGCGATGTAAAAAATAAAAAATCCATATGGCTCTTCATATTAGCTACTCTTTTTCTTATTTCCTTTTCCTAGAAACACACACACGCGCGCGCACACGCACACACACACACATACTCTCACACAATATGGAAGTTCAAATTCTTTTCTTTGACTCAAAATAAACCACAGGCCTCCAGTACTCAACAGATAAAAATCTCAAAGTCCATGTTCACATTTATCCATGAAAGAAATTTAATAGTTCAGCATGTCACCCAGCAAGTCAGTCAGAGGACTGAGAAATCTCAACACAGAAGTTCCGCAGTCCATGTTTTCGGTTTTCTTGTGATATGAACAAGACAGAATTTATCTGAGGAGGAAATGCCAAGGTGACATTTGGAATTACCACGTTTGTGGGGGCAGGAGGCCAACTTCTGGGGCATTCTGCATTCTCTCTTGGAGCCCTGGCTTTGCCAGACCCACGTTCCCATATGCACATAGTCCAGCCAGCTCACCACAGGGTCCCACAGCCTTGCCCAAAGCCTTCTCCTCCACTGGCAGCCAAAAGGGAGTTTGGGCAGGTGAGCTCATGGGGGGAGCCAGAAAGCTGGCCCTCTAAAGAAATCCAATTGGTCTAAAAGTCAGATTTCTTGCGCTAAGGGGCATAGGCCAGTGGGGCCAGAGGTGGACATGGGTGGTCCAGCAAGGGGACATAGCAGAAGACCAAGATGAGGGCATCCCTCTCACTAGAGGTACACTCACCATGTCCCCTCATTCCAAAGCCACTGACAGTGCTACCTTGAAAGCAGTATCTGCTTGTTGCATCGGGGCAGAGCCCACGGCCCCCGTCCACTCCATCTTCTACCCTGTATGGGCAACTGCTCTGAACCCACGCTGGGCAGAGGAGTCACCGGGCACCTCCTGACACTCCCCACTCTTGCATTACGGAGCCAGGGGCTGGCAGGAAAGAAACTGCTGTAAAGACAGCTGCCTGTGACTGTGCCCACCCATGGGAACTCCTGATGGACCCAGCTCTAGTCCATTTCATGGGGTCTTCACATTCTCCCAACCTTCACAGAAGTGTTTCTAGACCAGGACTAAACAAAATGTGTTCTGCAGGATGTGTTATTTTACTAAGTCCTAATAGCCTGCTTCACGGAGGGCCAGGCCAGCCAAGAACGTTATAAGTAATTATCCCTTTCAGTATCTGCCCACCAAGGTGCAGATCTATACAGGTCTCTGGTGGCCCAGAGCTGCCATCTATACCTTCCCCCAGATGCCTTGGAGCCCACAGCCTTCCCCTCCCTACTCCTCTTTCCTCTATGTCTCAGTTAACATCCCTTGCTGAAATTTCCAAAACTCTCTGGAGCCCAACCCAATCCACCATAAGTCGGCCTTAGAGCCCTTTTGGATGAGCCTGGGAACCACTCTGGACCTCAGTGTCTTTTTCTGACAATGAGGGGTGGAACAGCTCTTCTCCAAAGTTCTCTCTAGCTGAGAAAACAAATATTCTCTATTTTTCTTCTTAAAACTTTGCTCCCTGTGCCTTTGACAGAAATAACTTTCCAGTCTCGCCTGTTAAACAAATCTGGAACACAGAGCCTGCCAGAGAAGTCCCCCAGGGCTAGCCTTTCCTTCCTTCGTATCTGTGGGACATTGCATGGCCTGGAGGCAAATCCTCCCACCATAGATGTAAAGAAGGATATCTCGGTTTTCCAATTTGCAATCGTGGGGATGAACTCCAAGGTCTCTTTCAGATTGTGAAGAGCCCAGGATTTTGCAAGTAGAAATCTCAAGCTAACCAGCAAAGGCCATGGCAGCAAGAGAGAAAAGCCAGTGTTGACTGAACACCTCAAAGCAGACCCAAACTTTAGCTGCCTCTTGTTTTTCTCCTGATGCCAGGACACTGATGACATCCATAGAGGTACAGGGCGAGTCAGCCAGATCTCCACCATCAGCACAGCCGTGGGGGGCATCCCTGGCGACAAGCTGCTCTCAGGTAAGGTGAAGACCATCTGGCAACATGATGCTCTAAACAGTCTTCATGGTTGTCAGGAAATGTAATTCCTTAAACCAGGACCCTAACCCTAAAAATGACCACCGGCCACCACATACTGCCCCTGGGCCCAGAGTTCTGGAAATGAAGCTTCTGGAGCATGTTATAACTTAACGAGGCTTTCCTTGGGTTGGTCTTTGGATTGATATGTTTTCAGTTCATCATATTACCTGTCAGTAACGTGTCACCATACGGATGGCAGCCTGAGCACAGGCCGGGATGTATGGGATGCTGCCATGTCTCTGTGTTCATTCTGGAGAATTACTGTAGCTTGAGGGTGACAGTCCCACAAGTTAAATCTCCATCATGCCTGTCTACCTGTCTTAACACTTCAGATTCACTTTTTTATTTTTGAGTGTATTCACTCACTACTCATGTGAAAAATTTTGAAGGCTTGTGTGGGTATACTACACAGTTTAAATTAAAAGAGCTTTTAAAAATACAAAATATATTTTTGGAAGTCATCACTCAAGCCTGGTGGGTTGGGGCCCTCAGAATGGCCAAAATCATTCATTTTTCTTAAGAGGACACTATTTCTCCACCTCCTACCTTGTCTAAGTATCTCTGAATTCACTTGACACTCAAAAAAGGATCATTTTCATGGAGTGATTTCAGAGCGTAAGAAGCAGCCACATCTTAAAGCCCCTACCTGAAGCTCTTCCTCCCCCTACTGCCATGTCCAAAATCCAGTACCCTACATCCATACTAGTGTGTAAATAACTAATACCAAGGTCATCCCCTAGAACAGGCTGGAGAGAAAACAGGGCTTCATGTGCCCCGGAAGAGGTACAAAGGTGTGTTTCAGAGTGTGCCCTAAGGGGCAGGGAGGGAGAAAGGCAGAAAAACAGGCCAAGGGCACCCAGGACGAAGAGGCCACTGCACTATTTTCCCTAGAGATGATCTTGCTTCTTCCTAATTTGGCTTTTAAAAGAGGGGTATTCCGTAGCAATGACCTTCCAAGGAGGGATAATTTATTCACCTTGGCTTAACTGGTGCCTAAGTGAGGCTGCTATGGAAAGGCGCCCTGGCCAAGCCCATTCCCATCTCCTCAGCTCTCCTCCGGGAGGGCGGGAAGGAGCGCACTGAGACCGTCAGCACCATCACAGAAGCATCACTAATGCGGACACAGGAGGCGCCGGCTGCTACTCCCCAGCCAGGTGTCCAGGCTGGCGAGGCCATCTGGGTTAGGAAACGTGTGTTCTGAAGCCTGCTGGGGGAAGCCCGTTTTGATGGGAAGCTTAGCTTAAGAATCAGCCAGCTTCAGGAAGCTTCCTCAGCTCTAGCTCCCTGTAAGATGTGGGGCCTCGGAAAGCAGTTATTTTCCTTTATGCAACCCTGAAAGGCCCAGGCACCCACATTCAACAACCTGTGGCCAGGGTCCAGGACACAAGTCAACTCCAACAGGAAACCCTGGGGAAAAAATGTCAGGAAGGGACTAGACTTTAGTTTCAGGTTTCCAGAAGCCCTGAAGATACAAACCCGAAATGAAAACCTTTTAAGAAATGCCTATCTAAAATAGAACCACCATACCTTTAAACTCTTTGCCTGACGCAAGAGATAACAAACATTTAAAAATGAACTTAAATTGTACCAAATGATGACGCTGTCTCTAAGAAGATTTAGCTCCAGGGAATTCCCTGGCAGTCCAGTGGTTAGGACTCTGCGCTTTCACTGCCGAGGGCTCACGTTCGATCCCTGGTCTGGGAACTAAGATCCCACAAGCTGCGAGGCACAGCCAAAAAATAAAAATAAAAATAAATAAATAAATATAAAAATAAAAATATTTAGCTCCAGGATTTAAAAGATCTGTAAAAACCCAGTGGGTGAAGATGTAAGGACACAGGCGGTCTCGTTCAATTGATGGGAGTGTCAGTGGATCCCATCATTTTTGGGGGGATATTTAGCAATATCTAGTAAGTTTAAAACGCACATCAGCTTTGACTCAGCAATTCTCCTTGTAGGCATCCACTGCCCAGAAATGTACAGTTGTGCAAAAATATGCGTGTACAAGGATTACTTCAGCATTATTCATAACAGAGGGAAACTAATTTAAGGAAAAGAATTCCATGTCTATCGAAAAGAGATCAGTGAGCTAAATCCTGGTTCATTCATATCATGGAAACGCACGGCTTTTAAAAGAAAAAGGCAGACCATGGTGCTCATGGGAAAAGATGTGCAGAGAGAAAAGCACATTGCAAACCACACATCAAGCCTGTTTTCTGTAAAGTAGTATAGATATGGTAATAGATGCACGAAAAAATCTTCAATGGGTGGATCATTAGGGACTTTAAACTTTCCATGATAAGCACTTCTAAATTGTTAGGATTCTTACATTTTTTTAATCTTTAACCTTACACAATAACTTGTAATCAGAAGGGAAAAAAAAAAAAGAATGCCTCTATCGTCATGTTAATTATCTACAACCCCTTATCTTACCCTGGGTGGGGGAGTGAGGACTGTGGTTTTCATATGTTCCAGAGAATAGTGGCTCTGGGCTTTGTATTTTATCCCAGCAGTTCCATCTGATAAATGGCTCAAAATCCCAACACTTCAAGTACTCTGACCCTGACGATATTTTGTGCTTGAGAAGTGGCTGCTGTGATGAACAGAATGCAGGACTGTGACTTGGGAAGATCACCTTGGGCCAGTGTTCTTCCTGTGTCCCAGCTCTTTCATCATAAGATTAAGGGCTTGAAGGGACCCTGACCCTACCCTGACCAGGCCCTCCATGGACGAGGTACTCAGTCCACATCTGTTGAAATACTGGAGGACAGAGGTGGGGCCTGATATCAGGAAACAATGGGAAAAGGAACAGTTGAGAAAAGTCCTACCAGCATCTTCGGTTGGTGGAGAGTCAGCCGGGGGAAAGAGCAAAGGGTTTTTTTTTGTTTGTTTATTGTTTTTTGGGGTTTGTGGGGGTTTTTTAAGCAAAGGGGTGTTGACGCAGGGGAAAAACAAGCACATTTTTGGAGAACTGAGTGCCTGGAAATGTGTAGCTATGGTTTGGATTGTCACAATATCGGGAGAAGGCAGGTGCCAGCAGCATATGATGGGTGGGGGCAGAGATGCTAAACTCACCACAAGGAACCGGACAGTTGCAGCCCAGTCCCATCCATGCGGCCCATGGAGTAACACTGGGTGGGGGGAGGGCCCAGCCAGGGTGGTAGCCATCAACTTCCTTCCCTGACACGGGGCCAGCGGCTGGGGCTGGGTGCTGGCTGGCTGGGTGGGTCTCGAAGGAAAGCAAGGATGCAGGACCACGAGGATATCAGCCAGACAGCCCACCTTCTGCAGCCTGTTCCCAAGTCAGCCCGAGTCATAAAACTGCAAACTGCCCAACTCCAAAACCGCCCATTCTGGATCTTTCATGACACTCGTACTTTCCCTTAAACAAACCCTAATAAATCACCGAACCTCCTTGAAGGAGTCACATCTCTAGAGTGACGTGCCTGAATAAATCCTAACCGCAAGAGGCTTTGGGCTCTGCAGTTTCAAGGCCTTCCGATTACATTTTGGACTCTGGTCCCCCCTTTGCCCACTTTAAGTCGGGAGTCCCAGGCCCCTCAGGGCACTGTTGCCTGATGCAAGCTCCAAAAAACAGAGACCTGTCTACCTTATTCCCCCACAACATCCCAAGCACAGAGAAGAATGGCTGGCACACAGCAGGTGCTCAGTAAACATTCTAACACATGAATGAACGTGGAAAAGGCGCAATGTGAGGAGGTAGTCAGAGCCGGGGTAACGACTTATGGGCTGTGTGGCCCGGAGCAAGTCACTTAACCATTCTAAGCCTTTGAAATAGAAGAATAAACATAAGCACCTTCCAGGGCTTTGGGGGAGACTGAAATGACGTCTGAGAGACACCCAGCATGGGCCTCTTGCTTCCCATGGTTCTTAGAAAATGAGAACTAACATTGTATCATTATTATTAAAAACTCCAACTCACACCATAGCCCACGCACCTCCGGCCATCGCAAGCATCACATAAAAGTTATGCAATTCGGTTCAGCTTGCCCTTCGGGAGCTACTGGTTAATAACCAACACAGCAATAGCCTCTTCTTTAAACGCCATCTTCCTCCAGGCTCCTTCAAAGAGCCGTACTCGGAGCATTATCAGTTAGTCCATTGTTTCCAAAGACCTTCACGAAGCACCTGTAAAGGCCGTATGTGCCAGAAGGACACGAAGACCAGTGAAGGAGAACCAGCAGGTTTGTGGGTACTTCTGGTTCAGCCCTGGCCCAAACTGTTGAGGTTTGACTCTAATTTGGCCTCTGGATACCTGAGCCTGTTCACTAAGGAAAATCCAACACGCCACAGTGGTTACAAGTGTGGAGTCTGGAGCCAGATGCTAAGGTTCAAAGCTTGGCTCAACCACTCTTAACTGTATGACTTTGGGCAAGTTACTCAACTACTTGAAACCTCAGTGTTCCCATCTGGAAAATGGGGGACAACGAGAGTACCTACCTGGGGAAAGAGACTGTATTTCTCTTGGTTTTGTAAGAAAGCATGGAAATCAACCAACCCATCTGTAAAAATCCCATGGAGACTATCTTTCCTATGTTCCCCATTTTTTTTTAAATCATACAATCATCTTGAATCCTCTCTGAAGGGTGGAGGAAAGAGCTTGCTGGTGATGCAGTGGCTGTCTCTATAGAAACATAAGCAGAATGCTTGACACACAGTAGGTCTTCACTACATATCTATTGAATGACTGAATAAGTGATTCAGAAGTTGAAAAGGTCTGAGAGTCCATCATACCTGTTTGACCTAAGAAACTAAGTGCACACAAAGGTGAGGGAAGATCTCAGTATTATTTTTGAAACTGAGGTCTGGAATCTATATGAATAGAAATCTCTTTTTACTGCTACTTTTATTTTTTCTGGTGGGACACTCCTCCATCTAAAGAGTACAGACATTTAACTATGCACAGATAACACAGAGAAGGTAGGAGATATTTAATCCAACCAGCAAATATATAGTGATGGACTCGCAGGTATACGCACCATAAAAATGGACAAGCCCACATGCGCTCCATGAGGGCCAGCCTCATCACGTTCACTGCCAGAGCTTCAGGGCTGAGGGTGCCAGGCATACAGGAAGTACTTAATAAACACAGGTCGAATAAAAGAGCACATGAACAAAATGCACGAAGACACTGAGGGAACAACCAAATGGGGAGATGGCTGTTGCGGAGTCTAGACCAGGACCAAAGGGTTCTCAAGCCCTATCCGGTGGCCTTTGCTACTTCCCCAAGCAGCCTTCGGAAGATATGGGAGATGTGAATAACCAAGGGCCCTGGGAGAGGGGGATGGGAGAAATAAGACGTGGATGCGGGTGAGTTCACGGGGGATGTGACACTCAATCAGGACACCTGTCTTCTCTGCACGAGCACTACTCTTGACGTCAGAGTGACTAGAAGATTTGGAGGAAGGGGGATGGCGTAGTGAAACATTGGATCAGAGACAACTATAGCCCTCCAAGCCTTCTCTCCTCTAAGAAATATCCATCATTTCCGGAGTCTCTTGCCGCCTGCATCTCTTCCCTTTGCCTCGATCCAAGGCCACTCTCTGGGCCTTGCGGGCTCAGCTCTCCTTTGTCTCGTTCCTGTGTGAAGAAACACACAAGGTACCTTTTTAGAGTCAGCCACTTGGGCGGCCCCTCCTAGTGAGACTTCGGCTCTCCACTGAAGAGCTCCCTTTCCTCCTGGGATAAGTACATTGTTCTCCCCCTAAACTCAGCATGTAGGTCAACTGTGGACACCAGCTGCCTCTTGGGTGCCCTTTCACCAAGTGTCTTACAGTGCACTTCTCAGAAAATGACCCTGTTCCTTCTGTACGCGGCAGAAACATACAATGTGAACTGAGCGCTTGGCTGTTATGCTTGTGAATAATGTGAGTTTCAAGTGCCGCCTTGGCATGCCTGAGAACAAATAACTACCAGAAAGTTATCCAGCCGCCCTCGCAGGGTGCCGGCTACTTTCTCTTGGGTGTGGAGCCCTCTTGGCTGGCCCCGTGTGAGCCACAGGGAACAGAGCGTTCGAGACCCCCTCCAGGTCCCAGTCAATGATGGCAGCAGAAAGTTCTGGCCGATCTGGCCCGGGAGAAGATAAAGCCCTTAAACAGAGATTTGCCACGCTCATTCCAGCCCCACTCACAGCCAAGAGTCAAAGTCGACATTTGCTGAGCGGAAAAGGACAAAAAGAAACAAATTTCGTTGGCAAGCTCTCCAAACAGACCAGAAAAAGTAATTCTCTGCTGCTTACCCCGTGCGGCTCCTCTGGTAAGAAGGCTACGCTGGTATGTCCCTGCTTTAAGAGAATGTCAACATTTTGGTCTCCGAATCACAGGTTATCAGTCGGCTCTCCGAATTTGGGGTTCAGCAAAGAGTTGTGTGCAGGATGGATTCTTTCAAGAAGCAACAGGACGAAAAAAATTTTTAAAAAAGAAAAGGGGGAGCGGTACGGGGGCAACTTTCCTGGCAGTCCAGTGGTTAAGACTCAGTGCTTCCACTGCAGGGGGCTCGGGTTCGACCCCTGGTCAGGGAACTATAAGGTCCGGCATGCCTCATGGTGCAGCCAAAACAGATATTTAAAAAAAAAAAAGCAACAGGGCTGTTTTAAGCGACCTTATGGTGACTTAAAATGACAATGACACTGTTGCTACTTTGGACCAGTAAAAGCTTGAGAAACCTTAGAAAGAAAACTCCTAAACTATTGCTTGGCGATCACTGAGGAGCTGCATCATAAAATGCACCCTCTTAATCAGAGGGAATTTAAATCTGCATCCAAACCACCAGCCTTTGGTGTACGATGATGGCGTATTCGATCTGGAAGAGACTGTAGGATTATCTAGGCCATAGCCCGGTCCAGCTCCACCTCCCGCCTGGGGCACCTTCGACACACACTCTGTACACAACACGACCAGGAGCACGCCCCTTCTCACTCCCGTCAGCCACCGTTTTCCTGGCCTCTCCTGCCTGTGCAAGTGCCGACTGGATTGAAGAGGCGGGCCCGTCACAAGCATCATGAAACCCAGAAGCCTTTGCTAGGAAGGGAATTGCCTGTACGGTATCAGAGTCCCCACAGAGGGCTGCATTCAGCGACCTGTGCCCAAGACCGGACAAACAGCTCAACAGGGACCGTGTGATGAGCGAGTGGGGTGTACATCTGGACAGGGTGACATCCGATTCAGAACTGTCAGCCCCATAGGAGGGGAAGACTGTAAACTCTGCCAGACAGGGGCTGAGGATGCTGAGAGGACCCTGGCAGCTCAGCCCGGGCTGGAATTCTCCCGGGAGCCCATGGCACACTTATCTGAGGTCTACTGTTCACTTTCCTTTCTCTAGAAAGCCAAGCTACTTCTTGATGGGGAGATGGGGGGAGCAGGGTGATGGACTTCTTTTTCTTGCATGTTGTTCTAAAAGACAGGGACATTCTCGTTAGATCTTCTTCCCTGAGCGTTCCAGAGGAGCAGCGCAGGCTGTGTCTAACAGGGTTACCGCCTGAAAACGACAAGCTCAAAAAGGTCAGAGCCAAGTACTAGACGTTTTGATCAAATGTGCACATTCCTTTTTGGTGGGTGGGTACTGTTTAATCTGTGTGGAACCAGTAATCAACAGGCACCTCTCTCCCTCTTCAAATTGAAGGAAACATCTAAATAGCATCCAACATCTCGTTTCTTTGTGTACAACAAATGTCAATGATATGCAAACATGGGCACTTCACAGTGAAACACTGTTTGTCAGAGTGGATAGTGAACAGGCTTCTCTTCTTGCTTCTGGTTACTCTGAGCTCCGCCTGGGAGGCGGGGACCTGGCTGGGCGGCGTCCAGGAGGCTCTCCCAGGTCAGATCTGCACGTAGTAGACGTTGCCTTTGTTGCTCAAAACGATGGATCAGACAGAAGATACATTAAGTAGAGTTTTCAATCAATTACAGTCATTCTCTGAGTTCTCACCTCGGCTATGAAGCGGGTAATCTGCACAGAGGCATCGAGCCCCAGACCTCCAGGGGCACTCAGGGCCCCTCATACTTTAAACCTGCTAACCTATCCTAGCTGACTTCACCCTCTTCTGGACTCTGGCACTTCCAGGATCAGCCATCGTTTCTCTCATCCAGACCTCACCAGGCTCACTCCAACACTTTCTCTGGATAGACTGTCTTGACCAATCACTGAGCCCCCTTGACACCCTCTGCTTTGGTATCATTCATCCTGTATCTCCAGAATCCAACACAGAACTGATAATGCGATAGGTGTTAATTAATGTTCACTGAATAAGTAAATTAGATACTCCTGAAACAATGAGCAAACTAAGTTTAAAAGAGATGAAGAGGACTTCCCTTGTGGCCCAGTGGTTAAGAATCCACCTGCCAATGCAGGGAACATGGGTTTCATCCCTGGTCCGGGAAGATCCCACATGCCACAGAGCAACTAAGCCTGTGTGCCACAACTACTGAGCCCCCGTGCTGCAACTACTGAAACTTGCACGCTTAGAGCCTGTGCTCTGCAACAAGAGAAGCCACCCCACCAAGAAGCCTGCGCACTGCAACGAAGAGTAGCCCCTGCTCACCACAACTAGAGACAGCCCTCATGCAGCAGTGAAGACTCAATGCTGCCATAAATTAATCAATTGGTTAATTAATTAAAATTAAATATCTCTAAAAAAAGGTGAAGAAATGTGCACATTAAAAATTAACACACACACACAGGCAAGTCCTTTCTACGCAATGAGTACATACAAAAGCTAGTGAAATCCTCTAAATAAGGTCTAATGAATAGTATTGTACCAATGTCAATTTTCTGGTTTTAATGATATACTGAAGTTATGTAAGATGTTATCACGGGGGAAGTCAGAGGAAGGATGTATGGGTCCTCGCTACGCTATTTTTGCAGCTTCTGAATCTGATTATTTCCAAACAAAAATTTTCATAAAATAAACCAAACAGAAAAGGCAAGAAGTTCCAGGTACCAAATGAGCAGCTGAGGTGAGGGCTTGTAGCCTCCCCGCTGCGGGGACCCCATCGTGTTCCCATCTGACACCCACCTGACACTCCCAGGTTAGGGACAATTCCAGCCTCTCTTTCCCTCTTCCTTCCCTCCCTCAGGTCTCAGCTGTGATGTTCTCCCGCTGAGTGTCTTCCCAGACCACCAGCACCACAGCCACTTTCTCACAAGCTTATTTACCTCCTTCAGCGCATGGATCACAATCAGAAATCTCTTGTCTGTCTGTCACCTGTCTTTTCCCACCAGAATGCAGATGCCACAGGAGCTGGGACCTCAGCCACATGTTTACCACTGTGTCCCAGTACCAGCATATCCAGGCCCACAGTATTTGAGAAATATTTTTAGATGAATAATGGACACATTAATTTATAAAGAAAGTGTATCAGAAACCAATGCTAAGTGATGTTATTAGCCTTAAAGCCTTCCTAATAAAAAAAAATTATAATAACAAACAAGTCCTTTACAAAATATAGCACTTTAATTACGACTCGTCAGAAACGACTTGAAACATACAATATGATGTCTGGAGTAGGTGCCAAAGGAAACAGACACCCCAAGAGCTGGTGCAATCAGGAAAGATGTCTAGTGAGCAACTGTCTAGACAGACATGGAAAGATGGATAGGTTTTTTTAAAGTCAAACTAGGAATGGGGTAAAAAGGGTGCTTCAGTAGTGAGAACCAGCATGAAAGAAAACCTAAGTGGCATCCAGGCCCTCATCTGTACTTGTAGGAAGTTGGTGACCTACCATGAGTAGTGCAGAAGTCATGACAGAGAACGGGAGAGACTGGCTCTGCCCATGAACTTCCGCTCTCGATAATCAGCTCTCTGTCTGATAAAATAAGATCTGTAAACGTCTACTTTTTTCACTAATGAGTGCTTCCTAATTAATTCGGCGGGGAGCTTAGAGACTATGTCTCCATAGTTCTGATTCTTACTAGCTGGGGGCTACTTAAAATTGATCAGGGGAGACGTAGGAACCCTTGCCCCTTTGGGGCAGACCCCTCCATTGCAGGGAGGGCCACTTTGGTGAGCTCTCCCAACCATGCAGACAGAAGTCAAGTTCCTCCTCTTTCTTCCTTACGGAAACCCCTGATACTGGAAACTTCATCCAATGTCAAATACATCAGACTGGGATGTTAAGGAATATGGCTAATGCTGTCTGTCAAAATCCACCTCATAAGAGATACACTCCTGAAGAATTTCTTTTTTCTGTCATGCCCACCACCAAGCTGGACCAGCACTGTTGAAGGAGAAGAGACCTGGAAAGTTATTAGGAAATTCTAGGAGGGCAGGTTTAAAACTAAAAATCTGCACCTCAGCCCTCATTTCAGAAGGCCACAAGTTGGGCAGTCTTGGAGCGACCAGTTCTTACCCATAACAGATCTTCCTAGCCAAGTACACCGGGTTCAAGTTATTCACATAGCCTTTGGTTCTTCCACAGCAGAGAGCGTATTTCAAGAAAATCTTTACCCCACAGGAGCATCCCGAGACCTTTATTCTAGCCTCAGCCACTGGGGCCGGGACATGGCATCACTACTCCAGGAACGTAAGAAGTTGAGGCTCCTGTGATGGTTTTGCTGTGGACCTATGCCTGGGGCATCAGAGATAGGCAGGACTATGGGTCTCCCGGCCACGGTCCAGCCGAGTAGTGCAGACGGAACAGATCCCAGGCTTCTCCTGATTCCATCAGCTGAGCGGGTGTGGGGGCACCAAATAATAAGGAAGGATCATGCATGGGAGGGGCTACGAGATGCCTCTATCTTCCTGCCGTTTCCCAGACCTGGGGAGCTCTTATGCTAACTTGGAGTTTAGAGGCAGTTCAAGTGTCTGATGTTCTTGCATTCAGCCTTTCTCAAATCGTGGCCAAGAGCTCCCATCCTCCCAGCCCACTAAAAGGCAGTCCTGGTGTCACATACACATGGCTGAGTTTTCTAGCAACACCTGGAAAACACTGAGTCCCCCTTCCCAGAAATCCTTGCTGTGAAATCTTCCTTCACTTAGTTTTTGAAGTGGGCTCCACCCTCTTGCCGAACTCTTCAGTAAGGTCAGCAAGATGGCTACACGAGATGTGTTTTATACCACCAACCACATGCAAAAGGGGCTCCCTGAAACTCACAGATTTAAGCGTTGCAAAGACTGTGAAGACGGATCTAACACCTGCAACCTGAGCTGTTTATCATTCCGGGCCCTGAGAGGTCACATTCCATTCTCCTCTATAGATGAGGATCCGTTGGTGCTACAGACTGGGGGACACTCTGGGAATTTCCCACTTAAACCTCAACTCTGGAGCTACCCAGATGCAATAGGCTTAGAGCATCATTCTGGATTGATCATAAGGTTAGTCTTAAACACTATTTCAACTTTCAGGTTTTCATACAGTGTTCTTTTTACAGGCTGATTATTCGGGTAGAATGTGAGGGTGGTCCCCATCTCATTTCCTTTATTCATTTTTATAAATGATGCTCGTGTACACACACACACACACACACACACACACACACACACGAGTCTCTACTGGCTGCCCTGAAGTGAATCTCAATGTGAACACTGCTGGGCACCCAGGCCGCAAGCAGGGCCTACCTACCCCCCGCCCCCCACCCCCCTGCCCAGCTCAGGAGCCTCCCTGGTGCTCCAACCTCTAGTGGCTTCCCAGTGCCTCTGGTCCATCGCCTTTACTTATTTTTCCTCCTTTTCATCTCTTTTTCTTCTGTGTCTGTGCCCTCCCCCCACCCCCTTTAATCACAACTCAGTTCACTGAGGCATATAAGTCACTCTGCTTAAAGCAAACTGAGAAGGGAATATCTAACATATTCAGCTCCCCGGGGGCAGCCATTCTGCTACCAAACACAACTTTGCCAAACCCAAAAGGAAACTCCACTTCTTTCTCCTCTTCCTCATCAATATTCCAAGTGATGACAAGTGTAGAGGATGTGCTTTTTACACCACTTGCTTTCTGGTGCCTCTTGACTGTTAAGACAACTGACCTGCCCGCAAGCACTAGTTCTAGCCATGCTGGAAACGTTCCTGGAGTCTTAATTAAAGGCCAGTGCTAGGCACTTAGATCGGCAGGATGAATCGAGACCTAGCCCATCAGGAACCCACACCTAGTTAAGGACACAGCCTGTAACAGAAGTTACTCGACAGTGTGGTAAGAGCTGGGAGGCACGTACAGACTGTCATGAGGGACTGCAAGACGCAAGGTCCCCCCAATTCAAGCAAATCCTTTAATATGAGATAGAAAATTACAAGTGGCTTGGGACAGCTGAGCAAGAATCTTGACTCCTCTCTTCGAGTTTTCTCAGTTCAATGATTATTCCAGTCACCATGCTGAGCCCCCGGGGCAGCATCATGGTGGAGGGCCCACTGTTGTCATCACTGAAAACTAAGGCAGAAGCAAGGGGGGCACCTCTGAATCTTCATCTAAAGAATGGGGAGAAAAACAACGATCACACATGAAGAGACGATCACAGGCTTGGCACAAAGTAAGAGCTGGCGCTCAGTGTTGGTACGTCGCTGCTGCTGGTGGTAATAATGCCAGCTTAGAAGAATCCACCCAGGCTGGACTCTGCCCGGGGCTCTCAAGCACAGGCAGCTGCATTCACGGGCCACTTCTCGCAGGCGCTCTCACCACCCCAGCTTCAGACACAACTCTCAGCTGCAGAAGAAAATGAGTGCTGGCCCAGCAAGACAAGCCAGCCTCCAGCAGAGAATGGTGTGATCCTAGAAACCTTACCTGTTCCAGGTATGTTTACTGCCATCCATCACCACCTGCTCCAACGCTAAGCGCTTTGTGGGCAGAGAACACGGTTTCATTACCTGTTACTTAAGTAACAGGGCTGGGTTCCTGCTCAACAAATGCAATCAGTACATTTCTAATCTGGCAGGGGCTCCCAGAGAGGGTTATGTCCAAGCTTTTCATTTAAAAATACAATTATTTACTAGCTAATATCTAAATATGGAAAAATTTAAGGAAAATGTAAATGGTCCCTAGCTGCACCACCTAAACAAATTAGGCCCATGTAAACCTTAAAAAATAAAAGTGCTAGATGCACCCTTTGTTTTTTGTTTTTAAGACTAAACAGTAAAGGAATGTATTTTAAAAAAGTTGCCTTCCCTCCCACCTTGAACCCTCAGTCCTCCCTACGTTTATCTTGTGTTACCTGCCAAAAATAAGTATGAAAATATAAGCACATATATGCATACACATAACTCTATACATATATGACTTGATTTTTTTAACATAAATAGGACCCTACATTCCTGAAACTTGCTTTTTTTTTCTCACTTCAAAAGGTGCTATGGTCTGAACAATTGTGTCCCCCCAAATCCTAACATCCAATGTAATGGTATTAGGAGGTGAGGCCTTTGGGAGGTGATGAGGTCATGAGGATGGAGCCCTTATAACTAGGAGTAGCGCTCTTATAAAAGAGACCCCGCAGAGTTCCCTAGCCCCTCCCACCAGGTGAGAATACAAGTCTGCAACCCAGAAGAGGGTCCTCACTAGGCTGTGCTGATACCTTGATCTTACACTTCCAGCCTCCAGAGCTGTGAGAAATGCATTTCTGTTGTTTATAAGCCACCCAGCCTGTGGGATTTTGCTATAGCAGCTTGAACAGACTAAGACAAAAGGCAATGAACAAAGTCCTCAAACCAAAATACTAGCTTTGTACCCCATGCCCCCAGCCTGCTACTTTCTGATTATATTATGATCTTGAGCAGATTATTTAACCTCACCGTGCCTCGGCTTTTTCATGTGTAAAACGGGAACAGGTGAGTCAATACATGTAAACGAATCAGAATGTAGACGGCACTAAAAAAACATGTATTATTGTTACTTATTATCATTATATCTTGGCACCCTTTTCATGTCTTCCTATTTAAATGCTGCCCAGTGTGCCAAGGATATACACTTGTCTGCCAAGGATAAACACCTACCCGGTCCCCAAGGGATGGGTATTGAGATAGTATCTAATTTTTTGCTGTCGCTATTATGAACCATATCAATATTCCCATTCACCAGTTTCCGATACTTTGGTGAGTAGATCCATAGCATACACTCTGGAGGGTGAACGTGCTGGGTCAATGCTTTAGATAGATATTGCCAAATGCCCTCCCAAGACGCTCCACTGATGCATCCCGCCAGGAAAACAGACAGAGGGTGTCTATCTCCCAGCTCCAGCCCAAAATTGGATATTCTCAAATTTTTAAATATTTACCAGTCAGACAAGTGACAAATGGTATCTCCTTGTTGTTTTGATTTGAGCCTTTTAAATTATGAGTGAGGTTGAGAACTCTTTAATTTACAGAGAAAATAGACACCCACATCCCCTAACTGGCTTAAAGTCTAACCCTGAGCTAGTTATACAGACAAGCCTGGACCAGATCTCAGATTTGGGACCACCCCAAGGATGCCCTGACCCCCAGCACCAGGAGGAGAGTCTGAAAACCAACGGACAAACTTCTTTCCCCCATTCAGGGCACACTGGCTGGGTAGGCAGGTGGCTCTCCAATGCCTGGGTTAGGGTGACAGCCTCTCCTGGGACCCAAAATGCCAAGGCACATGTTTCCCCTGCCTGACAGGGAAGTCTCAGCCTTGTCCTCGGCCCAGGAAGCAGGGCTGTGGGGGCTTCTCCAACTGGAGGGCTGCTGACTGCAGCTCAAATACACAAAGCCTTGCCTCTAAACTGCCTGAGGTTCCAAGGTGTTATTTCTCCTGCTCTTGTCATCTCAAATGCTGTTCTGTCTGAGAGCAAAGTGGTTCGTGCTGTGACTTGGACCTTCACATTCCTCTTTCTCCTTCTCTGTGGAACTGGACTGGACTTTATTAACAGGGAAAGAAAGCTCCTTCGAGTAGGGAAAGGATCTCTGGTCACGTCCCGTGGGCAGGTCTTCACGAAGCACCCGGTCTAGGTGAGGGGCTCAGATTATGGGTCTCACTGGTGCTGTGGCCTTGGGTGCTTCCCTCTAAGCCTCACTGTCCTCACCTGAATGATGGAAGTGATGCTGATAGCTGCTTTGCCTAACCTGCAGGGTCGTTTCAAGCTAAGTACAATAGATTGTGAGCACAACACTGTTGAAAACTATGAAGCTCAACACAAATGTAGGATCTCGAGTATGTCAACGGGCTGGTCGCCATTGGCTCTCATGAAGGAATGTTCCTATAGGAAGCAGCCATCCTCAGACATGGGGGTGGGGTCTGCCCCTGCTCCCAGATATTCCTGAAGCCATCCACCTGGTACCCAAGCACACCAGACCAGGCTAATCATCATGACACAGACCGAGTTGAGGTTTCACCTTGCTGTGCAAAAAACACATTTCATAAGCATCTGCTTATACAGCAGTTAAACTAGATGTTCAGCAAAGGGAACCTCGGTAACTTCATATTCTTTTGGCAGATTAGGAAGCATAGTTCCACCTACTGGAATTTCTCAGCCAACTGATACTCATCATACATGAGAATTAAAAAATAAACATGGCCATTTTGAAGGGAATCATCCTACAAGTATTATGTATTTCCCTACTACTTTCTTAAAAAAAAAAAAAAAAGTTAAATACAGTCCAACCTGTCTCCTTATCTCACTGCTACCAACATAAACACTGATTATCCTTCTAAGTCTAGAATCACAAGAACCTGTTCTACCACTCCTAGCTTTGAGACCTTAGGCAAATTATTTAACCTCTTTGTGCCTATGTTTTCTCAAGAATAGGACAACCATGTTAATTAAGAGTGTGACTACATTTAGAACACAAAACCAGCAAGGATCAGCTTAAAGTTTAGCGTATGGATTTGGAGAAATCTCTTTTGTTCTCTGAGATATTTTTTGTTTCTCCCTAATTCCTGGCTATATTCCAGATAGCTGAATTTGCTGGCTCCGTGAGGCTCTCTTGTGTGGATATAAAGTCCTTTCGGGGCCTTGAAGAACATAGCTAAGGCCCTGATGGAAATTGTTACACCAACAACACAAGCCCAGATCCAAGCGTTCAGTTCCAACAGGGAGACTTAAAGTCAGCGCCCTGGAACAGCCTGGCAGAGACGGACAGAAGAGAGAACAGAGGCAAGGACGATGGGAGCTTCCCTGAGCCTGGCGAGCGAGGAACAACCTCCCTACCACCGGCTATACGCACACATCAATGTCCCAATCAAGTGGGCTTCCTCTTTGTAAGAAGAAACCTTCAGATGCCCACTTAGGAAAATGAAATATAAAGGATGAAATATAAAAGTGAACATCCAAGAGGGGAAACCAAGGAATGTGGCCACTCCAGAAGGTGTATGTGGGAGCTACGAGGGGGCACAGGGATGGCCAGGAAGGGGATGGCTGGGGAGGCTCCATGGATGGTCCACCTGCAAAACAAGGACACTGAATGCTTGCTTGAGTGGCTTATGTTGTATGTGCGATGGAGAGTTTGGGGTGGGGTGTGGGGGGCTAGAGCCCCGAGCCCTCCCTGGTTCAGTCTCTGGAAAGGACAGTACTGATGAGATGAAGCAATCCCATTTCAGGTGACTGGTCCATTCTGCTGAAGGATGTAAAGAACTCTCTCATAAGCTCTGCTCACTTGCTTCCATTGAGCTAGGTGTCTAGAGTTCTGTCCGTAATACTGAAGGTGTGTGCTGCGGGCATCGTACAGCCATTATAAATATTTCAGCTCTGTCACCTTCAAGGACCCAATTGTATAACATTTTCCCACCCTGTTGAAGTTAGATGTGACCACATGACTGGCCCTGGCCAATAAAATGTGAGTGCAAGTGACACATGTCACTCCTGGACAGCTTTAAGGGCCAGCACGTGCTTCACCATTTTCTTCTTTCGCTCAGCCTTGGTGATGTTCCCTCCCCTCCATCCTGGAGTGAGGACAAGGGTGACTCAGAGCAGAGTCCCCAACCAACATCAATAGATACGCAGGGTGAGCAAGAAATAAACCTTCATTGTTTTATGCCCCTGAGTTTTGTTACCCTATAACCTAGTCTACCCTGAGTGGCGCACACCCACCACTTAGCCAGGACATGACCTTCTTCTAAATCAGTAACTGGTTATGCCCCCGTAGAGTTCGCAGTCCAAGGAACTCAGTTGTTTATTACAGATGTGGACACAAATCTCAATTATGAGAAACCAAACTCCTTTCCTAAGGTAAATTTTAAAACTTAGCTCCCAGACAATTCCCAGAACCCTCCAATTCCTTTCCTGAGCCCCAGGTGCAAGGCCAGACATGAAAACCTGCTCCAAGTGCATCATCCACCAGTGGAGGAGAAGGCTATCATCTTAAGAAACTCCAGTTTCTGATATGGAAAATTTCCTGCATGACTTTCTTGATCAACGAGTGCGTTCAATCCTCCCAGATGTCAAGCTGGGCTGGCCAAATGGGAACTCCTTTGTTGGCTCACATTCCCTGTTGAATCCAGAGTTTTAAACTGCAGTTCCTTGGGACTTCCTGGTTGTCCAGTGGTTAGGGCTCTGCGCTTCTAAGGCAGGGGGGTGGGTTCCATCCCTGGTCAGGGAACTAAGATTCCACATGCCGCATGCGCAGCCAAAAACTAAACTAAACTAAACTAAACTAAACTAAAATAAAATAAAATGCAGTTCCTCGAACATCACTGTGGGTTGACACCCACCAGAGTCAGGTTCAACCCCATTTCTCATGCATCCAAAGGCATATTTTAATTCACCATTTTATTTAGTATATAAAACATGAATTAAAATAATACTTGCGGGACTTCCCTGGTGGTGCATTGGTTAAGAATCCGCCTGCCAGAAATAGAGACACAGATGTAGAGAACAAACATATGGACACCAAGTGGGGAAAGCGTGTGCGGTGTGGGGGTGGGGGGGGGAGGCGGATGAATTGGGAGACTGGGATTGCCATATATACATTACTAATAAGAAAAAAAACATCAAATTATACACTTTAACTATATGCAGTTTATTGTATGTCAACTGTATCTCAATAAGAGTTCTTAAAGAAAAAAAGAAAAACAAAACTTCAATGAAAAAAAAAAAAAAAAAGAATCCGCCTGCCAATGCAGTGGACAAGGGTTCGAGCCCTGGCCCAGGAAGATCTCACATTCCACAGAGCAACTAAGCCCGTGCGCCACAACTACTGAGCCTGCGCTCTAGAGCCCGAGAGCCACAACTACTGAACCCATGTGCCACAGCTACTGAAGCCCGCGTGCCTAGAGCCTGTGCTCCGCAACAAGTGAAGCCATGGCAACGAGAAGCCCAAGCACCACAACAAAGAGTAACCCCTGCTCACCGCAACTAGAGAAAGCCCACGCAGGAACGGAGACCCAACACAGCCAAAAATAAATAAATAAATAATCTCAAAAAACGAAAAACAAAAAACAAACTTGCAGTACTCTCCTACACTAAAAAAAATCCACAAAGTTTTTCTACAACAAATATATCAAAACATACGTCTCACACAGTTGCAATGTAGTCCAGAAACACTGGCTAAGCTATGACCAATAAAATCTCATTTCTAAAGAACAGGCCCCAAAGACACCGTTCTGTTTACACGAACCCACTGACTCAGTCATTTGGGGTCAGATTTATTGTTTTAGTCATCATTACCTTTTTCACCTCTAAATGAGTATCAATCTAGTCATTTTAGTGACCGAAATAATTATACCATGATCTAATTTCTTAGGTTGTTAAAATGACTAGATCAGAGTTACAGCCGGTGAATCAACAAAAAGGCCTGGAAATAAATATGAGGGGAAACGTACAGCCAACCCATTGGATGTCAAGGCCAAAGGACCTGCCTACCACCCGTATCCATGCCTCAAGCCTTACAATTTATATCTAAATTCTGACTTCCCAAGGTGCCCGGGGCCAATCTCTAAGAACTTTGATGCGTGTGTTGCAGAACTGCTTGGATGTAATAGTCAATTAAATTATTAATGAAAGAACTATACAAATAAAACATCATGCTCTTTTATGTAGTAATAATTATTATCGTAAGCAATGCAAATTGAATAATAAGAATCATCAGGACAGTTCAGTGATAAGCTAACAATTTCCAGCAATCAGACCAAACATCTCTGCTCAAGCTGTTTAACAAAATAAATAGCAGGTTGCTGACATTTTTGTTCAGTTAAGCACGCACACATCCAGAGGCTACTTTCTATGTCCCGGGAAGAAGAGCTAAACAAGAAGTGGAGTCTGAATGATACCAAAGTGGAACCACTTACAATGGGGATCATTTAGATGTTCCACAAGAAATCAATGAATCCTATAAACTGTCCCAGGATCAAATGACATCATGTGTTTCTTTACACATACACTGCATATATATTTATATATACATATACATTACATGAATATACACATATACACACAACAGATTCTTATAATGTTTCAGGTACTTTCATGTGAGGGATAAAGTCAAAGGCCATAATAATAAGCCGTCAGTATTTAAAGTATTTATCAAGCGCCTAGCTTCCTATCACACAGGCACGCACCACTTTGCAAAAAAGCAAACCATTTCCTTGTTTACCTTAGAGGGCCCCCCACGGAACACTCAGAAATCATGCAGTCCTCAAACGGCATTGCCCAATTTTCCTAGCAGTTCACCCAAGACTGATTCAGAAGAGAAGCTGTCCGTTCACAGATCAAACTAACCACAGAGAAAGTCTGTTAAATTCTAATTGGCAAGTGTCATGTGGACCTTCCAGTAGCTACGACAACCAATTTCCTGCCTCTTTTTGTGCACCTGGAAAAATATGTTTTCTCTCTGAGGTAATGATATCCTCTGGTATTCGGGGGGAAAAGTCAAAGGCAGGGAAGTCTCCTCAGCTTCCCGCAAGAATAAAGAAATGCTAAAGAGTGGGCTGAACCTACTTGCTGTCAGATGTATTCATCTCACAAACAAGCATCTTCTCCTAGGGTCTGAGTGTTGCGTACAAGTGCAACTGTTCAGAGGCCATTCGACCGGGCTTGGGGGTGTATTATGCCCTTTACAAAAGCGCCTTCTCCTCCTTCATCATGAGCTGTGATATTAACAAGGCCAATTTGGATGCCATTCTCTTTCAAGGAGTATCAACTTCAGAACAGCTCTTCCTCTTCAGACTCTGTGAGATGCCCCTGCTCTGAGTTGCAATTATTCCTTTGAACCTAACTCCATCCTATTAAACCAAAAACCCCTCACCTGAGCTACGTGGCTACTGCAAGATTTGAGCACAGTGCTGAGTTTGGGCTCAAAAGACTCGGTCCCTGGTTAATGTCCAATGATTAATATCCATTTTGGGAGTTCATATGCATATACCAGAGTGACAGTAAAATAAACTTGGTCACATAAATATGTCTACTATAGGGAAACAGTCAGCAAAATATAGCACTTTTTCCCAGAGTAACAGCTTACCCTCTGCCTTTGCAGGGGGAAGAGGGCCTGCCAGATGTCTACCAGGAGACAGAGGTGTGACCGTGTATTCTTAAGCCAGAGCACTGTGGACAGATGCCTACTCATCTTTTCAAATGCCTTTATTTTCTCCTCCTTAAAGCAGGAAGAAAGTCTTAATTGCTGCTATGCCTCTAATACTTGCTAATCTGTTTAATAAGGAGGACAAGCCTGTGGGCTGTGGACCTCCAGTAAACAGTAGTAGGAGCCAGTATGGAGGAGAGAGAGGGAGGTGAGGAGGGAACCAAGGAGAAAAGAAGCCAAGTCAGGGAGGTTCCCAGATCGTGATTTTGCACCACAATAAAATTTCAAAAATAGTTTCGGGAGAGGCGTAGGTTGCCAACTTTTTATTTTTCCAAGTAAAGGATACTGAACTCACTATCTTGAGCTTATTTTCCTCTTTGCCTTGGACTGGGGAAAAGTTCATCTTTGAACACTTATTTGTACATATTCGTCTGTCCCCTCTCTCCTCCTCACATCCCATCAACTGTAAACTCAAGTAGACCCAAAATCGCTCTGCCTTCTACACAGGAGGCCCCTTGGTGTCCAGGAACCACTGAAATAGACAGACTGGATCCCAGATCTGAGAATTATTACTTACTTTTCTAATTTCACTTGAGAATGTTTCACATTTCCTTATCTTCCTTCAGAGAATTTCTGTGAAACACCTTTTCTAAGGTGATATAACTATATGGCCATCTCAAAAAAGACAAATCAACGCATTTTACATCGGATTCATTTCAACCCTTGATAAGTACACAGTATGTATGCTTCTAATGGAAATGAATTCTAACAAAACGGTATATTCACACTTTCAGCCTAGGGGCCTGACCCACGAAGGCCAAGAACACATGTGCAAAGAATGTGAATGCCTTCTTTTGCAGGCAGACAGCAGGAGGAGCAAACGACAAAAGATTTCCATCCATTCATCTTGATGTAAACCTACTCTTCCGCCAGCCAAGATGATGATTCTGAAGGAAACCAACTTGCAGAGTCCGGACCTGAACCAGGGCTTAGTTCAGCAACAACTAAGGATCTAGACCAGCTTAATTTCCGAATTCTTGGAAAACAGAGACCATATATGTTCAAGTGGCCAGCTCAGAGCCTGTATGTAAAAAAAATCTCCCTCCTCCCTTGAGACCAGAGCTCTGTATCTGGCCTCTCCCTCCCTGGCAAACAGCTTGCAAAGGGCCTTCAACATCAAGAACTGTTTGTTGAATGAATTAATGAATGAATGAGCTCTCATATTTACCCGTTCTCTTTCAGTACATAGAAACAACTGACTTAGGACTTCCTAGGTGGCACAGTGGTTAAGAATCTGCCTGCCAATGCAGGGGACACAGGCTCAATCCCTGCTCCAGGAGGATCCCACATGCCGTGGAGCAACTAGGCCCATGCACCACAACTATTGAGCCTGTGCTCTAGAAACCGTGTGCTGCAACTACTGAAGCCCATGTGTCTAGAGCCCGTGCTCTGCAACAAGAGAAGCCACTAAAATAAGAAGTCCCCGCACCACAATGAAGAGTAGCCCCAGCTCTCAGAAACTAGAGAAAGCCTGTCTGCAGCAACGAAGACCCAATGCAGCCAATAAATAAATAAAATAAATAAGTTTATTTAAAAAAAACTGACAGAAGTCTTTTTGATTCTTTCTCATTAAATGAAAGATAGATTTTAATCTCATTTCCAATGATCAGTCAGGACCATACATTCTTAAGTAATAACAATTATAATCATTTTAAGAGCTACCATAAAATGTGTTTACTGTCTGCCAAGCACTGTGCCAAGTATTTTACTTCTATTTATTTATTTTTTTAAATTGAAGTGTATTGACACACAACATTATGTTAGTTTCAGGTGTACAACACAGTGATCTGACAATCGAATACATTACGAAAGGATCACCACGGCAAGTAAAACCATCTGTCACCACGCAAAGTTATCACAGTATTATTGACTCTATTCCTTATGCTGTATTTTACTTTCCTGTGACACTGATTTTATAGCTGGAAGTCTGCATCTCTTAATCCCCTTCACCTATTTCATGCAACCCTCCTCTCCCGAGCCAAGTATTTTATAAGGATTATTTTATTTTACTCTCACGTCCACTCTCGAAGGTAAATATCATTATCCCCATTTTACAGATGGGGAAATGGAGGCTCAGATACCTTCCATTATTTTCTAGGAATCCACAGCTCAGAAATCACACCCAAAGTCATTCAGCTGGAAAGAGGAGGGACAGAATCTGAAACTGGCCAATATTCTTGCCCTAACATCCACTGCCTGACCCTAGGACCCTTGGGTCACTTCACTAAAAGTAACCCTGCCAGAAGCCACAGTGTTTATGGTACATGCCCTTTAACCAGTACCGCTAAAAACCCAGGCCACCCGCTCTTTCCTAGAAGCCAGCATTGTTTTTCCTCCGTTTTAAAGTTCTCAGGAGCCCTAATGTCAGCCCTCAGGCCTTGGCACCACCACAGCAGTCATTCTGTCCACTTAGACAAAGCCACTGCTCTCAGGATAGTTGGTGTGATTCCAAAATCATTTATGAGGACCAAAACTCTAATCTTGTTTTAAATAAAGCAAGCCCACCAAAGTTCACAAATCTCTTTCATCTGCGTTAGTCTGTGATGACAGTGAGACAGACGTTAGCGGGGAAGTTGTCCCCCGCCATGTCTTGCTGTGTGACCTTCCTTGGCGACTCTGTGGCCCCCCAATTTCTCTATATACACAATACAAACTCTTACCTTCCTCCCAAAAATGTGTGGCGACCAAGTGAGACAGTAAAAGTACTTTGAAAAAAAAAAAATCAAATGCCTTCCACAACAAAGGTGTTAATATCATACCTTTTCCAAATAGTACAGGTTCTGGCAAATTCTACTGGGCATTTATTTACAAGGCCAAAGCACAGATCCAGACACTCTCTCTGTTACATACATGGGGATTTCCATTTAATGAAATGTTTCCAGGAAACATCTTAGAGCCATTGCCAAACGTGCTACCTAGGCAGCCATAGGAAAACTCCCTGTAGGTAGGTCTATGAATCAGTGCTTGGGAGAGTTTCTGTTTTGTTTATTAACGTTTGGACCCCATTTATGACTCAAGCATAACTTCCCTTGGCATTAAAGTAACTGGGAACTGAGATTAATTGCCTGGTTTTTAATTATGTTTGGCCTCTTGGCACCCCATGTTGTAAGTACCCTGTCTCTCAGGGCACCGTGACAACGAGTGATCTGTCATCGGCTATTCTGAAAGAGCTTTGGTGTCTGTGCAGTTCACGATCACTAAAATAAAGGGTTCTAGCCATCTAAGAATCTGACACACACACTCTTTGTAAGGCTTTACAAACGCCTCGAATAATGAGACCGTCACAGGAAAACATATTGTATTGAGTTTCTCGACTATTTACACAGCCCCTAACCTGTCCAGCTGTCTCTGCCTCTTCTGGCCTCAGACTCCATTTGGAACACGGTTTTCTTCCTTCCTTTCTGGAGTCTCTTATTTTCTCCATTGTATTCATTCAGAGGGGGAAAAAAAAGACCTCATAAATGTCATTTCATATTCCAAGCAATTTGCTATAGGCAACGACACCATTACTTTGTACAAATAAATTTACATAAATCATTATTAGAATGTTTTATCTTAGCAACATGATTTGGTTCCCAGAGCACAAATTAAATGCATGCTTAAAGCAGAATATTTTAAAGTTATTCCTATATTGTTTATGAGACAGGATTAGAAATTTCCGTCTAATTTTTCTTTCATAATGGAATTCCTTTAGTTTTCTTTGTACATTTAGAAACCACATGTATAATTTTCTGGGGGGTTTCTTGAAGCAAGCAATGCAATATATGATTCTGATACATTTGGTCTATTTTTTATGGACTATTCCCTTTGATTCCACGGGGTCAGTTTTGAACACTGATTAGGAAGGCCAGGAACCAGAGAAACTAAGACCGTCTCCTGGCACTTCCCTGGTGGCTCAGTGGTTAAGAATCCACCTGCCAATGCAAGGGACATGGGTTCAATCCAGGGTCCGGAAAGATCCCACATGCCTTGGAGCAACTAAGCCCGTGCGCCACAACTACTGAGCCACGTGCCACAACTACTGAAGCCCGAGTGCCTAGAGCCTGTGCTCCGCAACAAGCGAAGTCACAGCAATGAGAAGCCCCCATACTGCAACGAAGAGTAGCGCCTGCTCCCAGCAACTAGAGAAAGCCTGTGCGCAGCAATGAAGACCCAACACAGCCAATAAATAAATTAAAAAACAAGCAAACAAACAAAAATCTCCTGAGTAGATGGGTTTCTGTCTGATATTATTCTGCAAGCAAACTGGTCTTTGGTTGTGGTTTTTGTTGTCTGTTTGTTTTTTAATAAACAAATGTGTAAATAAACTTCCTGAAAACGGGGCTCAGTTTCTACTCGCTGTTTGCATTGGGAAGATGCCTGTTTGGATCAACTGCACAGCATGTGGCACTAGCTGGAGTTCTACTCCATCCTAGATGTCAAAATCTTTTCTCCCTATATATAAAGGCAGTGCCCATTTTTAAAACAAGCTGCAGTTGTCAACATCAGGGAAATGGGTAGAAAGGGACCGACAAAGTCAGGAGCGGAGCTTGCCACCCTGATCCTGCTACCCGCTGGCCCTGGCTCTGGAGAACCCCTTCATAACTCCATGACTTGTCTTCTCATCAGGGTCATAAGGGGCTGACTCACCACGCAGGGGTGTACCCTTCTCCCAGTGTGTGGTCTGGGAACAGATTCCCAAGCCAGTGTCAGGGAAGTGGGGCCCCACGTGGTCAAGGGCACAATCCTGGTAAAGGATAAGCGAGGCAGTCACGTGGACTTTGCTTAAGAGCAAGAAGGAGGTGGGTTCAAGGCAAAGCGGTGCCACTCGCTAGCTGTGATCGTGCACAATTTAAAACTTTCTGCATCTGTTACCTCATCTTAAAATGAGATTACTTGTACCTACTTCAGTTTGGGGGATTAAATGAAACAAGGCAGGCAAAACCTTAGAACAGTGTGACTTTTAGAAGACGCTCAGTAACGAACATTAATCTTCAAGGATGACCAGCGGGGTCAAGCTGGGGTGGTCATATCTCGTATTGTCCGTATCAGCGTATTTCCGGGTGTGAAAGGAAGGGCTGCGTGATAATTATGTTATGGGCAAATGCCAGGATGCTTCCAGGTATGCTGGGGCGTGTGTGACTATCCCAACTCCAGCTCATCACCATTTAAGACCCTGAAAAGAAGTCAGGTAACAATTATATCTTACCTATTTTAGAACTCGTTACACCTTTTAGAGATCTTGCACACATCTTTTTGAGCCTTTCATAAACTGTATGAAAAAATGCAGGTCTGGGTTAATTACCCTTTAATGATGAGCAGACAAAAGCACAGATAAAGTCTGGGCTTTCCCACAGTGACCCAGTGTTGCAGGGGCAGTAGGGACCCCAAGCATCCCTCATGCTCCTCCCTACTCCCCACCCTCCTGGCAACGAGACAGGGTCATGTGATTCATCCTGGCCAAGGGACTGTGGACGTGGAATTGGTCTGAGTCACTTCTAGCCTAAGGCACCTAAGAATGGGGGTGTGTTCTCAACTCTTGTTCACATATCGAAGCAACCAGGAAGTCACATTTTGAGATGTAGGTGTCACAAGGTGGGGGAGAATGCTGGAGGCAGCAAAGCCACCCTGGTGCAATCCAAGTCTGGGTGAGTGGGAAAGAAGCGTTTATTGCACTAAACCCTGAGATTTCAGGTGTACTTGTTACCCACAGCCTGCCTGGCTCAGCTAGTTAGTAGGACTAGACCCCACATCTCTAACGTTCACCAGTTTTCACTCGACAATATCATAAAATCCAACCAGACTGGGAAAATGTTGCCAAGATTAAATGCCGTAGCTTACTCATGGCAAATCTTCAATGCTTACTTGATTTAAAGCAAAATGCTTCTTTGGTTTAAAATAAAATAGTTCACACCCAGTGCCAAGTAAAAAGAACAAAGTTCCAAAACGCAGGCTATATTTTAATTTGGTGCTGATTTGCTCCAACATTTACGTTAACCCAAGAAGCCTGGATGCCTCCTTTTAAAACAACCCTAATAATTAGGTTTCTGAAATGAAAGAGCCTCAATGTCATGCCTAGCTTGAACTGAAAGTTAAATAGATGAACAGAAAAATCCACCTAGAGTATGATCAAGTCTGCTTTTCAATCTAGATTTCCTCTCTTCCTCTCCTGCTTATTCAGATCCTACTCTTCCTTCAATCCTATTTTCTTTATGAGGGAAAAAGCTCCACGCCTCAAATGCTGCAAACACTGCGTCATATAATTGCCTAGGCCAGAGGATGGCAATGTTTTTCTGTAAAGGGTCAGAAAATAAATACTTTACGGTTTCTGACGTACCTATTCAACTCTGCCCTTGTATTGTAAAAGCTGCCATGGATAATCTGGAAATGAGTAAGCATGACTCTTTCCAGTAAAACTTAATTTAGGGACATTGAAATCTGAATTCCATATCATTTCTACAAGGCAAAATATACTATCCTTCTTTTGATTTTTTTCTAATCATTTAAAAATGTAAAATCATCTCAGCTTGTCCACCCCAAACAAGCAGCAGGCCATACCTGGCTGGGCGGTCGGAGTTGACCCTCCCCGGGACTTAGAATAACAAGGGCAACAACAGATTAGGCAACCGCTTTCCTGGGAGGAGAACACAAATACTGTTCCTCTAGTTCTTCCACGTCCTGGTGGCTGGGGGCCCAGGGCTCAGACTCCAGGAGGCCCCGAGCTCCTGGATCAGCCGGGCCCTCAGTTCCAGGAGCACGGGAGCATGCTCAGGCCCGTGGAGTGTGGCCATGCAGACCGGACGGGACAGGCGTGCGCCTTGGCAGCAGACCCTCAGCAGCACCCCCAAGACCCAGGGGAGGAAAGCGGCCACTGCTTCACCCAACAGAGCCCGGTGCAGGCAGGACTTGCTGGGTCATCATGGAAAGGTGAATCGGCACCCTGGGCTCCCATCCCCGCCTACGGCCCCCGCTTCAGCCTTGAGGCCCTCCCTGAATTCTGGCTTTCAGAGCTCTTGATACACCCTTGGCATCAACCTACAAACTCATGTTCCCGGCTTTTGCTTCCTACCCTTCCATTCCACTTCTTAGCTCCGAATCACCCCTTGTGAATCACCAGGTACTGACCTCACACAGCCCTTGGTTCATCCCGGGGCCCTGTCAAGGCACACTACTGCCAGGTAGAACGTGGAGCGGAGCGGGGAAGGTGTGTAAGAGTAAACAATCAGGTAGACAGGCAGAGGCCAGGTATGGACAAGCCCCGGGAAGCAGCCAGCCAGCCAGGTAGCAGCCAAGGGAGGGCTGGGGCATCAGTGACCAGGGCCCCCTGAAGGAAGCTGTCAACCAAAGCGACTCTGTAACAGGGCAGGTGGGGTTTCCCTAGGGGAACCTTAAGGGACGCAGGCCCTGAGGGGGAGCCTGGCTCTGGCTGGGGCAGAGGCTCAGGCTGGGTCCAAGCCCCGTCTGGTCCAGAGAGCCGGGGCCCTCACTGGCTGAGCGCATGACAGCCTCATTCACGCCTTCCTGGCCAGGCCAGGCTGCTCCTCTTCCCTCCTGGCTGAATGATCCACAGTGACAAAGCCCTCCTTCGGCTCTCCCCCTTCCATGAATTTTCCTCTCATTATTTCCATCCTCAAGGTCTCTTAATTCCCTGAACCACAGAGCTACCACAGGGCACAGCCCCGGCCGGAAGCTGAGCGCCATCCGCCATTTTCTTACAAGTGAGTCACGGCTCTTTGGCTAAGACCTGAGCTGCATGGGGATATATCTTATACTTTTATACATTTATAGTTTTTCATCCCCATCTGCCCCAAGAACACATACCAGATACTCAATAATACTTATTAAACTCAATTAAAAGGCCCAACATTAGAAAGATGAATACAATTCCAATGGAATACAGTATTATGGGAAAGAAAATGATTTAGAGGAACTACATATGGTTGAGGCTAGTTTCCATACAAAAATTCCCAGCAATGCTCCTATTGTCCTGTGTGTCTATGACACACACCAAAATGTTAAAAAAAGATGTGATTCAACATTCTCATTATCTTAATGCCTAAATTGATTGACCACATTGTCAGTGTGATCAGCAGCATACATTGATCATTAAGAAGATTGGGAGAAAGAGGTGGAAGATACCAATTGCTGGAGAAACAATCAATTTGGCATTTGCATTTCAATATAGCTTTGGCATTTCCTTTATTCAGTGCAATCGCCATGAGGTCTAAGCCAGCTGGGGAAGGCGAAGTATGGTTACCTGAGTCAGAATGGGTCCAGGAAACCGAGGTCAGCATTGCTCCAGTCACAGAAAGGACAGAGAGGCCTCCATGATCACGAGAACACTGGTCTTCTAGGAGATGATGCGACTAGTGGCTGGTGGAGAGGAGCAGAAGGAAGACGGGATTAGAGCGGAGGAGGAGAGGGAACCCTCTCGACCACAATGGATGTCATCTCTGGCCTGACTCTCCGAAAGATGAAATACTTCAGTGAAAAAGTCAATTGCAACTATACCTCTTTATTTCTTGGAAAGTTATTGAAGCACTGGGTCTTTCGCTATAAAGTGTTCTTGAAACTGCCTCATGGGGCATAAAAGGACCCAGAGATTTGAAAATACATGCCAGAGATACTGTGAGATTATCTGATTTTACTACAGCTGCCATTGAGACATTTGTGAGATCATTTGCTTTTACTCCAGCTGCCACTGAAACACTCGTCTATATAAGGGAAAAACATCAGAGCACCAGCAAGCGTTCAAGGCCAGCGTTCCACCATGCGAATCAGCCTTGATCCTCTGGGTAGACCAGGTATACAGGCTGCAAAGTCAATGACTCTCTAGTCTGTTGTTGTAAAATAAAATTACTCTGGCTATTGCTGCAGAAAAAGATGCCATCAAGCTAAAACTCACAAAATGGGCTGCAAGTTTGGAGGCTTAACTAATAATCTTACAAAACAGAAAAGCTGGTACACAAGATAGATGGCATAATAATTTCTAATCAAAGATTTTTTTTTTTACCTACACCTTGAAGAAGACACAGCAATAGGCTCTCTAGTGAAAAGAATGGTGTGAGCTTATGAGCTTTAGTGTGGGGATGTAAGGAAATAAACTGATTCAATTACGGCCCTCCCTAGTGGCGCAGTGGTAAAGAATCCGCCTGCCAATGTAGGGAACACGCGTTCGATCCCTGGTCCGGGAAGATCCCACATGCCATGGAGCAACTAAGCCTGTGCACACAACTACTGAGCCTGCGCTCTAGAGCCCAAGAGCCGCAACTACTGAGCCCATGTGCCGCAACTACTGAAGCCCTTGCACCTAGAGCCTGTGCTCCGCAACAAGAGAAGCCACCACAATGAGAGGCCTGCACACTGCAACAAAGAGTAGCCCCTGCTCTCTGCAACTAGAGAAAGCCCATATGCAGCAATGAAGACCCAATGCGGCCAATAAATAAATAAATAAAAATAAATTTAAAAAAAAAATTCATTCTATCAGTGGTTCTCAAACTGTGGTCCCTGGAAGGGCAGCATCAGTATCACCTGAGAGTTTGTTGGAAATGCAAATTCTCGGCCCCACCCAAGATCTACTAAATCTGAATACTTGGAAGTGGGGCCCAGGGATCTGTTTTCATAATCCCTCCAAGTGATACTGATACATCTTAAATCATTCATTTATCCAGCCATCCAACGACACTGAGTCTGTTGTTACAAAAAGTACCCTACTCTACTGCATGTTAAGTTTCAATTAAGAGCAAAGTATTGGGCTAGGGGTTGGGGAGGGAGGAAGTGTTGGGAGGGAAGATGATGAAATCTCTGCCCTTGAGAAGGGTATTGTCCTCTATGGGAGATAAGACAGGTATACAGGCAACTCAACACAGAGACAGACAGTGTTACTTCCTCTAACAAACGGGTTTCAAAGGAGACGTTTGTTTCTCACTTGCACAGGAAGGCAGGTAAGGGAAAGCCTCAAGAAAATAATAATGGGACTTGAGGTCTGGACAGGATTTTGACAGGCGGGAATGGGCAAAAGCTGAAGCAAAGGCTCAGAGGTGAGAAAGCATGAGGGCTATTCAGGTGCATGGAGGAACCAGGTCCGGCTGA